>NC_080850.1:36258621-36858621 GCF_030435755.1 Ochotona princeps
CTTCCTCTCTTCCTTCCTTCCTTCCTGTCCTTCCTTCCTTCACTTCCTTCCTTCCTTCCTTCCTTCCTTCCTTCCTTCCTTCCTTCCTTCCTTCCTTCCTTCCTTCCTTCCTTCCTTCCTTCCTTCCTTCCTTCCTTCCTTCCTTCCTTCCTTCTTCCTTCCTTCCTTCCTTCCTTCCTTCCTTCCTTCCTTCCTTCCTTCCTTCCTTCCTTCCTTCCTTCTTCCTTCCTTCCTTCTTCCTTCTTCCTCTCCTTCCTTCCTTCCTTCCTTCCTTCCTTCCTTCTTCCTTCCTTCCTTCCTTCCTTCCTTCCTTCTTCCTTCCTTCCTTCCTTCCTTCCTTCCTTCCTTCCTTCCTTCCTTCCTTCCTTCCTTCCTTCCTTCCTTCCTTCCTTCCTTCCTTCCTTCCTTCCTTCCTTCCTTCCTTCCTTCCTTCCTTCCTTCCTTCCTTCCTTCCTTCCTTCCTTCCTTCCTTCCTTCCTTTCCTTCCTTCTTCCTTCCTTCCTTCCTTCCTTCCTTCCTTCCTTCCTTCCTTCCTTCCTTCCTTCCTTCCTTCCTTCCTTCTCCTTCCTTCCTTTCCTTCCTTCCTTCCTTCCTTCCTTCCTTCCTTCCTTCCTTCCTTCCCTTCCTTCCTTCCTTCCTTCCTTCCTTCCTTCCTTCCTTCCTTCCTTCCTTCCTTCCTTCCTTCCTTCCTTCCTTCCTTCCTTCCTTCCTTCCTTCCTTCCTTCCTTCCTTCCTTCCTTCCTTCCTTCCTTCCTCTCTCACACACAAGCACCTTCCAGGATTCGAACCACAGGCTCCAACCACACTAAAGGCAAGCACTTTAGCCACTAGGCCATGCCGCCAGGCCTTTCTTACTCTGTTTGCTTGCCTACTTATCTCCTTCTCTTCAATACCCCAATAAAACCTCACTCACATCATCCCTTTACTGCAACTGTTTTCTGCCTAAACAGTGCCTTCCTTGAAGTTCCATGAGTCTATGCTGAAAATCAGGATTCTCACAGTAAGGGCACCTTCTTTCTGTCCTGCTCTCATTTTTTGCTATTACAGTAGTGCCATTCAGTGAGTCACTGTAGCAGCCCAAACCTGGAATCCCAGTGCTCACCTAAGAGTCCCACGGGGCTAGTGGAACCTCCATGACGTGACTCAGGGTGGGCATTAACAGGAGACTGGGATAAGGAAGTAGAATTAGAGACTCAACCCAGACTTGGGACAAAACCACATAACTGCTAAGCTGGCTGCCCACTCCCACAATGCATCCTGTTATAAAGAGGAAAGGAATCTGCCTATGGAACACACCTTTCAAGCATCTTACTCGTGATAGGGAATACTTACCCTCCTCAAAGAGGAGCCAACTTATTCAAGCATGCCTGCCTCTTCTTCAGCTAAAAGTGGTATTTGGTCACCTTTAGGTCACCTGCAGCTGACAAATCAGGAATGTAAGCAATCATTGCTCCTGATAGGTGGAGATCCTGCTAACCTGTATGGAAAAAGAAAATACATCCTGTTGGGAACAGGATGTACTGAGATTTGTAGTAAGGACCTGAAGAATGGTGACTCAGGAAGGCAGGACTGATCTATAAGATGGTCAGCAGCAGTATTCCTGTCCATGGGACATTGGTAATTGGTTCTTTGGTGAGGCCTAATGCCTTTTTATCCCACATGCTTCTAGTGGGGGGGGGGGGTGAGATAGGACAGAAAGTAGGGGCTAGACCCAGCTTACAGATCCTGTTTGGTTGGAAAAGGAACTTGAGCTTCTGTGTCTTTGTTGGGTTGAGGGATGTGTGTTTAATGATGAAACCAAGTGTGTGTCTTTACGCTCTAGGGGAAATGTACAGAGATGGTCGCCTCTGTCCGAGCAGGAGCTGAGTCTCTGTCACTGTCCCATTTTTCTCACACTTAGACCACAAGCTCTCCATGTTGTGTGGTTGAGTCAGGGACTTCTGGAAGAACAAGTGTAAGATGATTTTCCAGGGACCCCCATCTCATCCTTTCATCATTCCAGCATCATTGAAAGATGTACTGTTGTGTTCCAAACATTCCTACTTCTGAGCAGGTGATGGTAGTGGAGGTATGGCTAGAAAAATGAAAAACTGAAGTAGATGAGACCATATTACTTGAAGCTGTCCACTTCACACAGTAACTTCACCTTTAGCTGTTTAAGTTCCACTGCTACCATTCAAAAGGGATATGTGTGCATTATAGAATGGAGGTGAGGATCCCCGAATGCATTTCATTTTCAAAAATTGTTTTATCCGGGGCCCAGCGCAGTGGCCTAGCGGCTAAAGTCCTCGCCTTGAAAGCCCCGGGATCCCATATGGCACCGGTTCTAGTCCCGGTAGCTCTACTTCCCATCCAGCTCCCTGCTTGTGGCCTGGAAAAGCAGTCGAGGACAGCCCAAAGCCTTGGGACTCTGCACCCATGTGGGAGACCTGGAGGAGGTTCCTGGCTCCTGGCTTTGGATCGCCATAGCATCAGCCCTCCCCTTCCCTCCCCGCAAGATGCCAGTGACACAGAGGCCTACGGGGACACTGAGGGGTCAGGGGAGCACAGTAACCCCTGCAGCAGCTCCATTAGGCTCATGCAAGAAGAGAGTAAGGGGGTAGGCAGGGACCACGCAGCAAGCAGGCACATGTGAGGCAGGGGGTTTGCAGGGCCAACAGCCATCTCCTGTGGCTCTGAGACACCAGGCAGGGCCAGCTCAGGCACAGGGTGAGGGAACCTCACGTACATGGGGGACGGGGTTACAAAGACACAGGACAGCCTTTCTCCCCCACAGGAAGACATCTGTCCACAGACCGAAACAGAAGGCAGCCCACCCTGCCAGTGGGCATCCGCCGTCAATGTCAGGGACCGGTACATCTATGCGGCCCAACCAGCACTGGCCAGAGTCCTCGTGGTCGACGTCCAGGCCCAGAAGGTCCTACAGGTACAGCCACGGTGGGGAGGAAGAGTGGATCCAGCTGCGTGTGAGGGACAGACAGGGCAAAGCATGCACATGTGGTCACACAGACCAAGGAGGTGAAGAAGGGCAAACTTCCTGGTGTGTTCAAATGTGGAACCTCAGAGCTCTCCTGAGGAGGTGAATGTGAGAGAAAAACCCTCTAGTGATTTTTCACTAGTGATGCCCTTTACAAAGTGTAGATGGATGCCACAGGGTTCCCCTCCCACTCTCCCATGACTGAGATTGTCACCTTAACAGCCATGAGGAACGACCTTACCTTGGGAGCTAACCCCTCATTTGTCACAGGTGCCCCTCCCCAGAGGAGGGTGGCCAAGGGCAGTGGGTCTCCAGCAAGGACCAGAGCCAGGAGCCAAGGGCTGGTAAAGGAGACACTGTGTCCTCACAGCCTGGGGAGAGAGTACAGGCTTGCCCAGCCTGCCAGGTTTGGCCCAGTACAAGTCCTCTGGGATTCGCAGGTTCCAGAACTGTCAGTCAGTTACTGTTACAAACCATGAAGTTGAAACAAAGAAGGGGAGAGGCCAGGCATGGAGCAGACAGAGCAGGGAGGATGCATGCCAAGGGACAGCTATGGGCATGGGGCCAAACGCTACTGCCAGGCACCTGGGACATGGCAGTGTGGGTCACCCGGTGCAGGGACAGCCCATGCCTGCTGGGTAGATCTGAGTGAAGCAGTAGGAGAAGTGAAGGCGGACAAGCACAGGCAGGAGGTGGCTGGGTGGGGAGCCAAAGCAGGCGGTGGGGGCCGAGGGAACTTGGTCAGAATCAGTGACGTCACAACATGTGTGTCTGCTGACGCGAACCCCCAACCCCTCCTGAATGCTCTTCTGCTGGCATCAACAAGGTGGACCCGCTTGCCTTCCAGACACATCCTGTCTGTGCAGGAGGTGGACAGGCTAAGTATTCTACACCGGAGCAGACAGGGAACGTTTCAGTGACAGCCACATGAACTTCATTGCTACTTACGTTTATTTTCTCAGTGAGGCAGTGCAGGTTATCACCGAGTCTGGAAGGCCCAAGAGAGAAATGCAAGTTGAATGTGAGATGTGAGTGTGGGGCAATCCTGAGAACCTCACGAGGACAGGGCTGCCCCACTACGAGCTCTGGCCATCAGGAAGTTGGATGGGATTGGGGCTCTGCAGATTTTTCTGTCATTGAGATTTACTGAGGTTCATTTTATGACGGAGCCTGTGATGTTTTGGTCAATATTTCATGTACATGTTAAAGCACATTCTAGATAGGACAGTTCTGCAAGTTGCTGGATTGTTCGGAGGGTCTGTGCGCTTAGCAAAGCTGCCCCGCGAGGTTAACATCTTCCACTGTCATTAAAGATAATCTGTTTCTCTAATTCTACTTTAAAATCTTAACATCTTCTTGATACAGTCCTTCATCCTTCAAAGGATTAGAATGAAGATTTGATTCAGTTTGGTACCAGATTAAACCGGAGCTGTGCTCTGCCTCTGTAGTGGAGGACGGCCACCGAGAGTCATGTAAACCATTCGGTCATCGCAGAATCGTTGGGCGGACAGGTGACAGGTGATTCTTGAAGATAATTCCCTCCCTCTTTACGGTATCAATTCTTAAGTTTTGAAAGTGAAATAGGTTTGTATTGAACTCAGGCACGGCAGAAGACAGGATAAACAAATAGATTTTTCTATCAACCTATTTTCCCACATTCTTAAAAAAAAAAAAAGATCTTGATCTCTGATCATGCTTCTTGCCTAAATATAGTATAGCAGAATCTGGTTTATTTGATGGAGGATGCAGAAAAGATGGAAGAATTATGCAAGCAATAAAGTGCTCTTTGACAAGGCTAGAGGTAGTAAGATTGTGTATTAACTAGTGGAATAATCTCCGTGGGTATGTTTATATTTAGTTACAGCTGAGTTAAATCTAACATCTTCGTTGCTTTCTTATTTTTCCTCCTTTTGGACACTTTCGCTTGTGGGTGAAACATCTCTGCCACGAGATGACAACATGCCTGTTTGCCTCACATCAACGTAGCCTCATGCCAATCTCCTTACTTCCACAATAACCCTAGCACAAGGCAGCTCAACATTTCTCTTGTCTTTTGTATTATTGTAACAATGAATTGATTCTTTGACATAATTCAACCCCTTAGGCTTCTATTATGACAAAGCAATGCTAATTTCTATTTGCCCTATTACTCTTACCCCAGACAGAGCTATGAAATTTTCCATGAGTTAATTTAATGCTTTTAGTAATTCACAGTTTTTGCTTAAAAGTCCTTACTTCTACAGGAAACATTCTCTTGGGGTATAGATATAGATGCGTGAGTTACTGTCTAATCACATTGCAGGTTTATCAGCCATCATTTAAAATATTCATCTTCTCACCTCTTGTTGAGGAAATGTTTTTAAGAATGAGATCTCCAAGCTCTGAGCTATATATCTCTTGCTACTTCAAGTTGGAGGTGTTCTATCTCTTCATGTTTGTTTCTCCTGTCTTCTGCTGAGTTCAATACAAACCTATTTCAGTTATTATCTCAGGTATTTCATTTTCACTTTTAAGAATTTATAAAATAAAGATGGAGGGAACTGTCTTTGCACGCCTCACCTATGGCTCTGTTCTCATTGGGATCACCTGTCTCTGGGATGCCTAGTGATTCTGGGATTCCAACAGTTTGCATAAAAAAAATGACTTTCGGCAGTGGCCATGCACCAGGGAGGACACCCGGCACTGCACTAGGCACAGTGGAGCGCTCACCACTTCGTTCTGATCAGGTACTAACCTGCAGCCTCCAGCCTCGCTGTCCTCTGAGTCAGCTCTGATCTCTGCCGAGATACCAGCATGTTCACCAGACTCGTTGCTCCCGGTGAGAGGGCGGTGAGCTCTGTGCTGCCTGGAGGAGGTTTCCAGTTAAACCCTTGAGCCTCTCAGAATGAGAAGATGAAATCCACTTGGAGACACCTGAGAAACCGTGACCACAAACCAAACTGTAGGAGAGTTCTGCTGTGAAGACAGCAGACAAATGGGTGTGGCTGGAAGAGCATGTGTAGTCACAGAAGGGTTTTTAGAGTAAGAAGCCATTAACTGTGTCATGATGTGTCATCATGGCTAACGGGCTGGGACTCTCCAGGCAGCCAAGATGGTGCCAGGAAATTTGGAAAGCAACCGGGGTAAGTGCTGCCTAAGAAAACAACAGGCTGTGCTGGAGGCTGCAGGGCCCAAGGTGTGGAAGATGGCGAGACGCAAACCTCAGCCAGGAGGAACGTCCCGGGTTCAAGGCTGACAGAAGGACAATCTGGAGTTATTAGGAGACGTGATACTGAAGGAGCTCAGCCGCTGAAAGGGGAGACAGACCAAGACCTGCAGCATACGGGGAGAAGAGGGGGTCTCACAGACACGCAGAGGAGCAGCCACAGTCTCCTGTAGAGTTCAGTTACTGCGATGAGAAAGAGGGAGTGAGCTGGACGCTTCCATCCAAGTCCCAGACAGAGCCAGCGAAGGCCAGGTGGGGGGCAGCTCACATGGGTCACCTCCCTGTGACCAGGGCCCAGGGGCACAGAGCAAGCTGGCTGCAGGGCAAGGGGCCCGCAGCCTTCCAGCAGGACTGAAGGGAGCCCCTGGCCCCCCACACCTGTTTGCTGAGCAGAAACCTCAGAGCATCTATGTGCAAGTCTTGCCCAGGGGTCTGGGGGCCTTTAAGTTTCTAGAAGGATGACATGTCACCTCTGACGTTTAACTTGATGTTTCTAGGGCCAAAGCCAGAGAGGAAGCCTTGGTCTTACATTCCCAAACAGGATCACTGGCTCCTGGGCCAGCTGTCCACCACTCCAGATCACTCTCCATGACCATCACATCCGCTTCCACAATGATGATGACCCACTTGTCACTATTGTTTTTCAAGTCCATAGGTGTGGACCCTCTGCCAGCTAATCTGTTGTACGACAAGTCCCACGACCAGGTGTGGGTCCTGAGCTGGGGGGACACGCACAAGTCCCGGCCAAGCCTCCAGGTATGCTGAACACATGCAGTCCGATAGCACTTTGTCCCTACAAACTGCCTCCATCATCTAGGTGACAAATGGCATTTATCCCCAAACAGCTTCTCCGGGGTCCAAGAAGATAATAGGGATAGCCTTGGGCAACAGCCCACATCCTGGGGAATCAGTGGAGTGAGCCCTGCTGGCCAGGAGGGGCTGGGTGCTCAGATCCAGCAGCCTTGCCTCTGCAGAGCTTGGGGGGGACCACACAGGGAGCCCGTCTTGGCCACTGCAAACACTTAGTGAACCAGGGAATGGGGGGTCTGTTTCTCTATTTTAAATAAAATGTTTTTAAAAAGCAAAAATAAGAAAGATGGATTTTTAGAACGTTTTTTGAAAATAAAACTAGCAGTAAGCTATTCATAAAAACACTAAATGGAGGGTTAACGACATGAAAATAGTGATAAGAGCTTGAAGGAGATGTTTAGCAATATGAAGATGAGACAAGGTAGAAGTGGAGATTTAACGTGGTCAGTGCTTTGGCAAAGCAAGTTAAGGTACTGCCTGCAACATGGGCATCCCATCTGGTCACTGCTTTGGGTCCCAGGTATTTCTTGTCTGACCCAGCTCCCTGCACCCATGTGGGAGAATTTGATGGAGCGCCCAGCGAGGGCCCAGCCCTACCTGTTCCAGCCATGTGGAGAGTGGAGCAACAGAAGGAAGGTTTCTGTCTCTCCCAAAACCCTTTCAAATAGACAGATCTTTAGGGGAAAATGAAAGTTCATCATTAAGATGAATAGCAGTTATGTCTAACCACAGTGGTTAAACATAACCTGATCCAGAAAGTACTCAAACTGTGTAGACCAAGGCAATAAAATAACAAGATAAAACTGAATATAAATGAGCCTGGGTTATTACATAGAAAAGCTTTTACCATCAAGTAGCATATTTTCATGTACAATGACATGCCCCGGGCTGTATCAGTATATAACTGTGACCCTAGGACCTCCTGGAGCAAAAACAAACTACCCTGTCTCAAAAAGACTTTCACCTCAAAACCTGTGGGACACAGAAATATTTGGTTCAGAAATGAGAAAAATAGCAAAGTGTCAGGAAGGAATTTAGGCCGAAATTAATCGGAAACAAAAGCAGAAAAACAGATTAGTCTTTCAGAAGCTCAATAAGGAGACGAGAATGAAGCTGTGAACTGAGGCTGCGGGCATTGCCACGGGCACCGAGAGTCCAGTAACCCCGAGGCCGCGGCTTCCCGGGCAGGCTCACCCCGCACCCGAGGCAGGGAAGCCAGGAGGAGCCTAGTACCACCAGAGATGGGTTGGGGTTTTTTTTGGGGGGGGGGCGGGGGGGTTCCCAGATTAAAGAGGTAGCATATCAGAACACACACATGGATTTCGTCCAATCTTCAACCAGCAGTTTTCACATGACCGGAACTACCCAGACCACAGCAGTGGTGGGGAGGTGCGGCTCCCGAGGTGTTGTAAATCCTTGGTGCACCTGTACTCCCAAACCCAGTAAGAAAGGAAACTGCAGAATAACCTCCCACGGGAGTGTGCCAACACTGCCAGGTGGGCTCCCACGGCTGCGTGGGCGGGTCACTCAACCTCGCGTGGCCTCTGTCTCACATGGAGGACTACTGTGCTGTGTTCACACAGCCTGACGCTGTCCAAGAAGCAGGGAAGTGCCCTTTGAACAGTACTGGGAGTGCCATGCAGGCAGTACCAACACGGGCAGCATAGCCATTCATCCTAAAATACAGGGCACTGCGCACAGCAGGGAGTGCTGTGAGGGTATGAACGCACCACGTCACCGTGTCATACAGGACCACCATCAGACAGTGTCCCTGCGTGACCCCAATCCAGGGTTCATGTCAGAGTGCAGCCGTGTGGTTAAAGGCCCAAGCAGGGAATGAATTCCCAGGGTACAATCAAGTTTAACTCCGAGGACGCCAGCCAAGGAAAGGCTCGGGATACTGGCAGTAGCTGTTCACACAGCACTGGATTCAACACAGCTGACCTTCTTGAGAAGCCTAAACTGGCAAGAGAGCAAGTTCCTTAACTATGACGGACCCTATCACCCCTTGCCTTGATGACTGAACAGTTGTAGCAATTTGTTAGCAGGAAGAATGAGACGCAGTACATCCAGGAAGCTGCATTATCACATGGCAAGGCTGAATGGGTCAGAATGAACTCACCTCCACCACTGCAGGTGCAGGAGGAGGAAATGGCATCTGGGACAGCTGCCCCTGGACACGGCCCCGCAGCCTCTGGGCCGAGCCTTGTGGAGACGGGAAGCCAGACTCCCGGGGGCACGGCCGTGAGAGCCTGGCTGGCTGGACTTGGTCCGGAAGACTTCTCCAAAGATCCAGCTGTAACAATGTGTTACCGCCTGGTGAATATTAGCAAAACATAAAAAATAAAATCCTAGTATTGTTTCTAAATACCCAGCAAAGGGGTCTGCTACATTCTGTTCAGACTTGCCTGTGATCGGGATTCACTCACCCAAGACCCTTGGAGCCACGCATCTCCTTGTATTCCACACGCTGCTCTCCTGCGCCTCGACCCGGCCCTGCTCTCAGCTGCCTTTCTAATCGCCCAATCCCTGCCCTTCCATGTGTCACTTCTCGCCTGACAATCAGCTGACGTCCTGACAGCTCATGACAATGAATATTTCACACACAAATTCAGAGAAGATGCATGATGAAAAAAAAAAAATCAATGAATGGATATGAAAACTTCCTGCACCGAAATTCCAGTTCCATTTTCCATTCATTTTCCCGTCACCTCACGCATCTGTTTCCTGAACCAAGCTCACAGGCTAGCAAAACTGGGGAGTCCCAGCAGTTATCTTTGGGTACCTGGGGGTCCCACTGCGAGCTGGGGCTCAAAAAAAGAGCAAGAACTCCCAGCTTGGAGACAGGAGGTGCTGTGCCCATGGTGGTTCAGTGGCCCGCAGCACTGGGTGCCCAAGTCACCTCTGAATATAGGGTGTCAGTGAAGTGGAGTGACACCAACGTTGACAACCTATAATTTCCCGTCTCTTTTATAAGCAGAGATGACAGGCCTGGCATCAGGCCGTGATTGTGAGGCTGCTTGGCTCCTGCTGGCACTGCCCCCACGCTCTCCAGCAGCCAGTTCCCTCTCAATGCCCACTTGTGTGTAATTTCCCATGGATTTGCCAGGCAGATATCATTTGACCATTTAAAACCCAGCACAAGCAGCAGCCAGGCGTGCAGTGGGGGCTGTCCCAGTGGGCATGCACCAACCCGGTCATCTGTCTGCTGTCCCTGGAGGGAAGTATGAACCACACACTGCAACACCCCACGCCTAGCTGGGAGGCAGGCCCGCTCATAGAAGAGGAAAGCAGGGAGAGCTCCGAGCCTCGGGAGCCAGGAGCCCCAGCACACACTGCCCTCTGCTGCAGGCGCAGCCTTGAGCAGCCACAATACAGACAGGTGGCTGCCCCATCACGCTCCCGGGGTGGGCTCTAGCCCCAACGTCCTGTCCAGAGGCCCTGGGGCCCATGCGCAGCTGCAGGGCTCACCAGCTGGCCAGTGTCCTCCAGGTCAGGGCAGCCTCCGTGCCACAGCGGGGCCATCACGTGCCTCTCCCACCCAGACCACACATTTGCCAGTTCTGCCCTGAGCTTCGGGCAGGCCCTTCTTCCCACACGGACAGCAGGGGGAATGCACCAGGAAATGGCCTTATCGCCCACTGCCAGGTGCACAGGGGAGGAGCCCATCAGTGCTGTACTGGGCAGAGCACATCCCCTTTGGGGAAGCACTCTTCCCAGCATCCCAATGCTGGCAGCCCTGCAGGACTCCTGCTTCCCCCAGGCCAGCTCTGGAGCCCCAGCTCCCAGAGAGCAGCTCCATGCATAGCACATGACAGCGCTGCTGCCCCCAGCACAGGCTCAGGCACCTGCCAGCAAAGCAAAAAGAAATCTGAGCAAACCACCTCACCACCAAACACCTTGATAGCCCTGACCGCTGTTCCCGCTCCCACAGGGTGGCCAGATACTGAGATGGTGGCACTGCCTGCAGGGGAGGAGGCCGCAGCTAGCAGAAGGGGTGATGTGCTGGCTCCGAGGATCTTGCCAGAGGCCCGCCAGCCAGGCGGTGGGAGGGAGCTTCCAGGCCTCACGCTTCTCCTCTCCGAGGAATGACGGGTGGGCCTGTCTGTGATTTGGTCAAGCAACTCCCATGGGCAACTTCCCATTCCCCAGGGCCATGGTTGTTGTCACCTTCCTCCCAGGCAGGCAGCAGCCCCTCTGCCAGGACCTCCACCTGCACAAGCAGGTGTCTTAGGTTCCCCAGCACCACCCCCCTTGGTAGGTTCAAGTGAACATCCTCCTGTGTTGCAGGTGATCACAGAAGCCAGCACCGGCCGGGGCCAGCACCTGATCCGCACACCCTTCGCGGGGGTGGAGGATTTCTTCATCCCCCCCACCAACCTCATCATCAACCATGTCAGGTGAGATGAGCCAGGCTGCCTCGGAGGGGCTCCAGCCTAGACCAGCCCAGCCTGGGACAACTTGACTCAGGATAGAACCTGCCCATAACTTTTCCTGGGCCGAATTCAGGGCCCATGACTAGGAAACAGCCCCAGAGTGCAACCTCATTGTTCAGGATCAGTGATGCTGCCCAATGCACGCCTTGGAAGGTCCAGGGCTCTGATCCCTGCCACCCACGGGCAACACCCAAATTAAGTATCTGGCCTCTGGTATGGGCCAGGGCCCCAGATGCTGCAGGCACGTGGGAAATGAACCATGTGTGACCACACTGCTGTCTCTGTGGGGAGCTGTTGCCTGGTAAGCCATCCATGGTCCCGTAGCACCCTTGCTGCCTGTCTGGGAGCCGCCGCTAGCGGAACCTCTCTGGAACATTTCTGCCAGCTGCTGGGGACTCGCCCGCTCCCCCAGCCCACAGAGGACACCTCACTGCAGGGAGAGTCCAACAAGAACATCCAAGCTGTGTCGCTTCCCTCATCCCCCACCCCACCCCAGGCAGCCCGCAAAGCTACACGGTGGACCGGCCGAGCACCCACCAAGAGGAGGGCTTCAATTCTGGTCCTTCCTCGCTCTGGGCTCTAACGAGTGTTTTAAAAACCATTCACATCATTTCTCCAAAGGAAATGAGAAGGGATTTTTCCTGATTCCCAAGTCCTGCCTACCCTTCAGCCACCAGCAGCCCTCGTCAGGACTAACCCTTTTTGAGTCACGGAGACTCGGGGAGGCACACAGCTCACTGCAAGGTCTGCAGCTGGCCGTGCAGTGGGACCTTAGCAGTCAACACCGCCCCAGCTCCTGTGCTCTCCTCCAGGGTCAAGAGCACAAGCTGCATGGCACCTATGTCCTCCAGGCACTGGTCTTGTCCTGGGTGCAGGGGGTCAGGCAGAGACCTCTCACCGCGGCCTGCTCTGTCACCTTCCCTCACACGGGCCTCCTCTGTAAATCTGCCTTTCCAATAAATACATCTTAAAAAAAAAAGGGGGGGGGGCCCACCATGATAGTCTAGTGGCAAAAGTCCTAGCCGAGTACACACTGGGATCCCATATAGGCACTGGTTTGTGTCTTGGCAGCCCTGCTTCCCATCCAGCTCCCTGTCTGTGGCCTGGGAAAGCATCAGAGGACGGCCTAAGACATTGGGACCCTGTGCCCACATGGGAAGCCCAGAGGAGGCCCCTTGCTCCTGGTTTCAGACTGGCTTAGCTCTGGCCGTTGTGGCCACTTGGGGAGTGATGTCCTTGATTTCTCATTTTCTCCAAGGACACCATCCCAAGCACCCACATCTAGCCCTGAGAGGTTCACACAGAGGACAAAGGGGAAGGGGAGCTGCCCCTGTCACTCACAGCCAACACTGTCACGGCCACCCTCAGGTCCCCCGCCCACTGATCTCACTCCCTTCGCTCCCTCCCAGGTTTGGCTTCATCTTCAATAGCTCTGAGCCCGCTGTGCACAAAGTGGACCTGGAGACACTGGCCCTCCTTGGTACCATCAGCCTGCGACGCCACGGCTGCATACCCCGCGCTATGGCACACACCCACCTGGGCGGCTACTTCTTCGTTCAGTGCCACCGCCACGGCCCTGCCCCTGCCCAGCTGCTCATCGACAGCGTCACGGACTCAGTGGTCGGCCCCAACGGTGCCATCACGGGAGTCCCGCACACATCCCCGGACGGGCGTTTCGTGGTCAGCGCTGCCGCCGACAGCCCACAGCTGCATGTGCAGGAGGTCACAGCGCGCGGGGAAATCCAGACGCTGTACCAGCTGACGGTAGGCCCGGGCGTGGCCGACGTGGCCTTCCAGCGCTCCTTCACCGAAGCTGGTCGGTACGACGTGTACGCCACGCTGGCCATGCGGCCACACCTGATGTTCCTGCAGCTAGCCACCGGCAAGCGGGCCCTGCTCAGGAACCTGAAGGAGCCGCCTGTGGGCCCAGCCCAGCCCTGGGCGGCACCCCAGCGACCAGTAAGGGACAGTGGGCTGTTCGGGCAATACCTGCTTACCCCTGCCCAAGAGTCCTTGTTTCTGGTCAATGCGAGGCAGAACTCACTGCGCTGTGAGGTGTCGGGCATAAGGGGTGGGAGCACGGTGGTGTGGGTGGGTGAGGTGTGAGCGCACCACGACCGAGCACCGCCTGGCCCCGATGCCACAGCCCCAAGCAGGTCCGCTGTACATTTTCACAGACAAAAGCAAAAATCTGTATTCGCTTTGTGGTTCAACACTGGCCCCCCTTGCAAGTTTCCTAGTGTAAGGTATGTGCTGCTGCCACGACGGAGGATTTTTCGTTAGGAAGTCTGACTTGCACCATGAGCTTTGACGAGCACACATCACTGTGTGCGGAAGCACCTCGGTACCAGCTGCACGCCCTGAGCCCGGAGCTGCACCCCCTGGAGCCCTGGAGCCCTGGTGCACCCCGTCGGGTGCCTTCACGTTGCCATTGTCCGCCGCCACTTCCCTGGAGGGGCCCGGTCACAGCAGGAACAGGGCCTGGCCCTCCCCCAGGACCGCACTTCCTCTGCCGCAGCTGCTTGCTTCTCTTTGCGTGTGGCTTGTCGTCAGCCCCGGGGGAGAGCCAACAGGCCTTCCAGCGACTTGGGGATTGGGGAAATCACATGCTTTATTTTGGAAGTTTTTGATTACAAGATGATTTTTTATAATCGCGAATGCAACTAAGCAGGAAGAGGCAGCCCAAGGACTTGGGCCCTGACTTGGGCTTGGAGAGGGGTCCCCCAATACACTCCACAGCCACAAAGAACAGAGGTCACCCAGGAACACAGCCACCCCATCGCCCCCACCCCCATGGCTACATGTGCAGATGCAGCCACCGCCGAGGAGCCCCAGGAGGCTGGGGGCTGTGCACCTGCTTCCCCAGCATCAGATTCAAGGTGGATAAGGCTGCCCTAGCCAGCAGCAATCAGCCTTCAGGCTCAGAGCAGAAACCCTAGGTGCCCGCATGGTGCCCAGGCAGGTGCCTGCAGTGATGCCATCTCCCCAGCCTGTGGCCCAGCCCCTGTCAGCACTGCACAGAAACACCCTTCAGTTCCTGTCTTTGCGACACTTTGCACCACCGAGCCCCAAAAGATGCAGTCCTGGGGCTCCCATATGGATACCAACAACACCGTGGACATGGCCCTATCACTCTGTGGACCAGCCAGGCCCGGGGGCCTACCACACCCTCTGCCCCTCCTCTCATGTCCTGCAGGGCTCTCCAGCTCACGGGGGGCTGGAAGCGGCAGCCCCATCGCAGACCCGAGCTAACTTCGCCACTTCCACCTGCCACCACGGATGCATCATTGGCCCGAGCCAGCCAGGCTGCCTCGCCCAGGACACAAAGTTCCTTTTCTCCCCTCCAGTTGTTAGCTACTCTTGGGAGTGTCACATCTTGATCAACCGGGCCCCTGGCCCTGCCACTCCCCGGATCACGATACCATGTTCCAGGTTTCCTGAAGAACAGCATATGCGGGACAAAGGTGGAGCACACTGCCCTCCAAAGGCCAAGACTCACTTCCTTGCTTCTTGGAGCCGGGATGGACACACACCTCACTCCCCCTCTCCTCATCACACCTCAACACCTGCATGGACACCTTGATTTCCAAACTTTCATTCCATCATGGTAATTCCCGTGTCCAGGAACACTGGGTCAGCCCCTGGCAGAACTGGCTCTGAATCTAGAGGAGGGAGAGTGCCCAACAACTGGGTCAGAACAGCGGCTCCCCCTGGGTGGCAGGGTCCCTGTGGCCCCTCCAAGATACAGACTTCCACACTGGCAGAGCCATTTGCCTTGACTCCTTGCAGCTCCAAGTGATGTGGCAGGCATGGGTGACACCCAGCAGCCCTGGTGCAGTTACTACAAGCCAGCCTGGGGCTGGCTGTCCCCTGCTACACTAGGAGTCACAACAGGCAAACGCAGGCCTGGCACTGTGGCCACAGCTCCAGGTGCTCAGTCACAGGAAGCAGGACAAAGGGTCCTCTGAGCGAGTTCTTGGGTGGCAGCCCAGTGCAGCCTGCTCTTCCTGCCACCAGTAGCCGCTGCTGGAAGCCTGTGTCCCTACAGGTAGCAGTGGAGCCAGTGAACAGGTGGCTATGTTGGTGACCCAAAGGATTGGTTTGCTTTCCGAAGTACTGTCCTTGCCAAAAGAATCACCAAAGAGCTACTTCCGGAAACTCCCTCACAAACTCTGAAATGCACCATGGGAAATGTAAGGTTGTTGCCACAGTCACTCGCACACGCAGCCCACACCAGCACCAGCGTTAGAGCAGGCAAAGGGAGAGCCTCGCCCTCGGCTCCAGGCTGCCAGAACCTGGAACAAAGGGGCTGGGACCACCAGCCCACCCATCAGTCCCCAGACAGCACAGAGGGGCCAGGGTCGCCAGTCCACCCAGCAGTTCCCAAACAGCACAGAGACCAGAGTCACCAGCCCACCCAGCAGTCCCCGGACGGTAACTGCTTGCCCCAATTATCAGCTAGAACTGGTTGGAATCTCGGAAAGCCTTGATCAGTGCCAGCTACAACATGGCTCTCTGAGTATTATGAGCTGAGACAGCAGCAGCTCTGTAAGTCCTGGCCCGATGGGCCCACTCCCTAGCTCCCAGCCCTGTGGGGGGAGGCAGCCAAAAGATGCTTTCCAGCCCCCAAGGAGGCAGCTTGCTACTGGAGTGAAGCATGCCGCTGCTGGGCCTTCAGCAAGCACGGCAGCTAGAAGACAGCCATGACCAGCCACAACTTCCTGTTTCCTGTTGACCAATACCCTGTGAACTGAAGGAGGTGTCAGAACTGAGATGTGAATCGGGTCCCTTCGGGATCTATTTTTCTACTAGGGGTATGACCAGTGCATTCGATTCCTTCTTCAGTGTTTCATTCCGCAAACCCCCTTCGCTTAAGAATCCAGCAACACCTCTGTCCCTTCACCCCCTAGCCCCCTCTGGGACTTGCCTCCTGAGAAATCAGCTTCCGGGAGGGCCACCACCACTCCCACACCCCTCGTATGCATCCGCCAAGCTACCTCACATTCTGCCCTGCCTCCAACACCCCCAGGATGCCACCCCTGGGCCTGAAGGGCCTCTGGCAGCCCCCTGCCCCGGACCCCTAGGCACACTCCAAGCGCAGTCAGACCCCTGGAACAGCCCTTGCTGCCCCATACCACACACAGCGAGCCCTAGCTCACGGACACTCGGAGTTAGGGGACTGAGACCAGAGAGCTACTCCGAGTCACCAGGGACCTGCAATCCTGTCCACAGATCTCAGCCCACGCCTCACTCCCGAACACTGTATCCTCCCCTGCCACACACACCACCCTGCTTCACACTTCCCCTCCCGTTGCCTTCCCAGGAGCCACACCACAATGGCTTCTGCCACCCAAGGAGCAGTTGGCCTTACCACGACACCAGCCCATACCAGCCCGGCTCGTGTTCTGGCTTGGGGCACAGGGCAGGCAGGCTGAGCAGCTCTGCTCTAGAAAGTTACCCGCTGCCTTCGCTCCTCTCCACAACAGAGCTGCTTAGGAGAGTCCAGAGGACACCAACGCCGTCCAGTGCCTACCTCCGGTGTGGCCACGAGCCCTCCGTGCAGCCCACTTCCTGTACCTGTCTACCCCAGACCACATGTCCAGTCACACGAGGTGCAGCGAGCCTCGCCCAGGCCCGCAGGCCTCAGCTGCCAGCCTCCTGGTGCAAGGAGCCAGTATCTCCTGCATCCACAACCCCCTGGGGACCAGTGGGAAGCCACTCCGGGAAAGCCAACATAGCTGAACCAGGAAGTAGAATGATCCAATACAGCACATGTGGGGATTCACTCCAAATCCACAGCCAGCCTCAGAGTGTTTAGCAGGTGCTTGCCTTTTTTTTTTTTTTTTTTTTTTGGACAAAGCCACAATTCATATATCCTTCTTTCCAGCTCACCCTGATATGGGACATCCTTCTCCCATGAGGTCCCCGAGAATGGGCCACATCCTGGATGGCTAGCCTGCATTCCACCAAGCAGTAACTGTTGGCTCCCATGGCACCAGGCCCAGCCACACATGGCGCTCCATGTCCCTGGGGCAGGGCAGCCACACTGGCCTCTGACACACACTCCTCAAGAGCGGAAGTTGGCCTCTGAGTAAAGGCCATCATAGTGCGAGACCCAGGAGCACCAAGGTGAGACAACACGTGACATCTGAGGCCTCATCCACCGCCTAGTGCAACGTTGGCCACGGGTGGGAAGGCGGCTGGTGCCTGGCCATTCTGGCTGCTGGAGAGAAGTGAAGGCAAAGGGTCTGTAGGCCCCTACCCGCACCCACAGATGCATGAAGGGGCACCCTGCCTCACCCTGCCCCAAGAACTTCCCCTTCCTCCCTGTTGCCCACACTGTCCAACGGCCACAAAAGAGGAGCTGAGAGCAGGGCTGGGCACGGAGCTTTGCTGGGTGTCACTGACGACCCTGAAGGCATGACGCCACACATGCCATCTGCCCCTTGTGGTTCTCAGCCACCTCCCCACCTCCAACAACCCTCGGATCTCGTATGTCAAGGCAGATTGCGTTATTTTGAGCAGTTGTGTAGACTCCAAAATATATTTTCTCTAACCACCAGTATTTCTCAAAAGGCCTCCTGTAATTATTATACATGTGAATTTTTCCTTATTTATAAATATATATAAATTATTTTTAATACATCAACTTTAGTAGAAATTTGTACCAACACAGTAATCATATGTGGCATTTGAAATCAGCTTGTATTGACTGACGTATGACAAAGTACACACGATGTCTCTGTGGAACCACTGGACACAAGGATGCCTCGCAAACCATCATCAAGTGCTGTCATTGTAAATGCTCTTTTTCTGAGAATTTTACAATAAAACCTGAAAAACATAACCCTTTGCCAGTGGCGGTCTATTTGCTGGTGTTCCAGGGAGCCATGAGGCTGCCAGGCGTGCTGGGCCTTTCTCAGGACTGCTGTAGTTTCCTGAAGGTCTCAGGACAGCCGCCTCCACTCTGGCCAGGCCCCAGTTGCTGGTGGACCGTGGCACACACGGTCAATGTGTTGGCCCTGTGTTCCAATCTCAGTTCCCAAAACACAGCTCTCCCCAGGCACCCTGGTAGGCCCTGGACACTCGAAACAACTTCCAGAGTGAAATCCCTCGGGGATCCTGGGGGTCCCAGCTCTCCCTGGCACAGACTTCTCACAGGACATGTGGCACACTCAGTTACCAACCTCCTGGCATGCAAGGCCCCACCATGTGCCACCAGGGAGTAGTGGATCAGAGGGGGGAGAAGCCCCAATGTCAGTGAGCATGACTGCATGAGTCAGGACCCCCAGAGACAAAGTCGGGGGAGCCAAGGCTCTGGAATGGGCAATGCACCTCTGGAGGCTTAGCAAGTGCAGACGGCTCAGGCCAGGCCAGTGGGCTCGAGGCGCAGGGATGAGCACAGAGGCAGGCTAGAGCCAGCGGGCTCAGCCCCACCCACCCACACTGCAGAGACGTCTGTGCGACTCGAAGTCTGCCGACAAAACTGCCAATGTCATGTAAAAAGTACCTTCCTAGAAACATCTAGCATGGCACTTCACCGCCTGCACAGAATGCCACAGACCAGTAGCCAATGAACAACGGAAACGTGCTCCTCCAGCTCACTGTTGGCTGTAGGACTCACCCCAGGACCTGGACCCCAACAGAGCACAGCAGCTTCTGCCTCTTCCTGTGTCCCTCCCATTGCCTGTGCCTGAGACAGGCCACAGAGAGAAAGGCGAGAGCAGCTGGACGCAGCTCCAGCGCGTGCCCAGGCACAGACAGCCTCGAAGCGACAGATCCGTCCGTCAACTGAACAGCTTCATGCCCGTACCCACACTCGTGTGCCACCATTACTTTCTAAGAGCCACCTCTAAACCCAGGCACGGTCCACGCAGAGCCCACAACGTGCAGTACACAAACAGACCCAAGAAGAAGCGTCAGTGCACAGCCTCTGGTAGGCCAGATGAAGCGGTGTGGCTGGGGGAAGAGCAGGGCTGAGCCTGCCTGTGCACAGGAGCAGCGGTGACTGGGCCAGGTCTGTGGCACAGCAGGAAGGTCGCCCCTAGGGCCGTCCACACCGCCCCCTCCCCCCCGCCGGCCATATTCCCTTCCCAGCTTCCTGCGACTGTGAACCCTGAGAAACAACAGATGGCAACTCCAGTACCTGGGTTCCTGGTGCCATCTACGAGAGTCACATGGGGTTCCTAGCTCCTGCCTTGGCCCGGCCCAGCCTGGCTGTTACACACATTTAGGAAGCAGACCAGCAGATACCAGGCTTACTCCCCCTCAGAACAGGTAGAGCCCTGGCTGTCCACAGTGCACAGTGAGGCCCGAGGCCAGAGCAGCTTGGAAGGGGAGGACACTGTGGCCACAGACGGAGCTCAGGAGAGGTGTCCCTAGTCAGTCATTGGAGGCCCAGAATGTCTAGAGGAAGACAAGGGATGCAAAGCAGATGCTGCCGGGAGTGTGTCCTGCAAACCTGCACCTGTCTTCACTCTGCTCAAAGGGAGACCTCAAGAGGGAGATGAACAAGAACAGGGTCCCCACAGGCAAGCAGGCGGAGGTTCACAGCAAGCCATGTCATGGATCCTGTCCTGTGAACTCAGAGGCTCGGCACAAGTGCTCCTGTAGGGGCACCGACAAGTACAAGGGAGGAAAGGAGGGCCCACAGCACAGGGCCCAGGGGCCACAGCTGCACAGAGGTGGGGACAGGGCCACACCTGGAGAAGCACAGACGGGGTGCCAGGTGGCAGATCAATAGAGGGAGTGCACAGGGACCCCAGAACATGAGGATGGGCGGGAGTCCTGCAGGCAGCAAACGGCCAGAGCAAAGTCTGAGGATGACCGACGACAGCTGGGGACACCCACATCTAACACACCGTTCCAAGTTTACAAACCTCCCCCTCCAACCCTAAGGGGAAGCCCACATGGGCCTGTGTCCCTGTCAACTACATCAAAAATATTTAAAATAAAATTAAAAAGTTTAAAAACCCACAGTTTTTTCCATAACAATTTTTTGAAGACATTTATTTTTATTGGAAAGTCAGATTTACAGAGAGGAGGAGAGAGAGAAAGATCTACCATATGCTGGTTCACTGCCCAAGTGCCTGCAATGGCTGGACCAGGAGCTTCTTTAGGGTCTCCCATGCAGGTGCAGGGTCCCTAGGCTTTGGGACGTCCTTGACTGCTTTCCCAGGCCCAAGCAGGGAGCTGGATGGGAAGTGGAGGAGCTGGGACATGAACCGCCGCCCATATGGGATCCTGGCACATACAAGGCAAGTATTTAGCCACTAGACTACCAGGTCAGGCCCAATGTAGCTTTGATTACACACCCTTTCAGACTAGCTGGGCATCACGAGTGTACAAGAACGTCCATCCAAGGAAGCTCAGCTTGTGTTTGCTTTGTTCCCACTTCTCCAAAGCCATGGCCCAGAGCCCCCAGCTCAGGGCTCGTCTCTTCAAGGCAGAGGTAAAAGACAGTAAACAAGCAACACAATAGGGACCAGTATTTACCAGTCAAGCACCCAGCTAAGCCCCAGTGGCTCAAAAGCAGAAATCCAACTAACTTAACGCTGAAGCACATATGGGGCAGCATTTGTTCAGCAGCAGAGACGCTCACATCCCTTCCTGGAATACTAGGTTCAAGTCCCAGACCCACTCCTGAGCCCAACTTCCTCCTCACGCACACCCAGGGAGGCAGGTGGAGACTCAAGTAGTCAGGAACCTGTCACTCACACAGGAGACCCAAACCAACTTCCTGGCTGCTCCAGCCTCGACCCTTGTGCACATGTGGAGATACAAGCACTGGAGGTTCTCTCCATCCCCCTTTCAAAACAAAAGTAAATTTTAAATAGCACAGTACCAGTCAATCCAACTGAAAAATGGAGAAAGCGCAGGAATTCTACAATTCTAACTCAGGCATTTCCAAAGCAGATACACAGATGTCAACAGCCACGCCAGGGAATGGAGGGAGTCAGCAAGAGGGGCTGAGGCGTGACAGCCATGGCCACAACAGCTGCTGGACAGCTCGCAGATGACCCCTACCCAGCTCCAGGCACCTGGAGGTCTGTCAGGCACAGGTCGCAGCCTGGGGCAGTAGCAGCCAGGGCTGCATGACTGGTCCCTTTCTGTGCACTGCCTTCCCTCTGTGTTCTGTGCAGGCCCTCCTCCCACCCACCAGCAGGCCCAGGCCCTCTCCAGGGAAACCACAGACTCCTCCAAGTTGCAAACCTGGAGGCTGCGCCAGCAGGAAATACCCAACATGACTGCAGGATGTGTCCCCACGATGACCTTTAGGTGACTAGAAGGCCCAAACTGCCCGGAGGGTACAGCTCTCCCATTATGCACCTGCTCTTATGACAGCATCTTCCTCCATCTTTCCTTAAAGAGGCACAGAAATGTATAGTGTTTAACCCTCACCCCAGACACTGCCCTCTTTCCCGTGAAGAGTATGAACGGGAACGGCTAACCTTGTTGAGGGCTTTCTCACTGTTGATGATGTGCCTGAGTGAGGGGCAGCTCTGTTCGGGGCCATCCTATGTGCAGGGCTCTGCCCACATGCTACTGGAGCCTGCGTTGGCTTCTGACGCAGCCTGCTCCCCTGCTTCTCCTCCGCCCACCCCCCCAGCTTTGCAGTCTTCCATACGTGGAGGGCAGAGTTAGCCACGAGCCCCACCAGGAGCCACGCAGCACACACCATCACACAGGAAGGTGTTCAGCATCACAAGCTATTAGAGAGGCGCCAGCTGGAGACCCAGGGCTCCGTCAGCACATACCTATTAGAATTGCTAACACACCGCTCTGATCAAACGAAAACCCATGATGACCCCAGACGCCGCTGAGGCCGCAGAAGCATCAGCACACGCAGTGTAAGACGTGCAGTGTTTCTGGAAAACCAGTTTGGCGTCTTTTAAGACATCAGCATTCACCTATCATGGGACTTGCTAATCGCACTCCCAGACATTTATTTATTTCTCTGAAAGCAATGAGAACTTGGCCGTCACGCCAACCCCCATGTGAGACTGTTCCAGCAGCTCACTCCTGACAGCCAGCGGCTGGCAGGAGCCCCACGCTCCCCTGGGGGCGGGGGGAAGCTGAGCAAGGCCCGCCAGAGCTGGCCCAAGGACCGACTCCCGAGGAGGACGCTCCGGGCCAATGCCGAAAGCAGACTCCTCCAGCAATGGAAGCAAGGGAGAAAGACAGCGGACCGACAGCCCTCAGGGGCTGGTGAGGGAGACAGCACGAGGCGCGTCCAGTGTCCCATGCCACTGCTCTTAGGACAAGTGGGCAAGGGCTCCTGGGGCCTCTCGATGTGGGTCCACAGGGACCTGAGAAGGGGACAGATCCCTTCAGGCCCAGAGAGGCTGTCACCAGTGAATACCACCAAAAATATCAGGAAGACAAAATGAGCACTTCACACACAGCCTCTAGGGAATGGAAAGTGGAGCAAATAGCCCCAACTTTGTGACAGTAGAACAATATTTTTATACCAACATCTGATATTAAAAAAAACTTGGAAGAGGAAAATTAACAGTCTTATTCACAGGAGATACTAAAACCCTAAGACAAATTAAGTCGAGCAATTTTAAGAAAGAGTGATGCCTGATGATTAAGTCTGATCACCCAAGAACTGCAAAGGAATACTACGAAAATAAGTAGGTGGGCCTTTGGCCTAGCAGGTGAGTCACCCATTAGAACACGCATGTCCAAAACGTGAGCACCTGGGATGGCCACCTGGCTCTGCCCCTGCCTCAGGCAGACTGAGGTCCATCACCCATGTGGGAAACCTAGATTGAGCTCCTAGCCCTCGTGTGGCCAGGCCCAGCTCCAGCCATGCCAGGCGCCGGAGGGCTGAACGTCAGAGGGAAGTGTTATCTTGCTCTGCCTCTCTCTGCCGCACGGTCAACACTTCACTGCTGGATAGGATCTTTCATGTTATAAAAGAAGGACAAGCCTGTGTGGGGAGACAAGGCATGAAGCAATCCTACACTTACTCATTTACCCTTCTCAGCCAGACAGAAATGGAAGCTCCAGGGGCAGATGGTCAGGAAGGCCCGCAGCAAACAGACCGCCCCGCTGTAAGAACATGTAAAGCTGCAACTACACGTGCAAGACAGGCTGGAATACAGTACAGCACACCGTGGTCCCAGCTGAAGCAAGAGGCAGCAAAAAGCATCATGGTTAATAAAACTCAAAAGGGCATGATTATGTATGTATAAAGTTTAAATGAGGACCCGGTGCAGTAGTCTAGCGGCTAAAGTCCTCGCCCTGCATGCGCCAGGATCCCATATGGGCACCAGTTCTAATGCCAGCGGCCCCACTTCCCATCCAGCTCCCTGCCTGTGGTCTGGAAAAGCAGCCAAGGACGGCCCAAAGCCTTGGGACCCTGCACCCATGTGGGAGACCTGGAAGAGGCTTCTGGCTCCTGTCTTTGGATCAGCGAATCTCCAGCCATTGTGGCTGCTTGGGGGAGTGAATCAATGGATGAAGAGCTTCCTCTCTGTCTCTCCTCCTCTCTGGATATCTGCCTTTCCAATAAAAATAAAATCTTTAAAGTGTTAAATGAATATTCATGCTATATTATTAAAATCAACCACAGGGACAGGCTTTGGCAGAGCAATTAAAGACACCACATTCCCAGCTGGAGGACCCAGGGTCTGTCCATCGCCACTCCCACTTCCAGCTTCTTGTTCACGCCCAATCTGGGAGATGGCAGGTTGGGTCCCCACCAGCCAAGTGGGGGACCTACACTGACTCCCCAACTCCTGGCTTCATCTCAGCCTCAACGGCTGGAGACATTCAGGAAGTGGCCAACAGGTGGAAGGTCCATCTGTCTTCTTGTTTGTCTGCCTCTGTCAAGTAAGTTAAATAAACCAGCACAAGGTAAAGGTAAAAGCGACGAGTTTGCACCAAGGCAGTGTTCAGCAATACTGTCCGAGAAGTGAGAAAACACAGCCAACAACAGGCTCAAAGAATGAGGTCTGGGGGGACAAATCAAAAAACATCACTCGCAGTAAAATTGCAGGTCCCTAAAACAGGATCTTCAGTGCAGCCCAGGAGAGGCCAGCGTGGTGGTTCAGCATCCTAAGCATCCCACACGAGTGCCGGGGCCATTCCCCACGGCTCCACCTCCAGCCCAGGTCCCTGCCAACGCGCCTGGGAAGGCAGAACATGGCCGCTGTACTCGGACTCCCAGCGTGCACATGGGAGACAAGGCTTCTGGTTTCTGGTTCAGCCTGGTCCAGGCCTGGCTAGGGTAGTCATTCAAGGAGTGCATCAGCAGATACAAGCTCTCTCCCTCCTCCTCATCCCTCCTGGCCTCCCTCACCAGTGCTCAGCCTTTCAAATAAATATTTTTATAAAGTAACAAAAGATATTGATCTATACTGTAGCAGTAATCCAACTGACAGACTTTCCAAAAGCAATGTACAGCTACAGAAAATAGCAGTGTTATCTTCATATTATCACCGGAGTAACTGATCAAATATGTACTTGTAAAAAGCCTGCAGTTAAAAATCACAGGAGAAAGTGAATTCAAGAAGTTATAATAAACAAGAAATGTATAAATGTCCAAATAACCGCAAGTAGCAAAATTTACACAGGAATGTTAAAATCAAAGGTCATTTATATTCACCAGCACTCAAGAGCCGGGGCTGGGGTTCTGGAGGGTCACTTCAACCAGGCCAGGGCATCCACTGGGGGGCATCAGAGTTGGCCTAAGGGCGGGCTGCATTGGCCGCTGCACCCACAGCACACATGAGAGCCAGAGCTGGGGAATGGCCTAAACAGAGTTCAACAGATTTCCCGAGTGGGCCGCTGTACCCACTGATTCACTTGGGAGCTGGGGCTAGGAGCCGGCCAGGTCAGAACACTGCAACACCCCAGGACATTCTTCCCCCTACCAAGACCCCTGAGGTGGCATCAAGAAACTATCTCTGGGTTCAGTGCAATAGCCCAGTGGCTAAATCCTGGGCTTGCATATGCCGGATCCCACATGTGCACTGGTTCATGTCCTGGCTGCTCCACTTCCCATCCAACTCTCTGCTCACGTCCTGTGAAAGCAGCAGAGAACTGCTCAAGTCCTTGGGACCCTATACCTGTGTGGGAGACCTGGAGGGAACTCCTGACTTAAGATTTGCTCAAAGGGTGAAGAGCTGGAAGGCAGGCCACGGTGCACATAGAGGATATGGTAGCCCATTGGGGCCTGCAGAGGATATCTGGTACCATAGCAGAGAATGGAGGACAAAACATATGGACGACTACCCAGCCAAACCATGACAGCAAATATCTGAGTGAATGTAGACTCTAATGTCGAATGTGTCAGCCAATGGACATTGGAAGGTTTTCCTCATCCATGGATCAGTGCAATTCACAGCATTCAGAACTACTGCACCCACATTGTGCTACACTGGGACCCCGGGTTGATATCGGGTGACTATTCTCCACCCCCGAGTACTGGGATGGTAGGGAGACGGGGCATGGCTTCTCCCCTCATCTCTTTCCTCCCCCAAGAAATGGGAAGAAGTAAAAAATTTGGAAACAATGATTACACCCACTTTTCCCCAACCTTGGACCCTTCCACCCTGATCAACTACATAAACATCACCTACATTTTTTTTAATTAAGAGTTTGCTGAATTTTCAAACATGATTCTGCTATAAATCTGTTGGTAGGAGAAACTTCAACACATGCCTACAGCAAGATAGAAATAAGGAACCAGCAAGTCCAAGCATCCTGTGCCCGACAAGCAGGCAGGCAGGTGTGGTCTGTGCACATGGGCAGGTCTATGTGCATGGTGGGAGTGGCGAAGGGCATGTGAATGGGTAAGATGGGGGGCATGGTCCCTTCACCCAGGCAAGGCCTGTGTGCCTGAAGTGCGGCCCACACAAGCAGCGCATGGTGCCCAGCCTCCAGCAGTGACGAGGCACTGAGCTGAAAGGCCCGCCCTCTGTGACAGATGCCCGAGCCAAGACCACACACTGCACCAGGCTATCCATAACAAGTGCCCAAAACATGCGATCCCAGACACAGAAGGCACATCCGGGGCTCCAGGGGCTGCAGCAGAGCAGAGTACAGACTGACAGTGAATGGACCAGTGTTGGATTTTTTTTTTTTTTTGTAGATAGATGAAACTGTCTTAGACAAAATATCCAGGTGACCACTTCTCACCTGTGACCAGCCACAACTACTGGAATGCACACTTGAGGATGACAGATTCTTACAGAGTGAGTTAGAGCTCAATAACATGGGTGTACATTTTTAAATGACTTAAACAACAAATCTGAGATGCAAGTCAAACTAGTTTAAAAAAAAATGTTGTCATAATAAAACCTGCCCGGAGACTCTAAGGCCAACAAAGGGAATAAAGAGTCGCTGTGCAGTAAGTGTTCATTCACTAGGCGGGTAAAACAAATTCAAACACAGCCTCAAAACGTGCAAACCTAAGCCGACAGTGTTACCAGGAGGAACAGACAACTCCACCATCGCGGCAGGAGGTTGTAACAGCTCTCAGTAACGGTCGGGAAAAAGCAAACATTACTAAGATATGGCAGATTTAACTCACACAACAAATCTACCGATGTATAGAGAACCCCATACACAGAAATCGAACACTTTTTCAAACACACAGTATACTATACAAAAAAAATACAACTGTACCCCCCCCCAAAAAAAACCTGACACACACCAAAAAGAAAAAAAAAAACTAGTACTATGTCAGAAAACAATTTCAGGTCCCACAGAATCAAAATCAGAAGACACGTCATTGAAGCAGCCTGTGACAGAGCTCAAGGACCAATGACAGGGCCATGAGCGATCTCCACGCCCTTGGAGACATTAATGTGTAACTCCAGATTCAAAGAAGAAATTGTCACTGAAAACATCCCTCTTAAAATGATTAGGGATTTTGGGCCCGGCGACGTGGCCTAGCGGCTGAAGTCCTCGCCTTGAATGCCCCGGGATCCCATATGGGCGCCGGTTCTAATCCCAGCAGCTCCACTTCCCATCCAGCTCCCTGCTTGTGGCCTGGGAAAGCAGTTGAGGACAGTCAAATGCTTTGGGACTCTGCACCCACGTGGGAGACCCAGAAGAGGTTCCTGGTTCCCGGCTTTGGATGGGCACAGCACACAGTCACTTGGGGAGTGAATCTTCGGATGGAAGATCTTCCTCTCTGTCTCTCCTCTCTGTATATCTGACTTTGTAATAAAAATAAATAAATCTTAAAAAAAATGATTAGGATTTTTATATATACTCCTTCATGTATACATAGATCTCCTAATCAACATTATACACAATAAACATTATTATAGACAATAAGCATATCATAACTAAAAACACATAAAGAAATATGTGCATTGGGGGAAGTCTAAGAACAGAAGCGGGGGCCAGCATGGCAGAATCAGGCTAACCCTCCCCCTGCAGCACCAGCATTACGTAGGAGTGCCAGTTTGTGTCCCGGCCACTCTACTCCTGATCTAGCTTTGTACTTATGGCCTGGGAAAGCAGCAGATGGCTCAAGTTCCCGGATCCCTGCACCCGCGTGGGACACTCGGAAAAAACTCTTGGCTTCTAGCTTCAGATCAGCTCAGCTCTGGCCTTTGCAGTCGTTTGCACAGTGAACCATTGGATGGGGGAGCTCTGTCTCTCCTTCTCTTTATAATTCTACTTTCAAATAAAAATAAATCTCATTAAAAAAGAAAGACTAAATATCAGAGATCTGAGCATTTCGATCAAGAAGTTGTAAGGACAGAGAGTAAATGCAAAGGAAGAAGGCGGCAGAAATTGAATACTAAGAACAGAAATTTCAAAAAATTAAAAATGATAGGAGAGCCTGGCATGATAACCTAGCAGGTAAAGTCCTCGTCTTGCATGCTCCGGGATCCCATATGGTCACTAGCTCTTATCCTGGGGGTCCCGCTTCCCATCCAGCTCCCTGCTTGTGGCCTGGGAAAGCAGTAGAGGACGGCCCAAAGCCTTGGGAACCTGCACCTGCATGGGAGACCCAGATGAGGCTCCTGGCTTCGGACTGGTTCAGCTCTGGCAGTGGTGGCCACTTGGGGAGTGAATTAATAGACAGAAGATCTTTCTCTCCCCTCTCTGTAAATATGGCTTTCCAATTAAAAAAATTATAGGAGCAGGTGTTTAGCCTAGAAATTAACCCAGCCATTTCCTCCATCAGAATGCCTAGGTTTCATTCCCAGTTCAGGCTCCCGACTCCAGCTCCCTCCCCCGTGAAAACCCCAGAAGGCAATGCTAACAGCTCCAGGGACCAGGTCAAGTGAAACCTTGACCATGTTTGCTGCACTTGGCTTTGGTCTGGCTCAGTTCTGGCTATAGCAGGCAAGTGCAGAGTGAACCATCACATGACCAGTCCCTGTCATTCCCACCCTTCCCCTCCGCTTCTAGGCTCACACACAGGGTGCTACAGCATCTCGGCTGCCTTCTGGGACGCCTGCACCCTCTACGCAAGCGCCATCAATTCAGTGCACCTCTCAAATGCAACTTCCTGCTCACGCAGGAAGGTGGCATGGATGGCCCTGGTACTTGGGTTCCCATTATCCTTGTGCGAGAACCAGATGACCTTCCTGGCTCCTGGCTTCAGTCACACTGGCTCAGTCCCAGTTTTAGTTGCCATGTAGATAATGAACCAGTCGATCGATCAAGAGATAGGTAGAGCTTCCGTCCCTCTCCACCATTCTGCCTAATTTAAAATAAACAAACAAACCAATCCTGGCCCAGCACAATAGCACAAGGGTTCAATCACCTTTTAAAATGCTAACACCCACTATATGAGCACCAGTTCGAGTCCCAGCTGCTCTGCTTCCCAGCCAGCGCCCTGTTAATGCGCCTGAGAAGGCAGCAGAACACAGGCCAAGTGCTTGGGCCTTTGCAACCATGCAGGAGGCCCAGATGCAGCCCCAGGACCCTGGCTTCCACCTGGCCCAGCCTCACATTCTGGTTGTCAGGGGAGTGAACCAGTGACTGCAAGATGGATTAAGCAATTGATCTGTGTATGTGTCTCTCTTGCGGTGTCTAATATAAAACAGGAAGCCCACAACAAGGCTGATCAGAGCACACAGTCTGCCAGCAGCGGGAACAGAGGACGACACCGTTCCCGCAAGAGGTTACTACGTGTTTTACACAATCCAGATGAAAACCTAAATGAAATGGACTATTTCCTGGAGGAACTGGCTTACCCAAAAAACTAAACAAAAAGCCCAAAAAAGCCTAAGAAAGACAGTAAATCAATAGTTAATCTACACATAAAACCAGTTAAAAAAAAAAAAAGACAGCCACCCGACAGTTTGGAAGGCAATTCTATCTTACACAAAGTGTTTCAGAGGACAGAACTCCCCTCATTTTATGATGCTAGCAACCTTCAAACCCACACCAGATGAGAACACAGACAAGAAATGTATGGGCCAATCTCACGAACCAAAGAAAAATTAGAAAAAGAAAATCCAGTGAATCTGATTCTAGAAGATAATACCTCGCCGACCCAGGAGGGTGAAACAAACTAGGATATACACCCAGACACACAAGTACCGCCAGCTTCAGATAACTGCTTAACGTAACCCACTGCATTAATGCACTAAAGGGAGGAAGTGCAAATGTACAGAACAAGCAGGTGATACAACTGACTGCCCACACGCACCGCTGTCACGAACAACTCCACATAGGAGAGAAGGAGGGCACCCTTGGGCTGCAGTGGCCACCTTCGGGTGGGATGCCTCCCCCAAGCAACAGCTGAGGGGCTGGCCCCCACCACCCTCGAGTGGGTGGGGGGCAGGGGCGGGATCACCCGATGAAAGCGACCCATGAGGGGACCCCCAGGAGATAGCTGCGCACCCCTGGGAGGTCTCCCAGAAGCTCATCTGGAAAGAGCGACACACATGACCCCATGCTGTGGGCTGCACAGAGAAAGGACGGGTTGCATCTGAGCAAGCAGCAATGAAGAGGCACTTGGAGCAGGGGAAAGCAGACTGTTGCCCACCATTGCCAAGCCTCATTTCTTCTGAGGACACAAAGCACCTGCCCCTGTGCCAAGTCCTGGCCCAAGGGCAGCAGGCTGAAGAGTGGCCACCCCAGCTTCATGTGTATTACAGTGAGCAAGAAATGAACATTTCTTTATTATAGAACCTGAGATTTGGATGCGTGCCACAGCAGCTACTATTATCTCAACTAAAGGGGATAATACGAACAGGTGCTGTGCACGGTAGGGTAAGCTTCCGCCTGGTACGTTGGCTTCCCACATAGGTGCTGGTTCGAGTCACAGCTGCTCCAATTCCTGACCTAGCTCCCCACTGATAGCCTAAGAAAGCAGCAGAGGATGGCCCAGGAGACTCTCCAAGCTCTTGATTCCTGGCCTTGGATTTGCTTGTCCGCAGTCACTGTAGCTATTTGGGAAGTGAACCAGTGAATGGAAGTTATCTCTGTCTCCTCTATTTCAAATTAAACTGAAATTTTTATTTTTGTTTTATTTATTTTACTTTCATGTAAGGTGAAAAGGTAAACCCATTCCCTCTATAGTCAAGAACTCAGAGGCACCCACGGTCTCCTCACCTTTCCAGTGACACCAGAGACCCGGGAGCACAGGAGGCAGCCCCGCAGACAACTGAGGGGTGCCAAGACAGAGCTCGCTAGGGCACAGTGCGAGAACATGGAACAGGGTGCTCTGGCAACTGTCATGGAGACACAAAAGGTATAATCTCATTTAAAAGCAACAGTCACAGAATATAACATTTAAACACAAAACTTGTGCTTAGAACAGCAGGAAAATATGCAACATAGCAAAGAATAAATCCAGTCGAAAGGCATGCAAGTGTTCTATGTGGAGAAAACTGTTCATAAGATCACTTTGTTTTCATTTATTTGAAGGCAGAGTCACAGAGAGAGAGGGAAAGACATTTGTCTCTGGCTTCACTGCCCGGAGGGCCACAATGTTCAGGGCTGGGCCAGGCCTAGGCCAGGAGCTGGGAACTCCACCCAGGGCTCCCACACAGGCACAGAGGGCCAAGCACATCCACCACCGTGGACTACTTTCAAAAGCACAAAAGCAGGGAGCTGGGTTGAAAGTGAAGCAGACCCGTGGGACTCAGACCCATGCCTGTACTGGGACGCTGGCGCTGCAAGGCCACTAGGCCACAAGACCAGCACTTAGGGCCCGGTGTGGCCTAGCGGCTAAAGTCCTCGCCTTGAAAGCCCCGGGATCCCATATGGGCGCCAGTTCTAATCCTGGCAGCTCCACTTCCCATCCAGCTCCCTGCTTGTGGCCTGGGAAAGCAGTCGAGGACGGCCCAATGCATTGGGACCCTGCACCCACATGGGAGACCCAGAAGGGGTTCCTGGTTCCCGGCTTTGGATCAGCGCGCACCGGCCTTTGCGGCTCACTTGAGGAGTGAATCATCGGACGGAAAATCTTCCTTTCTGTCTCTCCTCCTCTCTGTATATCTGGCTGTAATAAAATGAATAAATCTTTAAAAAAAAGACCAGCACTTAACAGATACTTTTATAACACTCCTACCTGAGCATACATGCTGTGATCACAAACCCAAGTCCCAACACGCTCAAGATGGGCATTCTCCCCCAAAATAGCCCATAAATACGGAGTTCAACCAAATCCAGTCACAGTCCACAGTGATTAAAGCAGAATTGCATAGCTGCAGATAGCTACACAGAAGCAACTGAATAAAAAGCTCAGGCACAGTTCTACAAACAGAAGCCAGATCTGTACACAGAGGCAACCATCCCACAAGGAAACAGACAAATGCAGCTCCATCAGTACTAGCATTACAGTGAAACAATCACCCCCGCTTACAACAAGGCAAAGTTAGAGAAAACCATAAAACATACAGAAGAAAACAATACCTGTAAGACTCAAAGCAAGAAATATTTCTTAAATAAGTAACTAAAAGCACACAGTACAAAGGAGAAGATGTATGGCTTTGATTACGCTCTGTATGGAAGGGAATATGTGTCTATTGGAGCTTGCTTGGCTATGCATAAATAAACGCGGCAAAGATGCATTTCAGGAATAGCAGCGCTGCGGGCTGGATGGGTGGGCAGGCTGCTTCAATTCACACTTACAATCTTGTCAAGTCTGTGACCGCATCAGCTCTATCATGAATAAATTTGATTAATGTCTGCACTTCCAAAGATCCCATCGTGAAAGAGAGCCAGGGAAAAAGGCAGGTCACTTCAGAAATATTTAACGTCAGATGACACACAATCTGGTCCCCACTAAAAGAAATTCCTAACAAGAAAAAGACCATTCAGTACAAGATGGCCCAAGATATGAACACGCAAACCACAGGCTTGAAACCTGATGGTGGCTAATTGACTTTGGGAGTTTCCTTGATCTCATTAAGTCAGGAAAATGCTATTGAAATGTACACTGCAATGTAATTTTGCCCTCCGATGAGTGGCAGTCCTGAACAAGTGTAACAGCACCCACTGTTGAGCTCCTCAGGACAGAGGTGTGTCACACACTCGCAAAGGAAGTGCAAATTGGCACCGCGCTCTGGAGAGCAATTTTGCGAAATTCATTGAAGCTGAACCGTGCATAGGCTGCAGCCCAACTCGCGCACCTCTGAGCCTCTACCCATGGGCAATCCTGCCCCAGGGGCACAAGGAAACATTTATACAATGCCTACCACACCCCTGTCTGTAATACACAACACCTGGAAACAGCACTCAGCGCCCCAGCCAGAGAACAGAGAGTGTGGGCCATTTACAGAGTGGGCTGCTAAACGAATGAATTGGAGTTCAAGACATTAACATGGGTAAAACTCAAAAATATCACATGGAGGTCAAAAAGCTCAAGGATACGCATAATATAGACAGTATTTCCAACATACAGATTATACTATACACTACTGCTGTGTTCATATACAATGACTATCAAAACACACAAAATCCATATCAACAGTTACTTCCAAAATGCAAGTAATGAAAACAGGCAGTGAAAGAAATATGGAAGGAAATTCAACTGCATCTCTACTTTTTCTATTTTTTTTTTTAACTTCAAATAGAATAAATCTAAGATAAACTTAACCTAAATCACACTGCAGCTTGGATCAGACTTTTAATGCCCCTTTGTGAAACACGGCAGAGCCTAAGTTACCCCAAAGTCCAGAAGAAATCTTCAGAGGCAAACTCAGCCAGGGCTTCCCCTCGCACAGCAATGACCCCCTTGTGCTGACCACAAACACAGACCAAGCACACCAACAAGTGGAGACCACCCAGCAGGAAACTGGAGGCAGTCCTGCCCTGCAGCTGCGCCTCAGGACCAGAGCGAGCACCGGTCCAGTTCTCTGGGGCACTGCATTTTTTGTACCACATAATGTGCGGGAAGCAGTGACCTGTCAGCCCCCGTGGAACGGCAGGGAATGACACGGACAGGACAGGTCCTAGAGACCACCAGACAGAAGGGAGGAAGACCATATCCACCCACCGCACAACAGCCGGGCCCCCTGTACCAGCAGCCATGGCAGCTCCACCTGTTCTGCCAGCTGATGGCACCGAGGGATCCCCAGTGATTTTTTCCTAAAGATGCTTTTACTGGAAAGGAAGACACAGACACAAACAGGAAGGAAGAAGGGGAAGTATTTCCCACCTGATGGTCTCAGAGCCGCTCTGGGCCAGGCCAAAGCCAGCAACCTGAACACCTGAACCTGCAGAGGGAACACGTTTTTAAAAGGAGTCACAGGGCCTGGCACACCAAAAGTCAAAGCTTTGAAAGAAAATTCTTTAAGAAAGTCTTCTTAATTCGGAATTTCCTTCCATATTCCTTTCACTGCCTGATTTCATTACTTGCATTTTGGAAGTAACTGTTAATATGTATTTTAAAGACTATCACCTTGTGTATTTTGACAGTCATTGCAAAAAATGAATAGGCAAGTTTTCATTAGAGGAAACTCACGAACAGATGATGCCCTGGGGCAGGTGGGAATTCAGCCCGGCAGCTAAGATGAGGCTGGCAGCTGGCTAGGGAGCTGCATCCCACGTCCCACGCTAGAAAACCCAGCTCCCTGTTCATGCAGACCCTGGCGGGCAGCAGGGGGCACTCTGGTGCAGGGCTTCCTGCACCCAGCTGGGGGGCCTGGGCGCGGTGCAGGGCTCCCAGGGGAGACCTCAGCCCAGCCGCAGCCAAGGTGAGCATTGGAGAGCAAGCGAATGGAAACAAGATTCATTCCACCTCTTGCTCTGAAATCTTTGATTTTTTTTTAAACAAAATATGCCCTCTGTCCCCCTCTTCAGGCCCTTCCTTGGCTGTGGCCACAGCTGCTGCCCCTCTCCTGTGCACTCTATGCCTTTGGGGTGCACCCAGAGAGTCCAAGACCATCTCCCCATCCTGGGAGCCTTAATTTCATTAAGCATTTGCACACAAGGTGACATCTGCCTCAGTCACCATTGCAAGCGGTAACGGCCTCAGGTGGAGGGATGTGCTTGTCCTACAGGAGAACAGCCGACTGCAGCATTAACACTCCTTTGCAGGGTGAAGTTAACGTAACAATGATCCAATGGAGTGGATGTGATAAAGGTATGCGTTAACCCATTCAGCTCAGCGCCTGGCATACAGTAACAGCTCACAAAGTAGTTACTGTACACCATGAAGTGGAGACACATTGCATGTATCTCAACTTCTGAATAAAAGATGGACTCCCAGGCCCGGTGCGGTAGCCTAGCAGCTAAAGCTCTACATTGCATGCACCAGCATCCCATATGGGCACCGGTTCTAATCCCCAGCAGCCCTGCTTCCTATCCAGCTCCCTGCGTGTGGCCTGGGAAAGCAGTTGAGGACACCCCAAAGCCGTGGGACCCTGCACCCGCATGGGAGACCCGGAAGAGGCTCTCGGCTTGTGGCTTTGGATAGGCTCAGCTTCAGCTATTGCAGCTGCTTGCATTCACTCAAATCATTGGATGGAAGATTTTTTTCTCTGTCTCTCCTCTCTGTATATCTGACTTTCCAACAAAAATAAAATCTTTTTAAAAATGAATTTTGAAAAAATAAAAGTGGTGAATAAAAGCTAAAAAATAGTTGCTACTACTAGGAGAATTGGACCATGTTTTTTTAAACACAACACAAAATCCAAACCATCCAGAAAAAAGAAAAGAAAAAGAAGAAACAGAAGGAAAACCCAATTTACAAAATTCAGCTCCAGGACCAGCACTGTGGCACAGTGGGCAAAGCTGCAGTCTGACACACCAGCATCCCAACGAGCACTGGCTCAGGTCCCAGATGTTCTACTTATGAGCCAGTTAGACAGCTGGATGCTAACGCACGTGGGAAAGCAGGGGCAGGTGGCCCAAGTGCTTCGGCCCCTGCCACGCACATGGAAGACCCAGGTAGCCCTGCAGGGTCCTGGCTTCAGCCAGGCCACTACAGGCACTCATGTAATGAACCCACAGCTGAAAGCTATCTCTCCACCTTTCAAATAAGTCCTTAAAAAACCAACCTATGCAATCTATTTAAAGATTTTTTTATTGCAAAATCAGATAAATAAAAGAGGAGACAGAGGAAGCTCTTCCATCTGATGATTCACTCCCTAAGTGACCACAACCACCGGAGCTGCGCCAATCCAAAGCCAGGAGCATCTTCTGGGTCTCCCATGCGGATGCAGGGTCCCAAGGCTTTGGGCCGTCCTCGACTGCTTTCCCAGGTTAGAAGCAGGGAGCTGGATGGGAAGTGGAGCTGCTGGGATTAGAACCGGTGACCACATGGGATCCCAGCACATTCAAGGCGAGAACTTTAGCCGCTAGGCCATGGCACCAGACCCCAACCTATACAATTTTTTAAAACACCATAAGCAAAGGGAAAAGACACACTTCAGACTAAGATACTTGAAATAGATTAATGAAAGATTAGTATCTATAACACAAAGAATTCCTACAAATCAACAGCAAAAAGAAAACTATTTTAAAAAAAGAGCAACATTTAAATAGACAATTCAGAGAAAGAAAATCCAATTGGCCAATAAAGAAAGTGATGGCTAACCTAAATAGAAATCACAAAACCGCTTTAAACTTCAGGGAGACACCATTTGTATCTGTCATGTTGGATCATGAAAACCTCTTCTCAAGAGCAAATCCATTGCACAGTCGGGCTAGAAACGGCTGCTTAGAACCACAGATCACACCGACTAGACTGGGCATCATCCTTCATACCACCTTTCCTCGGGCCAAGGACCACACAGATCACAGGTGGCATAGTTACGTAGTTACGTTACATACCAATAAAATAGCACTTCCAAATACTTCTAAGACCTCATGAATTTCAGAGTTGTTACAAAATAACAGATGTATCTCAGACATAACATGGTAATGGTGAAAAAATTACAAATAACCTAAATATTCATCTATCACAGAAACAACTCTATAAAATACTCTTAATTTCATACATAAAATATGTATGAAATTTCAAAGCAACTAGAAGAAATAGATTTAAAAGATAGCACTGAAATTAGCAAGCGAGAATCACATAGTTACCATTTGTGTATTTACACATACATTTCCTTTTAGAGAAGAGGCAGAGGGAAAGATGTTCCATCTGCTGATTCACTTCCCAAATGGCCGCAGTGGAGTCCCAGCGCCCACATGGATCATGGTGCTTGGGAGGTGAAGGATTCGCCAACTGAGCCATCCTGTCAGTCCATTTAAGAGGCAGTGCAGTGGCATAGTAGCCTGGCATCCCATATGGGCGTCAGTTCAAGTCCTGGGTGCTCCACTTCTGATCCAGTTTCCAGCTTATGGACGAGAAAGGCAGCACAGCATGGTGCAAGGTCTTGGAGCTCTGCACCCATGTGGGAGGCCTGAAAGAAGCCCCTGGGTCCTGGCTTCGGAATGGCACAGCTCTGGCCTGTGGTCATCTAGGGAGTGAAGCAGCAGATTGAAGATGTCTCTCTTTCAAATAAAATAAATCTTTTTTAAACAAAACTCCCTTTCATGGACTGCAGCATGTCCCCCATGGTCATCCTTCCTGAATGCACACCCTTTGTCTACCATACTGACTGTTGGCTTGGCTTACATGGTTTGCTTCCATCATTCGGTACTAGACAACCTGACACAGAGAAGTTTGATTAGCTGCTCATAGGACGGCCTTACAGTCCCCCTCAGACAATGGAATAGAGGGGGCTTGAGACTAGTTTCTGACCCACCCAGAGCTGCAGGGATTAAACCCAGAGAGGACTATGCTCTGCAAAATGTTGTGTGGCTTTTGATGAACATTAGATGCATAGGGAATCCATGGCATTTCTGAGGATCCTACATTCCTAAACCCTTGGCCCAGGTTAAAAACCACTCCCTCTGCATAGGGAGAAGGCTGAGAAGTCCTTGAGACACATACTTCCTCTTCACAAGTGGCCAATGAGATCATGGAAGAGGAAAGGACCCTGGGGCAGGAGTCAGGGATCTTGGAGTCATGGGCCAGAGAGCCAGTGCCAGGGCACAGACCTGGGGGCCTAGCATGGCCAGAAACAGGGCACCTGGCTTCCAAAGGCTACAACCAGGGGCCCGTACCCTTCTCCTTTGGAGTGAGGCATTTACTGCAGTTGTGACATCCCTCTGTCACCACTGCCCACCGGAGCATGGCTACAACCAGGGGCCCATACCCTTCTCCTTTGGAGTGAGGCATTTACTGCAGTTGTGACATCCCTCTGTCACCACTGCCCACCGGAGCATGACAGAAGGAACTGTAACTTTCCAGTTCATACATCCACAGATTAAAAATGACATCCAAGGAGCCATATGCGGACCTGAGGTCCATCATGAGATGCTAGCCTCCAGCATGATGTCAGACCATCAGACCACACCCCAGGGTGTCAGCGTACTGTGCATATGGGAGGGATGTGGGGAGCAGCAGCCAGACAGGAAACTGCCAACATTAATGGCCCCAGAAGTTCATCGCCACCCCCGTATTTGTACATAGTTGCATCTTTCAGCACTCTGTCATAGCCATAAGACATGCTTCAGTGGGGGCTGGCACTGTGGCATAGCACGTAAAGCCACCACCTGCGACACTGGCATTCTGTAAGGGCACCAGCTCAAATCCTGGCTGCTTTCCCATCATGCTCAGTGTTAAGCAGATAGTAAAAATGCCACAGTCCCTGCCACCCATGTGGGAGACAGCTCCTGGCTTCGTCCTAGCCAGGCCTGGTTACTGTCATGATCTGCAAGGTGAATCAACAGATGGAAGATCTGCCTGCCTCTGTGTCCTTCCCGCTCTGTAGGAGCTTCCTTGAACAGTATGACTGTAGCAAAACCCATACAGGACGAAGCTGAGAAATACTGCAATGTCCAAAACTTCATGCTCACGTAACTCCCTCACAGGATGTGACTCACAGGAGGCAGACTTCTTAGAAAAGAAACCAGAAGCACAAGCAGTTAAAACCAAAATAATGGGACTACATTAAACTAAGCAGCTTTCATGCAAAGAAACAAAAGAGGTAACCAACTGAATAGGAGAAAAAATTTGCACATCACACAGGGTACTAATATTCAAGATCTATAAAGAACTTCAGAAAATCAGCAATAGCAAAAACAAACAAACAAACAAACAAAAAAACCACCTGTTAAGAAATGGTCAAATGCAACTGGCTTCTGGGACCACCCTGTCCTTTTAGTTTTTGACCCGCATGGGTGCCTGGAGCCAGGCCATGTGGCTCCCTCCAGAAAGGCCTAGGTGCCAGAGGCACTGGGCAAAGCCCCTTGGGCCTCCTGGCAGTATGCCCTAGGAGTTTCAGGGGTCTGGATTTGCAGGGGGTTGACAGGCTCCCACGGGTGGTACTGAGCTTTTATGGTAGTGGTTTTATGCCCAGGTTTGGAATTACAGCTGAGAGACTTCCATAGATAAGACCATAACTGATACCAAATTGGTTTGGAGCAGAGAACACGAGTGAGAGAACCGGGTCTGATAGCAGCATCTTGGGGGGAAGTGTGGGCCCTGTGGCCAAAGTCTCTGCTCCCTCGCCCAAGAACTGCAGCTGGGAGCAGGCCTGGCTGGGGGTGCTCCAGCTGGGTTGGAACTCTCATTGCTGAGAACCAGAGTAGGATGGGGGCAGCAAGCTGGGCTGGACATGGCTATAGCCTCCACCAGTGCAGGTCTACAATGGGTCTGGCAAGTGACAGACTGGGCTAGACTCCAGCCCCCACTAGTACTTGTGAGAGCCAGGTTGGATGTAGAATGGGCTAGGCTAGGTCTTGATTTCACTGAACCATGTGAAAATTGTGTCTGGGTGCAGACTAGGTATCACTGGGCTGCAACACCCAACAACAAGAACCAGAATGGATATGGGCTGATTGAGCAAGGCCACTGTTCTTGCCAAGACAGGAGGTGGACAAGGTCCACCTGGGCCAAGGACCCACCGGTGTGCACAAGAACTGCCACTGGGAAGAGACTTTATAAAGGAACTTGGGAAACTCCTCCATCGGGACTCAGTCTCTGCAGGTGAGTGCAAGAAGCAAGCAAGGCGCAGCCCAGACCACGCCAGGTTATAGCACCTGCTGGCACACATGTGGTCAGGTCTGGGGACGGACCAGTCTGGGCCAGCACATAACACCCACTGGCAGATCTGAGAACCAGGACAGCGGGTAGAAAGAGCCAGATCGGGCTGCAACACCAGCCAGTTCACCTTAGGACCAGAACAGCAACCAGGCTGGACTGGAATAGGCTACAGCACCTTCCTGCAGGAGCTGGAACAGGGGGTAAGCTAGACTAGGCCAGGCTGCGCAATAAGATTGTGGATGCTGAGGAGAGGCAAATTATGCCAGCCTGGAGTCAGCAGGGGCCAAGTTTGTGAGCCCCAGGGGCAGTAGTTCCAGCAGGACCCGGGCTGCTTGGCTTGGGTCCTTGAGCCTGCCTGTAAAGTGGATGCTGGGTTCATGAGCCCCAGGAGTGGGGGATCCAGCGAGACTTGGGACGCCTGGCCTGGGTCCTTAGGCTCACCTGCAAGAACATGTCCTACTTAGTGAAAAAGGTGGAGCAGTGCACACAGGCCCCAGTGTAAAGGGAGAATATGGCAGCTCGTTTGGTGCCATAGAAGAACAGAGCAAACTGGACAACTACCCCAGTCAAACGATAACAAAAAAATCTCTGAAAGGAGACTTGAGGCTTATTGTATCAGCCAATAGACATGGGAGGGCAGCATCAGCCTTGGACTATGAAGTCCACAGCATTTCAGAACTATTCCAATCACTCGGGCAGAACCCTGGGAGTATGTACACATGGAGACCCTGGGTTGATACGAGGTGGCGGTTCCTCAGCCCTGGGTACTGTGACGTTTGGCAAGTCATGTGAGGCTTCCCCTTTTGTCTTTCCCCTTCCCCCAGAAACAAGAAGAAATAGCAAATTTGGAAACAATTTCACCCAATTTCCCCTAAACTTCAATCCTTCCCACTTTGATCAACCATGAAATCATCATGAAAAATAAAATTAAAATTAAAAAAAAATGGTCAAATGACATGAGCAGATATTTTTTTAGAAGAAGAAATTCAAATAGCTAACAAACACTTGAAAAATGCTCAGGCCCCTGGCTATTAGGAAAATGCAAGTGAGAATCACATTGAGGTGCCACCTAACTGCAGCAAGCATGGGGAGGAAAGAAGCCCTATACCTGCAAACTTGTATTGTGGAAAACAAATACACTTGCATACGAAAAAAAGATTGTGTGTGTGTGGACGAATATAGAAAGTAAGAACTGAAAAAGTACTGGTGGGAATATCAGCTATTATAGCCCTTTAGTCCGTGTCCGAGCATTCTAAGACATTTTAATTTTCAGGATCCATTCAGCGCTAAAAGTCACCAGAATCTACTGTGCCTTCCTACCTCACCTCTCACCAGACTAATAAGCAATTCATAAAATCAGAAATGACAGCTACAAAAAGACAGCTCACCAAAGAGAATACACAGATGGCAAACAAGCACGTGAAAGACATTCAACATCATTTGTTGTCAGGGGGATGCAAACCAAGATCCCAAGGAGCTAGGACTCCACCTCCTAGAACATGGAAAATCAACAGTGCCGCCACCACCTGCTCAGAGGGCTGCAGGCACGGGAGGGGTGCAGTCACTCCAGAAGGCAGTCTTGTCATCTCTTAAAGAGCGAAACATACATGTGGCACAGGATGAGCAATTCTGTTTGACCTAGCTAGGAGAAGCTGAGATCCACAGAACAATTCTGCAAGATTGCTTACAATAATCAAAAACTAGAGGCAATAAACACATTCCCCAGCCAACTGAACAATCAGGCACTCACACGATGCAACACTACTCATCAACAAGAAGGAATGACCTCCAGCCCAGCGCAGTAGCCTAGTGGCCAAATCTTTGCCTTACATGCACCAGCATCCCTCATGGGTGCTAGTTCATGTCCCAGCTGCTCTACTTCCCATCCAGCTCACTGTCTGTGGCCTGGGAAAACAGTCGAGGATGGCCCAAGGCCTTGGGACCCTGCATTCACACGGGAGACTAAGAAGCTCCTGGCTCCTGGCTTCAGATTGGCTCAGCTTCAGCCACAGTGACCACTTGGGGAGTGAACCAGCAGAAACAAGAAAAAGAAAAAAAAACCTCTCTGTGAATCTACTGAAATTTCCCTGAGTGAACAAAAACTGGTCTTGGACCCGACGCGGTGGCCTAGCGGCTAAAGTACTAACCTTGAACGCACTGAGATCCCATATGAGCACTGGTTCTAATCCCAGCAGCTCCACTTCCCATCCAGTTCCCTGCTTGTAGCTTGGGAAAGCAGTCAAGGACGGCCCAAAGCCTTGGGAACCTGCATCCATTGTCTCTGGCTCCTGGCTTTGGATTGGCACAGCTCCGGTGGCCGTTGCGCTCCTTTGGGGAGTGAATCATCGGACAGAAGATTTTCCATTCCGTCTCTCCTCCTCTCTGTATATCTGCCTTTGCAGTAAAAATAAATCATTCTTAAAAATAAAAAATAAAAAAACGGTCTCAGAATGTCACCTTCTGTCAGAGTCCACTGACTTTACATTCTCAAGGTGAGGCGATCACAGATGAAGGCAGATTAGTGGCTCCTGGGGTGAAGGAGAACTGAGGAAAGGGACAAGAATGCAGCTACCAAGGGATGGCACCTAGGACACCCTTACAGTAAGAGGCTGGATCTACATCCCAGTACCATGTCGTCCCTCACACCTGCATGATGGTCCACGTGTCCTGGATCCACGCCACACGTTGTGCCCACATCATCTTCCAGGGGAAGAACCAGTTGAAGGGTCAGCTGAAGCTATTGGGAATCCCCTTTCTCAATGGTGGTGCTGGCCTCTACATCTGGATCAACTTGAAGTCGTACCTAGAACCATGTACATTTGATGAAGAACTGGCCCTCCATCAGCACTTTCTGGACACGAAGGTGATGTTATCCCGTGGCAAAAGCTTCAAGTGTAAAGAGCCTGGCTGGTTCCACCTCATGTTTGCAGAAAAGCTTCCAACGCTGGAAGTGGCCATGCAACGGTTGCACAACGCCTTACAGATTCAGAAACAGATTCAGGAACAGAAACAGACAGAGAAGATGCTGGCGGATGCGTCTGTTTCCTAGCCTCCGGCTCTATCCAATCATGTGCTTGGGGTTGGGAGGGGCAGTGTGAAGACTGGGTCCTGAACTGTTACTATGACTAGGCAAACAGGCTCCTCCTCGAACGGTCTTACCTGACCCATCATGAGCCTCCTCGAGCTAAGCATTTGCCATCTTTAGAAGCTTTGTCTCTTTTTACTCTTTGCTTTTATACCCAAAATGTTTTTATTGCGATCAGGATGGGAAGGTATGGAGGTACCTAGATGGATAAAGGGAGTTGCCTGGGTACCTATTTTATATGGGTTTGGCTCTTGTGCTGATTATCTAATAAATTCCATATTCTCTTAAAAAAAAAAAGAACCAGTTGAAGGGTGCACCTTCTATGCACTAGCTTTGTAGCATCTTCAATTAACAAAAAACCTCAGATTTCATACTAGTGGAAGCAATACCGAATCATGACATAAAACTCACATATATGGTAAAGTAAAACCACTTTGTCCCGATTTCCTGACAGGATTACAGATGTGTGTCTTGTGCTCTGATAATCCTCTCTGGGGTGACTGAGAACACAGCCACATCCACTCGGGATCATTAGATGCTAACACAGCCAGGAAGCGCTGGAGCAATGCCTTTTCTTTTTTTTTTTTTTTTAGGATTTATTTGCTTTTCATTGGAAAGGCAGATTTTACATAAAGGAGGAGAGAGAAAGATCTTCCATTTACTAGTTCACCCCAGAGCTAAAGCTAATCCAAAACCAAGAGCCAGGAGTCTCTTCCGGGTCTCCCACGCAGGTGCAGGGTCCCACAGCTTTGGGCCGTCCTCGACTGCTCTCCCAGGCCACAAGCAGGGTATTAGCTATATAGCCAGAGTTCCATGGTGCTTTAGGCACACAACAAAAATACAAGTCATGCGCTTGCTTCAGCAACACATATACTAAACACAAGTGATGAGATGACATAACGCAGTCTCTCATATCCTAAAACACACACATAAATATACACATAAATCCAACAGACCTTCCATGGGTACCAGTGCATGTATGTCAATATCTAGAGTATATCCTTCAAATAACGTGCAACTAACAGCCATGGCAACCTGTTGAAAGGCCGTGGTCAAAGGCAACTGCAGTCTTAACTGGGATGGTTTTCCTTTTCAAAAACCAGAGGGGCAGACACAGAGCCCAGCAGGTAAGACCCTCGTGCCCCACACTGGGATGCCTGGATTCAATGCCCCACCCCACTTCCTCACTCCACCTTCGTGCTGAAGTGGAATCTAGAAGGCCAACATTAAGGAGAGAGTAACTGGGCTCCCGCCACCCACACAGGTGACCAGAAGCGAGCTCCTGTGCCCAGCACTAGCCCAGCTTTAGCCCAGCCCAGCCACGGCAAGCACTGAAGCAATAACCAGGATCGAGTCCACTCACTCCCCGTCATACTGTCTCTGTGACACTCAAAACCAATTCTACCCCTGCTCACGCATAAACTTTTGTATTAAATAATTGTAACACGCTACTCTGAAGAGCAAAGTATAGATTCTTTTATTGTATCCCTGCATTAGTAAGCCCACACCCTGTATTTATTTCATAAACTAAAGGAAAAACAAAACCAGGGGAAACAACTCCAGAATCACACTGTCCCTCCCTCCCTGGTCCAGCAGGTGTCAGCCAGATCTGAGCTGTGGGTTTCTGTGGTCCCAGCATCTCTAGACAGAGCCTCAACAGTGAGCAACAAAAGCCCCCACTGCTGTCCTCTGGCACATTGTAAGTCCATTCCACTCTCAATGCCGAACAGAGTCCAACGCAACTCCATCGAGTGCACCTGCAGTCCCTCAGTTCCAAGACACTCACCTGCTCCCAGTTTCATATGGACCCTGACTCAAGAAGCTCTGATACATCCAGCCTTCCAAAAAGTCCCACATGAGCACTCAAAGCAGAAACAGATGGTGGGATAGAAACTCACCTATGCCAGTCTCCAGACGACTCCTCTGCCTAAGGGTCAGTGTGAATCCCACAAACTAGCAAGCCACGGTCGGCTCCTGGGCCGCGTTAAGTCTCTTCACAGCGGCCTCCCCACACTGCTGAGCCGGGTTCCGGAACACAACATGGCCACTGCCCTCTGACCCGGAACTCAATCTCGCTGGGGCCTCCAAAAGCTTGCGGAGAGTGAGATCACACTGGACACAGGTGGAGGGCATTACGAGGAATCCATTTGCCCAGCGTGGTGTCGGCAGCTCCTGCAACACTCCAGGAACCACCACACCACATGGTCGAAGCCAGGGGTTTTTAAGCTCTCATTAACACACAGCAGCCAGGGATTTCAAATCAACTCCGGTGTTACAAATCAATCAGCTTGCCTCTTAGGTCAATCAGGTACACAGAGCAGATAGCTGCGCTTGCTATGCTTGGAGTCCAGTGCTGCCTTGGGGTGCTGTGAGCCAGCTGTGCCCCACTATAACACGTGCACATTCCCACACATGTGCACACACAGGAGAAAGCTCATCCCCTCTGGGCCCTGGACTGTTTCTAATGACAAGTGATTATCCCTTGTTTGAGGACCCCCGGAGCCCACAGTTTTGCCAACAAGCCAGGAAACCACAGCTAAGAGAATGCCCAGGGCCAGAGAAGTGAGTGGCACCTGGACCCGGTCGCAGCAGCAAGATCACCACACAGGCTTCACCCTCCCAATTGGGCACTGCCTTCTCCAGGGCCTGCTTTGCATTCTTGGTCTTGCCCCCTCCTGAGAAACTCCTCCTACTTGCTGGGTCTGCCAGCCACTGGTGGAGCTACAGGCCTTCCCCGACAGGTGCTTCCTGCAAGAACATTCTGCACACCTCAGGGAGGGGCCCCAGCCACAACAGGCCACACTGTCTCCAGGACCCCTACTCCTTACACACACACTCTCCACTGGAACCCGTTCCCACAGATCACTCTGCAGGGTAGCAACTGGCCCAAATCCAGAATTTTGACCCAAAGACCCAAAGGAAAAAAGTCGAGAAGCTTTTGGCACAAACCCCAAGAACTGTGATGGAGGCAGAGACGGCCTTGGCAACATCTACGTTAAGATGTACCTGTGACCTTGGGCTTGGCGGCGTGGCCTAGTGGCTAAGGTCCTCGCCTTGATCCCATATGGCCGCTGGTTCTAATCCCGGCAGCTCCACTTCCTCTCTGTCTCTCCTCCTCTCAGTATATCTGACTTTGTAATAAAAATAAAATAAATCTTAAAAAAAAAAAAAAGATGTACCTGTGACCCCAAAAAATGGTGAAGCCAGAAAACAACAAAAGCATCACAGATGACAACAACTACGAAGGGCTATTGATCAGAGGAGCTAAGATTTGCGGGAAAATGAACAGCATAGGTGAACAGGGAAAAAAAAATCAAAATACAATAAGCCAAGATACACTGCGGGTTTTCTTACCTCCCAGCTGTGGCGGGATGATGTCTTTCAAAATTAAAACTCGTATGCCCTTTGGCCGGCCAGGCACACTGCTAGGATTCACTCTCAGAACGTATTTGCAAACATCCCCCAGGAAACAGACACAAAATTACAGCATTGTTTATAAGAGCATAAAAAACCGCAAGCAATAAACAAGGGCGCGAAGGCGGCTGATGCAGTACAACCGTATGGGTGCAAGAACAATTAGGCAGCCATGAGACGGCACAGGCCAGGCCTGCCAGCACAGACAAGGAGTCTCCAGACGACATGACCATTATTTGAAGAAAACAAAGCCAGAAAAGTGTAATCCTTTAAGATGCACAGATTCTATCTGCCAGTGTTCGCATAGATCATTTTTTCCCCCAAAGGGACTCAGAAATATTAACAATGATCGTGTCTGGCGGGAGGAGAAAAGTTCAGAGCAGTTTCCATTTTCCCTTTCTTTAATTTTTTTAATCCTAAAAACCTTCTGGTTAACTTCCCTTGAAACAGTCGTATTCGTATGTAATAAGATTAGCAGAATTTTTCTGGATAAGAAGATATTGACCAATATTTTTGCCCCCCACATGAAAAAGAAAAGGTAGCCCATTGAAGAGCGCACACATGCATGTGCGTGGAAGGGCCTGGGACACGCCCACGCTGACACCACTCTCCAGGCTTTGGCGGAGACACTGCCCGAGGCTGCCATGCCACGCAAGGCCCATGTCTCACACCACACACAGGCCCAGTCCTGACCAGAGAAGGCAGCCAGAGAAGGCAGTCCTGGCTTTCCAGATGAGCAGCCGAGCTTCCGACCAACCACTGCCGTGGGCCCTGAAGAATTTCATCAGCACACCCCATTTGTTAGCTGTTCAGGTGCCACACACGAACAGGCCCCTGTGGCTCCTGGGCAACTGACTCCCTGACCTTCAATTCCACTTTAGTAAAGCACATCATGTATGACTACATCAGGAAGGGCGGGATCAAACACGGAAATGGTGGTCGAGATAACTTTAGATTGTTCAAAGCTGGATCAAAGGGCCCACCGTGGTAGCCTAGCAGCTAAAATCCTCGCCGTGACCACACCAGGATCCCATATGGGCACCAGTTCAGGACCCAGCAGCCCCACTTTCCATCCAGCTCCCTGCTTGTGGCCTGGGAAAGCAGTAGAGGACAGTGCAGGACATTGGGATCCTGCACCCATGTGGGAGACCCAGAGGAGGGTCCAGGCTTTGGATCGGCTCAGTTCTGGCCACTGCAGCCACTACGGCAGTGAACCATTGGATGGAGATCTTCCTCTCTGTCTCTCCTCCTCGCTGTGTATCTGACTTTCCAGTAAAGAAAAAAAATCTCTTTAAAAAACAAAAATGTTGGCTAAACGACTTGGAGATCTCCTTGCTATGTTTCCTGCCTTGGTTCATTCTAAATTTCTTTTTTGTTGCTTTTCCTCAGAAAAGTAACTGCAGAGCCTTGTAAGAGACAACAATTTTCTAGATGCCCATGCATGAGATGAAAGAGGACTTACAAGGTGGCCCAACGAGCCAGACTGGGTATCCTGAGCAGGAAGCATTGTCACAGGAAGGACATGCAACCCTACACATTGCGTGCACACCCTGCAGACCTCTCCAGAAACTTCTACAAACTAAAGACCAGGCTAAGAGAATCCCACGGATGACATCCTGATGGGATCGTCATCTCTCATGGGATGTAGAACCCCGGGCATCTAAGGATGCGTGGGCACCTTGGGCACAAAAGAACAAAGCCAAGCTCCCCTCTCCAGCATCCATGAGGCTGTGAGTGAACTTCCCATACTAATGGCCATGCCAAGGCCAGTACACAGATATGACACGGCCACACGGCCAGCGCACAGCAGAACCTGAGTCCCACGCCAGGCTCCCTCCTCAGAAAGCAGAGCCAGGGGACCCTGACACCCCATGTGGCAGTTCCTGCTGCAACCTTGGGTTAGAGGGCAACTAGAGGCTGCCCTCCAGCTCAGCAGTGGTCAGTGGAGGTAGGGAAAGCCTTCAGGACACAGTCATCTGTTCCTTAAGCCTCGGGGCCCAATAGAGCACCTAGAACATCAAGTGCGAGCTCTGGGCAGGAAGCGCTGGTCTCAGGTTTTAGCACTGAATCCCCCAACATGACTCTCTTCGCCCCAGAACATCTGCCACGGCAGCAGCTCTGCAGCTGGGACTGTGCCAGCCGCCTCCAGCACAGCAAGGACCTACAGACTGTGGACACACACACAGCACGAGCAGCCGTCCCCGAGGACCAGCACCCAGGCCGGCTACACAAAGCCAGTCTGCACCAGCCCCAGCCCCACAGGAAACCCTGAGCCACATCCAGTGTTTCTCTCTCACAGCCAAACACTGTGAGCAGAGATAACCTCAGACCAGTGAGCTGCCTAAGAGCCCCCTCTCAAAGTCCTTTCCCCAAGAGACAGCGGAAGTTAGCCTCGGAACCACAATGCCAGAGGATTCTACTCCAGGATTAGCCAAGACAAGAGGCCAGTAGGTTAAACCACTCCGCCTGTGATGCCAGCATCCCATGAGAGCACCAGTTCATGTCCCACTGCTCCATTTCTGATCCAGCTCCCTGCCGGTGGCCCAGGACAGCAGCAGATGGCCCAAGTACTTGGGACCCATGCACCTACGTGGGAGACCTGGAAGAAGCTCCCAGCTCCTGGCTTCAACCTGGCCCAGATTTAGCTATTATGGCCATTTGGCAGGGGATGAAATAGTAGATAGATCTGTTTCTCTCCCCACCCCACTTTGTAACTGTGACTTTCAAATAAACACATAAGTCTTTATTTTTTTAAGAGGGGGTGGTGGTGGGAGGGCTGGCATTGTGGCATAGCTGGTAAAGCTGCAGTACTTACACAACACTGGCCTGCCACATAGGAACCAGTTCAAGTTCTGGCTGCTCCACTTATGATCCAGATTCCAGCTAATGGCCAGGGAGAGGCAGTAGAGGACGGCCCATGTGAAGAGCTTCCTGGATCCCGGCTTCAGTTCGGGCTGACATGGCAGCTGGCAGCAGCCTTCCCGGGGAAGGCCAAAACTGGCCTTGCCTGGGAACATGCCAGACCGCCTGAGGCCTCCTGTCACCAAGCACTGTGAGCCTGGGACAAAAGAGCTGTCACCAGCCTTAGCCAGTGTAGCCAGGGCAAATGCAGAGAGGAATGTGGCAGAGGCTTACTGGCCAGTATGCCGAGTTTCCGTCTGGTAGCAAGTAGACACGGACACGGATGCTGGGGTGGCTGTACAACTCCAGGGACATCTTTGAGACCACCAAATTGTACTCATAAAAATGGCTGAAATGACTAATTTCATGTATCCCAATTATACCACAATTCTTTTTTCAGTTGTCCAAAACAGGGCACTGCCAGTCCCTTCCTGGCTTAAGAGAAGAGTCAATGGTGGAAATACTAAAAGATATGCAAAGGTTGGGCTCGGCAGCGTGGCCTAGTGGCTAAGGTCCTCGCCTTGATCCCATATGGCCGCTGGTTCTAATCTCGGCAGCTCCACTTCCTCTCTATCTCTTAAAAAAAAAAAAAACAAACAAACAAAGATATGCAAAGGTTCAGGCCCAGAACCTGACAAGGCCTGGAGTGCCCAGCCTTGCTGTGGTCCTGGAAGCTTGTGGACCGCCTTGCGATCCCATAGGGTATATATGGGCATATCCAACTCTGTGCTTCTTACAGTTTCTATTACCCTTAAGTATTCAGTAATTAAGTATCAATTAACCACACGATCATCACAGAATTCCCATTTTAACTGCACCACCCTGAGCTTTAAATTCAAGTTCAACACCCATTTTCATTGCTCATTCCTGTCTCCCACAATAAGCTGTTTACCCATGCAATTATTTCCCCTCCTCCCATTGTGATCGCTGTACTTAAAATTCCATCAGCCTTCTAATTTTGAGCATCTTTTCTTGTGTACAGCACCAACAACTGACAAGCATCCTGAATTTAACATCTGTTCCCAGCAGTTAATGGTTTTCCGTCTGAGAAGCAAACACACATACACAGCCATGATGAGCACTTCCCACGCGGAGATTCATGGCGCAATGGGGCTGTGACCGACCGTGTCCATGACAGCCACGGCTCAGGAGGACCAGCTACAGCCAGCAGGAAGCCTGGCTGGGCGGCAGCCTGGAATGTTGCCCAGCACTGAACCGCTTACTGGGCTCCAGGCATCCCACTCAACACGTTCTGCATTCTCCTCAGAAACCCCAGAGATTCTCAAACCATGAAGCAAGCCATGCAAGAGCCCCAACAGCCCTCTCGGAGACCTTGTTTGATGTCCACAGCCAAGAGGAGGACACTGGGAGTCCTCACCCCAACCCAGCTCCCACCACTGGCTGTGACATCCTTGACAAAAGAGTCAAGGGCCAGCCTGGAACCTCAGCATCCACCCCACGCGGCTGGGCTCACAGTGCCCGGTGGGGGCAGATGCCACACCAGGCAGTGACAGCCAAAGGTGTGTGTGCTCCAAACAAGAGGGGAGACTCCAGCTGGGACTACAGTGGGAAGGCACGCAGCGACCTGCTTGTTCTCAGTCAGGTGCTAATGACACACAAACGGGTAAGCCAGAAGTCTACTGCTAAGGATGGGTGCAGTCTTCAGCTAGGGATTTTCACTTCTGCAGTTCTCCCAGCACCCACACCTTCCACAGGGCCTTCAAGCACAGCTCTGTAATTCCAATTCTCTCCGCGGGCAGGCACTTGGCCAGCAAGCAGGCCGCCACTTGGGAAGCATCATCCCATGTCAGTGTGCCTGGGTTTGAGGTTGGAATCCCAGCTGCACCAGTTCCAGCTCCTTGCTAATGTGCACCCTTGGAGGCAACTGGTGATGGCTCAGGCCCCTGGGAGCTCCCTGGTCAAGTCCACAGCAGCTGGCTTTGTTCTGGTTCAGCTCCAGACAGACAGACAGACAGACAGACACACACACACACACACACACACACACACACACCACACACTCCCTCCCTCCCTTCTTCCCTCCCTCCCTTTGAAATGAAAAGGTTTAACTCTCCACCAGCTGTCCTGCCCTCTCTGGTTGTATTGGAACTTGGCTTTTCTGGGATGCTGCTCCCTCGGGGCATCTGGGAGGGAGGAGCATCCCATGTCATCTGCTCCCACATCAGCATTTTCTCACTCCCCACCTCACTACCTGGCCCAAGGACCCCCCTATACACGCCCATCTTCCCCTCCATGCCCAGTTCCCCTCTCATGGCAAGCCAGTACCCCAAGGACAGCCCACCACACACATGACCCTCACATCCTTCACACTTCCTCCAAGGTCCTCCCTCCCTCTGTCCCAGCCTCACAGCCTGGACCTTGTGCTCCCCACCTCTCCATACATCACATCCTCTGGACCAGGTGGCCTGCCAAGTTGCTGCCCCTCCAGGCAGGCCCTGACAGATCAGGATCTCCCATCTTCCATCCCCATCCATTGGGAGGATAGTACAGGTGCGGGGGCAAAATGACACTACACACACAGGCACCACAGAGCGATGCTTCGGGTAATGGCAGCCACATGTAAGACAGCAGCAGGACAGAAAAATCCCTGTCACCTTGGGGTCTCATCGCTAGCACAATGGCACTGCACAATGCATCATTTACACTCCAGCAGTGGTGACAGCTACTGCCGCAGCACAGCACCTCTTGACATGGGGACCCTCTCCAGAGGGTACAGTTCAACAACCACACGGAAGAATCCTTCCTTCATCACCTCTCGCCTTTCATCAGTTTGGTTTAGAGTGGACATCAGTGACTATCTTGATTTTCATGCCTTGCTTGAAATAAATCTATTTCCAAAAAACCAAATCTGACCAATCACCTTCATATTCCACCTGTCCCACACTGCCCCTCACCACCACGTTGGATTTGATAGAGTTGTTGATCCAGTCCCACGCCAGGAGGGAAATGCTTAACAAAAGGAGTCTGTGTCCAACACCCTTGTAGGCCACATTTAGCAGCAGAGCTGTTAGAGGGACTGGGCCGTAGGCTAACTTCCCCTGACGTGTCCTGCCATCTGTTCTGCAGACACGAGTTACCATGTGAGAGCGCTAGACCAGCATTACCATGCTGGGAATTGCACTTCTCTGTAACTGTGACAGGACATAGACACAGACCTCAAAGTCAACATAAACGTAACACATCAAGTTTGCATCTTTAGCTAGAGAACAGGTTTAGGCCTGGTTCCCAATCCTCTCCAAGTTTGGCCAACTCTGGCTAGCCTCACCAACAGCAAGATCAATCACATTAACACACTTAGTTGCCAAGGAAGCACCAGCTTATATGATAGGAGTACAACTTGAGGAAGGATGCATTTCCCTGAAAAACACGATAGCTAGTCCAAAACCACAGTGATACTCAGTGCTCACACTTACTGTAGCCATTCACACAGGTCTCTGCAACTCACACGTAATTGAAAGCCAGTACAACATTGGTTACAGGTGTGAGGGATGAACATGCCCTTTACAGCAAGGTGTGCTATACTTAGCCACGTTGACCGTTTGCATTAAGTACACATAACTGCAGACCCCACAGGCGAAACGGCAATCGAAGGAACATACAGATTTTGAATTACAATACTGGACAATGTCATTAAACAAAGCCCGGTTATTTTTTGCGGTGCGCTCTCCAGGTGTCACAAAATAATACGGCAAAACTAACGTCTGGGCAATACTTTGCATACAATCCCAATGGTCTCGTAAGTTACTACCTTTACCAAAAGAAAGGTCCAACATTCAATTCTCCTTACTTTGAGACCAGCACCCACCACTCCCACAGCTTGGCAGCTGCCACACCCCAAACTTGGCAGGAACCCAGAAACCTGGCAACCCAAACCTGATGGGCCATGACGACATCTTATATGGATGCTGCATCCAGCCTTCCAAGAAGTCCCACATGAGCACTCAAAGCAGAAACAGATGGTGGGATAGAAACTCACCTATGCCAGTCTCCAGACGACTCCTCTGCCTAAAGGTCAGTGCGATTCCCACAAACTAGCAAGCCACGGTCGGCTGCTGGGCCGCATTAAGTCTCTTCACAGCGGCCTCCCCAAACTGCTGAGCCAGGTTCCGGAACACAACATGGCCACTGCCCTCTGACCCGGAACTCAATCTCGCTGGGGCCTCCAAAAGCTTGCGGAGAGTGAGATCACACTGGACACAAGTGGAGGGCATTACGAGGAATCTATTTGCCCAGCGTAGTGTCGGCAGCTCCTGCAACACTCCAGGAACCACCACACCACATGGTCGAAGCCAGGGGTTTTTAAGCTCTCATTAACACACAGCAGCCAGGGATTTCAAATCAACTCCGGTGTTACAAATCAATCAGCTTGCCTCTTAGGTCAATCAGGTACACAGAGCAGATAGCTGTGCTTGCTATGCTTGGAGCCCAGTGCTGCCTTGGGGTGCTGTGAACCAGCTGCGCCCCACTACAGACTCACCTCTCAAACTCAGCCTGCCTTTCCATGGTACATCACTGTAAATTTTTTCCCCTTTAATGTCAAAGTTTTCATTATTTAATCAGAAAAAGCACAGTGGGACCAGTGTTGCAGCACGACAGGTTAGACTGCCACCTACCACACTGGTCTCCAACACGGCCAGCAGTTCAAGTTCCAGCCTTCCACTTCTTTTTGTTGTTGTTGTTAATTTTTTAATTATTATTATTGCAAACTCAGATATAAAGAAAGGAGGAGAGACACAGAGGAAGATCCTCTTTGTTGATTCACTCCCCAAGTGGCCGCAACGGCCGTAGCTGTGCTGATCTGAAGCCGGAGCCACATCCAGTCCTTGCACATGGGTACAGGGTCCCAAAGCTTCAGGCCGTCCTCAACTGCTTTACCAGGTCACAAGCAGGGAGCTGGATGGGAAACGTGGCCACCAGGATTAGAACCGACACCCATAAGGGATCCTGGCACATGTAAGGCGAGGACTTTAGCTGCCAAGCTAGCGCGCTAGGCCCGCCCCTCCACTCCTGATCCAGCTCCCTAATATTGTGCTGGGAAAGCAGCAGAACGTGGCCCAAGTGGCTGAGTTCTTGCATCCATGTGGGAAGCCCACAGAGGAAGCTCCTGGCTCCTGGCTTCAATCTGGCCCAACCTTGGCTGCTAAAGCCATCTGGGGATGAACCAGCAAATGGAAAGTCTCTGTTTCTCCTCCCCAAGTTTTCTGCCTCTAAGAAATACACAATTGTCTGCAGATGAAGAGGAGTAAAACACAGGTTGGCTGTGACTCGGGCTGCGTGAGTGCAGATCGTAAGCCACCTGGAGAAATTGCCTCCCCCTCCACTGACGGAAGTAGCCGGGGGTGTGACAGGCTGTTCTGGAAAGAAGTTGCAAAGCTGTGGAGCTGCAGACACAAAGACCTGAGCAGAGGGGAGTTCAAAGGGCTGCCAGGAGGCTGGCTTAGCAGGGGCAGTGCGAGGTGGAAAGATTGAGCAAGAGCCATGAATGCGATGCAGGAAAGAAGCAGATGTGGGGCTGTGGACACCATGACGGGAGCTGTAGCTCTCCCCCGATGTCGGGCACATCACAGCAGGTTCTGAGCAGAGAAGTAAAACGGCCCAGGTCACCCCGTGACAGGGCCGATTCCCTGCTGGGCTCAAGGCCAGGACACTCAGGAAAGGGCTGAGGAACCACAAGGAGCCTATCCTCTATGCACTCCACACTAAGGACGGAAGGTTCCAGACTGCGTGCAACTTTACAAGGCAGCCCTGAAGACTCTCCATCTGAAGTCACTAGCCCTTCCTGAGACGCTGTCAGACGGGCACATTCTTGCCAAGTAGATGTCAAAGAGCTTTCATCTCCACTTTGGTCGGAAATGACCCATTCCCTTCCTAATGCAGAGAGATGGTTTCCGTACCTCACATCTGCCCGGTCAGATGCACCGCACATCATTAGTCATTGTGAGACGCTTACAAGCAGAGCCATAAATCGGTGCGTCGACAGGACAGGGCGGCCGACCCCCACCCCAACATGGTGTAATGGGTTATTAGCAATACCGCCTAACTGCAGCTTTTCTCCCCTCAAAGCTATTTACTAATTATAGTTGTTTACCCAGCGATCATTTCTGAGGGTTTATGGAATGGGGCCACATTAGTTTGTGATGGGAACATCATTACACCCATTAAAGTTATTTGTGTAGTTTTTAACCTTCTGCCAGGAAGCAAGGATGCCAGGCCGGGCTCCATCTCCTCCTCCGCAACACTCTTCCCGCAGCTTTTTTTCTCACCAGAAACTTACACTCGTCCTTTAGCTCATCCGCAGCCCCAGGACAGCAGGTGCCTGAGGACCATCCCTACCGCACACCCCTCACCCTGCAACTCAGGCCGCGGCCCTTGGTCTCAGCCATCTCCCACCCGACCCATGGGCCCCTCTCACCAGCTGTTCACACTGCCAGCTCTCACAGCCCCACCAGCCGGCCTGGTCGTCTCCCCAGAAGTGTCTTCCTCAGAGTGACTGTGGCCTGACAGACAGCAGGCACTTATCCCTGTGTGGCCATCCAGGGGACCTGGGACAGGCAGAGAAGAGAAAGATAATATGGCTGGGTCCCTCAGCCCCAGGAAGAGTAGGTGGCCATGAACTTCTCCTACCTCTATGAGGCCTCCCCCAGAAAGGAAGCTTCCAGCAACTGTCCATTCCATCACCAAAAATTTATTTAAAGTAAAATGGCATGTCAAGAGACTGGCATGATAATTCGATGGCTAAATCCTCACCTTGCACACCTGGGATCCCATATTGGCACTGGTTCATGTCCCAGCTGCTCCATTTGCCATCCGGCTCCCTGCTTGTGGCCTGGGAAAGCAGTACAGCATTGCCCAAGGCTTTAGGAACCTGTGCCCACAAAAGAGAAGCAGAAGAAGCTCCTGGCCCCTGGCTTCGGGTGGGCTCAGCTCTGGCCATGGCGGCTACTTAGGGAGTGAACCAATGGACAGAAGATCTTTCTCTCTGATCTCTCCCTCCTTCTGTAAATCTCCCTTTCCAATAAAAATAAATATTAAAAAAAATACTTTCAAAACTTCACAAAAACCGGTTGTTACGAAAAACCATAGATTTCCAAAGTATCATGCTAGAACAAACTTGTTTAATTCCACACCTCATAGCATGAACTCACAGAATGATCCTGAAACAATAACACTCACAGATCACACTGGAATCTAAACATTCACCACCTGCATTTTTTTTTAAAGTGGCTAAATCCTTTCCTTGCCCGTCCCATGATCCCAAATGGGCATCAGTTCAAGTCCCAGCTGCTCCACTTCCCATCCAGCTCCCTGCTAATGCTCATGGGCAAACAGACGATCCAAGTGTGCAGGCCCCTGCCAACTCACACAGCAGATGCAGATGGAATTGCTGGCTTCTGGCTTCAGCCTGACCCAGCCCAACCATTGTGTGGCCACTCAAGGAGTCAACCAGCAGATATAAGACCTCTGCCTGTTCCTGTCACTCTGCCCTTCAAATAAATAAATCCTAAAAAAAAAAAAGAAGAAGAACCCTCGAGAGTCCTCCAGTTTCAGGGCTTCACACCCCCGATGGCTGGGTGATTCTGTTTCCTCGCAAGCATCCTGTCCTGGAAGGTTATTCATCAGTGTTTGGAAAAGGCAGGCTGGAGTAGATCTCACTGATGACATTAGCCCACGGAGAGACGGAGAGAATCCTGAAGGTGACAAGTTAAATCACTGCTCTGTAATTTACTAAAACAAAACTAACATCCAAAGAGATGCTTTCTCCCCCATTTTATAGCAATTTCACCATTAAGCTGTCTTTGATTGCAATTCATAACAATGAATAAAGCCAACGCAGAAGAGTATCCTTGGCTCTGCTGAATTTGTTCTAAACATTAACGACTCTCCTCCTAAGCCAAAGCACTGGACGTCATTTTCAGAGTGGACACAGCCTGCTCTAAATGATGAGCAGGCGGGGACAGGGCCATGGAGGACACCACCTTGCTCCCTCCTCCGCAGCGGAGCCACCCCAGGCTTGAGGCTGAAGCCAGGGCCTGGCTGCCCTTGCCCTGTCCTTTTGTTACCATGTACCTGCCAGGCACAGCAGCCTGGCTACCTCACATTCTCAGCCTTTCCCCCACATCCCTTGTCCAGAGCACACACCTGGTTGTATGAATGTTTTCCTAGGCAACCACACTGGCCTCTAAGCCCCATGGGCAGCTGTGGGCATCACTCCCCTTAAGTAAAGGATGGTCAGAGGTGGATAATGAGCGAGTGTTCAGGTTCCAGCGGCAAAGCATCCTTCCTCAAACGAAGCTCAGCTTCTCCTGCCTCAGCTCAGAGGGCAGCCCCGGGGAGCTTCCGAGATGGGCCCTTGATCCTACACATGCACGGCCCTCCTCCTCATGGAGGTGTGTGATGGCGACAGGACTGGTTTCAAAGCGCCCCCAGAGGGCTGGCAGAGTAGTATTGCTGGATGTAGATACACACACACACCCCTCAAACATCACAACTCAAGCTATCCAGCCCTTCAAATCCTGGGGTTTGCACCAGCAGAGCCTGGGTTTACAACTAAATATTTAGGAAAGCCTTCAGCTGTCCTGACTCGGAGGCGTAAGGGCTTGCTCATTTGTTTTAAGGTTGACTTACTTATTTGAAAGGCAGAGTCATAGAGAAAAAGGAAGACGCAGGTCTTCCATCTGCTGGTTCACTTCCCAGACAGCCACAACAGCCAGGGCTGGATCACATCAAAACCAGCAACCGGGAGCTTCTTCCGGTCTCCCACACAGATGCAGGAGCCTAAGGACTTGGGCCAACCTCTGCTGCCTTCCCAGGAGCATTAGCAGGAAACTGGATTGGAAGTGAAGCAGCCTGGACGTGAACCGACACTCAAATGGCATGCCAGCATTACAGGCAGTGGCTTAGCCACATACATCCCAAAGTCAACTCAAGGCTTTGGGGTTTTGACTGAGCCATGCTGCTGACTGCCCTAATTCTCCAGCTTGCTGATGTTGTCCTGAGGCTTTTGTGCTCTGTAATCACATGAATCAATTGCTTGGATAAAGCCCCTTTCATCTGTCCACCCATGCCTCCAATGAGCCAGCCACCCACCCTATTGCTCTGCCTCTCTAGAGAATCTTGGCTAATGTGCTGGCTCAGTGCTGCAGGCCCCTTGCCTGGGGACAGACACCCTAGCACTCTCCCAGGCACACCTTTCAAGCTGCCCTGAACATCACCACTGACTCAAGGATAGTCAGCATCGCCCTGCTGCTCTCCAGGAACTTTGGGGTCCACTACACCAGAGCCACCCGCCCACCGAAAGGCAGCTCCATCCTCCTTAGTCAGCTCTCACCCAACCTGCAGCCCTCAACATCCTTCATGCAAAGCCACAACCCTACGGCCCTGCAGGAAAAGCTACAAGCATGCGGCCTGGTAGGATGGGGCCCCTGCATATGCACCTGCTAAGACAGGAAGGTGACTGGCCCTAAAAGAAAGGGGGCCAGGCACAGTAAACTGGACCACAACACAAAACCTGGCAGTGAGAAAAGCCATTAGCCCACCTCCTAGTGACCATGCCTGGCAAGAAGGAAGTGAGAACAAGAGAACCACACCATCGCAGCACATTCCCAAGGCTTGGCTGACCACCTGGACGGCCCACACGGGGAAGAGAGGAAGGCGTCTGCCCTGTACCCCTAACCACTGCTCCAGGGAGAAAGAACAGGGCCCTTCTCAGTGGGGAAGTCAGCCCAGAGTCCCTGCTAGTTCTACACACATGCAGAATCCAAATGGTCCCCGAGATGTGGACCTTCTAAATCTACTTCCGGCAGACAGGTTTATGGATTATTATAAAATTGCTGAGAAGAGGTATGAACCAGGAGAATATTCAACATCCATCAGACAAATGAGGCTGCGGTCCCATTAGTCACACAGAGCCTTGGGCCCGAGCCAGCAGCACACCATGGGTGGCTGCTGGGCACACAGAGTGCACACAGAGCAGTGTGTGCAGGGCAGGCAAGGGCGAGGACCCGAGCTTCAGTCCATGGTGCTCCTGGCCAGGCCCGGCTCATGCCCTCTGCCCTTGGCCTTGAGGCTCAGAAACGCAGGAACCGAGTCCTCCTCACAACAGACTCTGAGTGAGGGTTAGCAAAGAGAATGATGGAAACCTGGGTCAGCGTGGGAGTAGCACTGGTGCCAGAAAGAGTAAGACAGAGAGGCAGACCCTACATGCATTTCACACACAGGGGACTGCGTGAGCTCAGAGCACCCGGGCGAACTCTGCCACCTGCCTCGCCACCTGCCCAGGGGACAGACCTCCCAGTGTCCACCCCTGGGGCCCGCTACCCCCGAGCCACTACTGCTCACCTTTTTTTTTTTAAAGATTTTTTTTTTTTTTTAATCGCAAAGTCAGATATACAGAGAGGAGAAGAGACAGAGAGGAAGGTGTTCCGTCCGATGATTCACTCCCCAAGTGAGCCACAACGGCTGGTGCTGCGCTGATCCGAAGCCAGGAACCAGGAACTTCCTCCAGGTTTCCCACATGAGTGCAGGATCCCAAGGCTTTGGGCCGTCCTCGACTGCTTTCCCAGGCCACAAGCAGGGAGCTGGATGGGAAGTGGAGCTGCTGGGATTAGAACTGGTGACCACATGGGATCCCGGCATGTTCAAGGCGAGGACTTTAGCCACTAGGCCACTGCGCTGGGCCCCATACTGCTCATCTTCTCTCTTCGCCCCTCCAACAAGCTAGGGGCTGCAGCCTGGAGCCGGATCCTGGCTGAACAGGGGAGGTTGGATGGCAAATGGACAGACCACGGCAGGTGCACTCAAAGCCAAATGAGCTACAGGTTCCGAGCCACTGAGCTGGGATGTGGACACCCAGTTCCCATCTCAGCATCTGCCAGGGAGGCACTGGCATGCCTGGAGCATTGGAGGAGAGCTGCTACTTCCGTTCACTGCTGATTGGCTGCCGGTGTGGATGCCCACGTACATGAGCAGTGAGCACACACCATGAAGGCAGCTGTAGGCCCTCTTGCCGCACTGCCACTGCCTATAGGGCCACTGTGCTCCAGCTCCCAGGTGAAGGGCTCCCCAAGGCAGCCAGTGCACTAACTCCTGACTGGGGCTTATTCTGAAACAGCTGGAGGATAGGCCGAATAGGTCTCTGTGGGAACCACTGCCCCTGGATTCAGTGAGGGAATGGAACTCACTAAATGGCTTCTAAATGACCACCCTCTGGCAGAGCTTACAGACACCTTACCTCCTCTCTTGCAGGCCATGGCAGCTGTGTCCCAGTCCTTCCTGCATCACCTAGCTGCACTCCACACACACCAGGCTTCTGTGAGCTCCCCAGGCTCCCTGTGCCTGGCAGCTTATCAGCCCCGACTCTGCTCAAAGCAAGAGTATTAACAAGGCCCCCGCAGGTGCATCCCGGGATGGCCTCACCTCAAAGCAGAGCCCAGGAGCCCACTGATTCCACGAGGAGTCTTCCCACCCACTCTTGCCTTCCCACTTCTCCCCATTCAGCATGACAGAAATCCAGAAGACACACCAGCCAAGCCAGTGGCAGCCCCATGGATGGGAACGCTTGGCAGGGGGGGAACCAGCCACACTTAAGGCCCAGGAAAAGCTGCCTCTCTGCTGGAGGGTTGAAACGGCCGCTCCCCTCTGCTGTGCCAGCAGGGCCAGCTGCTTCCTGGGAGACTGTGTTCCCTCCAGGGAGCCCAGCCCTGTGCAGGTGTCAGCTGTCTGTCCTTCTTCCGGACTACTCACAGGGTCACCCCGAGTCAGATGGAAAGGAGGCTGCTCCGTCTCCCCCTGCCCCCAGCGATCAGGGACGTCCACTCCGTAGGCTGCCCTTCACTGCTATCCTACTGAGGCCAGGCTACTGGCAGAGTAAGGACACAGACGCAGGTTCCTTTGCAGCCCTACAGGCAGTGGGAACTGCCCCTGACCTTGCTTGGGCAACCGCTCCTTGAAGCACATTTCAGTGGTTTTCACCCAGCCTGTCCTTGCTGGCCTCTCTTTGAAAAGGTCAGAGAGAGACAGGGGCAGATAAGAAATCTTCCATGTGCAGATTCACTCCCTAATGGCCGCAACAGCCAGGGTGGGGCCAGGCTGAATCCAGAGGCCTGGAACTCCATGCTGGTCTATTCCTGGGCAGCAGGAATCCAAGCACCTGAGGGTCATCTTCTGCTGCCTTCAAAGGTACATCGGTTGGACCGGAAACCAAACAGGCAGAACAGAAGTAGCACTCAGAGCTGGGAGCTGGCACCCCGAGCAGCAGCCTAATGTGCAGCACCACAATGCCAGCCCTTGAGCCTCTGCACACATGACGGGCAGGACGGTGCGCACTCACTGTTACAAGCAAGAATTTGTTCCTGGCAAGTCCATCGTCCCTGACCACTCACCTAGGAGCTTCCTATAAACACAGGCAGGGAGTCCTGCTCTTCCTGCTGAGCACAAATATGCATGTTCACAAGATCCCTGGGTGAGTCTGCAGGCCACAGGGCTGGGTATCAGAGCACCCAAGTCAGAGCAAACTGTTTCTTTGATAATCCGTTTCCACCCTGGGTGGTATCCAACAGGTGAGTAGCAAAAACCCATGCTAACTCGGGGCCTCTGCTTCCCAGCACCCAATCTGCTCTTGCAGCTCCCCAAGAGGAAATGACCGAATTCTCCAGACTTGTGGGAAGCCAGATTCACTGGGTGCTCTCCACCAGCAATCCAGCCAAGCAAAGAGCAATGGCGCCCTCTCGTGGCGGAACCAACTCCACAGCTCACGTAACGCAAAATCTGATCTGGCTGTAGTCAGGGGGTGTCAGGATCTTAGGGACACTCAAAAGATCCCTTTTATCCACTCTTCTGTGACTTCAGTTGCCAGTGGTCAACCACAGTTAAAAAATACCAACTGGAGAATTCCAAAGATAAATCACTGTTTAAAAAGTGTCATGTCATTCTGAGTACCGTGATGATACTGCCTTGTCCCACCCAATCCTGCTCAAGGTGCAAGGGCCCTCTTCCCACCTTGTCTGAGCTGTGCACACTACCTACCCGTTACTAACTTAATGGCCATCTCCGTTTTCTGGCCAACTGTTGCAGGAATCCCCTACTGGGCCTGATTTATAAAGGAAGCCTTTCCATAGGTATGTATGCCTGAGGAAAGTTTTTAGAGGTTGGTGCCACCCTTAGCTCCAGCATCCCCATGGGGTCTTGAAATATTCCACCCATGAGGCAGGGCTCTCTCTCTCTCTCTCTCTCTCTCTCTCTCTCTCTCACACACACACACACACACACACACACACCCAGACAGGTGTTGGTGCCAGTGTTGGTGCCATCCTCAGCTCCAGCATCCTCTTAGGCTCTTGAAACATTCCACCCGTAAGCTAGGGTGGAATGTTTTTCTAAGAATACACACACCCAACACTCTGGCCACTTGGCTTTCCGAATGACCCCTAGGAAACAGCTGCCTCTGCCCCCCACTTTCCCTCCCCCGGGAGGTGGGGGTGGGGGTAGATGCCAGGGGTTACAGTGCTGTGTTCTCCCCACTGTGACCACCCCCCTTTCTGCCTGTCACCCCTGGCTACCTGGCTCAGCCAGACTGTGGCACATGACTCACCCAGTCTGAGGCTCCCCACTTCCCCAGCTCATCTCCACCCAGTCCAGCTCACCTGTTCCTCCTGCCAACTTCACGAGGATCTTGGAGGTGGCCCCACTGACAGTGTGGGAAAGGCCAGACCACTGGCCCCATTCTCTGCTTAATCTACCTTCCGATCCTACTCAGCCTTCTGTTGTAACCATTTAAGCCTGAAAATAGAACACGTATACTAGTAAAAGTCAGGTCAAAGTCCAGGTCCTGTGGGCTACCTTCTTGTCACCCAGTAAAGGCTGACTCGCAGCACAGGTCCCACCAACTTTGTCCCTCCCTCCGTCCCAGCTATCACAGTTTGCTGCCCCCACCCTCACGGCTCATGTCCCACTAATGCTGCACTACCTCTAATCCTCCTAGATCTAAGCAAGCCTCCCAGAAACATCCTGTCACTCCTAGGTTGAGAGTTAACAGAGCAAGCTGCATTTCATTGTGCATACCAGCTTAACTTCTAAGTACAGCTTCCTACTAATACAGATCCTGGGAGGTAACAGGTAACAGCCAAGCTCCTGGGGTTCTAACACCCAACTAGGAGCCCTATATTGAGTTCCAACCTCTTGGATTCAGCCAGCCCCAGCCCCAACCTGAGCCCCAGCCATGGCCGGTATTTGGGACAGTGAACCAGCGTAGGCGCTTGCAAACCAATCAATTTTAAAATGGTGAACCCCTTGCATCAGCCCAACAGAATCCCAATCCTTTAGCCCCTCTGGCCACTTGTAAGAGCTTCCCTTACAAAACCCTTAGTGCTTGAAGAACATCTCAATACCAGCAGTCCGGTGGCTACTAGACCCTCCTCCACAGACAACTCACCACTGTGAGTTCCATCTGCAACACTGGGAAGCTCTTCCACCTTGGCAGGCACACTGGTACCCTCCTGGTAAGCCCAGGAGCCTCCCGTGTGCTCCTAGAGGAACGCTCTGTTCTCACCTTACTAGGGGTCCATTCCACTCCCACAGAGGCTTAGAAGGAAATGACTCACTGCAGGACCGGATAGATGCTGGCAGGTTAACCTGCTCTGGCCCACCAAAGGAACCAGGCCGGTGCTAAATGGCCGACCGCGGACAGCCAGGCCTCCTACCCACACCTGTCTCCTCCAATGACTTCACCCTCCTCCCCCACATTAACACCAGCACACACAGCCTGTGCACACACACCACACACCTGCTCCAAGATGTGCCCTGTGCTGGGCACAGTTATGAACCCTGATATCTCTATGAAAACCATCCACCCTCTGCCTAAGCTTTCAGTTAAGGCTTAGGCAGAGGAGCTAGATGAAGATCTCCTGACAGCAGAGGCCAATGGGGAGGCCAAGTGCGGGAGTGACCTCTACCCACCGCTGGGCAGAGCTTGAGACATGGCAAGCCGACTAGGGAACCCTCCTTGCACACACACACACTCTCAGGCCTGCGCGCGCATGTGTACTCAGCAGCCTTCATCACAAAAGGAAGGAAGCCATTCCTTAGTCTAAGACAGGTTTCTTTTTATTAGTTTTTCCTAAACTTGTCTCATGTTTACTGCATGTTTTTCTTAGTGTGAGAACGTGACCTGGAGTTTTTAACAGACCAATTGGGTAACGCAGCCGGGACAGATGCCTTGTGTTCACTCTGTGGCCTGGCACCCGTGGGAATCCATCTGGTCTGAAAGACTGGCTAGACAGACAGCAAGCAACCATCTCACCTCATTTCTAGGTATAATCTCCAAATTTATCCCATCCCAACACCCGAGCCCTCCCCCACAAACACACAACAAAACTTTAGCCTAAGAGTTGGCTTAACCCTGCAGCCGGCACGTCCCAACTGGCACCATGCCAACTGACACTCCAGAAGCCTGCCAGGTGAGTGCAGGCCTGGCCAGGGCCATGGCCCACACCCCACCTTCCTGTGTAGGCAGCTGTTCTCCATGGCACTTGAGGACTTGTGACACTCAGGAACATTTCTATGTGGACATGGACTGAAACAGAAACTATGCAAGGTATAGTCTCATTTCTAACAGAGCCCAACATCAACAGACACTCTGTTACACAGAGGAGTAGCCATTATCACAAAGATACAAAGCAAACCAACACAGTTGGAAAGGAGTTTCTAAGGCAGGTACGAGCTCGGGCCTCCGCTGCACGTGCCCCCAAAAGGCAGGCCGAGCTGCTGACATCAGGCCGCACTGCTTTCACACTCACTTCAGGCTCGGCCGGTGTGATGCGTGGCATCTTGGGTTTCTGTGTGATCTGTCTCAGCTGCTTCACACAGAAATGGGCAGACTCCTAACAGAAAGAATACTTAGCACACAGGGGACAGATGAGCTGAAGAGAACCTCTATTCTCCTGCTAGGAGTTCAAAATGTATCCGATACATACAGAACTTCTCCCACCTGAATGAACAGGCCATGACACAAGTCTTTATGCCATAATTAACAAGAACTTGACTGTGCCTACAGCAACTGTCCCTCCACACAAGGCTGCCTTTCTGCCAGAGGAACCCCAGGCCCCGAAGCTCTGGGCACAAGGAGCACTTTAAGAGGCGCAGGTCTCAGAGCTTCAGTCCCGGCCTGTTCTGGCGTGGGGCAGCACAGGGCATTGGGGTTGGGAGCTCTGTTGAGAGGAGTGGGGGAGGGAGAGGACAGGAGGCGTGGCCATAGCTCGAGAGCACACTTCTGCTCCACTGATTCCAGCCATGTGCTGGTCCAGGCCTCAGAGCCGAGGGGGACCCTGCCTCGTCCCCACGCCAAGCGGGGAGCCTTTGGGCAAGCTCCATAGCAGACTCTGAAAACGCAACTTGAGCTCCTGTCAGGCAGAGCATCGTGTAAGGGTTGCTCAACAGCTAGGTATAATTTTTGCGACAGCTCAACTTTCTAAAACAAATTTACCCTCGAAGAAGCATGATTCAACACAGAATGAGTGAAGCTTACGCGCAGGTACTCACTGGCTTCTAAATATGAAAGAGATACAATGCACTCACTCTGTATCTAACTATTTAGAAGTCAAAAGCTCCCTACATTCCTATATCCCTTTCCCCAAAGCCCCCCTAAAAACTGATTAAGAAATCTCCAGTTTCACTTGCTCTAGTTGCTAGTTAGAACAAAGTTGACAACTTAAAGCTTTATAATAGTCTGTTTTAATATAAACAAGTGTTGCAATCAATCAATGTCCATCTCAGGAAGCTTCTTGTCTGCATCGGAAGGCACAGCTCCGTCTGCACCCTGCTCGGCGGCCTGAGGGCCAGGGTTGTCACCTTGTCCGTCCACTGGTCCATTCTGCTCTGCATTTTTCTGCTCCTCTTTTGGAGGTTCCACTTTGGGTTTAGGCTTGGAAATTATAGGGTTACAGAAGCTCGTCAGCTCCTACAACAGCAAGAGAACAGTATGGTTCCTTACAAACGAACACCTCTCATGCCCCATGCTCTCCCCAGCTCCACCAGCCCTCATACCAGCAGCAAAGCTCCCTTCTCAAGGTCACCAGAAGACTGGTCAATATTTAAAAGACCCAAATTACCTTAATTTTAGCTTCAATCTCTTTTGTCTTGACCACGGGGTCCATGGTCAGGCTCTGCTTGTTCTGCAGATTCAGCTTGTTGTTCATCCATTCCATGGCCTCGTTTGTGCTCTTCTCCACCTTGGCCATGTCCGCAGCATCCAAATGCTCATACTGGTCCTCCTACACCCATCAGAGACAATGTCAAAAGACGGGACTCAGCCTCCCTGAAGCCGACTAGCTCATTACCATATTTCAAAGTGTTACAGCCTTCAAAAACTGAAGCACATGTAAAGTTTAATAGAAAAAAATTAACAAGTTTTTTAAACATTCATAAAAATTTGAAAATACATAATAAGGCAATTACATGGTTTCCAAAGTATAGGGCCCAACACGACGACTCAATTGGCTAATCCACCTCTATGCACCAGGATACCCCATATGGTCCCAAATGCTCCATTCCCATTCAGCTCCCTATTGTGGCCTGGGAAAGCAGCAGAGGATGGGCAAAACTTTGGCATGCTGCACCCACAAGCAGTTCCTGGTCCCGGCCTTTGGACTGACTCAGCTATGACCACTGTGACCATCTGAGGAATTAACCAGCAGATGTAAATCTGATCTGCTTTCCAATAAAACTGCATAAATCCAAAAGTGCAAATAAATGAAAAAAACCTACATTTTCATTAGCTATGGAAGCCAAGATTTATGCATGCTGGTCAGAACAACAATGAATACAATTTCTTAGAGAAGAACTTTAACAATCAAAATCTTTTTGCAAACTCTAAATATTGATCACTCCTGGGTTTCTTGCGTGATAATACATCAAGCACCTAGATGACGGCACACAGCAGAGTGAGCAGCACGCCACTGCTGGAGTCACGTGGCTGAACCCCAGCTCCTCAGGTTATTACTGAGTGCTGCACAAGGCCAAGGGAGAAGCTATCAGTGCCAATTCTACCAACCACCCTGTAAGCGCTGTGTGCCTTCCATGACAAATCTCACAACGCTCCAAAGCTGTCTTACTGCTGAGACAGAGCCCTTATGTGCACAAATGACCGACTCCGGGGCTAGGACATCTGGGCGTCAGCAACACTGCACACCATCGGGTGTCCTCTTTTCAAGACAAACAGCAAATTCTGTAGGTCCTCCAAGATTATATAAAGTACTACACACAATTAACATCCAAAATGACAACATAATTAAACAACTGTCAAGTAATAAAACTACATAAATGCTTCAAATTAACTACCAAAACAAAAAAATTACAGAACAGATACCTTGTTTTTGAAAGAACTGATTACTTTCATATATTGTTGGATTTGTTTCCCTAGTTCTTCAAATAATTTTGGTCTTTCTTCAGATTCCTGGAACCGTATCTTAATAGGTTGACCTAGATTCTTCACATGAGAGAGAACACAGAAATTTTTCACACATCTTAAACCACCAGAGGCACACTACACTGTTTCGGCCAGGACTGATGAGCACATTTGTTCTCCATGTGTTACTGTACAGTCAAGTAGGTTTCTCCAGTCCATCATCCACATGCAGTCACTGCAGTTTATCACCTAAGCCTGAGTTCTCAACACACAACTGGGAAGGGCAGGTGGGGACGGCAAGACACTAACTGGGCCCAGTGCAATAGCCTAGAGGCTAAAATCCTTGCCTTGCATGCACCGGGATCATACACGGGCACCAGTTCTAACCCTGGCAGCTCCACTTCCCTTCCGGCTCCCTGCTTGTGGTCTGGGAAAACAGCAGAGGACAGCCCAAAGCCTTGGAAGCCTTGGGACCCTGCACAGAAGCTCCTGGATCCTGACTTCAGATCTCCTCAGCTCTGCCCGTTGTGGCCACTTGGGGAGTGGATCCAGCAGATGGAAGATCTTTCTTTCCATCTCTCTGAACAAAAGTGGATTTCTAGTAAAAAAAAAAAGCAAAAACAAAAAAAAAACAACAACAACAACCAAAAAAACCCTAGGTGCTTTGGTATACTGACCAAAAAATTTTCTTATACTTTCAATTAAAATTTAATAAAAGAAAAATCTGAGTGTAATGGAGCTTCTGGATCCACCTAGCACTGAACCAGCTCATGTTAGATACCAGCATGGAAACAACAGCAGCAACGTCCAGACTGAGGCAGAACTAATCCAGCTGCTTCACAAAAATAAAACAAGGATAAATGGGAAACCACGGAGACTTAAAAAACTAGTAAAAATGTGTGGCTCTTACAAGGGGTCCATATTCAACCAGCTAAAATAATAATCAGTTATGAAAAAAATGACAGGAAACTGTCAGTGTCGTCACAAAGGATCCCTTAGCTGGGACATCAGACGTTGTCTTTTCCTGGAAAGGCACACTGTGGAGAAGACAACGTCAACACCTGACAGTGGCAGACGCTACAGTTCTGCCTCCGTGTCTGACATCTACCAGAACAAGAAGCAAAATGAAGAAAAAAACGAAGTTGGATGGCTCTTAAGCTTTAGTCTTCCAAGAATGAAATTAAACTGCCAACGCCCTCGTTGAGCCAGCCCACCCAGCAGGTGGTAAAAAAGGCCCAGAGAGGGCCCAGCATAATAATATAGTGGTTAAAGTCCTCACCTTGAATGCTCCAGGATCACATATGGGTGCGGGTTCTAATCCCAGCAGCCCTGCTTCCCATCCAGCTCCCTGCTTGGGGCCTGGGAAAGCAGCTGAGGACGGCCCAAAGCCTTGGGACCCTGCACCCGAATGGGAGACCTGGAAGAGGTTCCTGGCTTTGGACTGGCTCAGCTCTTATGTTCTGTTCCCTTTTCCTAAAGAATGCCCAATGTTACACAGTTCTGGTATTCTTAACTTGAAGGTGTAACAACCATGTTTTTAAAATACAAAATCAAACACTTGGTTTTTCCTGATTATTGCTCCACCCGGCTGTGTCCCCACTGCATTGCAGGAGCAGTGGGGCGGCAGTTAGGTCTTGCTACTTGTCTTTCTATACCTCGACATCAAGTACACACCATCTCTCCCATTTAGTCGCATTCTGTGAATCTACATTTTCAGTTCTTTTGTTATTTTACATGTATATTGACATAGTCATTGAGGATATATGATTTTTGAAATACAATTTTTATCCCATCTTCTCAACATGAGAATTCTCCATTTCGAGTGACTCTTCTTGGGAGCTGTACCCACAGTCAGTGTAGTTCTAACAGCCTACTCTCAACACTTACCTTTAATTCAGCCAACTTGTCAACATAGACTTGCTTTGGCTGGTCTTCACCATCCTCATAGAGCCAATTTTCAGTATCTTCTAGTTTCAAAGTAAAACTGTTTCGATCCTGAAGAAAATAACGTCATTAGGTCAAAAAAGAGGGCTGAATCAGCTATCCAGTCACAGGCTCAGAGTGGAATGATGTCCCTCAGAAATGCTCTACAACTCTGAAAGGGTGGGAAATGCAGCGATGAAGACCGGCAGGTGCAACTGGGCTTGATACACACAAGGGGTATTCTTTCATTCTCTAGGCTGTAAAGGGCTTCAAATAGATCTGGCAATTTCCATACCAAAAACTGCACTTATTTGTGACTTACACACACACACACACACACACACACACAGTGAACTGGCTAGAAGAAAAATACCAGGTTAAGTTTCGGCAGTCAAATACATAAAAAGGTGAGATGTGAAAGTGATGTAGAGACACGACTTGCTTCAACAAGCAAGGAATATGGAATATCATCATAAAGCAGCTACTGCCCTGTATGTCCTATATCAAAAAAGCTAGGGACCAGTCTTTCAGGTTTTGTATTCTTTCAAATCCAAAATCCTTGCACACACACTGCTAGTCAAACATCCCTGATCCAGGAGGCCAAAACCCACCACATCTACAGCTGTCGAGCATCGTGACTTCAGGTACCTGCTGTCAGGATTAAGAATGCTCTATTTGTGCAACTTTGCCCTTCACCCTAAAAATGGTTGGTCATTCTACTCTACGCACATAGAAGCAAGCTTCCCTTCTGTCACCTTCAAAGATGCTCTGAGAAGACACACAACAGCTAGACACACGGGGCACACTTACATCCTCACTCACAAACTTCTCATAATCACCACTAAGTTTGTCTCTCATTTCATAGACGTATTCTTCCACTGCGTTCTTGGCATCATTGCGCTCCTTCTCCAGTTTGTCCTGCATGATCATGATACCCTGAGGACAGATAAATCAAGCACACTTCAGGGAAACAGATAATTTCCTCTTCAATGCCACCACAGCTACCAATGTAGACAAACAATCTCCCCCACTTCCTTTCCAGTTCTCCAAACCAGCAAAGGGGCAACTAAAGACTATCCTCGGTTGATCTGAATTAAGTGGTTACATCAGCTGACAACACAGCAACAGAACACTCCAGCAAAAAATCTGAACAGAGTTCAACACAAGAGAATGTTAAGAAACTACTGGCTGTCAGATAATGATAATACTTTAGAGTATATCACCTTAAGTAAAATCAAGAAAAATCAAGTTTATTCATACTATAACAATGTTAACGGTATTGCAGAGAGAAAGTATTCAGTGGAAGTCTAAGAAATGTCACAGGTAACAATCCCATCCATAATGGACTCCAGAGTTCCAAACCTCACCACTCACTTTTAAATGTCATAACTGGGAATTAATGTAATCAACGCTATGTGACTTCTATTGATCAACTTCTGTGATGAATCTCCCCTAACATCCCAATCTCTAGTAAGCATACACACCCCAAAATCAACAGTACCTCCGCTAAACTAGAGATATCCTAACAAAGCTTACAAATAAAACATCCTACTAAGATAATCATAGGAGAATTTCGGCATTCAATGGGCTTTATTATTTAAACTTAGCTCATATAGAATCCATAAACCTAAACCACTTTCAATTTCTTAACAGAGATCTTATAATTAGACATCCTATTAATATAATCGTAAAAGCATTTTGGCACTCTGTAGGTTTTATTCTTTAATCTTACAGATCCCACAAATCTAAACTACTTTCTGAGCAAGATGACCACACTAGCTCCCGACTGTAAGAGACTTAATAACCACCTCATTTTCGATGTACAAATTGAGCATCTCCCTGTCTATATGCCACAATAGCTGATTCTCAATGGGCAGGTCCACAGTGCTGGTCTTCACTTTCGCTTTCTTGGCCTGAGGCGGTTGGTCCATCTTTTTGTCTTTAGATCCAGCCTGAGAGGTCTAAAGTAACATAAATCAGCAAAAACAAACACAATGACAGGTTGGAAGTAGAGAATCCTAACACACATACGGACTCTTCAAAATTTCAACATGGCCATATGTCAAAGGATCTTTTGCTCTATTAACCTGTTTTCTGGCAGTCTAAGTAATTTAGAGGTATTTTAGTACCTGAAAAATAAAGAAATACATTTGAGGTATATTTTCAGTATTGAGATCCAGAGATGGACGGAAACAGGGAATGGGGTTTGATTAGTGAATATAACTTCAGTTTTACAAAACAAAATAGTTCCAAGTATCAGCTGCACTGCAAGATATATTTACTTAATATTAACACATCGTACACTTAGTCATGACAGTAATGTCTGCTATGTGCATTTTAAAACTTAAATTAAAATCACACATATAAACACAGAACAGTCCCACAATTAATATATAATCATCCCTTTAAAGAATGCTTTCAGGGCCGGTCGCGGTAGCCAAGTGGCAAGTCCTTGCCTTGAACACACCAGCATCCCATATGGGCACTGGTTCTAATCCCAGCAGCCCTGCTTCCCATCCAGTTCCTTGCTTGTGGCCTGGGAAAGCACTCAAGGATGGCTCAAAGTCTTGGGACCCTGCACCCAAACACATGGGAGACCTAGAAGAGGTTCCAGGCTCCTGGCTTCACACTGGCACAGCTCTGGCCATTGTAGCCTCCTGGGGAGTGAATCAACTGACAGAAGATCTTCTCTGTCTCTCCTCGTCTCTGTATATCTGCCTTTCTAATAAAAATAAAATAAATCTTCAAAAAATATGTTTTTTTTCCTTTCAAGAGCTGGTGCTGTGCCGTAACAAGTAAAGCTGCCATCCGCAGCACCATCATCCCTTGAGTGCCGGTTTGAATCTGGGCTGCTCCACTTACGATCCAGTCCCCTGCTAAGGCACCTAGGAAGGCAGCAGGATATGGCCCAAATCCACGGGCCTTGCAGCCAGCCTGAGCTTGGGGAGACCCAAGGTTCCTGCCTTCTGACTTCAAATGGGCAAAGTTCTGGCCATTGTAGCCACATCTGATGAGTGAACTAGCAAGTGAAAGATTTCTGGCAAAATCTTGCGTATCTTGTTAACTATTTCAAGCAAATAAATTTTTAAAACAATAAACTTCCCTTACCTTAAGATACAAACATGCATAAAAACCTAGTGGGCAGAAGATATGAACTTTCTCCTGATAAGTAATGTGATTCCTAGAATGTAATTATTTCGTTTCTCACACAGGGGGAATTCCAATGCACCTTTTCCACAACCAGGAATTGATTTAATGTCACCACTCTGTTATTTTTAGCAAGGATTTTCAGGACTGTAATCTTCCCCTTACACTTACTACTTCTTCAAATTGCCTCATCATATTTTTTCCACTGTTCTCTTGGGATTTTACTGACTTTTCCACAAATGGTTAACTCCCCCAGGTTCTTCCCCATGTTTTTCTTACTTATCTGCACCAGTCAGTTCTGTCATCTCAATCTCTGACTTTGTCTTCACTATTAGGACTTTCATACTTCAGAACTTCCCTATCCACAGATCAGAATAATATGCAGTTTAAACATCTGGCATTTTTTAAATTTCCTTAAAGGTTTGTTTATTTTATTGCAAACTCAGAGATACAAAGAGAAAGATAGAAAAATCTTCCATCTGATGATTCACTCCCCAAGTAACTACAACTGCCGGTGCTGCACCAAGAACTGCACCAGGAGCCAAGAACTCCCTCTGGGTCTCCCACATGGGTGCAGGGTCCCAAGGCTTTGGGCCGTCCACGACTGCTTTCCCAGGCCACAAGCAGGGAGTTGCATGGAAAGCGGGGCAGCCAGGATTAGAACCGGCACCCATATGGGATCCTGGAGTGTTTAAGGCGAGGACTTTAGCTGCTGGGCCACGGCACTGTCTCTGGCATTTTGGTTTTTTTTCACATGTAAGTCTTTTACAATTCAACTCCTTCTACAATATGATGCAAAACTCCAATGTCATTTCCCCATTTTTCCATCTAAATAACAAGTCAGCTGCTAAAATTTATGTATCGTTTATATTTCACTTCCCTTGAGAACAATACTGTGAAAGGCACTACAGTTCCGGAGCCAGACTGTGGAAGCCTGAGCGCAGCCCCAGCAACCTCGCACAGCTATGCAACGCCAGCCTCCGTGCCTGTTACCCACAAACAGCAGGCACAACATACACGCCCCTGCCGTCTCCAAGCCTGCGCCACGGCACAAAGGGTTCCCCAGCTGGAAAACACATGAGCATATGAGCCAGCCAGGTAACTGAGCAACATCACTGCTTCTGGCCTTTCTCATTCTTCAATATTATTTCCACACCTCAAGGAAGTTAGCAGATGTGAAAATTCAGGTGACAGACTTAAGGAATGAAGACTCTGCCAAAGTTTTATAAATATTACAAACCATTAAAAAGTCCTCAAATGGTGGAGAGTAACACTACAAATCACAGTTTAATACTAACTTAAAATTCTTAAGTAACTTAAGAATTTTAACAAAATTCTCAATTCTTGTCAATTCTAATAGCTAATTTGAAAATCATAGGTTGGGGTACAGTGCAGTAGCCTAGTGTGTAAACTTTTCACCTTGCATGTACCAGGATCACATCTGGGCACCAGTTCCTGTCCCAAGTGCTCCACCTCCCATCCAGCTCTCTGCTTGAGACCTGGGAAAGCAGTCAAGGACGGCCCAAAGCCCTGGGACCCTGCACCCACATGCAAGACCTAGAAGAAACTCCTGGCTCCTGGCTTTGGATCAGCTCAGCTGGTTGTTGCTGCCACTTGGAGAGTGAGCCAGTGGATGGAAGCTCTTCCTCTATGTAAACCTGACTTTCCGATAAAAATAAGTCTCAAAAAAAAAAAGTTACAGAAATTATAGACTGGCAAATACTCAAACAAGTTACATAAGTATTCTGAAGTAAATGTATTATACCTATTATTTATTCAATACACTTAAATGTATTAAATTTTCTAGCAGTAAAAATATGAGTCAGGAAGTTCAAAGATTTGGAAAGATTCCAAATTCATTATTTTGCTAGTAATGAGTAAGTGATAGTTTTAACTCAAATCAATCAAAGGCCTCAATTTCTAGTTTTGAGTGTTTTCTTCCAGGCACCAACAAGAACAGAATTCAGGGCCTGGAACGGTAGCCTAGTGGTCAAAGTCTTCACCTTGAATGCACCAGGATCCTGTATGGGCACCGTTTCCAATCCCCAAGACCCCGCTTCCCATCCAGCTCCCTGCTAGTTGCCTGGAAAAGCAACTGAGAACAGCCAAAGCGTTGGGACCCTGCACCCGTGTGGGACACCTGTAAGAGGCTCCTGGCTTTGGATCAGCTCAGCTCTGACCACTACGACCGCTTGAGGAGTGAATCAACGGACGGATGATCTTCCCGCCTCTCCCCTTCTCTGTATGTTGACTTTCCAATAAAAATAAAATAAATCTTCAAAGAAAAATAATAGAGTTCAAAGTACCTTCACAACATACTACAAAATCTTTCAGAAAATTACTGAAATGTATCAAGAATCACTAGAGTAACTATCTTCAAAGACAGTCCCTTATCAAAAAGCACAACCATTAATTCAGCTTCTATAAGACAACTCATACCTCCATTTCTTCAGATTCTGTCTTACTTTCTGCTGGGGTCTGCTGCTGCTGCTGCTCTTCCACAGGCGGCTCCTCCTGGTCCACTTGCATCTTCTGGAAAACAGAGCCAAGCAAATCCTGACACCAGAGAACACGACTCAGAGAGTAACCTTCACGACACACTGGCAGTTACAGAGCACCAATTCCCAAGGAGGCTCTACCAGTAGCTCTTGCCTCAAATTCCAGCTATTCCACACAGCTAGGCCACACAGGCTAGCTATATAAAACACACAGGATGGGCCCGGCGGCGTGGCCTGGTGGCTAAAGTCCTCGCCTTGAAAGCCCCGGGATCCCATATGGGCGCCGGTTCTAATCCCGGCAGCTCCACTTCCCATCCGGCTCCCTGCTTGTGGCCTGGGAAAGCAGTCGAGGACGGCCCAATGCACTGGAACACTGCACCCGCGTGGGAGACCCGGAAGAGGTTCCTGGTTCCCGGCTTCGGGTTGGCGCGCATCGGCCCGTTGCGGCTCACTTGGGGAGTGAATCATCGGACAGAAGATCTTCCTCTCTGTCTCTCCTCCTCTCTGTATATCTGGCTGTAATAAAATGAATAAATCTTTAAAAAACAACAACAACAAAAAAATCCCTCTACATCTTAGTTACCAGTCTATACAACAGGACTGTGAAACTGTGTTGTAAACCATCAGTACTCGTAGTATACTACGTGGCATCACTTAACACCATCTACAAAATACAATCATGAGAACAAACTTGAGTTCCTCAAAGGTTCCTCATGATTGCATGTCTCAAGTCTTCTCCAAGCAGCTCCTAACTCATCCTTTTCACCCTCAAAAGTACAGTCATTACATGGGTCAGAGCAGCAAGCCTCACAATACTGACGAAGGGAGCATTTTGGGGAGAGCCTCAATACCTGCAGCAAGTCAGAATCACCGGACAGCTCCCACCACTACTCGAGCGGGGCTCCAAGCCAAGGCACAGCAACCCCAATCTGTAGATCTGACTCCAGTCTCGGGAAGCACTGAGACACAGTGAGGACAATGCCCAGGGTTCATTCCAATATGTAAGTGAACAAACTACTCTACTCATTAAAATAATCAAACGTGACATGGGACCTTCCCTTCAAGAACTACCAAGAGTCAACATAAGCTGAAGGAGACAGAAGCCAACTTTAGTATCCTTTCCATACACGCAAACTCTGTGTAAAAATCTTCTGTCCCCTCACTGCCAAGGGAGCTATATATGCCCCAGGTGTGTCACCGTGCTCATCTGTCACCTGTCCACTTGCTAGCATTTCTCCCCAAGTTACCTGGGGGCATCCTTCACAGCCCAAAACACCCAAATTACCTCTTCCTCCTTTGCATTCTGATCTGTTTCCATTGGCTCTTCATTTTCCTCAGATTTATGAACTTCCACTAGGGATGCACTAGACACACTGAAGATGCCATGCACATTGACTCGAACTTTTACTTTCACTTTGGAACTGGAGCCATCAGACTGAGGAGTGACTTTCTGAACTGAAAACTGAGCTATGGACATGAAAGAGACAAAAAAAGAACAACCCAAGAGGATGATTTCAAACATCAACACATCCACAATGCCAAGTGATAGCTACTTCTGCGTGTTGGCTCAGTAACTAATAGGAGACTTCAAATAAGCAAAGTGAATACTCATACAATCACACCAAATTATCACAATTTTTCTTGATCTTTTACTTTTAGGCATATTTATCCCCAATTAAGGACTCAATCATTTCTAATTTGTTCCCTATTCCGTTTCATTATTTCATATTGATGCTGCTGTCAGGAAAATCTCCAAGACACACATTGATCCTTCTACAAGGAAAAATAAATAAGGACTCCACACTACTGCCAGTTACCCAGAAACTGCCATTCCTAGTAAATCCAGTTATTAAGATCAGGGTTTTGCTGTCGTTTACTTCCACAATTCTGTTTCAGAAATGAGAAAAATCTTTCTGCTGCTTCCCAGTATCACTCAGCATATTGCTAATACGTCCTGCATGTATTTCAGATATTGGTCACGTACTTGAGCTTCTCTTCTCAACCAGCACTATTATCAAATCGCCAGAGTCTCCCCGGAGCCTAGCGAAGACCAAAGCAGGCTGGTCCCAAAACCATGGTCTGTTACTAGTGTACCACGCTCTCCTGCTGAGCTGTGTGCACCCTGTCACACCACTGGAGCACGGGGCCCCGCCTCTCTAACTCCTTAGTCTCTAGAAGTGCCTTACACAAAGGCAGAACTCCAATGTGCGTTATCTGAGAAACACTGCCCAGAAAACAGCAACCCGATTCTGAGGCTGTAACAGAACTGGAAGAGGTTTTGTTTGGTCACCTCAAGTATCTCAATTTCAGAATAACGTACTTGTTCTTCCAGCTACGCCTGTTCTTCAAGTGCAGAAAAGCTAGCTATGTCATGACCCACCCTACTCTTCACTCACCTATAGCAGGGTCTGGGTAGGGCAGATCCTGAGGGGAGCTGTAATAGGCCTCCAGAGTGAAAGGTTCCTTTCTATAAAAAGTGAGCACTTTCGAGAAAGGAGCAGCATGATTTTTTGCAAAAACCTCACAATCACTGCATGGGAGGAAACAGACAAAAACACAAATTCAGGGTGTGTCCATTTTTCTCTCTTCTCAAATAGCATTGTTTCCAGATTCTAAGAGTAATGTCTTTATAGTCGATAAAAAAGGAAATGTACTTCAGAGAGCAGAAAGAGATGCCAATGCCTGCATCAGGATCAGCAGAGGCAGTGAGAACGTAATTTATCTACCCCGCGTAATAAGCAATCACTTTTCATTACACATCACAACAAAATATTACAGCTTTATTTAGGCAGGAAGGTAGGGAATACAGTAGTTGCCACAGCGTAAGAGTGAGCAATAAACACATTACCTTGACCCTTCCTCTGCTGGAGAATTCCACCTCAGGGATATGGGGAATGGTACCACATCGGTGATAGAGAACTCTCTGACTTTGAAAGCAGGCGATAAGATTGCACACTGAAATAAAATGTTTGAGAACTGCATTTGGCAAGCATACACAACAGAAATTGACAAAATCAGTAGAATCATAATGATGAACCTCAGCAAGGTCCATCAATGGCCTTCAAGTTTCTAATTCAATAATTCAATGCTACCCAAGCAAGCAATTTAATCAACTTCTATCACTTGTCAAATCACCTGTCTAATCCAGTACTCCTTATAATTTTTTCATTAAATTTTCACCCTTAGGTAGCTGTTGCACAATAATACCTTATGTACAGACAGAAATCACATGAGTATCTATGACATTTAAATGAAGCCCAGAGTTACCTATGTGTCTAGTGAATTAACTGAAAGACTAGTTATTTAAATGACATCAATAAATTGGTTCAGAATCTTACACCTTGCAATGACCACAAGCTAACCACCACCGCCTTGTCGCAATGAGCCCTGAACTGAAGGAAAACCCACCTGCAAAGCACATCCTCGGGTGACGGCTTCGTCGGCATTGAGTGTAGTACTAAGCTCTTTACCAAAAAACTTACTGATCTTTTCCTTTACTGCGGGGATTCGTGTAGCACCGCCAACTATCTCCACTGCATAAATATCTTCTTTCTTTAACTCTATTTGAAAACAGTTACACATCTATATTAAAGAACCTTTAAGTCAGCACTGAACTAATAAAAAGAGTAAGACCAACAGTAGTTCTCACAGTCATGTACCAACTTGTCACAGCACACACTCACACAAGAATACGTATGTAGAAACAAGCAGCTGCTCTGAGTCTGAAAGTACCGGGCAGAGGGTAGCACAAGCATGGTGGGATCCAGGAGGCTTAGGCTGGTAATATTCAATGTCCTGCAACATCTGACAGTGTCCTACAAGAACTAATGCTCCAGGAAAGTGAACAACAGGCCCCTGCACCCACGTGTGCCATCTGGGGGAAGCTCCTGGTTCTTGGCTTCAGTCTGGCCCATCCCTGGCCATGGTGGCCATTTTAGAAGTACATCAGAGGATGAAAAATCTCTCTCCCTCTCTCTGCACACTTTTCCCTTAACTCTGCCTTGCAAAGAGATCAAATACACCTTTTCTTAAACAAAAACAAAAAAAAAAAGGAGGTTTCCACAATCCCCCAAGCAGTCTACATTCCATCCACAGCAGCATAAAGGTTCCACCTTAAAACAGTCGCCACACAAGGCCTATAGCAGAGAAGCATGTCCCAAAGCTTGCTCCCATAAACATCGCTGCTACTGCCTGCTTTCCTCAGCACTCTCTACCAGCCACCCACGGACAACCTCCTAAGACAGTATTTAAAGAAAGGCGATATACCCCGGTAGGGGGCAGGGAAGAACACACCCGCCTCCCACCACTTTGACTTAAGAGCAAGGCGTGTGCCAAGCTGGCAGAACATCAACACTCCGAAAGACTTAGCAACCAACAAAACACTGAGCACTCAGGAAATATTTGTTAGAGCAGGCTTTAGGAAAATTAGTAACACATTCCTAAATCAAACTGTCACACTTTAGCGTAACACAAAATTGAAATGTTCTGCCATCAGAACAGGCTGTATCTTTCACGCAGCTAAAGGATTCACTCACTGACAGGAAGGTTTACAAGACTACCAAGTCAGCAGGCACTAGCGAAGCAGTTTACATCCATCCCCAAGTCAAAACCAGTATCTCAGGGAATTTCATTCAAGTTCCCCTGACACTTAACTCTTAGATTATGGGGCAGAGAAAGATGTCTCTAAAAGAGAAATAAAGCAGCTTAAAAATGGCACTGAATGGGCCCGGCGCCGTGGCCTAGCGGCTAAAGTCCTCGCCTTGAACGCCCCGGGATCCCATATGGGCGCCGGTTCTAATCCTGGCAGCTCCACTTCCCATCCAGCTCCCTGCTTGTGGCCTGGGAAAGCAGTCGAGGACGGCCCAATGCATTGGGACCCTGCACCCGCGTGGGAGACCCGGAAGAGGTTCCGGGTTCCCGGCTTCGGATCGGCGCGCATCGGCCGTTGCGGCTCACTTGGGGAGTGAATCATCGGATGGAAGATCTTCCTCTCTGTCTCTCCTCCTCTGTGTATATCTGGCTGTAATGAAATGAATAAATCTTTAAAAAAAAAAAAAAAAAAAACAGCACTGAATCTATCTAACTACTTGGTGTAAAGCAAAGAACATTGTCCAGAGAATCTAATAGACAATTCTACCAAAAACACTTACTAGCTTGATCCAAAACACTACGAAGCGGTGGCTCCACTCTAGCGAGAAGATCATCACACATCTCCAGGAATTTGCTTCTATTTAAAAATAATAATAATAAAAATTTAAAAGCAGGCAAAATTATATCCTACTTATACATGAAATATTCAGCCAGGACTTGAACCCAGGACAAAAACCAGAACTCCAGCACCATAACCTGGTAACACAATACTAGTCACTTCTTTTAATAGCTTGATAGTTCACTGAGACTTTTACACGAGGTAATGAAAATGAAGTGATGCCTACACAGTTATATGAAAATACTAAAAAGTGTTGGATCACATACTTTAAAAGCACTGGGGCGGGCCCGGCGGCGTGGCCTAGCGGCTAAAGTCCTCGCCTTGAACGCCCCGGGATCCCATATGGGCGCCGGTTCTAACCCTGGCAGCTCCACTTCCCATCCAGCTCCCTGCTTGTGGCCTGGGAAAGCAGTTGAGGACGGCCCAATGCATTGGGACCCTGCACCCGCGTGGGAGACCCGGAAGAGGTTCCTGGTTCCCGGCTTCGGATCAGCGCGCATCGGCCCGTTGCGGCTCACTTGGGGAGTGAGTCATTGGACGCAAGATCTTCCTCTCTGTCTCTCCTCCTCTGTGTATATCTGGCTGTAATAAAATGAATAAATCTTTAAAAAACAAAAAAAAAAGCACTGGGGCAAGCATCTGGAGCAGCAGATACGTTAACACACGGCTTGGGACAATGTGTGGGGTTCAAATTCTGCTTATGTTTCTCATTCCACCTTCTGCTAATGTACATTTTAAAAGGCAGCAAGTAAAGATTCAAATACTTGCATCATTCAAGTAGGGGACTCAGACTGAGTTCTGCTATCCTGGTTTGGCAGAGCCAGGCTCCAGCTATATAGGTTATTTGGGGATATACAACCTGAGAGGAAAAAACCTTTCTATGCCTTTCAAAACAGCATTTTTAAAAAAATTAAATTACTTCGGAGCTGGCAGAATACATCAATCTTCCGCTTACAAGTACTAGGATCCCATATGGGCACCGGTTTGTGTCCCAGCTGCTCCACTTCCCAATTCAACGGCCTGGGAAAGCAGTGCAGGAGGGCATAAAGCCTTGGGACACCGTACCCACGTGGGAGCTCCAGAACAATCTCATGGTTCCTGGCCTCAAACTGATTCAGCTCCAGCCATTACGACCATTAAGGAAGTGAACCAGTGGATGGAAGTTCTTTTTTCTCCTCCTCTCTCTGTAAATCTGCCATTTCAATGAAAATTAATCTTTAAAAAAATAAACTGGCCTTCACAAATTACATCTAAATACAGTAAAAGTATAAAAGCAGCCACCAGAATGAAAAAAAATCAACATTACTAATGCCAACACTGATGAAAAGGTAGTAACAAATTATTACATGTGAAGAGCCTAAAATGGCAATTTATTCTCAACAGCAAATGACTAAAGAAATCTAGCTTTTAACAGTAACTTACAGTGGCGCTTAGCAAGCAACACACGAGGAGTTGCTAAACAGACGTTTATGCTAACGTACTATGACTCCATTTCTAAGTAGTTCTAGAACAAATAAATATAACCTACACCCAGAAAGAACAAATATTGCAGCCAAGGCTAACCTAGTAGAGGAAGGCTGGAGCAAATGCACACTGATGACAATCTATTTCAAAATAAGGGTACAACTGTCGAGGCACGGCAGCTTAAGCCGCCATTTGAGACTCCAGGCACTCCACGTTTGAATGCCTGGTTTGAGGCCAGGCTACCCTGAACTTTAGACCCACCTTCCTGGTGATGCACTTGGGAGCCAGCCAATGAGGGCACAAGCAGCTGCCCTAGGGTGAAATGCCAATTGCAGTCCGAGCTGCTCCACTTCTGATCTAGCTCCCTGCTAATGAGCCATAAAAAGTAGAAGAGGGCCCGAGTGTTTGGGCCTCTGCAACCCAACTACAAACTCCTGGCTTTGGCCTGGCCCTGACACAGTGTCTGCAGCCAGGTGAGGAGTGAAGTAGCACGGGGAAGATCTCCCTGTCTCTCTGTACCTCTGACTCGCAAATAAATCAATCATTAAAAAAAAGCACTTTGCTCCTATTTCATAAAAACTGGCAATAAATGATACATGCACATATGTATGTATATGTGTGTGTGTGTGTGTGTATATATGTATATAATGAACTTAACTGATTTGGAATTATCAAACCCAACCTTCACATAGAAGCAAGATCTGGAACAGTCCCTAATTTACACTTTGAACTAAAATTATAATAGTCATGCAGATTTCAGCAAGTTGCTAATTAAGGTCAAACAGAAATCACAAATTAGCTTATCAAAATATTAATATGCTTACCTATTCATCATTCCAGATACATCGACATCGTTCATAAAACACTCAATGTTCAGGGGGAGGTCTGAAGCGTTTGCACTCATCAGCTTCTTGAGCTTCTCACACTCTTGGGAGAGTCGTAACAATGCTCGGATTTTGGACTTTATGTCTAGCTTGTATTTCTTCCCAAATTCTTCACAGAAGTGATTTACTAATACCTCATCAAATTTTCTGCCTCCAAGGGTTGAGTCAAATGCTGTGGCCAGGACCTTTGGAAAAAAAGGATAATTAATCTAACAATTCAATTTTAAAATAATACATATTTAACTAAATAAATCTTACCAAAAAAAATCTGCAGTACTAGTCCAGTGTAGTTTCTCTTACATCTAAGCTCTAGTACTAAACTTTTTCCAGGACACTCATAATAACAGCAGAGGGTTGAACACGCTCCCTCAAACCTCCTATGTAAAAGCAGTACAAGACTGCTTGCTAAAAGCCGCCTATGGCGTAAGCATTATTGCTCCCATTTCACAGATGAAAAATAAGACTCAAGGATCTTAACAGCTTTTTTCTTAAGGTCTATGCACTAAACTTGACACCCTACCAATGCTTGTTTAACCATGTGAAGTCAATAGCCTCCACCTTGCCCTCACTTCCAGTTTAGATGGTTCCCAGCAGTGAAACAAAATCCTTAGCCAATTCTTTAAGCTTTCTCTCAAAAACGTATCACAGTTTAACACAGTTACAGAATTCTGGAAAAGAAGAATACTTACTTTCAGTTTTCCTTTATTAAAGGCACAAATAGAAACTTGATAAGCAGAATGCCCCATATCTACAAACACTACATTTCTTGGTTTCTCTTCTAAGGCAGGAAGGTCTTGCTTATAGATTCCATATGCAAGAGCAACTATAGAAGAGAAAAAAATAAACTCAACATAATAATACCATCTAAGTAATAAATAAAATTTGCTTAGGTAGTAAAAAATATTCTATGGTGAACTGTACCAAATTATGGATTGTTATAGAAAAAAATAAGTCTTGATTAGCCCTGTATAATTATACATACATGACATACATTAACTCACCAGAGTTACTTATAGAGATTTACAATAGAGCCATTTCCCCACATCCTAACTACAACTCCTGGTTTTCTTCTCCCCCCGCCCTGCCCCCCCACATCACATTAGCATTTCCACAATGCTTTACACCCCATGAACCCAGTCCATCAGCATACTGCACACAGCGAATTCCTCTCCTAACAAGAATGTAATTAAAAAGCAGAGTCTGTGTCCTTGGTAGGATAGGTCAAAGTAATTCCTCATATATGACATAAAATCCAAAACATTCTATGACACACAAGTGCTAAGCAAGAATGGCAGTGCTGGGGCCAGAACTGGCTCAACTGGCTCATCCTCTGCCTGCAAGTGCCAACATCTATTCATGTCCCAACTGCTCCTTTTCCCATCTAGCTCCTTGCAGGGAAAAGCAGTAGAAGATGGCCCAGGGCTTGGAACCCTACACCCGTGTGGGAGATCCAGAACAAGCACTCAGTTTCTGGTTCTGGATCAGCTCAGTTCCAGCTGTTGCAGTGATTTGAGGAGTCATCCAACAGATGGAAGATCATTCTGTCTCTCTCCTCTTCTGTAAATATACCTTTCCAATAAAAACAAATTAAATCTTAAAAAACAAAAGGCAAGAAGCCCAAGCACTTCAAGATTCTGCAACCTTCAAGATTAAACAAGTCAAAAAAGCCAACAGTCCTCTCACCTGCAGTAGTCTCGTTCATCAATCGCAAACAGTTCAGACCAGCAATCTGTGTGGCATCCATCACTGACCGACGCTCTGCATCAGTGTAGAAACAAGGAACCTACCACAAAATCGTCCCAGTTTACTCTATTGAGAGCCTCACTATGGCTTATAAAATTTCAACAACACCCTCAAATACCTCCAGTAGCATATTCTGACTCATAAAAGAAGTATCTGCAAATGGTAGGTAAGAGTCAGACTTCCCAGTCGGCAACCCCAGGGAGAAGGCACAATACCTACATCCCGACACTGCATTTTTTTTTTATTAATTATTTTGCATTATGTGACAGTTTCATAGGCTCTGGGAATCCCCCCACCCCTCCCCACGCCCCTCCCCCCTGGTGGAGTCCTCCACCTTGATGCAGTATTACAGTTCAAATTCAATCAAGATTCCTTCCTTGCAAACGTATACCAAGCATAGAGTCCAGCTACTTATTGTCCAGATGGGTTGAATAGTTTCTTGGAGAGACCATTTCTGGTCCGAAGTTTGAGCTGGTAGAATATCGTCCCAGTCAATTAAGAGTCCCAATATAACATCAACAGCAATTTGCAACATTATGGAATTGACATGGTTTTCAATTTTAGTTTATATACAGGACTGGCTGCTATATACCTTAAAATGGCTATAAGGTACCATTCAGCTGTCTCGTGTCTATTTCATTTTAGTATTTAGCCATTTGTTGTGTTGAAGTATAATTTTGCTGATCTTGGCAGATTTTAGGATAATCTAGACTGGCTTGTAACTCTAACAAGACACATGTTGACAATTAAGGTGCAGAACATTTTTTTTTGGGGGGGTGTGCAGGAAAGTCCCCAACACCACGGTGAAGAGTGACTAATCTTCGTGTCCCACCCAGCGAGGCATGAGCCAATCCATGCCAGCTCTTTCCGGTCAGATTCCAAGCTCTACTTTTTGTTGTTTGTCTATTTATTTTAGGTTTTTTTTAGTTTGTATGATTGTTTGTTTGCTATGAGGGGTTTTTAGAGCGATCCCGATGGTCATTGTGAGGGAGTGTGGGGGTCCAGAGGTGGAGCCAGGCTCGGACCAGAGAAAGCTCTCCTCCCTGGTCCCGAAGGACATTTATTGTTCTTCTGTTTCTGCGGACCGCTCAGGGCTTCTGGTTGTCTTTCCAATGACGTTGGTTTCTGCACGGTAGTGTTTGGACTTCTTCCATCCCCTGCGGAAGCTCCAGTTGGGGGTGGGTGACCTCAGAGTACTCGGCCTCCGAGGGCATCCAATTCCCTGTGGCCTCCTTGGCAGCTGGGATATAGTCCTTGTTGCTCGTATTAATAGTTTGTGGTGAAGGTCTGGGAGTCTTCATGGTTGGGATCCAAGCTTCCTCCTTACCACCTGCTCCACTCTGGAGTGCCCCCCTGCTCCACGCACATGACCTCCTGTTAAGAGGTCCGACACTGCATTTTGTAGGAAGTAGCGACTACACAGGACAGTTCACACAGAGGCAGAAACTGCTACTCTTACACAGGTTGACCTGACAAGCTGGCACTTGCCTGGCATCTAGGAATGACCTCCCTTCACATTTCAGAGTGACTCACCATGCCTACCCATTAAACTTGGATGCGTCTGAGACGTCAGTAACACACTAGGAACATGACTGACCTCCCAACAGACAGAAGGCTAAACCTTCTAAGCATGTAATGCAGAATAAGTCACAGATTATTCTAACTTGTCCCTAGACAGTTAAATGTACCCCACCTGCCTCTTGAGCTGTGCTTGGTTTTGTCATGGGGCATTTTCCTTTGTTAACTTTGTCTTACATCCTTTCACTGCGAAGTACTTCTACAAGTATATGCCTAGTTTTCTCAAGTCCTTCCAGCCAATCACCTCAGCTCACTGTCATCTGGAGATCCTCCATACATGACTAGTTTAACTAGATCCCCAAACCAGGAAAGCTACTCATCAATCTCACTCTGTAACTACTTCAAATAAATAAATCTTAAATAAATAAAAAGAAACAGAGGGGCCGAATCAGGCTGCAACAACAGCCAGTTCACATTAGAGCTGGGACTGAGGTCTAGCCGAACCTGGCTAGGCTGCAGCACCCATCAACATGAGCTAGAAATTGGGGCAAGCTGGACTGTAGTACCCACTGGTGAATAAAAGATGAGGTGATCCATGCGAGTCTGGGGGAGGTTGGTGCTGGGTCTGTGAGCCCTAGGGGCGGGGAGTCTAGCACAGCCCAGGTTACCTGGCCTAGGTCCTTGGGCCCACCTGCTCAGTGAGTCCCAGGGGTGGAGTGTTCAGTGAGGCCCAGGTCACCTGGCCCAGATCCTTAGGTCCATCTGCACAGTGGGTGCCAAGCGCATGAGCCCCAGTGGCAAGGTGCTGGCAGTGCCTAGGTTGTATGGCCCAGGTCCTTGGGCCTGTCTGCACAGTGGGTGCTGGGTCCCTGAGCACCAAGGTCAGGGGTCTGGCGGGGCTAGGTCGTGTGACCCAGGTCCTTCCCACTTGCAAGAACTGGTCCTCCTCAGTAGAAAAGACAGAGTAGTGAACAGCTGGACCTGATCCACATGGAGGATATGGTAGCCCACTGAGGCCTGCAGAAGACATCTGCATCATGCCAGAGGAAGGAGGGCAAATTGAACAACACTCCACCCAAATGATAACAACAAGTATCCGAGCAAACGGAAACTCTAAGGTCAACTACATCACCAATGGACATGGAAAGGGTTCCCTCATCCTTATATCAGCAAGATCAACAACATTTCAGAACTATCGAAGCCACCTGGGCAGAACCCTCCGATCATGCGCCACACTGGGACCCTGGGTTGATATCAGGTGGCCATTCCCCATCACTGCATACTGGGACGGTTGGGAGGCGGGTATGGCTTCTCTCTTTATACCCCCTACCTCCCAGAAACAGGAAGAAAAAAATAGAACACTTGGAAACTGATCACTCCTACTTTTCCCTAACCCTTGATCCATCCAACCCTGACCACCTATGTTAACGTCATCTAAAATTAAAATGCTTAAAAAAAAAGAAAGAAACATAGTGCCGGCTATGGAAACTGAGTACTTCCAAAAAAACCATGCATGAGCTTTAAAAAATTTTTACAACAAATATTTACCAGTTTTGTTTTTCCCATAAGTATTTTTATGTATTCTTGCAAACAGACATGGAAAAGCCAAAATAAAGTTGAATGTTGCCATGTTTGTAGTACTGGTCACAGCAAACAGAAAGACAGTCTTTGTATTTAGGGCAATTCAACTCTTTAGAAAACCACCTAACTACCCTGAGCCAAGCAAAGACACCAGGAGAAAGCAGGCTTTGAGATCCCTTCAAGGACAGACAGGATTTAAACAGCAAAACAATGCAAGAGGCCTGAGAACAAGTGAGGAGCCAGAGAAATACTTAAGAGCATAAAGGCCTGCCTTGGAACTTCTCAACAATTACAACAAAACAAAAAACAATCCTAACACTAAGATAAACTCACCGAAACAACACAGTCAACAACAGGCTTCTTAAGAATGCTTTCTGCTGTCTCCTTCAATTTGGACAAAAGCATAGCTGTCACTTGCTCAGTGGTAAAATGTCGTTCTTCTTCCATATATGTCACCTGCAAAGAAAAACAAAAGTGTCTAGACTTCTTTTATTTCTTCATTTCATAGTCCTGAAGGTCTCAAATGAGAAAGCTTCACCCAAACAATACAATGCACCAAGCAATACAATACAATGCACCAGGTCCAATATGACGTTTTTTAAAGACAAAGCTGAAGAAAGCGAATTTTAGAAGCAATAATAACTTGATGGTCACTTTGAACTTTTTAGCATGCTCTCACATTATTTCAAGATGCAGGACTGCAACTTAAAATAGAAAAACCTGGGCCCAGCACTATAGCCCAGTGGCTAAATCCTCGCCTTGTATCCATCCACCAGGATCCCATATGGACATTAGTTCCTATCTTGACTGCAACACTTCTCATCCAGCTCCCTGCTTGGGGTCTTGGAAAACAGTAGAGGGCCCGGCGCCGTGGCCTAGCGGCTAAAGTCCTCGCCTTGAAAGCCCCGGGATCCCATATGGGCGCCGGTTCTAACCCTGGCAGCTCCACTTCCCATCCAGCTCCCTGCTTGTGGCCTGGGAAAGCAGTCGAGGAGGGCCCAATGCATTGGGACCCTGCACCCACGTGGGAGACCCGGAAGAGGTTCCAGGTTCCCGGCTTCGGATCAGCGCGCATCGGCCGTTGCGGCTCACTTGGGGAGTGAATCATTGGACGGAAGATCTTCCTCTCTGTCTCTCCTCCTCTGTATATATCTGGCTGTAATGAAATGAATAAATCTTTAAAAAAAAAAAAAAGAAAACAGTAGAGAATGACCCAAAGCCTTGGGACCCTGTACCCACGTGGGAGACCCGAAGAAGCTTGTGGCTCAGCTCGGGCCATTATGGTCACCTGGGGAATGAACACCAGTGAACAGGAGATCTTTCTGTTTCTACTTCTCTCTGTAAATAAGCCTTTCCAATAAAAATAAATAAATAAGTAAGTAAACAAACACCTAAGGCATTTGTAAGGCTCAGACATCTAAGCACACAGCCCACACGGGGAGTGCCAGAGTTTGCTTCCTGACTGCAGATTCTTGTTCACCAGCCCCTGGAAGGCGGCAGTAATGGCACAGGGGACTGAGTTTCCTCCACCCATATCACACCCCACCTGGATGGAGTTCCGAGCTCCTAGTTTAAACCCCACACAGGAGACCTGAAGATGGGAGCAAGCAAGCAAAACCTCTCACTTGTTCTCCAACTCTCAATAACTTAAATTTAACAAATTCAAGATAATTCCCTGAACAGAAGCAAGCTGGTGCAATTCACCAAGACCTGCAATGCCCCTCCATACAGGGAACAGTGGTGCTAACTACCTTGCCAGCTGACTTATGCTTTCTTTACTGTGTTAATGTTATTATCTACCTTTCCAGCCAGGATTCACTCAATTCAACCTTGAGACAGCTTCCTCTTTGACTTGCTCACTACTCCAATACCTTGGAACAGGACTTGAAATGACATTAGTTAAAAGATAAATGATCATCAGTTCTTCAAGATAAAACCCCATGGATACAAGTCTACCATTTTGGTGACTCAAAACAAATTTCAAATGCTGTAACAATGACAGAGATAACCTCATCTTATGCCCAAACAGCAATTACAAGGCAGATCAGAAAATGTTGCTCGTTATTTCAAAGAAAGGCACAGTGACAAAGAGGGGAAAAGACCCAGAGATATTCCATCTGCCACTCCACCCTCCTCTCCTGTGGCCACAAAAGGCAGGGCTAGGCCAGGCTGAAGCCAGGAGTCACAAACTTCATTCATGGGGTTTACCAGCTGGGTAGCTGGCACATCAGGAGTTGCTCCAATGTATAATACCAGAGTTGAAGGCAGCAGCTAAACGTGCTGCACCACAATGCCAGCCCCTAAATCGCATCCTCACGCTACTACTTCCTTGGCACTGAGTCAACTGGCTCCACAAATGATACAAACGATCTTCCTATCGTTTCTCCTTTGGATCTTGTCATGCTATGATTCAACCAAACAATGCCCATTCTATTCTTATTTTAACTATGTCCTTCATTTCCCTTGTTCTCTGCTTTTCTTGCCCCTACATGACAGACTACCCCCCTTATTATGCTATCAAACTGCTCCAATCACAGATATTCCAAGTAAACTCAGTGAACATGCTTTGATGAACAGGTTTTGCACTTTATTTAATTGGAAAATCACATTTACACAGAGGAAAAAGAAAGATCTTCCAGCTACTGGTTCACTCCCCAAGTGGCCGCAACAGCTGGAGCTGAGCTGACCTGAAGCCAACAACCACAACCCAGCAGGTTCTTCTAGGTTCCCAAAGTAGACACAGAGTCCCAAGGCTTTGGGCCATCCATTCCTGCTTTTCCAGGCACAAACAGGAAGCTGGAAGGGAAATGGAGCAGCTGGAACACAAACCAGTGCCAATATGGGATCCCAGCAGATGCAAGGTGAAGACTTAGCCACTAGGCTATCGCACCAGACCCCAGGTTTTGCACTTCTCAGGTAACTCAAAAAACCAGCTACAATGACGACTCCTTCTTTCACAGCCCTCACTACCTCTTTGCTGCTGACATTGTTCTCATAATTCTTACTTCTCCAACATGAAAGCCTCAAACTCCTCTCCTCCTCTAAGTTACCTTGGGCAAAACCTCCTCCTACCTCCAGGATTCCCCCACCAACCTGAAGACACCTCACTCCCACCTCGCAAGCCTGTTACTTCTCTTCCATGATCAGCTGGCTCACAGAACATTTCAGGAATAGCATCCTCTTAATGTTCCAAATGACTCACTTCTCTCCAAAAGAAAAGTGTGTTTCGGGGCCCGGCACAATAGTATAGCACTTAAAGTCCTCGCACTGAACGCGCCGGGATCCCATATAGGCGCCAGTTCTAATCCCAGCAGCCCCGATTCCCATCCAGCTCCCTGCCTGTAGCCTGGGAAAAGCAGTCGAGGACGGCCCAAAGCTCTGGGACCCTGCACCACATGGGAGAACCGGAAGATACTCCTGGCTCCGGATTGGCTGAGCTCCAGCCACTGTAGCCACTTGAGGAGTGAACCATTGGACAGAAGATAATCCTTTCTGTCTCTCCTTCTTTTTGTATATCCATATTTCCAATTAAAAATATATAAATCTTAAAAAAAAACTATGCTTTTTTCATATATTAATTTACTTATTACTACTGGAAAGGCAGATTTACAGAAAGCAAGAAAGGGAAAAACGAGAGAGAGAGAGAGAGCCCATTTCCTAAATGGCCCCAAAAGAATGGGCCTTTCCTAGGCCAGGAGCCTGGAGCTTCTTCCAGGTCTGCCATATAGGGTGTAGAGGCCCAAGAATTCAGGCACTCTTCTCTGCATTTCCAGGTCATTAGCAGAGGGTTAGATCAAAAGTCCAACAGCCAGGAATCCAGCTGTTGCACATATGGGATACTGGCACCACAGGCTGAGGCTTAGCATGCAGTGCCAGTCCCACATGTATTTTTTTTTTAAAGATTTATTTATTTTATTACAGCCAGATATACACAGAGGAGGAGAGAGAGAGAGGAAGATCTTCTGTCCGATGATTCATTCCCCAAGTGAGCTGCAACGGGCCGATGCACGCTGATCCAATGCCGGGAACCTGGAACCTCTTCTGGGTCTCCCACGAGGGTGCAGGGTCCCAATGCATTGGGCCCTCCTCGACTGCTTTCCCAGGCCACAAGCAGGGAGCTGGATGGGAAGTGGAGCTGCCGGGATTAGAACCGGCGCCCATATGGGATCCCGGGGCTTTCAAGGCGAGGACTTTAGCCGCTAGGCCACGGCGCTGGGCCCCCCACACGTATTTCCAACCAAAGTCCTACGGCCAAGAACAGAACCGTAAATCCTGACACTCTTCCAAACGCCATTCCCTAAAATCACATCAAAAAGGTCACTGCAACACTAAGACAAACAACACTGGCAGGAATAACTTTAAGTCACTGCTCCCCAAGGTCCAACCATATCAACAGACTCAACAGTGACAACAAAACAAGAGATAGCTCATGTTTTAAATTGTCAAATGACAGCCAACAGCTAACCCTCCACCTCCAAACACCACATCCCATTCATGTCCCAGCAGCACCACCTCCCATCTAGCTCCCTGCTTGCGGCCTGGGAAAGCAGTCAAGGACGGCCCAAAGCCTTGGGACCCTGCACCCGTGTGGGAGACCTGGAGGAAGCTCCTGGCTGCTGGCTTTGGATCAGCTCAGCTCCAGCTGTTTTGGCCACTTGGGGAGCGAACCAGCAGACAAAAGATCTTCCTCTCTGTCTCCTTCTCTCTGTAAATCTTTCCAAATAATAATAAATATTAAATAAATAAAAATCCAAATGACATTTACCAGCAAAAGCATTTCCTAAGAATCTGTAAGCATTTTCAATACAATTTGGCATATGGTTTGGCACTGCCAAAATCGTGATTATATTGGTAACACACTGCATTTAATTATAAAGCTCTATTTTAACAACCTTACCTTTATACCTGTTAATCCAGTGGGCAACTGCACGATGTCATACGCAAGGTTCGATTTTTCTGCCTCCACAAAGGGATCAGAGAACGCTCGGCCATGGAATCTTTTAAATCCTTGGACTGTGTTTTTTGCATTGGAGATTACCTAAGCCAAAGCATATCAAACACAAATATTACATTGTATTTTACTTTTAACTGTCTCAGACTAAATGACATCGTGTCACCTACCAAGTCTCCTTACTGGTTTTGGCTTTCATCAGACAACAAGCACTTTGCCTGGTGCTCAGCAGCATGCAAATGAGCACTCCGATCTGCATGGGCGCCTGGCGGCAATGCTGAGGCCAGAGTCCAGTTCTTCCTACTCTTCCACAAACCCAGGCCAGTAACATTTAACTAAGTGTTGTCTCTTCTTAAAACTTCTCATAACACAAAATTCTTAAAAACACCAAGATGTTACAGGTGAAATGAGCCCAGGAAAGTTTCTCTATCCACAACAAAGCATAAAGTACATGAACAAATGGAAAAGGCAATTTTACAGAAACAGAGGGTTGAGAAAGTAGGGGAAAGCACCTGAGAGAGCAGCCAGGCGAGCTCCTGCAGCAGGAAAACCTGCTTCATTAGACACTCATGCCAAGGAACACTTTTCTTAAGAAACTTGGCCTAACACTGACCTTATTGAACAGGCTTCTGACAATTACTCAAAGTGTATGGTTTAAACTTTCCAGGAACCAAAGTTAACACATATCAATTCACAAATCATAGTTGGGTCCAGCAAAGTAGCCCAATGGCTAAAGTCCTCACACTGCACGTGCCAGGATCCCACATGTGATGCCAGTTCGTGTCCCAGCTGCTCCACTTCTGTTCCAGCTCCCTGCTTGCGGCCTGGGAAATCAGTAAAGGACAGCCCAAATCCTTGGGACCCTGAACGCACGTGGAATATTCAGAAGAAACTCCTGGTTCCTGGCTTTGGATCACCTCAGCTCCAGCTGACATGGTCACTTGGGGAGTAAAAATCTTTCTACCTCTCCTTTCTGTAAATCTCATCTTCCAATAAAAAAAATTGTAGTTAAGTAATCTGTCCACAAATGTAGAAGGGCATTGTGACCCTAGAAGGTCAAAATTACAATTAATTGGACATCATTTGTATGAGAACAACTGGATGGATACCATTTGTGTGACTGACTGGACATCATTTGTATGAGAACAACTGAGTGTGTACCATTTGTATAACTAAACGGGTATCACTTGTATGAGAACAGTTGAGTGGACAGCATGTGAATGAGAACACCTGGTGGAATATACAAAACAAGAGTCCCAAACGAAAGTAGACAAACAGTTGATGGGTTTTGTTGATAAGCTCAATACCACTTCCCTTACCCCTTATGACCCTCAGTGTATGAAGTATGATGCCACTAATAAGCCATCAGTAGAGTCCACGCGTGTTATGATTGGCTCCGTGCACCAAGCCCATTGCTGCAGGACAGCGACACACACAAACAAAAAAAATGTCCCACCGAAGTACACAAAGATAGAGCTGGCATTGTGACACAGCAAGTTAAGCCTTACCTCCAACACTAGCATCTCATATGGGCGCCATTTCAAAACCTGGCCATTTCTAATCCATCTTCCCTGAACAAGCCTTGGAAGGCATCAGGAAACTTCCCAAGCGCTTTGGCCCTAAACTCTGTAGCCATTTCTGGATTGAATCAGTGGATTAAGAATCCCTGAGTGTCTGTCCTCCTCTGTCTGCAACTCTGCCTTCCAAATAGTTACTTTTAAAAAAAGGAAAGAAAAGTACAGTAAGCTAATCCTCCACCTGAGGCACCAGCATTCCATATGGATACCAGTTCTAATCCTGGTAGCTCAATTTCCAATACAGTTCCCCGATTATGGCCTGAGAAGGTAGCAGAGGATGGCCCAAAACCTTGAGCCCCTGCACCCACAAGGGAAGACCTAGAGCAAGCTTCTGGCTCATGGCTGCAAAGCAACTCAACTCTTGCTGCTGCGGCCATTTGAGGGGTGAATCAGTACATAGAGGGCTCCTTTCCCTGTCTGTGCCACTCTGTAAATCCGCCTTTCAACTACAACAAGTAAATCTTTGAAAAAAAGAAAAGTACAAGAGGTGAATGGACAGCAACACAAGACTGGAAACACCCTGGATGGGTTTTCAGAATTACAAAATTTCTAATATGATCTCAGGTTTTTGTTTTGTTTTGTCTTGTTTTGTTTGAGGTGTGATTAGATTGGCTAAGGATCCCCTTAAAAATATAAGGATCCCATCTGGGCACCAGTTCATGTCCTGGCTGCTCCACTTCCCACCCAGCTCCCTGCTTGTGGCCTGGGAAAGCAGTACAGTACGGTCCCAAGTCTTGAGACCCGCACCCAATGGGAGACCTGAAAGAAGCTTGTGGTTCCTAGTTTAGGATGGGTTCAGCTTTGACCATTGTAGGGAGTAAAACCAGCCAACTAAAGACCTTTCTGTTTCTCCTTCTCTCTGTAAATCTGCCATTCCAATAAAAATAAATAAATCACTAAAAAAAAAAAAGTTCATTTCTGGGCCCAGCACAATAGCCTAGCAGCTAAGGTCCTCGCCTTGCACACATTGGGATCCTATTCAGGCATGGGTTCGTGTCCTGGGTACCCCACTTCCCATCCAGCTCCATGCTTGTGGCCTAGGAAAAAAAGGCAAGGAAGGCCCAAAGACTTGGGATCCTGCACCCACATGGGAGATCCAGAAAAAGGTCCTAGAGTTCCTGGCTTCTAATCTGCTCAGCTCCGGCTGCTGCGGCCATTTGGGGAGTGGACCAGTGGATGGAAGATCTTTCTCTCTGAATCTCCTTCTTTCTATAAATCTGACTTGCCAATCTAAATCAATGAATCAATTGAGCTTTAAAGACTTGAAGGCTCCTCTGCCCACAGTCAGAGCTGTAAGAGAACTAACTGCACACCAGAAATCAGAGCTCCTCTGAAGCAAGGCAGACACAGCAGTCCTGCCGGGAGACAATGGAGGGGTCCACAGCGGGCCTGCAAGAGTGAAACTGCCAAGGTGGAACTGTAGCCCAAGAACCTTGTAACCCTGCCCTGCCTGGCAGGTTAGTGCAGTAACTGTTCTCAATAAGAATGCCAAGTTTAGAAAGAAAAGTGTACTATACTATAGTCAAAAGACATTTCAAAGTAGGCCTACATTTACCAACTACCACTTTCTTAAAGCAGTGTCAATATTTTCAAAGGAAAACTATAAACAACAAATTTAATTAAAAATCAGTCAAGCATGACTTCTGTAGAGATTCAAAGGATAAGTCCTGCCCAGGGAAGAATCAAAAAAATGCAACACCCACCTCCTTCTTTCTACAGATATCACAGACACCCCAGCAGACAAGACTCCTATTGCAAAAAGTCCATGGAAAACAGAACCAAAAGGCTAAGTTCACTCAAAGTGCCAAATTTTTGAAATTCAGACCTATTTTTTAACACAATATACATTTTCCATTAGTTTATAAGGACATTTCCTAAATGGGATCTCAATAATTTTTTATTCCAAAAATAAACTTTTCTGTTGTTTTTAATACCAACTTTTTGAAAGGGCCCTCAAATGGTTTAACATAAATCCTTCAACCTTTTTCCACAACAGTGTTCCTCTTCAGAAATGTAGATGAATAGGCACTAAACACAAACAAGAGGAAAGGTCCAAGGAGACAGACTGCAAGCAGCAAAGATTCCCGAATGGAGGCGCTGCTACTGCTGTGGGTAGGCTAACTGCTCACTCACGCACATGTGAACAAAGATCGGGTCTCTGAGCTGGACACCCAGGCCCTGCCTCTGGGAAGCACAAAATAAACAGACAACCAGTAGCTGAAAACATGGCTGCACAAACCAGAAAAATAAAACATTTTGGGAAAAAAGGAAACAAAACTCTACCTGGCTTTTAGCTGCTGCTCCAATTGAGCGATTCTTAGGACCAAAGGAAATGCAAGCCCTAGAAGATAAAAAGAACCTGTAAGAATCAAACCGTGTCGCAGTGTTATTACACACCAAACCATAGCAGGCATCATTCTGAAGAGTCAGAGATTGCATAGTACTTGGTAGATCATTTTTGCCCCGACTCTCCACGGAAGGGAATGCCTAACATCATAACCGCCTGTTGAAGAGGAAGGAGATTCGCCAGTTATCACCACATTGTAATTCTCCAAGTCCTGTGTTCAAAATCCCAATACAATCCAACATACTCTCAAACTAGCATCATTTACACGTTCTTGTTTTTAAGATTGCTAATCACGTCACCAACAATACAGCCCACAAATCTTGAAAACCAATTCTGGCCTGATTGCATGTAAGAATTTTTTTTAGAATGAGCTCCCAAGGACTCAGAATTTCTGAAAAGAAACTTCACTTCCACTTGGAACATACTCTTCTAAACCAGTTCTTACACTGTCTGCTGCTTTCATGTCATCGTTGCTCCTTCTAGAAGGCAAAAACCGAAACCCTTCTGAAGATCAAAACTCTGCCTTTAAACTTGAAATTCGGGGCCCAGCATCTAAAGTCCTCGCCTTGAATGCGCCAGGATCCCATATGGGCGTCTGTTCTATTCCCGGCAGCTCCACTTCCCATCCAGCTCCCTGCTTGTGGCCTGGGAAAGCAGAAGAGCTTCTGGCTCCGGATCGGCGTAGCACCAGCCATTCTGGTCACCTGGGGAGTGAATCATTGAACAGAAGATCTTTCTCTGTCTCTCCTCCTCTCTACATATTTGACTTTCCAATAAAAATAAATAAATCTTTAAGAGAGAAAAAAAAAACTTGAAAGGTCAGTAGTTGTACTGGAACTGATGTTTTTACTAATCATGACCCCATGTTTCCCTCTATGCTTTTCACTGCAGCCCATCCAGAACCTTGGCCTATGTTCTTCTACTCAGCATTTGTCACCTCTTTCCAGTAGATGCTTTACCCCAACCTAAAATAACATCAAATTTTACCCACAACACCCAAAAAATCCTGAAAGTTAAAACTTGCCAGAGTCCTCCTTTCCTTCCCCTGCCTTCTTTCTTCAAGGTGACACCGAGTGCTTCTATGAATCAAACTCTCAGAGCATCCTGTCTGCACATCTCCTTACAGGACAGGAGAGGAAACGTAAAAGCATTAAAAAATAAACTTACTCAGGGTCATTCAACCTTGAGGTGACGGCAGGAGGACTAGATGGTGTCGCTCCACTCCAGTTCTGACCCTCTCATCCTCCAAACTCCTTGACCAGCGGAGTAAGGGCAAGGGCTCTGTCTTGGTCCAAATATGACAAGATACATGAGGTGACCTGTCCCCTTGGTTATTTAACTTCAATCAACTTACCATCTTTGTGCAAATGTATAAAAGGCTAGACCTCTCTAGAAGCCACAAATCGTTTCTAACCACTGTGAGTCAATGTTCCAGGCAGCTGTAGCAGAGTTGCCCTGAGCTAACTGAAGCGAAGCGAAGTGCACAGCACAGCCCGAAAGCTCTTCAGCCTGTCAGTCTCCTAAGCTCTTGGGGCCTACTAAGTGCTGGGGTAGTGACTTAACACTGTGACAGGGTAGTGACGCAGCAAGCTACAGCCAGTGCTAATGTAAGTAGGTACCAGCACCAGCTGATGCAGCAGTGACAGTCACCACATGGAAGTCACAGCAGGAGCTCCTCAATCCTTTGCAGGAGTGTATCAGCAGCTGGAAGACTATCTCCTGTGCCTTTCAACACACTTTAAAAAAGAGGGGAGGGGAGGGGGCAGGTGGAGACGAGGTATATAAAATATACACATGCTACCAATCACAAAAGCTTGTAAAACCAGGGCTGACGTGATGGTGTAGCTAATCCTTTGCTGCAGTGCTGACATCCCATATGGGATACCCAACAAGAAGCTCCTGCCTCCTGCCTTCACACGGGCTCGCTCAGCTCCAGCCACTGTGGCCATTTGAAGAGTGCCTGAAGACCTGTCTCTCCTACTCCCTGCAATATCTGCCTCTCAAATCAAAAGGTAAAGCTTTAAAAAAATAAATTAAGTAATACCTCCTGATACCATTTGTCCCTCCTATCACAGTCCGTATTACCCTGGAGCAAACTTTCCAAGGCACCCTTATCCATCCAACTGACTGGCCTCACTCTAAAAAGCTACCTACCAACTCAATCTTTCTGAAAGGAACAGCAGATCTGAGGGCCAGTACCTCCACCTACTAGCTACAGCATCCCATGTGTGCTGGTACATGCCCCAACTCTCCATTTCTGATCCAATTCTCTATTTAAGGTCTGGAAAGCAGTGGAAGATGGCTCAAAGTCTTGGAACCCTGCACCCACGTGGGAGACCAGAAAGAAGCTTCTGGCTCCTGATCAGCTCAGCTCTGGTTGTTGTGGCCATTTAGGGAATGAACCAGCAGATAGAAGATCTCTGTTTCTCCTTCTCTACCTATAAAATACGCCTTAAAAAAAAACAAATCTTGGGCCCAGAGTCATGGCCTAACGGCTAAATCCTTGCCTTGCACATGCCAGGATCCCATATGGGCACTGGTTCATGTCCTGACTGCTCTTCTTCCCTTCCAGCACCCTGCCTGTGGTAAAGGAAAGCAGTCCAGGATGTCCCAAAGCCTTTGGACCCTGCACCTGCAGAACAAGCTCCTGGCTCCTGGCTTCAGAGAGCCTTAGCTTTGACTGTTGCAGCTACTTGGGGAGTGAATCAGAGGACAGAAAATCTCTCTCTCCTTCTCTGTAAAGGTACTTGTGCAATAAAAATAAATCCTTTCAAAAAATAAGCTCTAATGTAAACCTAATACTGTACATGAAAAAGAAATCTTCAGCTTCTCTTCTCAGCTATCACATGAACACATGCACACACAGTACAAATAATTCTAGAACACAGCCTGTCCAAAGATCTGCCTTTCTAGCTAACTGACCTATGTTGTTAATCTCAGATTCAATATGCTCTTTTTTTCCCCTTAAATATTTATTTAATTGAAAAGCAGAATTATAAAGAGGGAAGAACAGAGATCTTCTATCCACTGCTTCACTCTCCCAAAGGCCACAGGGCCGGGCTGGGTCTGGGCCAGGCCAAAGCTAGGAGCAAGAACCACTTCTTGGTTTCCGCTGTGGGTGCAGGGTCAAAAGCACCAGCTGTCCTCTGCAGCTCGCCCTTGCTCACCAGCAGCGAGGACCAAAGTGGAGCAGCCGGGACTCCCACAGGCGTATAGAGCGGAGGGGAGATCAGCAGGAAGAATCGTTCTCCACCACAGCACTATGTCAGTTCCTACCTGTAAGGTTGCTAGAAATCGAATCTAGGAGATACGTTTAGAAAGCTTGTGCCAGAGACTGGCACATAATAATTAGCAAAAATGAAGTACTGCTTCCAGGAAGACGACAAGATGGCAGAGGTGGAGCGAAGAAGCGGATGCCCCACAAGTTCACCTACTGCAATGTGGACCTCGACCAGCTGCTCAACACGTCCTATGAGCGACTCATGCAGTTGTGCAGTGTGCCAGCAGCGGTGGCTGAGCCGGAGCCTGTGCAGGAAGCAGCAATCATTGCTCAAGCAGCTGCGCAAGGCCAAAAAGGAAGCCCTGCCATGCAGAAGCCCCAGGTGGTGGGCAGCATGGTGGGCGTGTACAACAGCAAGAAGTCAACCAGGTGGAGATAAAGCCTGAGATGATCGGCCACTTCGTGGGCGAGTTCTCCATCACGTACAAGCTGGTGAAGCACGGCCGGCCCAGCATTAGCGTTACCCACTCCTAGTGCTTCATCCCCCTCAAGTAGCCCAATAAAGGGGCACTGCTGCCTACACGCCAAAAAAAAAAAGTATTATTACAGCTGCAATTAAGCCATGCTCTATGTTTCATACAGAAATACACCAACTGGGCCCGGCGGCGTGGTCTAGCGGCTAAAGTCCTCGCCTTGAAAGCCCCGGGATCCCATATGGGCGCCGGTTCTAATCCCGGCAGCTCCACTTCCCATCCAGCTCCCTGCTTGTGGCCTGGGAAAGCAGTTGAGGACGGCCCAATGCATTGGGACACTGCACCCACGTTGGAGACCCGGAAGAGGTTCCAGGTTCCCGGCATCGGATCGGCGCGCATCGGCCCGTTGCGGCTCACTTGGGGAGTGAAACATCGGATGGAAGATCTTCCTCTCTGTCTCTCCTCCTCTGTGTATATCTGGCTGTAATAAAATGAATAAACCTTAAAAAAAAAAAAAAAAAAAAAAAAAAAAAAAAGAAATACACCAACTGGGCCAGGCTTGGTGGCTCACAGGTTAATTCTTAACCTGTAAGCACCAGCATCCCATATGGGCACTGGTTCATGTCCCACCTGCTCCACTTGCAATCCAGTTCCCTGCTTATGGCCTGGGAAAGCAGTGGAGGATGGCTCAAGTACCTGAGGCCATGTACCCATGAGGGGGATCTGGAAGAAGCTCCTAACCTTAGATTAGATCAGCTCCAGCAGGTGAAGCCATCTGGGGGAAGATACATCCTTCTCTCTGTAAATCTGCCTTTCCAATAAAAATAAATAAATCTTTAAAAAAAAAAAAAGAGGGGAGTTAAGTGTAATGCCTCAATGGCTAAATCCTCACATTACAAGCAACAGCCCCACATATAGGGGCATGTTTGTGTCTCAGCTGCTCCACTCCCCATCGAACTCCCTGCTTATGGCCTAGAAAAGCAGTAGAAGTCAGCCTAAGTCCTTGGGACCTTGCACCTGTGTGGGAGATCCAAAAGAAGCTCCTGGCTCCAGGCTCTGGATTACCTTAGCTCCAGCCACTGTGGCCATCTGGGAGTGAACCAGCAGATGGAAGATCTTTCTCTCTCTCTCTCTGTAAATCCGTATTACCAATAAATAAATTTTTAAAAAAGTTGCCCAAGGGGGCCCGGCGGCGTGGCCTAGCGGCTAAAGTCCTCGCCTTGAACGCCCTGGGATCCCATATGGGCGCCGGTTCTAATCCCGGCGTTGCGGCTCACTTGGGGAGTGAAACATCGGATGGAAGATCTTCCTCTCTGTCTCTCCTCCTCTCTGTATATCCGGCTTTCCAATAACAATAAAATCTCTAAAAAAAAAAAAAGAAAAAAGTTGCCCAAGGGATTGCATCATCTTCCACTGAAGATCTAGTTATCATCTTTAAAATTATTTAATGTCTACTATTAAGGAAGACAGCTGAACAGCAGTAATACGGTGATTTTACTAGGCCAAATTAACATGGCAAAACACACACACAGAAGGGTTTTGAAATCTAAAAAACTAAAAAATTTACACAAAGAAACCTAGTATTTAACTGAGAAGGCAACCAAAAAGATTTAACTCTCAGGGCCAGCACTAGAGTTACTCATTTCTTTCTGGTGCAAGTTCAATACAGAAGCCAAGGGAACAATGAAGAGGATGAAAAACAGATAATCCCTCCATGCTCCCTCCTGCCACAGAGGCTCACTAAGTACAGGCAGGTAGACACTCCCATGCCATCCTACTAAGGGAAGCGAAATTCCCTATTCAGTTTTTTCCTTCTCCATCAATTTCTGCAAAGCTGTCTGAAGCGGAATTATTCCCTTGGGAATCTCTTTTTCCAACAAGGAAACATCGAGGTTTCTGGAGGGTGGTCTCAGAGCAGGCTTGAGCTCCACACTCTTCCCCCAAACCCTGGTCCCTGCAAAGAGTCACGACAAAGATGCACAAAAACAAGCTACCCTGAGGCCTGCGGCTCTGCAATGTGGAAAGCCAAGGACAAAGGGGCCAGCAAAGCTGTGGGGGAGACGTGGCCCTGCCTCCAGGGGCGGCCCTCGTCTTCCCTTCAGTGACAGCAGTGAGATCAAACACTCCTGAGCGGGTTTGTAAATAGCACAGCTCACAGGATGGAAGCTCTCAGCATTTTTCCACTGGGCCTACAAAAAACCAGATGAACCAGATCTGAGAAATTTTTTCTTAAAGCAATCAACCCCTTTATGAATCATTGCAGGTAACAGAGTACTTCGTGCATACAAAGTTATGCTAAGTAATCAATTACTGGGGTAAGCTCTGCCAGTCCCATTCCTGATAACAGCTCCCCACTAAAGTGCCCAGGACAGCAGAGGACAGCTCGTGTGCTTGGGCTCTGTCACCCACATCAACTCCAGGCACAGAGCTTCAACTGGCCCAGGCCCAGCCACTGGGCCACTTCGGAAATGAACCAGTGAGTGGACAATACATCTCTGTCTTCTAAATAAATATATCTTTTTAAAAATTAATTATGATCTAAGTGATTTTAAATCAGTAACATGGAGAGGCCAGCTTTGGGCAAGCTTTGGTCTTCTATGGTGTCCTAAAGCCAGCTGCACAGGGGGCAGGATTAAATGCTGACAAGTTTTCTTGTATTAGACCCTCTGAGCTGAGAGTTCCTCAGTGACAAAGCGCAGCTGCTTTAAAGACTGGGCTGCTTTGTTTTTGTGGATTTGTGCTTCTTCATTTCACACCCTCAATGTCCCTAACAAATCCACTTCAACTCAGAAACAATAAAACATGTACCTACGGCTTGCTCACTCACCAGGAACCTCCAAAATCGGCAACCTGCCTGCCCAGCCCTCATCTATGCCAGGAAACGTGTTTCACCCGACCAAGGGACGGTTCCTCCTTCCAGCTCACTCACTACACAGCCCTCACAGGCCAGCGGGGCTGTACTTCCTTCCAAGGCCTGATACTGCCCAACACTTTGTGAGAAAAGAACTAAAACTGACCCCACTTTAACAAGAAAAATTAATTCATGTCATTGTGCCCGGAAATCTAACTAGTTAACATTAATGGCCAAGGTTCACAGTCAGATTCTGATTCTACACATGTTCCTGGCACCGTTCACATAGCTCAAGCCAGCCCGAGGACCGATTCCTCGTACAGGCTGGCCAATCCTCTCGCCCATGTATTCTAAATCTCTGTGCTCAAGTTCCACTGCTGACCGTCCTCACTGTCCCAGCCCACACTGAGCAGTCTCTCCTCAGATCATGGCATTTTAAGTCTGCTCTGTGTAATGCTGTCCAAAATAATGCCTTCTTTCCATCCACTACTGCTTTATTTAATTCCTTGGTCCACCTGGAGTGGTTTCATCTCTACTCAGTCACAATCTTTATGCTTTCTCTAGTCTCCACATGCCAGAACATAAGAAATATACACTTACTGCTTAACGTAATATTTCATTCATCCCAAATGACAAGGAATCTTCACAGAAAATCAGATTAAGCCCCAGACCCCTCTGTTCTCATACTTAAAGCCTCAACACAGGCTCCTTCTCCGCACACACAAGCTCTCCCTTTCCTTGGTAAGACGCAAATTTCCTGTGCACTCTCACAGAGGACATGGTCAGTGTCACGCTGTCAGTGTGTGTAAAAGGCTCTGCCGACATCAGGACTGCTGGTGCTCCAAACACTTGAAAAAAGGAGAACACACGGTAACCATCCCACACCCAGGAGGAGCTGCAGAGGCCGGGTTGCCGCAGAATGGCCAAGAATGCTGCCGCAAGGGGGAAGGGGGACTGAAATATGACAAGCTAAGCCAAGTCCCAGCTGCTCCCCTTCCAATCCAACTTCCTGCTTACAGCCTGGGAAAGCAGCAGAGGATGGCTCAAGTCCCTGGACCCCAGCATCCAGGTGGGAGACCTGGAAATCTATCCAACAAAAATTGAGAGGCAGGAATTAGGCCCAATGCAAACGACAGCAACTCAGGACTCCCACGTCAGACATCACTGAAGAGACCGCACCTGTAGCCAGTGCCTATTTCTGCGAACACACTTCCACAGAGCAGCAATGGCTCAGGAGCCAGGCTGTCAACTTCCAGCTTGGAGACAGGGACTAAGCTTCAGCCCTACAACCACGTAGGGATTTGAGGAGCACAGCAGCAAAACAGTCTTTCAAATAAGCAACATTTCAAAAATAAAATTAACATGTTAAACTACTTAATGAAAATACTAGTTGAAGGTAGTATTACAAAAGCAAATTTTAAAGGGCCTGGTGCAGTAGCCTAGAAGCTACAGTCCTCTCCTTGTATGCACCAGGATCCCATATCAGCGCTGGTTCGTGTCCTGGCTTCTCCACTTCCCATCCAGCTCCCTGCTTGAGACCTGGGAAAGCAGTAAAGGACAGCCCAAAGCCTTGGGACCCTGCACCCACGTAGCAGACCCAGAAGCTCCTGGCTCTGGTTCAGCTCATTTCCGGCCACAATGGCTGCTTGGGCAGTGAATCAGCAGAAGGAAGAGCTTTCTCTTTCTCCCCTCTCTGTGAAGCTGACTCTCCAATAAAAAAAAAAAGGATATAAACTGAAAATGTGTCCCATCCATAAAATGGAGTATTACATTCTCAGGAAGGTGAATTCATCCACAACGGCTCTCTGCAATGTGACAAGGTGTAGGCATTCACAGCATTTCAAATACTGGGGGTTCCAAGGCCATATGCCTCACTGGAGCGCCTGTCCTCCTGTCCTGGCTCTGCCAACTCCCTGCCGACACCCAACCTCAGCAGTGGGCAGGATGGCTCTGGTTCCCATGACTGGAACTGCCCCCTGGGACCTGCCCAGCCCTGCCTGCTGCAGGCTCCTGGAGGAGCAAACCAGCAGATGGGAGCTCATGACTTGCTCTCTGCCTCTCACATGATTTAAAAAACTGTTTTATAGGGCCCGGCACAATAGCATAGTGGTTAAGGTCCTCACCTTGCACACCAGTGATTCCATATGGGTGCCGATTCTAATCCCAGCAGCCCCGATTCCCATCCAGCTCCCTGCCTGTAGCCTGGGAAAAGCAGTCAAGGACGGCCCAAAGCTTTGGGACCCTGCAACCGTGTGGGAGACCCTAAAGAAGCTCCAGGCTCCTGGCTTTGGATTGGCTGAGCTCCAGTCGTTGCAGCCGCTTGAAGAGTGAACCATTGGACAGAAGATCTTCCTCTCTGTCTCTCCTCCTCTCTGTATATCTGACTTGGCAAAAAAAAATAAAATAAATCTTTAAAAAAAAAAGAAAAACTGTTTAATACAACTTAAAGAGAGCAGTTACAAAAGAGTGTAAGCCTCCTGTTAATGTTTGTAAACATCATGGAAAGGCATACCAAGGGTCCAGCAGAAAGGACAACCTTCAGCACTTCACTGTCCTACAGTACACAAATATGTTGCATGTTTCTTTACTTAAACACCACGATTTGGGATTTAACGACATAAAATTCTTCATTTAGCCTGAAGCGTTGGTTAACAAAGTAACTTTGCTTTGATTCCAAAAGTCCCAAGTTATCCTGCCACTTTTATGAGTTGCACCATCTGTGCGCACACACAGGCAAGGGATCCAGGGTAATACTCCAGCTATGAGGGGCCTGAGGCTAAGCCTCCAACTGACCAGAAACCACACACACTTCTCAGCCTTTGCTCTCAAGGGCAGTTATTAATAGATGGCTTCATGGCTTCAAATTCCTAAAACGTGAGTATTGTTTTATTTTGTGTCCCTAAAAGTGATAATATAAGCAATTCATCCACAGGTTCCTAGTAACTCAATTCTAGCCCATAAATTGTTCACACAAAGTATGTCCCAATTAACTCTGGTTATACTTGGCAGCACAGTGGCCATTTCAGTCTAAAGAACCTTTAAGGTTATACTCTTTCTACTGCAGTAGTAACTCAACACAAAAAGAGGTCTCTGTTAAGACCCTAGAATCATAAAAGCACCAGCAGTCTTCACTTAAACCTCTCCTAATGGGGCCCGGTGCAATGGCCCAGCAGCTAAATCCTCACTTTCATGTGCCAGCTTCCCATATGGGCACTGGTTCATGTTCCAGCTACCCCACTTCTCTTCCAGCTCCCTGCTTGTGGCCTGGGAAGGCAGTGGAGGACAAAACAAGGCCTTGGGACCCTGCAACCACATGGGAGACCCTGAATAAGCTCCTGGGTTCAGATCAGCTCAGCTAGGCCATCGTGGCCACAAGGGGCAAGATCTTTCTGTCTCTTTTTCTCTCTGTAAATCTACCTTCCCAACAAAAATGAATAATACCTTTAAAATAAAAAAAAAACCTTTCTAATGTATCTCATTGCCTCACTCCTGTCTGCCATGCTAGCACCTGAGTGGGAAACAGCTGCAGGAAACCAAGCATCCTCCTCTTGGGCTGCTCAATCGGCTGCTGACACAGTGCAACTCCATGTGAAACATCAAAGCAGACTTCATGGTCCCTCCCTATGGTCCTCACCAAGACTGGCTGGCCAGTACCCAGCGCACTCTGCTGATACTTCTCAGATGTTGAGCCCCCCTCTCAGGTGGCTCCAGGGTGGCCTGATCCTCTTAGTCTGCAAGAGTGCAAAGTTCTTCCTGTCGCCATCTTCCCACTCATTGCTGTCTACCCCTGAAAGCCACCAAGACCTCCCTGCTAAATGGCTACACAACCACCCCCCAGATGCTAAGTGGCACAAGACACATCCCTGTCCATCCCCCGCCCAGTGTGAACTGGGTCTCACTGCTGCACTCTGACAATACCCAGTACTTTTCCACCTTGTCCCTTCCCAGTAATCATATACTTCTGTTTAGAATCTGGCTTTTTCAACCAGTCACATGAATGACACCCACTCAACAATACCTCCACTGCTCAGCATGGACAGATACTAGATCCAAAGCAATCAGAAGATGCTAAAATCAGGCCACAATTCAGCGGGAAGACAGGCTCTGTGCTGGGGCAAACTCCGCAGGCTTGGCCAAACCTGAATCCAGATTGTTACAGCCACAATCTGAAATCAAGGAGGCGCCTGTATTTCCTTTCCACTCACAGTGAAACATCACTTTCTGTGAGTCTGCACACACTCTGCCTAACACAATCAGTGTTTCCCATTTCTCAGCTCAAGAGTCAAACCCAGGGCCCTGCGAGGTGGCCTAGCAGCTAAGGTCCTCGCCTTGCATGCGCTAGGATCCCATATGGGCGCTGGTTCCAATCCCTGAGGCCCTGCTTCCCATCCAGCTCCCTGTTTGTGGCCCAAGAAAGCAGTCGAGGACAGCCCAAGTCGTTGGGACCCTGTATGCACGTAGTAGACCCAGAAGAAGCTCCTGGTTCCTGGCTTCGAACTGGCTTTGGCTCCGGCAGTTTGGGGAGTGAATCAACGATTGGAAGATCTTTCTCTCTGTCTCTCCTAGTCTCTGTATATCTGACTTTCCATCAAAAATAAGTCTTTTTTTTTTTTCTCACAGAGTCAAACCCAGGAAGTTCATCAGTAATTCAAAACTGACTTGGACATTTGGCCTATCTCTAATGGAGGATAGAAAGGAAAACACAGTGGAAACTTAGAAAATTTGTCACAATCACATGGTGTATCTGGTTGCCTACCACTTTCTGTTTGAGGTCAAATTAACTGCGATGAAGAATAGATTCTTTCATTTCTAACAACCCTTTCAGTTTCAAATGGAATTCGCAGGGAAACTGTTGTAGCTACTGTTTGCCTAGAAAGAAATGGGGAAAAGGAGGAACATGGCAACAGTCTAGAGACAGCACACTGTTCTCAGGAGTTGAGACGCTTTTCCTGTGACCCTGTTAAGAGATAAAATCTATCCAAACCAAGCGGAACCAAGACAGACAAGTTCCATGTACAGCTCAGGGAGCCAGGCTCAACTCCTTCCAGGTATTCTACACATAAAGCAAGCCGTAATTCCCACAGGACAGTATTAGAACAGTAAAGCTAACGTGCTTCAAGACAGGCCCAAGCTGGGGGGCTGCACTAACCCAGACTTACAGGCCCAAGCTGGGGGGCTGCACTAACCCAGCCAAGACAGGCCCAAACTGGGGGGCTGCACTAACCCAGCCACACAGGCCCAAGCTGGGGGGCTGCACTAACCCAGCCAAGACGGGCTACCTCAATGGGAAACACTGGAAACGCTAGCAGGTGACTGCTAATGGAGGAAGGGCAACAGATCCACCTTTTTGTGAGTAATAACCATCAACTGCGCATGTCACATGGGTTAACTATGGCGTATACGACCCGGATCAATGAAGTTATTACAAACCGTGTGGATGGGTTTCCAAGAGAGGCTCTTGGCGATAGGAAGGCGTCCAGCTTTCCAAGTGCAAGCCAAGCAGAGGCCTCCTGAGTGGTCAAGATAAGGCGCGTGCACAGAACAATCTACTCTGGCAAACCGTGCACAAAAATCAGAGCAATAATGAATCCAGAACCTGGTAAGTCACTACAGAGCCTTTTCAAGATTCTGTCCAAGCAGAACACAGCGGATTCAAGGGCAGGCGCGTCCACTGCACCCAACTGAAGAACTGGATGAGTCACCACTTTTTTAAGCTCTGTCTATATTATTCCCATAACTTAGCACGGGTTCTAGAAGCCAAAGCGAGTCCTGGAGCCACTCATTAACAATCATGGCTGACACCCTGGTGAGGACTGATAGGGAACTGTATGGCTTATATTAAGGAGGAGCAGCGAGGGGGCAGGGACGATGCGCTCACAATGGAAGCAGCCAAGCACCCCCATACACTTCCGCATCCTGAAACAAACTGGAGGCAGAGGGAGAAAGATCATTTTAGCTGTGCGCTCCCACCTTCAGATCCCGGGTCCACCTGGAACCTGAGCCTCCCTCCCCACTCACGTGGGCCCCTACCCGCTTGGGGCTCGCACGGCCCTTCAACTCCAACTTGCACCCACGAGCCTGCGGCGTGCGAAGCTCCGGGCTCGGCGCTGGGTTCAAGAACCGTCATGACGCCCTGAACCAGGCCCTGTGTGTGCCCTTTACACTTTGGGGAGGGGGGCGCCCTAAGTCCCAGGCCCGCCTTCCCTCCCGGTTCCTACTGCGTCCCACGTTCTCAAAGCCTTCTTGGGGCCGCCGGGAGAAGTCCTCGTGCCTAACGCCAAGACCCACGTCCATGGCGGGGGAGACCCCGAGTGACCCGGCCACCCGCTCCGGGCCCGTGGAACCGAGGGTCCGCAAGCCGCGAGGCTCGCAGACTGCAGCGGCCGCTCCCACCGCCGCCCCGCGCTCGCGGCCCCCAGGACCGGCCCACACTTACGGCGTGCAGCGGTCGCTGTACTCGTTCGCTATCGTCTCGATGCCGCCGGCGCGAGCCACAGCGACGTAGCAGCTCTGGAAGCCCAGGTCGATGCCCACCACAGACATGGCGACGGCTAACTCCTCGGACTCGGGCCCGGGGCCGGCCGCCGAGACAGCACACGGACCCCGGCGGGGCTGGCGCGCGGAGAGCTGGCCGCGTGGGCTAGAGGACGGAAGGTGCTGGGCGGCGCCGGCGAGCGCTGGAGGCACGCGCGGCTGTCCACGCGAGCCCCCTTGGTCCTTGCACAAGGCACCGCAGCCAAGGGCGCTGCTCGGGCCGGCTCCGGCTCAGCGGCCGCAGAAGGGGCACCGGGAGCGGGGGCGGAGAAGATCTCGAAAGATCTCGTTGCGACGGGAACCGAGAGGCAGCGCGAGAACAGCGAAGGAAAAGAATGTTCTCGCGAGATCCCGACTCCGCCGCTTTTTTTTCTTACCCCGCTCCCGAGAGCCCGCCCCGAGCACGCACGGATGTACGTCACATCCTGGCACGAACCCTTGAAGGAGAGCGAAGCTGGCCCACGGAGCCTGCGCAGAGAACTTGCGCAGCGGCTCTGCGCAGCCGCGGCCAGCTGTCGGACACCTGGCCCTGGCGGAAGGAAGGAGGTGGGGCGCTCTGAGCCACTTCCGCCGTGTTTGTTTCTTGGAAGGAACTTCCGGTGGTTGCCTCGACCACGGGCCGCGTGTTAGGCCTCTCCGAAGGTGGACGCAAGTCCCCTCGGGCCTCGGTTTTCCCTCGTGGAGGTTGGTCCACTAATGGGAAAGACCGCTGTTGGTCCTCGTCCTCAAACATAGCGCCTTCAGCAGCGCGGGGCGGGAACCCACTGCCAGTCACTGACCTTTTTTGTTTCGTTATTTCCCCACTGCGTTTCTGGAAACCGCGCGTCTCTGGCTCTTACACCTGGCGCGGGGCTCGGCCCTGGATGCACGGGCCACCACAGAGAGATGAAAGCTCCCCGGGCCGGAAAGTCGGCCACCGGCGGTAGCGTGGCGGGTGTACATGCAGGGGATTGCTACAGTTACGGAGTGTTCGAGTAGAAAGAAGGGAGCCAGCTTGAGCCCTGGAAGCACAAATGGAAAAGGGATTGTAACTGTGTGTGCGTGCAAATTATTTTGGTTTTTGGAAGGGAGAGTTAAAGAGGTTTTACATCTGTTGATTCACTGCACACACGGCACAACCAACCGGGCTGGGCAAGGTCAAAAACAAGATTGAGGAACTAAGAAACAGCTTGCAGGCCAAACAGCGTCCTTGACCTTTAGCACTAATGGACAAGCTCCAGTTCTCATAAATCATGGCCCAAGTCGTTATCTCACAGGTGGCTCCAAGGAATGAAGTGGGTCGTTAACCTTAATTGCTGGACCAGAGCGGAGCCAGGCATGGGCTGTCCAGCCGGTGGGGAATGTGTGCGATTTCCCCTTCACCTTGGAAGCTATTGTGGACTGCCCGTATAAAAACCCTATGAATGTGCTTTTTAGGGCTGCTCTCCAGTAAGGGGTGTTGGTGTAGGCTGCCTTCTCAATCAAGTACCCAAGCATGGACATGCCGAGCATGAATAAACCATCCTTTGTGCACTTGTGTCAATTTAAGACTCCTGATGATTTCTGGGGATCTCAAAATCTGGGTACAACAAGATCCAGAAGCTTATGCCAGGCTGGCCAGAACCAATGTCCCAGTTCACTGCTTTCCCAAGCACATTAGCAGGTAGCTGCATCAGAAAGTGGAGCAGCCAAGAATAAAATCAAAGCCCATATGAAATGCCGGGCCTGTAGGCCATTGCTTAACATCCCATGAGAGCTAGCCCCCAAATATTTGTAATTTTTTTAAGACTTATTTTATGGTCATTGGAAAGGTAGATCTGCAGAAAGAGAGACAGAAATCTTCCATCTACTGGTTTACTAGTCAAGTTACCACAACGGTCAGATCTGAGCCCATGCAAAGCCAAAAGTCTCCTTCGGGTCTGCCACACAATTGCAAGATCCCAAGACTCTGGGCCATCCTCCACTGCTTTCCCAAACCATAAGCAGGGAGCTGGCTGGGAAGTGGAACATCCGGGACACAAACCGGTGCCAATGTGGGATGCCACACTTGGAGGTAGAGGATTAGCCAGTTGAGCCCATACACTGGATACATATATGTGATTTTTTATTTTTATTTATTTTTTTTTAAAGATTTATTCATTTTATTACAGCCAGATATATACAGAGGAGAGACAGAGAGGAAGATCTTCCGTCCGATGATTCACTCCCCAAGTGAGCCGCAACGGGCCGATGCGCGCCAACCCGAAGCCGGGAACCAGGAACCTCCTCCGGGTCTCCCACGCGGGTGCAGTGTCCCAATGCATTGGGCCGTCCTCAACTGCTTTCCCAGGCCACAAGCAGGGAGCTGGATGGGAAGTGGAGCTGCCGGGATTAGAACCGGCGCCCATATGGGATCCCGGGGCTTTCAAGGCGAGGACTTTTAGCCGCTAGGCCACGCCGCCGGGCCCATATATATGTGATTTTTTAAAGCAGTGTTTAACAGGGCCTGGCGCAATAGCCTGGTGGATAAGATCCTCACCTTACAGACACAGGGATCCCATATGGGTCCCAGTTCTAATTCCAGCAGCCCAGCTTACCATCCAACTCCCTTCCTGTGGCCTGGTGTAGAAGGACATTGTGACCCTACAAAGTCAACGAGCACAGGATTACAGTTGATTGGATAACATTTGCATGAGAACAACTGAATGGGTACCTTTTGCATAACTGGGCAATATTTGTATAAGAACAGCTGAGTGTGTATCATTTGTATGAGAACAGCTGAGTGGACAGCATGTGAATGAGAACACTTAGTGGAATATATAAAACAAAAGGAGTTCCAGGGCTCTGCGCAATAGCGTAGTGGTTAAAGTCCTCACCTTGCACACCCCGGTATCCCATTTGGGCACCAGTTCTAATCCCGACAGCCCTGATTCCCATCCAGCTCCCTGTCTGTGGCTTGGGAAAGCAGTCATGGACGGCCCAAAGCCTTGTGATCCTGCACCTGCGTGGGAGATCTGGAAGAGGCTTCTGGCTCCTGGCTTCAGATTGGCTCAATTCCAGCCGTTGCGGTCACTTGGGGAGTGAACCATTGGACGGAAGATCTTCCTCTCTCTCCTCCTTTCTGTTTATTTGCCTTTCCAATAAAAAAAAAATAAATCTTAAAAACATAAAGGAGTTCCAAACCAAAGTATCGAAACAGTTAATGGCTTTTGTTGATAAGCTCAATACCCTGATCTTCCCTTTCCAAGAGAGAGATCAGTGTATGGTCTGCTGCGCATGGAGGCCTGCAATCTCCAGGCGCAGTGATGAAGCCCAGATTATTTGCCTTTACGCTTGCAAATTACCATATATTTAGGCTAATGCAAATCTGCTTTTTTGTTAAAACAAGTATGAGGTGCCACCTGTAAATGAATAATTGGGTGAAAGGTGCCGGGAATAGTAAGCATGTTTTTTGACCCACATTCATAACAGTTTATTCATAATTGCCAAAAGGAAAAAGTAATTCACATCTGTTGATGGATGAGTGAGGTTTTTTTTTTTTAAGATTTATTTATTTTTATTGGAAAGTCAGATATACAGAGGAGGAGAGACAGAGAGGAAGATCATCTGTCTGTTGACTCACTCCCCAAGTGGTCACGACAACCAAAGCTGAGCCGATCTGAAGTGAGGAGCTTCCTCCAGGTCTCCCATGTGGGTGCAGAGTCCCAAAGCTTTGGGTCATCCTTAACTGCCCTCTCAGGCCACAAGCAGGGGGCTGGATGGGAAGCGGAGCCACTGGGACACGAATAGGCACCCATATGGGATCCTGGGGCATGCAAGGCGAGGACTTTAACCACTAGACTACCACCCTGGGCCCAAATGAGTGAGTTTTTAAAATATGTTGTAACATACAGAATTATTCAGCCTTTAAGGCAAATGAAAATTTAATGCAGTCTACAACATGTGTGAACCTTCCATGTTGAAAACAGACTAACCAAATAATAATAATAAAGTAATTACAAATAGGTTTTTCAGATCCCACTGTATTTTTCACCTAGTGTAGGCAAACATGTGGAGATACAAGGGGGTAACCATGGCTCCTGGGCCTGGGGTCAATGGAACGGATGGCACAGTCTCCATATGGATTGATGAAAGAGTTCCATGGACTGTAGTGCTGGTTACACATTTTAAGTGTACATAAGTGGCACTGATTTGTACCCTGAAAATGATGGAAGTGATCATTTTTACCTATATTCCAGGACAATTCTCCAAAGCTGAAAAATGTCATCGTCTGTATCTCTTATTTTTCTCGTGGTGGGAGACATGTCAGTGACACCAAGGATCACGGTGCTGAATAATCCTGCCCCCCGTGTTGATCTCAGCTGTTAAGTACTTGGCAAAGCTGACTGGACCTCGAAGATGGCCGTCCCCCTCTTCCTCCTCGGGGAGGAGCACCTCAGTCTTCACCAAGCTGACCGAAGCCCAGCGGCCTCTGTGCTCCAGCTTCGTTGGTGTGCCTCCCTTTCCAAATTCCATCAGCCATATCCATCTTCTCAATGATCTGTCCTTCTCAAAATAAAACCTAACTCACATCAGTCACAGAGCGTACTCATCCTGCTATAAATGGTTTCCTGGATCATCAAACTTATATCTCAAGAGGCTATTCTGGGACATCTAAATAGATGAAGTCAGAAACAGTTATTTGAGAATTCTCAGGAATCCATGGTGGCACAATTCCAGGAATCACAACTGTGAGGCAGTAAAGGTCCCAGAACAATTCGGGTTGGAGGCGTCATGATCAGAGCACTTCTTTCTTTCTTTTTTTCCTTCCCTTTCCTTTTGTTTTGTTTTAGCTGACTATGGCATCTTGAGTATTTTCACAGCAGGAAGTTGCTAAATGCCTTTCTCTGGTGCAAAGGTTACTTTGAGTTCTGAGCCATCACGGTGGCGTTTGCTGGTTTTGAAACCGGTAGTGTTCACAGGCTGCCGTTCCAGAGACAAAAGGTGCTCAGCCAGCTGGGAACTGGCAGTCTCCACCGCTCAAGATGCTTTAGAGAGCTGTCCTCCAGGCGGGGGCAGTGTCTGCAGCGGTTTGCTTGCTGCGCAACATGGAAGCTGCGTGCTCAGGTATTGGAGCGTCTCTGGCCCCCCTGGCCTCCGAGCCAGTGTCCCAGTGCCCTCTATCGAGACAACATCCCTCCCGAAACTCTGCACTGTGGAAACACAGCAGTAAGGCTGCCTCAGGACCTTCCTACTCTTGTGCCTCTGTTTCCTCCCTGTCATTTACTCTTCACATCTTTAATTTCACAGACAACATGACCAAGAACTGAGAAGAAACTTGTTCAAGGTCATACAACAGGTTTCTTTTTTTTTTTTTTTTTTAAATTAAAGATGTATTTATGTATGTATTTGGAAGGCAGAGTTTCAGGTAGAGAAGGAAAGACAGATCTCTCATGTTCTGGCTCACACCCTAAATTGCTGCAAAATTGCTGAGTCACGCAAAAGCCGGAGTCAGGAGCTGCTTCCAGGTCTCCCACATGGGCGCAGGAACCCAAGGACTTGGGCTATCCTTTGTTGCCTCCAAGGCACGTAGCAGGGAGCTGGATCAGAAGTGCAGCAGCTCGACCTCAAACCAGTGCTGGCACAGCAAATGGTGGCTTAAAGCAATGCGCCACAGGACCACTTCTCCCCCCCAGCTTTTATTCTTTTTATTATTTTAAAGCTATTTTTAAGAATAGCTTTATTCTTTTTAAGAAGTTTTTTTTTTTAGATTTTCTTGTTTTTATTGCAAAGTCACATATACAGAGAGACAGAGAGGAAGATCTTCTGTCTGATGATTTCCCAAGTGACGGCCATTACTAAAGTCCGAAACCAGGAGCCAGGAACTTCCTCCAGGTTTCCCATGTTGGTACAAGCTCCCGAGGTTTTGGGTGTCCTTGACTGCTTTCCCCAGGTCACAGGCAGGGAGCTGAATGGTAAGAAGGGCTGCCGGGATTAGAACCAGTGCCCATATGGGATCCCGGCACATTCAAGGCAAGGATTTTAAAGCCTTAGGCCACCATGTCAGGCCTGAAAATTTATTTATTTTTATTGGAAAGGCAGATTTACAGAAAGAAGGAGAGACAGAGAAAAATCTTCCACCCACTGGTTCACTCCGCAAGTGGCCGCAGGGCAACAGCTGAGCTAATCCGAAGCCAGGAGACAGAAGATTCCTCTAAGTCTCCCACGTGGGTGCAGGGTTCCAAGGCTTTGGTTCATCTTCTACTGCAGGAAAGGAAGTGGGGCCTCCAAGAAACAAACCGGAACCCATATGAGATCCTGAAGCTTGCAAGGCAAGGACTTTAGAAATTAGGCTATCCATACCACACCCCCACACAGCTTTTAAACCTCCAACTTTAACACTGGGGTCTGCTACAACTATACCAATGACTTATTTTGGTTTTTAAACTTTTTTTCTTTGTATAATCGCTTTAAAGTAAATATGGAAAATAGAAAACTAAGAGAAAAAAAATCAATCCAAGTAATTTATCATTGACATTTTAAAGAGATTTCCTTTTCAGTATTGTAGTTGTATGTAACTGGATGTGACTTTTTAATTTTTTTTTTTTTTGCTCTTAGTTTGCATTAATTTGAGAGAGAGAGGGAGAGAGAGAGAGAATTAATTGAGGACATTGCCCCTAAATGTCCTCAGTTGTACCAGGGACTGGGCAAAAAGCAGAGCCAGGAACCAAGAACAGAACCTAGTGATCCCTTGTGGTGGTAGAAATTCACTCTTCAGGCCCGGCGGCGTGGCCTAGCGGCTAAAGTCCTCGCCTTGAAAGCCCCGGGATCCCACATGGGCGCCGGTTCTAATCCCGGCAGCTCCACTTCCCATCCAGCTCCCTGCTTGTGGCCTGGGAAAGCAGTTGAGGACGGCCCAATGCATTGGGACCCTGCACCCGCGTGGGGGACCCTGCCCCCGCGTGGGAGACCCGGAAGAGGTTCCTGGTTCCCGGCTTCGGGTTGGCGCGCATCGGCCCGTTGCGGCTCACTTGGGGAGTGAAACATCGGATGGAAGATCTTCCACTCTGTCTCTCCTCCTCTGTGTATATCTGGCTGTAATAAAATGAATAAATCTTTAAAAAAAAAAAAAAGAAAAGAAATTCACTCTCTTAAGGCAATAGTTACTCTCAGTACTGGTCGACATTGGCAGGAAGCTGGAGTTAGGAGCCAAAGCCAGGAACTGAAAGCAGGCATGGTCATATGGGCTGTGAGCTCCCTACTGCTGGGCTGACCCCTCCCGCCTGCACCTGTTATAGTGTTACATTTTTTTTTAACCATTATTCATTTTTTTAAAAAAGAAGGTTGTCACAAACATAATGCCAGTAAGATGGGTTATCATTCCTTATTTGCACACTTTTCAGAGTTCTTTAACTTTATTATTATTTTTAAAATTTTACTTCTTTTTATTATCTTTTTTTAAGATTTATTTTTATTGCAAAGACAGATATACAGAGAGGAGGCGAGACAGAGAGGAAGATCCTCCTTCTGATGATTTACTACTCAAGCGACTGCAACAGCTGGAGCTGAGGCAGTCCAAAGCCAGGAGCCAGGACCTTCTTCCAGGTCTCCCATACGGGTGCAGGGTCCCAAAGCTTTGGGTCATCCTCAACTGCACTCCCAGGCCACAGGCAGGGAGCTGGATGGGAAGCGGGGCCGCCAGGATTAGAACCGGCACCCATATGGGATCCAGGAGCGTTCAAGGCGAGGACCTTAAGCATTACGGTATTGCGCCAGGCCCAATATTATCATTTTATGATACAGTTCCAAAGTCCCTGGGATTTCCCTTATCCCTTCTCTCGTCCCCTCCCCCCCACTGAGTTCCCCTATATTATTACTGTAGTGTAGTTCTTCACAAAGAGTCCTATGTTCATCATTGTGGGCAGGGACAATGGCAGAGTCCAGCCTTCTATTGTCAAGATATAGTAAACAGTTTCATTGGGAGTCCATCTTTGATCTAGAAGTAGAGATGCATACTGCATTGTATCTTCACATCTGGATATGATCATCTCCATTACGCAGTTACTATACATCCCCTTAAATGAAAAGCCATAATATAAAATCAACAACAGGAAGAAAAATAGAAATTTACAATGCCATGAGGTTAAATAAGATGCTAGTAGTTGAAATTCATCTCATGCCAGAGTTGCTCTACTTTACATCCAGCTCCCTGCTGATGTGCCTGGCAGCACAGCAGAAAGCAAGCCAAGTCCTTAGGCCCCTACCCTCTACCTGGGAAAGCTGAACGCAATTCCTGGCTGCTGGCTTCTGCCTGGCACAACCCCAGCTGCTGTGGCCATTTGGGTAATGAATCAGTGCATGGAGGATCTCATTCTCTCTTTGTGACTCCCTCTCTCTGTCACTGTGCCTTTCAAATAAATAAAATCCTTAAAAGGGGTGGACGACAGTGAGACTGGGGGCAAGGATTGGCACTCTGGTATAGTAGGCAAAGCTGTCACTGCAACACTGGCATTTCTTGCTGTTCTACTTCCAATCTAGTTCCTACTAAAGTGCCTGGGAAAGCAGGAAAAGATGGTCCCAAGCGCTTGGGCCCCTGTACTTGGCCCAACCACATGGGACCCAGAAGTTGTTCTGGCTACTGTTATCAGACCAGCCCAGCTCCAGTTGTTGCAGCTATTTGGGAAATAAACCAACGGATGGAAGATTTCTCTCTTTCTCTAACTCTGCCTTTCATATAAATAAATTCAACGAATCAATCTAGAAAGGTGGCATAGCCAGTAAGCCACCACCGACATTATATGTGTACCTGTTTGTACCCCCATTTTTCTACTTCGGACCCATCTTCCTACTAATGTTGTAGGAAAGCATCAGAAGATGGCCCAAATGCTCGAGTCCCTGGCACCCACGTGGGAGACCCACATGCAGCAGCCTCTGGCTCCTGGCTTTGTCCTGACCCAGCCCTGGCCATGGGGTGAATCGGGAGATGGAAGATGCCTGCTCCCCCACACCTCAATCTGTCTCTCCCTTCCTCTCTAACTCTGAATTTCAAACAAGCAAGTCTTTTTTTTTTTTTTTTTTAAGATTTATTCATTTTATTACAGCCAGATATACAGAGAGAGGAGGAGAGACAGAGAGGAAGGTCTTCCGTCCGATGATTCACTCCCCAAGTGAGGCGCAACGGGCCGGTGCACGCCGATCTGATGCCGGGAACCTGGAACCTCTTCCGGGTCTCCCACGCGGGTGCAGTGTCCCAATGCATTGGGCCGTCCTCGACTGCTTTCCCAGGGCACAAGCAGGGAGCTGGATGGGAAGTGGAGCCACTGGGACATAAACTGGCGCCCATTTGGAATGCTGGTGCTTGCAAGGTGAGGATTTAGCCAGTGAGCCACCACACAGGACCTCCCTCCCCACACCTGTACATTTTATTTATTATTTATTTTTATATTTCAGTTTTGATGATGCTTATCTGATGTAAAAATTGCTGCCACAGGACCCTGCGTGGTGGCCTAGTGGTTAAAATCCTCGCCTTGAACACGCCAGGATCCCATATAGGCACCAGTTCTAATCCCAGCAGTCCTGCTGCCCATCCACCTCCCTGCTTGTGGCCTGGGAAAGCATTCAAGGACAGCCCAAAGCCTTGGGACCCTGCACCCGTGTGGGAGACCCAGAAAAAGATCCTGGCTCCTGGCTTCAGATTGGCACAGCTCTGGCCGTGTTGGGCACTTGGGGAGTGAATCATTGGACAGAAGATCTTCATCTCTCTCTTTTCCTCCTCCCTGTATATCTGAGTTTCCAATAAAAATATAAAATAAATCTTAAAAAAAAATCGCTGCCACAGTTCACTCTTAATCCCAAACTGGCTAAAATACTTGGCTGCCACCGGAGCACTCCGATCTCACAGTGTGAGCCTTCCCGATCCACTGCTGCACGTGAGTTATAATATCATTAGCTTTTTCCTTTTTTTTTTCCAGTTTTATGATTTGTGTATATATTTATTTATTTATTTTGAAAGAATGCCAGAGGGAACAAGCTTTGCTGGCTCTCTCCCCAAGTGGCTACAACTACCTGGGTTGGGCCGGGTCAGAGCCAGGAGGCCAAGAACTCTGTCGCAGGTGCATTCTGCTTTCCCAGGCAGATGACTAGGGAGCTGGATGGGAAGTGGAGCAGCCAGGATGGGAGGCAGCATTTGGACTGGGATGCCAGAAATGCAGGCTCACTTTGCTGCCCGCTTCCCTCTTTCTAATCTTAAAATGTTGGGTGAACTTTGCACAAGTATCTGCAGGCCAATAAACTATAATGATTTTGAAATTTTAACCTCTTCACTTGGGTCCCTTGCTCCCCAGTCCTTCCCCACTCCACCCCAACCACCCCCACCCCCGCTGGCCTCACCTCACAGGTTCCTCACCCAGCAGCCCCACCCTCTCCGTTAAGCCACTCCTGCCTGGGCCTTCCTTCAAATCAAGCAGCTGACATGCCAACTCCAACCAGCCTCCTGCCCGCAGGTCTGGTCGGCTGAACCAACCGAACCGGACTCCCTCGCCCAGCCCAGCTTGGCTCCGACTTGGCCGGTTCCTGAATCTGGAGCCACAGGGAGTGCTGCTAGCATAGCAGCTGTTGTCAGGCCATCCCTCCAACTTACAACAGGTTTCTGAGCCCTGGGCTTTAACGCTCAGCTCCCCAGCACACTGCGGTTCCCTCTGCTGGCTTCTCCTCGGTTGAAGATTCATTTGTCTCAGGAGAACGTGCTCTCCTTTCTTGGTCTAAGACTAAAGACAATGATGTGAAAAGCCCCTGTGGCCCCTGGCAATTACTCATGTTTTGAGTCTCTTCAGTAAAGAGGAATCCAGAGTGAATAGCCAAGATTGGTATTACCACGTGCAGCCTTCAGGTCACCAGGCATTCTGCCCAAGGATTGCTTCATAGCCAAAGGAGGGCCGTTTATTTTCTTGTTGACACATAGTTAGTGTTCAAATGTAATGTGAGTTCAAAATCTAAATATATCACAGACGATTACAGCTTGACATCTAAATGTCAGAAGTGCAAGCCCTAACGCAGGCGAGAGTGACTAACACCACTTCTCCCCCAGGGAATGGCAGAGGAACACAGTCCCTCCTTGCAAACAGAAGCCTCTTCCAGACAAAAAACAAAGGCCAACCCTGGTGAAATAACCTGGCCTCACCCAGAAAGCACTCCTTCAATGGAGACACTGCGAAACGAAAAAAGAATGTTCTAGAAGTCGCTGTGATCTTGAAGTACCTCAACAGAATGAGCAGCTGAGCAGAGAGCAAAAGTAGGATGAAGTTATTTTTCATCAAAACAGGATGATTGGCCTTTAAGGAATCCTCTTGGGTCTATTAAACGTGGGTCGGTTTTATGACATTTCCACCAAAGGCAAAAGTTTACTTTAGCAAGTCAAGCAGCAGCCCTGAAGATTTTTACTGGGTTCAGCAGCTTAAGCAGCAAGCAGAGCTCAAGGTGCACCCTTTAATCCCTGCAGCATCAGCACATCGGGGAGTGGCCAGGGAGCAGGAGCCCATCCACCTGGGTGCGTCCTTAGCATCCCTGACAGGTGGTCCAGGGCCCCCCAGGGACCTCTCCAAAGTTTTCAGAATAGCACCCGAAAGGTCACCTTCTGAGGCTTTCTCGGATGCTGACCCTCAAGACTTCCTCTCTCCAAATAAAATTCCCTGTGACATGCTGGCATCTCCGTGTGTGTGGAGAGACTGTGCCACGAGGGGATGGGCAGCCAGCTAAGCTGTCAGGGAGGGCTGAAGACCACAGGTACGAGAAGGAAAGCTCAGGGGGAAAGGAGAAGGAGCACAACAAACCTCACACGCCGCCCCCAGTTAGCTAGGAGGAGCTGAGCATGCTCCCCAGGAGCACAACCCAGTCAGGCTAGACTCCGCTTGGTGAGGAGTGCCCCAAATCATCAGTGTCGCTGTTCTGCAGCGATGGACTTGGTGCACGGAGCAGATAATAACACGCTTGGACTACTGACTGATGATCAATAGCCAAAATTTATTAGGGGCAACAGACTTTATATGCTGAGGGTCATACAGGATTAGGGTAGAGATACTTAGTTCATCAACAGAACCATTAACTGTTTCTATGCCTTAGTTTGGAAGTCCTTTTGCCTTGTATATTACTTCCCACTCAACTGTTCTTATACAAATGATATCTCATCAGGTATACAAAAGGTAGCCATACAGTTGTTCTCACGCAAAGGATATCCAATCAGTCACACACAAGACATCCATTCATTTGTTTATCATACAAATATTGTCCCATCAACTGTAATCCTGTGCTCGCTGACTACGGTCCTCCTACAATCAGTTCATGCGAGTCATGGAACAAAGAAACGTAGCGTTACATGGCAGCATACAGAGTCCTCCTGCAACCCTGTCATAGATCAAATCATCATTGTTTGTTTTAGTTCTAAATCACCAGAAGCCAGAATGAACCAAAAAAGGATTCACTGCCATGTCCATGCAGAGCACCAGGCCCAAAGACCTTTACCTCCAGGTGCATGCTACTTCGTCTTCATTATTTTAAGATTTATTTATTTTTATTCAAAAGACAGATTTACAGAGAAAAGGAATGCTAGAGAGAAAGAATTTCTATCCGCTGGTTCACTCCCCAAGTGGCCGCAACGGCCAGAGCTGAGTCAATTCAAAGCCAGGAGCCAGGAGCTTCTTTTAGGTCTCCTATGCTAGGGTTACACAGTCCCAAGACTTTGGGCCATCTAGCACAGCTTTTCCAGGCCACAAGCAGGGAGCTGGATGGGAAATGGAGCAGCTGGGACACCAACAGGTGCCCATATAGGATCCCACCACATGCAAAGTAAGGATTTAACCATCGGGCCATTGCAGCAGACCACATCACTACTCTTCATTTGGATGTGGTTTGGTCAATTCTCAGCCTAGAATTCAGATGGTTCATTGAGTAGCTTCAAAGAGACATTGGAAGGGCCAGATTGTTGGCTCAACCAGCTATTCCTCAGCCTGCAAGCACCAGCATTACACATGGGGTCAATTCTAGTCATGACTGCTCCACTTCTGATCCAGAGTCCTGCTTCTGATCCAGGAAAGCAGTGGATGGTAGCCCAGTTCCCTGAACCCCTGCGCCCACACGGGAGGCCCACAAGGTGCTTTTGGCTTCAAATCAGCTCAGCTCTGGCCAGTGTGGCCATCTGGGGAGTGAAGTAGCAGAAGTAAGATCTCTGTTTTTCTCTCTGTAAACCTGCCTTTCGAATAAAAATAATTAAAATATTTAAAAAGAGAGCGAGAGAGAGGCAGAGGGCCTGGCATGACGGTTCAGTGGCTAAATCCTAGCCTTGTAAGTGTCAGGCTCCTGTATGGGCACTGGTTTGTATCCCTGCTGCTCCACTTCCCATCCAGCTCCCTGCCTGTGGCCTGGGAAAGCAATCGAGGATGGCCCAAAACCTTGGGATCCTGCACCTGCGTGGGAGACCCAGAAGAAGCGCCTGGCTTCTGGCTTTGGATCAGCTCAGCTCCAGCCATTGTGGCCATTTGGGGAGTGAACCAAGAAATAGAAGATCTTTCTCTCTGTCTCTCCTTCTTTCTGTAGGTCTGCCTTTCCAATAAAAATAAATCAATCATAGAGAGAGATACCTTGGATGTGAAGTTGGAAGCCAAAGTGCAAAGGCACTGTGAATTTAGAGTCACAAGATCAATTGTGGGTGTGTGGCATGCAGACACAAGTTACTGCAGGGAGAGACAAGGCCTGTGGGCTGAGCTTTGGGTTATTGGTGCTGACGGGGCAAGAAGTGAGATTGGAGAAAGAAGAAACAAATCAGAAAGCAAAGAATGAAGAGCAGTTTTAGCATGGTGATATTGGAAAACCGTGTTTGTGCTTCTGCCTGGCAGATTACACACTAAGCACTCAAATTTTGAGCTTGTGAGAAATAATTCTCAGAAACAAAAAGTTCTTGTGCCGACAGGCACCTGTGGCCAGCTTGTATGTCTCTGGGATCTCACCACATAAACAGGTGGAAGAACAGGCAGGAGGTGTGGCCTCAGCTCAAAGGTCACGGCCTAAAAAGGGGAGGTGAGAAGAAAGGAGTTGAAAGGGAAAATACAGAGGAGACAGAGGTCCTCTTCTGAGGGGCCCTGAAGACAAGGATTTTATTGATTCGCCTTCTCTGAGCACACAGGTCTGCAGGTTTACTGTGTTCCCACATCCCCTGACACACACAAACACACACACACAAACACACACAGAGCCTGCCTCAGCATCTGCTTTCTGGCTCCTTGGTTAGTGTCTTTGTCCAGGATTTGTAAGGAAATATTATAAATTGTTCCACACATGTTCACTGCGACTTGGGAATTATGGCTAACCACAGCCCTGCCCCGTGAGGACCACCATTCTCTGTTAAGGGTGTATCTGTTGACTGACACCTGTCAGGAACACGAGAAGGCCTTGCATTTGGCCATCCAATCGTGATGGCTTCACCACATATTGCACTGCCAAGATACCACACCCAGCTCAGGCCAACCCCGGGAGTAGCAGGTGATGGCTCAGGAAGTTACACTGCCATCCATGTGGGAAACTCACAGTGTATTCCAGGCTCCCGGCTTGGACACAAACATGTCCTGGGTATGGCATGCATTTGGAAAGTAAGCCAGTGAACAGTAACTTTTTCTGTCTTTCTGTTTCTGTCTCTCTCTGACACTTAAAAAAAACAATAAAATTAAAAATTTTTGGGCCCGGCGGCGTGGCCTAGCGGCTAAAGTCCTCGCCTTGAACGCCCCGAGATCCCATATGGGCGCCAGTTCTAATCCCGGCAGCTCCACTTCCCATCCAGCTCCCTGCTTGTGGCCTGGGAAAGCAGTCGAGGATGGCCCAAAGCTTTGGGACCCTGCACCCGCGTGGGAGACCTGGAAGAGGTTCCTGGTTCCTGGCTTCGGATCGGCGCGCACCAGCCCGTTGTGGCTCACTTGGGGAGTGAATCATTGGATGGAAGATCTTCCTCTCTGTGTATATCTGGCTTTCCAATAATAATAATAAATCTTAACAAAAATTATTTAAAAAGTTGTGAGAATACAGTGTTCAAAAACAGTAACAATTAGAACTGTGACATGAATATCAGCAATTACCGGAGCAAACTGAGTGGAATAGAAATACAAGTCCAAAATGTACTGTGTGACAAATGACATTTCCAGTGGACAGTTAAAGAATATGGTTTGGGGCCCGGCGGCGTGGCCTAGCGGCTAAAGTCCTCGCCTTGGAAGCCCCGGGATCCCATATGGGCGCCGGTTCTAATCCCGGTAGCTCCACTTCCCATCCAGCTCCCTGCTTGTGGCCTGGGAAAGCAGTTGAGGACGGCCCAATGCATTGGGACACTGCACCCGCGTGGGAGACCTGGAAGAGGTTCCTGGTTCCTGGCTTCGGATCGGCGCGCACCGGCCCGTTGCGGCTCACTTGGGGAGTGAATCATCGGATGGAAGATCTTCCTCTCTGTCTCTCCTCCTCTGTGTATATCTGGCTGTAATAAAATGAATAAATCTTTAAAAAAAAAAAAAAAAAGAATATGGTTTGGGGACATTAGCTAAGCATGTGGGAAAAAATTTTTTTAAAAGATTTGTTTGTAGTGGAAATGTGGATTTACAGACAGAAGGAAATGCAGAGAGAAAGATCTTCCATCCACTGTTTGTTTCACTCTCAAAGTGGATGCAACGGCCAGAGTTGAGTTGATCCAAAACCAGGAGCCAGGAGCTTCTTCTAGGTCCCCCATGTGGGTGCAGGTTCTCAAGGCTTTAGGCTGTCTTTCACTGCTTTCCCAAGCCACAAGCAGGGAGCTGGAAGGCAAGTGGGGCAGCTGGGGCATGATTGAGCCACCCATATAGGATCCTAGCACATGCAATGCAAAGACTTAGCCACTAGGCTACCACGCTGGATCCTGGAAAATTTTTTAAATCCCCACCTAAAATCAGAAGGTAAGAACATGTTTCTGATAACTATTTAATGATTTAGCAACTAAATTTCAAAAATTAAATAATTGCTAGTAGACCAATACAAATATATCCATATGCACATATTTGCACATGAATTTGAAGAGTGAACATTGGTAAGCATAATAGCAGCAGACAAAACCAGTAAGAGGTGAAAAAACAAAAATAGATGAGGCTGTCAGCAAAAGCAGGGGGAGTAAGTACAACATTAAGAGAACTCCAAAACGTGGAGATAAGGCAAAATGACTACTCCTTGCCCTTTAATACCAAGCCAAAACATTGTCTAACAAATCAGGCTCCTTTAGAACATGTGTACCAATCAGAACACAAACCCCCTAAAGTATGGTGTTAAATCAATTGTTAATTGGGCCCGGCAGCGTGGCCTAGAGGCTAAAGTCCTCGCCTTGAAAGCCCCGGGCTCCCATATGGGCGCCGGTTCTAATCCCGGCAGTTCCACTTCCCATCCAACTCCCTGCTTGTGGCCTGGGAAAGCAGTCGAGGACGGCCCAATGCATTGGGACCCTGCACCCGCGTGGGAGACCCGGAAGAGGTTCCTGGTTCCCAGCTTCGGATCGGCGCGTACCGGCCCGTTGTGGCTCACTTGGGGAGTGAAACATCGGACGGAAGATCTTCCTCTCTGTCTCTCCTCCTCTCTGTATATCTGACTTTGTAATAAAAATAAATAAATCTTTAAAAAAATCATTTGCAAACTATTCATCTTGCATTAATTAACAATTGATTTTTTAAAAAATATTTTATTATTATTATTGGAAAGCCGGATATACACAGAGGAGGAGAGACAGAGAGGAAGATCTTCCGTCCGATGATTCACTCCCCAAGTGAGCCACAACGGGCCGGAGCTGCAGCGATCCGAAGCTGGGAACCAGGAACCTCTTCCGGACCTCCCACAAGGGTGCAGAGTCCCAAAGCTTTGGGCTGTCCTCAACTGCTTTCCCAGGCCACAAGCAGGGAGCTGGATGGGAAGTGGAGCTGCCAGGATTAGAACCGGCGCCCATATGGGATCCTGGGGCATTCAAGGTGAATACTTCAGCTGCTAGGCCATGCCGCCGGGCCCGCAAATGATTTTCGTAAAGATGTAAATTATTTATGACTGGCAAAAGAGAATTCCCAAAGGTTGTGCTTCTGCTGTTCTGTAGAACCAAGTTTTGTGTCTTATTTAGTTATCTAAGTTCAGCATTCTTTCTTTCATGTCAATGTTCCGAATTTGCCATTGAAATGCTCCAACTTCAAGCAAATTGCTGAACAGTATGTAAGCTTCAGTTCTCACACCTGAAAAATGAAAGAAATGATTGGACTTGCCTCCTGTTACGACCAAGGGCGATGCTAGCATAAAATGGTTGGGACGGTGCCTGACATGTCAGGAATGGGGACTACAGAACGGCTGTGGGTGAGGAGACTCCCCAGCATAGAGGAACAGAAGGTGCTTCCCTCTACGGAAGACAAGCAGGGAAGAAAGCTGTGGTGTACCCTGGAGCCGCCTGCACATGAGCAGGGAGAACCTACAGCCTGTGCCCTGTTTTGCCATCTGCTGACGCATGCACTTGCCAACCAGCCTCACTGAAAAAGAAGTGATAAAGCAAGAGAACTGCAGAGAGCTGGCTCTCATAAGGGAATGCAGCCTGGCATGAGGAGGGTATGTGATTTCACTGGATCCGCTGCACATTGGCCTTGGTGGCTGCACTTGGGTCCTGTCACCAGATCCGACCCAAGAAGCTGCTGCCCACCAGAATGGCCCTTAGGAGCAAGAGACCGATGTGGAGGAGGAGCCACCAAGCTGGGCTTGCATTGCCCTCATTAGACTGCAGTGGGAGATGAGGAGAGGGGGTTGCCAGCATTGACCAGAAAAGCAAGGACAGCTGGACGGCATTACAGAAACACTCAGACAAGGACAAGACTGTCACAGTCTACAGGCAGAAATAATCTGATATAAGTCTTTCTTGGTAGACCAGTTGGCCCTCCCTTCATGTCCTGGAACAATCTGCTGTGAATGTCCAGCCTTGGGCCCACTCGTACTAGGAATAGCAATAGAAAAATCTTTGGTTCTAATATGAAATTCCCAGGCAGGAGGCTGACCGATCCAACTCCTAAAGTTGTCTCATGGTGTGGATGTCATGAGAGAAGCGATGCTCACCAGAGTACCAAAGCTAGGGGACATGTACAGGCACAGGCAGGTGTGGCTTCTCTTCTCTTCTCGTCTCTTCTCTTCTCTTCTCTTCTCTTCTCTTCTCTTCTCTTCTCTCCTCTTCTCGTCTCTTCTCTCTTTTTATTTCTCTCTCCCTAACCAGCAAAAAGAGGACCAAGTCCTGGGACAAGAATTCTAGAATGCTTAGAAGTGGGAAGAGCCTTGGGATGGCAGGACCATCTCTATGAAAAAAGTTTTGCTGCTTTGTGATTGGTTGGGATTGTGAGCAGGATGCAGGGGAGCTGAGCAGGCCTGAAAACAAAGGTTGTGTGGGATTAGGGTGCGGGACAAGTCCTTCAATTTGTCCCACTTTGCAGGGAGTTTTATTTGGTGATGTCCAGGACCTATGGGATTTAGGAAGGAGCAGAAGGGTCTTGACCTGAGAGGAAGTGATAAAACCCAGAGAGACAGAAAAAGTCTTCCCCAGAACAACCCTTCATTGAAGCCCACTAACCTTCAGTTAAACCAGGAGATGTGTGGTCAGGGGTCTGGTAGTTCTCCTCAAGAGGTACAACAACTTTGTGTGACCAGGGCAGGAACAGCCGGAGAGGCCCAAGAAGAATTAAACCACTCCAAATCTATAGTGGTTTCACCTCCTGCAGGCCAGGCATATTGGAACCAAATAAACCAAATTCTCCAAGTTCACCAAGACCTTCAGGTGATGCGTGGGTTGCAATTTAAAGGAAAGCACCTAGGAGCTCAGTGCAGTAGCCTGGTGGCTAAAGTCCTCGCCTTGTACACACCGGAATCCCATAAGGGTGTTGATTTGTGTCCCTGTGACCCTGCTTTCCATCCAACTCCCTGCCTGTGACCTGGGAAAGCGGTGAAGGATGGCCCAGAGTCTTGGGACCCTGCACCTGTGTGGGAGACCTGGGGGAAGCTTCTGGCTCCTGGTTTTGGATTGGCACAGCTTTGGTCACTTGGGGCATGAATCACTGGATGGAATATCTTCCTCTCTGTCTCTCCTTCTTTGTGTATGTCTGACTTTCCAATAAAAAAAATATATCTTCAAATAAAAAATAAAGAAAAAAATCTGGATCTCACCAGCAGCCTGAGGAAGTAACCTGTGATTAAGTTAAGTGTGGCCACAATTAACTACAAGTGAGAATTCTGAGCCCTTCCGGCATGCCATTCCCGTGCTGGGTGGCCCTGACTGCAATGCAAAGTTGAGGCGTTTCCAACTCTTCCCGTATTCTTAGGCTGTAAGCCTTCTGACTGGTAGTGGCTTCTTTGGGCATCAACTGGCTCAAGGATCTCAATTTCCCTGAAACCTGACTGTTCTGCTGTATTTTCTCAGTAATTCAGCTATCCTGAGGCCTTAGCGCTCTAGGATCTAGGAATCAGAAGTTTCCACAACCTCTAGCCTACATTAAGGCACATTCCTATTTGAGGTAGGATGGGAAGATGAGAAGATGGGAAGGACCACCCCCAAAATGTCAAAACACAGGGTGGAGTTGGGGGTGCAAGGCTGGGTGGCAGGGATTTACTCGTAACAACAGTATTGTCAAAAGGTTATTGGGGATAAATAGTAAATTAGTGTCTAGAGGTGAGACTAGTTAAACATATAATAGTAGTAGGAATACAAGGGTGCTGAGTAGTGACAAAGCAGCCTTTCAAATGTTAACATTGCATAACCACTATATTTGGCTTCGGTAATCATTGCTTGGCTTTGCTGCATAAAGAACAGAACTGACGTCATAATGGGCCTAAGGTAGGGGAGTAGGCCTAAGTTTCACTTCATTTCAAAGTTGTATTTTCCTCAGAGTGATGGAGTGGGCAGAGGGAAACGACCTTGGAGATGGGCCAATCAGGGGCATCCGCACATCCACAAATGGAATGTGGTCTGCACTGGTACTGTTGCGCGGGAACGTGGCCTACACCAGTATGAGTTACACGTGACCAAGATAAGGAGTGCTTGCTGGAGACGTCTTGTACGTGACTAGGAGGGAATAAAAAGAGTCTGCAAGAGACAAGCAGGGTCCTTGCCAAGACCCCACTGCAATGGATGGAACATGGACCTGAGCTCGAGCTAGCAATGAAGTTTCTTTGCTTTTGCATCGTTGCGTGTGGAACTTGTCTGTCCGTGGTTTGGGGATCTTTTGGATCTAACAAGATCATAAAATACTTGAAATGTAATAGAAGCATCTTGACATTTCCTGATTCAATGTTCTACAAATGGTCCTGAGATAGGAAGGGAGGGTACGCCAGTTTTCTGGGGCAGAACAGGCGTGGGGCATGAGAGGTCCTTGTTTCAACAGCATTTTCAGGGAAGGTTTGCACCTTTCTGTTTCAAGGAAAAGTTCTCAAAGTTAGCTCCACTGAAATGACATTACTACAATGTGTTCACCATGGGAGCTACTCTCTGAACCTACCCAGCAACCCTCTACTACTCCAACAGGAATCGGAATTGGGCATCAGCAGCAGCTGAATTATAGCACCTCCTCTCCCCTGGGTTACGAGGGACGGACCAGAGTTGGGCAGAAGAGTCACAGACCACAGGGAGCCCTTCCTAGGAGCAGAGCATGTCTGTCCACTTTCAGAGAAGTCCAGCTGAGAGTGAAGTCCCTCATGCTGCAGGAAAATGGAGATGGTTGACATATGTCTCTCCCCTTGGGCGAGCCTGTTATCTGCAAAGAACCCACTTCCTCATAAGACTGCGGTAAGACTGCCCTTGACTGCCTCCCCCGCCCCCAGCAATCACCTGAAACAAGACCAAATACAGACTCTTCCCAAATTCCCATTCCTTGTCTCAAAAATGTTGCCTGGAAACCAGTTAGACACAGAGATAAATAGTTCCTGTTTGGCTAACAGAGTGAGATTCCCCCATTCAATTACAAAACAGTTATGGTTGGAAGACCAGCCCACATGCAACTTGCCTTTTCCTCCTTGGAAAGATCCCAGACGAAAGTGCCCTGCAGGGGACGTGGTGATTGCCAAGTCCAGGACGCTCAGCTGTGTCAGCCTGAATGCAATCAGCTTCCTTTTGTGTTTGATTTTTGTCTCTGACAAACTATGGCATCAGGAAAATGTATCGCTAAGATTCCAGTAGCCATTTCCAGCAGGGGAGAGAGAGAGAGATGTGTGACTGAATGACCTAGTCACTTACAAGAAAGCAGAGATGGGCCCGGCAGCATGGCCTAGTAGATAAAGTCCTTGCCTTGAACGCCCCGGGATCCCATATGGGCGCCGGTTCTAATCCTGGCAGCTCCACTTCCCATCCAGCTCCCTGCTTGTGGCCTGGGAAAGCAGTTGAGGACGGCCCAAAGCTTTGGGACCCTGCACCCATGTGGCAGACCCGGAAAAAGCTCCTGGTTCTCAGCACCGGCCGTTGCGGCCACTTGGGGAGTGAATCAGAAGATGGAAGATTTTTCTCTCTGTATCTCCTCCTTTCCAATAAAAATAAATACATCTTAAAAAAGAAAATAAACACTGTTCAAGAGACCCAGGTAATGCTCACAACCAGAAAAAGGGAAGTGAGGAGAGTGAGGTGCAAAAACATCAGGTTGATTCGTTACAGCTCAGCCTGAGCCTTGTTTAGCCATGGTCTGATCAGCTGGGAGTTTATGACTGGATGTGATTCATATGTCCGTTACAACATATTAGCATATTCCTAATTACGGCCTTCAGTCAGTTCACCTGCCACAGCAGGTTGTAGTTCCTTCTATTTATGTTTAAGGTATGACACGACACTCAGACTGAAGTTGGTTTCATTTACCAATAACATGAAAATCTCTTAACCTCATTAGTAAAATATCATATTTTCAATATACAAGTAGAAGTAACTGAAACCCTGTGAAACAGTAAATTGGTCACAATCTTTCAAGTTCCTATTAATTTTTCAAAATTTTTATTGGAAAAGCAAATCTACAGAAAGGAGAGACAGAAAAATCGTTCATCTGCTGGCTCACTTCCAAATGGCTGCAACAGCCAGAACTAAGCCAATCCAAAGCCAGGAACTTCTTCCAGGTCTCCCATGCAGCTGCTGGGTGCCAAGGCTTTGGCCCGTCCTAGACTGCTTTCCCAGGCCACACGCAGGGAGCTGGAAAGGAAGGGGAGCATCTGGGACATGAACCAGTGGCATATGGGATTCACTTGCAGGCAGAGGGTTAGCCAGTTGAGCCATCACATCAGTCCTGTCAAATTCCTATTGATTTTTTTATTTGAAAGTCCAGAAAAAGAGAGAGAGAGAACTCAGTGATCCACTCTCCAAATGCTCACATTGCCAGAGTTTCGCTCAGGCCATAGTCAGGAGCCTAGAATTCTGTCTGCCGTGCAGATGGGAGGCATCCACATAACAGAGCCATCACCATCTGCTGCCTCCCAGGGTAGGAGCCGGCAGTGAGCTGAAATCTAAAGTGGAACTAGGACTTGAATCCAGTAACTTCTATGTGGGCTGCAGGTACCCAAAAAGGCACCTACAGTTTACGACCCACCCATTCCAGTGTGTAGGATATTTAAAGGATCACCAGGGGCCTGGCTTGGTAGCCTAGCTGCTGAAGTTCTCACCTTGCATGCCCCAGGATCCGCTATGGGCGCCAGTTCTAATTCCGGCGGTCCCGCTTCCCATCCATTTCTTTACCTACACTTAATTTATAAAATAAAATTTAAATTAAATATTCTTATATTTATTTTTATTTGTGTATATAGGGTATATGTAGCATTTATTTAAAGTTTTACAGCCAAAATTTGCAGAAAAGTGAGACAGAGATGTTCCATCCGGTAATTCACTCCTCAGATGGTCACAACGACCCAAGCTAGGCCAGGCTGAAGTGAGAAGCCAGGAGCTTCTTCCAGGTCTCCCACACAGGTGCAGGGGTCCAAGGGTTTGGGTCATTCTCTGCCGCCTTCCCAGGTCTTAAGCAGGGAACTGGATGAGAAGTGGAGCAACCGGGATTCCAAAGCGCATATGGGATGATGGCCTAGTCAGTTTCCCTTGTTGGAGAATGTTCTCCCTCGTTCTTCGTCCTTGGAAACTCCCTTCGGCTCTACCAGCCAGAAGCACACTGGCATCCCCACCCTATCACATCACTCTCTTTCTCTCCAAGATGCCGCCTGACACGCCCGCCAGGCCCCGCCCACCGCCACCACCGCCCCTGCTCCAAGTCCCGCCCCCTTCAAAGAGTTTCCCAAAAGCCAGCGCGGCAGGCCTCGGTCGCACTAAGATGGCGACTCCCATGCATCGCCTCATAGCCCGGAGACAAGCGTAAGTGAGGGTCCATTCGGGTTTCCGTGGAGGCTGGGGGCGGGGAGATGCACGTCAGCCGGCGGGTGAGCGGGTGCAGGGGTGCGCGGCTGGCGGTCGGACCCCTTTTTAGGGACCCACGGCGGATGGCGGTTGCTCACAGACACTGCCTGCTGCCACGGGGGCTCGGCCCGAGCGTTTTAAGTTTGGTGACCAAGCGACTTGGCAATGCCGCGGGAGGCGATCGTGCGAGGGCAGGCGGACAGACGTGGCGTCTGGCTACCTAGCAGTTAACACGCAGGGGTTGGACTCCGTGGCTTCCACCGTCCTGCTCCCAGGGCAAGTTGGTCAGGGCAGTCCAAGTCCGAGCTCTTGGCTCCCGCCCGTGTCCGCTTCAGCTCCAGCCAGCTGTCTTCAGCTGCTGCCCCTCCCATCTCCTTCCCCACGAGCGGGCAGCCCGCGGCGCCCACCCCTAACCAGCAGCAGTCCCCTCAATTGCTGCCATTCTTCCTTTGGGTAAACACTTGGTCCTTCGGCTGTGTGCCAGAGTTGGGTTGCAAGAAAATAGGTTGTTGAAGAGAGAGCGCCCTGCTTTTCAGGACCTTAAATGTTCTAGCAGTGGGAGACCTCATCAAGTGAAGGACTTGCAGCTGGTGTTAAGAGCATACCAGTGATGGAGGGAGGGAAGGCATCCCTGAAGAAGCGATGGGGATGGCATTGGAACAGGGATTGCCCAGGTGAGAAAGCAGCCACTTGGAGGCTGGGGGAAAAAATTAGTTTTCAAGAACCAAGAGATAGCCATTATGCTTAGCAAGAAAGACAGTGGGCACAAGAGGTTGTCTGTGTGCAGACAGTGCAGGGGTCGTCTCAAGCTCCTTGCTTGTAAAACTTTTCCCCCCTACCAACATAAACAGGCAAGTAAGGGATCCCATTTGCCACTTTCTCATTCTTGGCACTTCACACTGTTGCCTGTAAGGTGTGGCTCAAAATTTGTTAGCATATGCTTGTTGGCTTATGTTTTTTCCATGACATTTCAAATCAGGGAGCCTTGTTGCTTCTCGTTGCTTCTCTTCTGTCCATACAGTTTCCCTATTAAAAAAATTTTATTTTTATTGCAAAGTCAGATATATATATAGAGAGGAGGGGAGACAGAAATATCTTCTATCCGATGATTCACTCCCTAAGTGACAGCATCGGCCAGTGCTGCTCCAATCTGAAGCCAGTAGCCAGAAGCTTTTTCCGGGTCTCCCACACGGGTGCAGGGTCCCAAGGCTTTAGGCCGTCCTCAACTGCTTTCCCAGGCCACAAGCAGGGAGCTGGATGGGAAGTGGAGCTGCCAGGATTAGAACCGGCGCCCATATGGGATCTCAGCACGTTCAAGGTGAGGGCTTTAGCCACTAGATCATGCTGCCGGGCCCTGTCAATACTAATTATTTTTTTTAAGATTTTTTATTAGTATTGGAAAGCCGGATATACACAGAGGAGGAGAGACAGAGAGGAAGATCTTCCATCCAATGATTCACTCCCCAAGTGAGCTGCAACGGGCCGGTACGCGCCGATCTGAAGCCAGGAACCAGGAACCTCTTCCAGGTCTCCCACGCGGGTGCAGGGTCCCAAAGCTTTGGGCCGTCCTTGACTGCTTTCCCAGGCCACAAGCAGGGAGCTGGACGGGAAGCGGAGCTGCCGGGATTAGAACCGATGCCCATATGGGATCCCCGGGCTTTCAAGGCGAGGACATTAGGCGCTAGGCCATGCCGCCGGGCCCGTCAATACTAATTTTTAAAATTTACTTTTTTTATTGGAAAGTCAGATTTAGAAAGAGAGGGGGCAGACAGAAAGATCTTGCATCTGCTGGTTCCCTCCCCAAGTGGCCACAATGGCCAGAGCTGAGCCAATCCGCAGCCAGGAGCCAGGAACTTCCTCCAGGTCTCCCAAGCCGGTACAGAGTCCCAAGGATTTGGGCTGTCCTTGACAGCTTTCCCAGGTCACAGGCAGGAACAGGGTGGGAAGTGGAGCAACTGGGATATAAGCCAGCGTCCATATGGGATCCTGATGCATACAAAGCGAGCGCTTTAGCCACTAGGCTACTGTACTGGGCCCGATGTAATTTTGTTGTTAAACGTTTATTTATTTTTATTGGAAAGTCAGATAGAGAGGAGAAAGAGAAGAAAATCTGCTGATCCGTCCACTGATCCCCTAAGTGGCCACAATGGCCGGAGTTGTGCCAATCTGAAGCCTGGAACCAGGAGCTTTTTCCGGGTCTCTCACGTGGCTGCAGAGTCCCAAGGGTTTGGGCCGTCCTTGACTGCTTTCCCAGGCCACAAGCAGGGAGCTGGATGGGAAGTGGAACTGCCGGGATTAGAACTGGTGCCCATATGGGATCCCGGGGCTTTCAAGGCGAGGACTTTAGCCGCTAGGCCACGCCGCCGGGCCCCCCAATATAGTTTTAATACCATGTTTCCCGGTTTGCAGAAAATATGCTCCAAATGGCCCTAGTCGATGAGACAATGTAAAAATAACAGGAAAAACAGTTCTTTGAAGTGTACTTGAAACTTTTCTGCATGGGTGGGACTTAGAATTTTAACTAGCTACATAAAAGGAAAGCAGTACATACATATATTTTACATATAACCATGCATAGATTTAAAATTTTTTGGCTTGTTTTTATTTGAAAGGCATATTTTTTTTTTTAAGATTTAAGACAGAGAGGAAGATCTTGCATCTGCTAATTCACTCCCCAAGTGACCACAACGGCTGGAGCTGCACCAATCTGAAGCCAGGAGTTCGGAGCTCTGCCAGGTCTCCCATGCGGGTACAGGGTCCCACGGCTCTGGGCCATCCTCGACTGCTTTCCCAGGCAACAGGCAGGGAGCTGGATGGTAAGTGGAGCTGCTGGGATTAGAACCGGCGCCCATATGGGATCCCGGGGCTTCCAAGGCGAGGACTTTAGCTGCTAGGCCACGCCGCTGGGCCCTGAAAGGTATGTTTTTACAGAAAGAAAAGGAGATAAGGAGAGGTCTTGCATGTGCTGGTTCACTCTTCTAATGACTGCAATGGCAGGAACTGAATTGATCAGAATTTGGTGGCTAGGAGCTGTTTCTGTATCTCCCTGGTGTTTGCAGGATCACAATGACCTAGGCCATTCTCTGCTGCCTTTCCAGTCCAGAAGCAGAGAGCTGCTTCAGAAATGGAGCAGCTTAGCACTCAGAGGGGTACTGGTTCTCCAGGCGGAGGATTAGTTGGCTATGCCACCAAACCCTAACTCAAATTTGTGATGTTTCAAAAGAAAAATTTAAAAATTTATTTTCATTTTTACTTGAAAGGCCAAGAGACATCTTCTACCGGTTGGTCCCTTTGCCAAATGCCTGCAGCAACCAAGGCTGGACCAGGCCAAAGCTGGGAGCCTGATACGCAGTCTGCTTCGCCAGCAAGAGTTGGCATGGACCTAAGTACTTGAGCCATCATCTCCTGGTTACTAAGGTGCTTTTCAGTAGGAGGCTAAGTCAGAGGCAGAGAAGCTGAGACCCAATCCAGGCCCTTTGAGTATTGAATGTGAGTGTGCCATGCCACATCACTGCGGCAGCGATTCCTGCTCCGTGTGTTTTTTCTTAGATTGTCTTGTAAAACCTTTCTTGTCTGGCCAGGTCTGCAATCACTACTTGTTTAAAGTGGAGAGTAGGGCCCGGCGTGGAGGTCTAGCGACTAAAGTCCTCGCCTTGCATGCACCAGTATCCCATATGGGCACCGGTTCTAATCCCAGTAGCCCCGCTTTCCATCCAGCTCCCTGCTTGTGGCCTGGGAAAACAGTCGAGGACGGCCCAAGGCTTTGGGACCCTGCACCCGTGTGGGAGACCTGGAAGAGCTCTGACTTCAGATTGGTGCAGCACTGGCTGTTACGGTCACTTGGGGAGTGAATCATCGGATGGAAGATCCTCTCTGTCTCTCCTCCTCTGTGTATATCTGGCTGTAATAAAAAAATAATAAATAAATAAATCTTTAAAAAAAAAGACTGATGTAGTAGAAAATATAAGTAAGTGAGAGTGAGCATAGATGAAGGAGCTAACAGAAATTCCAGAACACATATAGACAACATAGGAACATTTAATGATTTAATTTATGACAAATGGGGCGCTAAAGAACAATGGGTGATGCAAAAATGACACATAGGGCAAACAGCTGGCCATGCATACAGAACATATAAAACTTTACTCTTCACTTTATTGTTTTTTTTTAAGATTTATTTATTTTTATTGCAAAGTCAGATATACAGAGAGGAGGAGAGACAGAGAGGAAGATCTTCCGTCTGATGATTCACTCCCTAAGTGACCGCAACGGCCAGTGCTGTGCCGATCCAAAGCCGGGAACCAGGAGCCTCTTCCGGGTCTCCCACATGGGTGCAGGGTCCCACAGCTTTGGGCCGTCCTCAACTGCTTTCCCAGGCCACAAGCAGGGAGCTGGATGGGAAGTGGAGCTGCCAGGATTAGAACTGGCGCCCATATGGGATCTCAGCACGTTCAAGGTGAGGACTTTAGCCGCTGGGCCACGCCGCCGGGCCCACATCAGTGTCTTGACACAAAAATTCCTTGCTGTTCTTTGACTGGAATATCTTGACTTCTTGAATAAGCTTATTAACTTTCCCACGCTGAAAAAATGTTGAGGTTTTGAGTGACAGTGCTTTGAATCTGCACCAATTTGGGGAGAGCTGGTATTTCTACAGTATTGGGGCTTCTAGTGTTGTAGTTGGCTTTTTGCATGTAAATGTTGTACATCTTTATTTCTAGATTTTGTATCTTATAATTAACCATAAATATCAGGATGTTACAAGTATCACATATTAAGTATTTCATTTTTAACTCTTTTTGTTCTGTACAGACTTAGCTGATTTTATGTAGAGATCCAATACAAGGTTCTGGAAGCCATGTCTGAGTCTTGCTTGTTACCTGCTTTTTTCCTTGCCAGCTAACCTTATTTATATTCATACATAGGAACGGTCTGATCATTGGTGTGTTCGTCTAATTTTTCTCGCTTCCACTAAAATATCTTAGAGGAACTTGTTGGGAAAGAAGATTCCTTTCAGCTTACCATTTGGAGGTTGTGGTTCTGGGACAGGCAGCCCCATGGAATCTGTTCATGGCAGGTGTGGGTGAGCCATGACGTGGCGAGCCAGGAAGCAAAGAGCTAGGCCAAACCTGAACTCAAAAAAGCAACCCCTAAGGACACAGCCAAGGGGCCCAGAGAATACCCTCTAACCCACCTCTCAGACGCCAAGGTTGCATCAGGTCCCCACCTTGCATCCATCCACCATTTTCATTCCCACAGCAGAGTTTCAGCATCTTGTGTCCTGTCGGTGGGAGGAGGCGGACAAGTCCCACTCAACCCATAACAAAATACTAACTAGAAGCACAGTTGGATGAACGTTATCAAAAAATAAATTTCATTCTTCTCCTTAGTAGACCTCTATTATGTAAAGTTATGCTTTAGTTTTTGTGAAAACATTTATGGAAATCTGTTTCGTTCATTGTGTAACCTAGCCTGTAACTTAGTGCCTGATTCTTTACTGTAAGAAAAAGTTGTCTGGCCTCTCACCTCACATCTTGCTAGGCTAGTTTATCAAGGTTACTTATCATTAATTCTATTTATTTCAAAACATCTTATTTGTTGATTCTTTTGGACTTACCATGTGCCCAATGCTTCATCAGTGAGGAATGACAGCTTTATTTCTGTCAGAACAATTCTTTGTGACCTATATTTCTTCCATTGTTATATCTTAATCCAGTTCAGGAATGGAGATCTTTCCTCAGTCTTTTAGATGACTAGAAGCTGGGCTGCGGGCCATAGAAGGTTCAGGTTATTGTTAAGTTTATCCCGTCAAATACTTAACTCTGGAAATAAATCGGTCCCCGTAGCTTTTGGCATGTGGTGCTTGCCCCTGGCACCAGCTTTGCGTTAGCGCTAGGTTTATGTCTTCTTCCCTGTCTTGGCTTGGTTGTTCTGTACTTCCTTGGTAAGTCCTTGATTCATCAAGCCGACTGTTAATATTTTATCTCTTTTCTACTTCTAAACGAGGAAGTCAGTCCACATTCCCAAGGCCATCATTCCTGTAATGAACTCGGCAGCCAAAGTTGGGATTCAGCTCTGTCTTAACTCCAAGATCCACACATTTAACTACTAACTGCTTGGTCTTAAATCTCACAGAAACAATATAAAGTTAATTTGGAATAAAATAAGCATCATTTTATACTTGGTGTCTGTGCTTTTCAGGGCAGGAAATGTTGCAAGGCAGAATTCTAAGGGATTTATTCTATGTTTTGCTCTGTAGTGAAGCAAATAAGCAACATGTCAGATGTCAAAAATGCTTGGAATTTGGACATTGGACATACGAATGCACAGGAAAAAGAAAATACCTACACAGGCCTTCAAGAACAGCAGAACTAAAGAAAGCTTTAAAAGAAAAGGAAAACAGATTATTGCTCCAACAAAGGTAGGTTATAAATACTAGCTTATTTAAGCCTCTCTTCTGTCCTGCTAAGGTAGGTACTATTATTATCTTTGTTTTACGTATTCACAAAGTGAAGCATTGGAGAGATGTATTAACTTGCTCCCTGTCAGACAGCTAGTAAAGAAATGGAAAAGTTACGTTCACCCAAAGCGGCTGTCTCCAGATTCCGTGATCTCAACCTTTGCTTTATTGCTTCAGCTGCAGTGAAATTACAGCCGGCTACGACAAACTAAGTTTTAGGAGCAGATACACTAAGTATACAGATAAGACACAGATAATGTCTACTTGGGGAAGTCCAAAAGGTGGGTGGAAGAGCCAGGGGTTAGCCTAGCAGTTAGAATTTTTTTTTATTTTAAGATTTTCTTTTTATTGGAAAATCAGATTTACTGAGAGGAAGACAGACAGAGAGAAAAGGGTCTTCTATGTACTTGTTCAGGCAATGGCCAGAGCTGAGCTGATTTGAAACCAGGAGACAGGAACTTCTTACAGGTCTCTCATGTGGGTGCAGGATCCCAAGGTTAGAGCCGTCCTCTACTGCTTTCCCAGGCCACAAGCAGGGGCAGGATGGGAAGTGGAGCAGCCAGGACATGAACCAGTACCAATATGGGATACCAGTGCTTGAAGGTGAAGCATTAGCCAATTGAGCCATTGTGCCAGCCAGCAGTTAACATTCTTATGTCCTGCTTTAGAAGTGCCTGGGTGTGAGTCCTAGTTCTGGCTCCTGACTCCAGCTTTCTGCTACTGTAGACCCTAAGAGGCAATGAGAATGGCTCAACTTGTAAGTTTCATGCCAAGTCCATAAGACACTTGGACAGTATTTCTGGCCTGAACTATCGCTGGCATTGCAGCTTTTGGAGAGTGAACCAGTAATAGTTCCTACTTTTCTTTCTCTTGGCCTCTACAACCAGTCAATCTCTTTTAAATGGAATTAAAGGATACATTTTTGGTTTTGATTTTGTTTGTTTGTTTTTGGTGCCAAAGAATTTGAAATTCACAAGTGATTTTTTTCATTTTATTTATTTATTTATTTATTTATTTATTTATTTATTTTGCCTTATACTTATTTTTTTATTCATTAATTACATTGTATTATGTGACATAGGTACTGGGATTCTCCCCACCCCTCCCCAAACCCTCCCACCATGGTGGATTCCTCCACCTTGTTGCATAACCACAGTTTAAGTTCAGTTGAGATTCCCTCATTGCAAGCAAGTGATTTTTTTTTAAAGATTTATTTATTTTTATTGGAAAGGTGGATATACAGAGAGGAGAGACAGAGAGGAAAATCTTTTTTTTTTTTTAAAGATTTATTTTTATTACAAAGTCAGATATACAGAGAGAGGAGGAGAGACAGAGAGGAAGATCTTCCATCCGATGATTCACTCCCCAAGTGAGCCGCAATGGGCCGGTGCACGCCAATCCGATGCTGGGAACCAGGAACCTCTTCCAGGTCTCCCACACGGGTGCAGGGTCCCAATGCATTGGGCCGTCCTCGACTGCTTTCCCAGGCCACAAGTAGGGAGCTGGATGGGAAGTGGAGCTGCCAGGATTAGAACCGGCGCCCATATGGGATCCCGGGGCGTTCAAGGCGAGGACTTTAGCCTCTAGGCCACGCCGCCGGGCCCAGAGAGGAAAATCTTCCCCCCCCCCCCCCCCCCCCCCCGATGATTCACTCCCCAAGCGGCTGCAATGCCTGGAGCTTTGTCTGGAAGTAGAGATGCATACTGCATTATATCCTCATATCTGGATATGATAGTCTCCATTACACAGTTACTATTCATTCCCTTAAATGAAAAGTCACAATACAAAATTCAACAACAGGAAGAAAAATAAACGTCCCTTCCCACCTGGTTGCTGGCGGAGTTCCGACTGCCGGTGGAGTTCAGATCGCCGTTTGCTGAATGCCGCTGGCGTATCAGTCACTGTAACACCACACGTTGTTTTTGGTGCTTTCCTGTGTCTGTCAGTCTCCGGGTACCCCTCTGCCGTTGTTCTGTCCTCTCCTATTTCCTGGAATGTGCCCTCTCTGCTTCACACTGGCTGATATTTCTCCATCTGTTTATACATGTCCTTACCCTATTCCGCCATCTTGATTCTTCCAAATGACCGTTTTTAATATGATTTTCAGAATTGGAATTTTCAGCTGCTGTGCAGTATTAGTTGATCAGCAAATACCTGGTTTTGTCTCATCAATCTAAGTTCCAATTTAAGAAGTCAACTTAACAACTAGCTTACTTGACTTTAAGGTACCAGTAATGAAACTTTATTGCTGGTTAAATAGATTGCAAATGCAGCTTTCCAAAGGAAACTGCACTTGGTTGTAGCAAGAATGACTGTCTCTGAGGACATGTTACAAGGGTACCAGGAGTCCTCCCTGTGGGACCATGTGGGCAGCAGCAGAAGGGCCGGCGGAGCTGTGTGTGATCACTGTACTAACAGGAGCTTTTTCCCTCTCATGCTATCAGCATCGGAGAAGCCAATGTGGAAAGGAAGACCAAGAAAAAAAGGTATGTGTGGCCCTAGGGGTGTTTTGCAGATATAATATGTAACAGATAGAGGGATGGAAACCGTAATTACAAAATAGTTAACTGTAAGATTTAGATCTTCAGTCACTGTGTGCAGTTCGTAATTAAGTAACCCCCTGTTTGCTGGTATGTTCTCTTTCTACCTCTGGAATTTCTTGACTCCATTTCTCCTTTTTCTTTAACCTTCCAGAGTCCTTATACCTAGAAATAGCAATAATCTCTTGTCTTAGAATAGGAAATGTTATCAAGTATTAAGGAACTGCTATTCTAAAGAAGTTAAAATTAAAAAATACAAAAGGGAAGCACTTGGATTTCTGCATGAGCTGTAAAATCGGCCCAGTTGTTACACCACAACCTCAACATTATTCTCTCTGAACATGAACTAGTAGATATTCTTTTTTCTTTTTTTAAGATTTATTTATTTTTATTACAAAGTCAGATATACAGAGAGGAGGAGAGACAGAGAGGATGATCTTCCGTCCGATGATTCACTCCCCAAGTGACTGCAACGGCCTGGAGCTGCACTGATCCGAAGCCAGGAGCCAGGAACCTCTTCCAGGTCTCCCACGAAGTTGCAGAGTCCCAAAGCTTTGGGCTGTCCTCGACTTCCTTCCCAGGCCACAAGCAGGGAGCTGGATGGGAAGCAGGGCCGCCGGGATTAGAACCGGAGCCCATATGGGATCCCAGGGCGTTCAAGGCGAGGACTTTAGCTGCTAGGCCATGGCGCTGGACCCTAGATATGCTTTTTTAACTGCATTTGGAGAGTTAAATTCCTGAAGCAACTTGAAACCCTTGTAAGGGGAGGCGTGTGGATTACGGCAGCGTGTGGATTACGGCAGCGGGTACCCCCAGAGCATCCTACCTAGCGATGGCATGCCAGTCCAGAAGTCCGGCATCATCTGAAATGGCTTTTAAGCGTTCAGTTGAATGTCAGCTTTGCATGACTCTGTTTGTTGTCTGACAGGGCTAAGAGTGTAACCAGCTCCAGTAGCGACAGCAGTGACAGCTCAGCCAGCGATTCCTCTTCCGACAGTGACGCGTCTACCTCGTCCTCCTCCGAGGCCAGCGACAGTGACGAGAGCTCCTCCAGCTCCTCCTCCTCAGGCTCCTCCACAAGCTCCTCCTCGTCGTCCTCCTCCTCCGACTCCAGCTCTTCCAGCAGCAGCAGCACCAGCACAGAGAGCAGCTCCGAGGACGAGCCTCCAAAGAAGAGGAAGAAGAAGTAGACTGACACCTTGGGGACCGGCTGCCTCCGCAGGGCGAGGCCAGACCAGTTTACAGTCAGAGTGCAGAGTTCACAAGTTTCTAAATGTTTTACATTACAAGAGCCTAAAGAGTGTTCCTAATGGATTATATATATATAAAGACTTTATGTTAAGGGTGAATCTTTTTTTTTTTACCTTTAGAATATCAAAGCTCAAATTCAGTAGATCTGCTTTTATGATAAGATCTATTTTTTCCTCCCTGTGAAATAAATGCTATTCTTTGTTATATGTTCATGTATATATCAACGTGTTGTCAGGAGAATACACCAGAATATCATGAATTTCTATTGGTTTAGGCTGTGTGTTATCATGTAAGTCTTAATTTCATTGTTACAGCAAGTTTAAAGCTTTTCCTACTCTTAATAAATGTGATCTATTTTTATGTTTATGTTCAAAAAGTTCTAGCTTTTTATCACAAGTGGTAAGTTGAAGAAGCCTATTACTGTATTTAGGCTCTTTGGATGTTGTTGAATTTGAAGTTGGGTTTTACTGTTTGTTCTCATTCCTTAAGTTCATAAAATTACCGTGGCCAAGGAAAATCATTATGGCAGAACTAAAAAGGGATAAAAAATCTGAAATGATTTAGGGGTCTGATCTTGATGCCTTTTTAAAAATATGAGTGCATTGGAAAAGAAAGCAACCAGGTCAAGGCTTAACTCCAGGACAAGTCCCATGTGAGTGTACATATGTTTAAGGCTCCCCTCAAAGCAATTGGGGGTTCCCTGTGCCATAGCCTAGTTGTTAAAGTCCTCGCCTTGTACGCTCCTGGATAAATACAGACAAAGGTTATAATCCTGGCAGCCCTGCTTCTCATCCAGCTCCCTGCTTGTGGCCTGGGAAGGCAGTAGAGGATGACTCCAAGAATTGGGACTCTGCACCTGCATGGGAGACCCCGAAGAAGCTCCTGGCTCCTGGCTTTGGATTAGCTCAGCTCCAGCCGTTGTGGTCACTTGGGGAATGGGTCATCAGACAGAAGATCTTCCTCTCTGTATATCTAACTTTCCAATAAAAATAAATTAATCATTTTTTTAAAGATTTATTTTATATTGCAAAGTCAGATTTATACAGAGATGAGGAGAGACAGAGAGAAAGATCTGCCATCCGATGGTTCACTTCTTAAGTGACCACAATGGCAGGTGCTGCGTCCATCCAAAGCCAGGAGCCCAGATCCTCTTCCAGATCCTTTCTTTCTTAAAAAAAAACAAACAACAAAAAACAAACAAAAAAAACAAATGTTTGCTATGACGACTGTTAAAAATGTTCTTTGGAGGGTTCAGTGTAGTACCCTAGAAGCTAAAGTCCTCGCCTTGCATGCACTGGGATCCCATATGGGCACCAGCTCTGAACCTGGCAGACCCGCTTCCCATCTAGCTCCCTGCTTGTGCCCTGGGAAAGCAGTAGAGGATGCCCCAAACTTTGGGACCCTGCACTCACGTGGGAGACCCAGAAGAAACTCCTGGCTCCTGGTTTCAGATTGGTTGCAGCCACTCGGGGAGTGAACCGTTGGACAGAAGATCTTCCTCTCTGTCTCTCCTCTATATATCTGACTTTCAATAAAAATAAAAAATAATTGATTCTTTTAAAAATGTACATGGAAAAGTATAAGGGGTAAAGAACTCAATTATTTTCATATATTTTACTTAAAAATATATATCACAATTGGAGTGAGTATGTGGCCTAGTGGTATAGTGGCTCAAATCTCTACTTGAGTACTCAGACTTGGGTGTACCATCTGTCTCCAGCCTCGTGCCAATGCATCTTAGGGAGGCTGCAGTGATGCTTGGCAACTGGGATCCTGCTTCCTACACGGGAGACAAACTGTGTTCCTGGCTCCTGGTCCTAGCCCCGGCTGCTGTAGCCCATCCACCCCAGCAGCTGAGAGCTTTCTTCTGTTTCTCTCAAATTAAGAAAAAATAAAAGGGGGATGCTGGAAGTTGAGTCCCTGACATATTATTACATATATTACTTCCCAACCATAGCCATATCAAAAGACAAAGGGATAATACAATTTTATTCCATAAGCATTTTGTTGGTAGATTGTACAATGTAGTGATTTTATGCTAGAATACTGCACATGGAAAAAATACTCCATTTCTTGTTTTGAACTGTGTAGATTCACAAAAAATTTGCAGAAATATAATCGCTTTTTAATGTGATTCAGTTAGCTTCTCTTAATGAACATTTTGCATAGTGCAGTAGCCAGAACGAAGAAAAACACCATTAATTAGAGCAAAAACCGTACTTATATTTCCTCACTCGTCAAGGTGATGTTTTTTCCTGTTCTAGCTAACTATCAAGAAAAAGCCTTTAGTTACTCATGCCATGTTTCCTTAAGTCTCAGCAATCCCTCAATCTCACCAGGACTTTCATGCCCTTGTCCCTTTTGAAAAATATCCATCAGTTGTTTTTGTTTGATGTCCCTCAGTTTGAGTTTGTCTAGCATTTTCTCCTTATTGAATGGAGGTTATGCTTCTGAGAGAATATCACAGAAATGGAATTGTCCTCAGTCCCTTGTATCATGACGTTTAAGGTCAGCACATCTTAATGACTATTGGTGTTAATGACCTTGGTTGCTTGGTCAGGGTAGTTTCTGTCGAATTTTGACCACTATAAATCACCACCTTTGCTTTTCCATTAGTAGGCGTCTTGGAGGATATGCTTGGAGGATGTATAAAAGCCGTTTCTCCTCAGACTCATTCATGGATCAGGACCTCTTGTGTACAGTTATTAGTGCGCTATTTTCTCAAAGGTGGTATTCTGTTTTCTTCTGTGTATTTTAATTGAAGTTCTGCTGTTAGCAAAAGCTGTCACTTCTCCAGTTAATCACGTAGAGTGTTGACTCACATGTTTGTTTTGTCTGAAGGTAAAGCTCTGATCCCATTACTCAAGTTGCTGCACACATTGTTTGGTCTCTTAGCAGACCTTCACCCTGGCTGCTGTGTTTTTCCACAAGGCCTGATCTTTTTCTTTTTTTAGGTATTTCTTACTTTCTGGAATCACAAGATATCTGGGCTCCAGAGCCCTTTGTTCAAGGGGCCAAGCCTAGTTTCTTTTACGGAAGAATGGTATTTGGAATCCAAGAGCTGGATCCTGTCTATATTAGGGTATTGTTTTACACACTCTGAATGAGAATGTTCTAGGGTAAAGAAAGTGTGTAGCCCTGCTGCCTTGGTTGGTTTTGTGCCGCTGTGACTGGATAACTGAAAATGGACAGAAATTGATTGGCTCTTCCTTTGGAGGCCGGTTGATTCAAGGCACAGGCATCTGATGAGGGTCTGGGTACTCACTACATGGAGGAAGGCGGAAGGACCAGGGGAGGCGTGAGGGACCAAACTCATCCTTTCCTGACAGCATTCATCCTACCCACATGGCCAGGGTCTAGTCACTTTTCAAATGTTAGGAAATGGTAATCAATTTCAACAGAAGATTTGCAAGAGACTGACATTCAAAACATAGCTCATGTCATTAACTGAAAGAAATACAAAGCTGTCACCTTCAACATTCTCCCCCTTTGATTGCTTTGCTTACCTTTCATGGGATTCCTCCTCAGGAGTAGTGCTGTCTTTCACAATGGTGAAAACCAAAGTCTATTTGTGTGTGTGTGTTTGTTTAAGATTGATTTATTTATATGAAAGACAGAGCTATTACAAAGAGAGCAAGATAGAGGCAGATCTTCCATTTGCTGGGTTAACTCCCTGATGACCATTATGACCAGGGCTGGGCCAGGAAGAGGTCAGGAGACAGGACCTTCATCCAGGTCTCCCAAATGAGTGACAGGAGCCCAGACATTTGCGTCACCTTCTATTGGTTTTCCCAGGCCATTAGCCTGGAGCTGGACCGGAAGTGGAGCAGCCAGGACATGAACTGCTGCCAATATGAGATGGCAGTGTTGTAGGTCAGGCTGCTGGGCCCAAGCCAAAGCCTTTCATTAAAACTTATCATCACTTTGGGCCCAGCACAGTAACCTAGTGGTTAAAGTTTTTGCCTTGTACATGCCGGAATCCGATATGAGCTACTGGTTCATATCCCAGCTGCTCCACTTTCCTTCCAGCTCCCTGCTTGTGGCCTGGGAAAGCAGTTAAGGACAGCCCAAAGCCTTGGGAGCCTGCACCCATGTAGGAGACCTAGAGGAGGCTCCTGGTTCTGGCTTCGGATCAGCTCAGCAGCTCTGACCTCTGCAGCTACTTGGGGAGTAAATCAGTAAACGAAGATCGTTCTCTCTGTCTCTCTATAAATCTGCCTTTCGAATAAAAATTAATTTAAAAAAATCTTCAAAAGAAAATAGATTTGGGGAGCTTCCAAGGATGCTAATTTATTTTGTTTAAAGATTTATTCATTTTATTACAGACAGATATACACAGAGGAGGAGAGACAGAGGAAGATCTTCCGTCCGATGATTCACTCCCCAAGTGAGCCGCAAGGGGCCGATGCGCGCCGATCTGAAGCCGGGAACCTGGAACCTCCTCCGGGTCTCCCACGTGGGTGCAGGGTCCCAATGCATTGGGCCGTCCTCGACTGCTTTCCAGGTCACAAGCAGGGAGCTGGATGGGAAGTGGAGCTGCCGGGATTAGAACTGGCGCCCATATGGGATCCCGGAGCGTTCAAGGCGAGGACTTTAGCCTCTAGGCCACGCCGCCGGGCCCCAAGGATGCTAATTTAATGGCCAAAAGGATTTAAAGCCAAAGCCCAACATGGAGGAGAGGTGACAGGAGTCAAGCCAGTGTGGGTGAAAGCAGATACAGAGGAGCTTGCATTGCTGATGACTCACGTTGGTCCCACCAGCCAGGACACAGAAAGGGCTTTTGTATACCCTACGACTCAACTAAATAAGAAACTGTACAGGTTGCCCGCCATATGCTGAAGTGCCATGTGCAAGACACACAACACATCTGATCAGCTCTCCAGCACGGATTCTTACAGGTATTTCGGACACAAACATGCAAACCATGTTTTCCATACTTGGTGCTTCAAATGATGGTTCCCCCTCCTCAGGTCACGGGGTGATTTCTGTGCTAAGTGAAGCCACCCTCAAGGCCAGGCAGAACAACCAGATATTTGGCACAGTATCACCAGTTAGCTAGCCCAGGGAGAAAATACTCATTCACTTACTCATTCAGGCCAAGTTTACTGCTGTTACTAAGCACCTGCTGCTCTCTTGAGGATTTGCAGGCTATTAATAAACAGTAATAGGTATGTCTTCAGCACTACCAACTGTTGCTAGAGAATTCCTGGAAGAGTTTGGGTAAGTCCTCCAGGGAGATGTATTTGTTCTACTGAGGAGGAGTTGCTGAATGTGCCCAAAGCCTGTTGGTGTGAGAAATGGGCAGCAGCTGAGGCTGCCAGCTACAGCTGCTGTATTGTTCAGGATGTGCGAGCTCAGGCTAAGGATTTTGTGTTTTATCTGACAGACATCAAGAGAACCTTACACTCAAAGACATATTGAAAAACTTTTGAAGTAGTGGCTGTTTGTGTATAGCATGCTATGCCACAACTCATGCTAACAGCATCCCATATTAGAGCACTGGTTTGAGTCTTAGCTGATCTGTTTCCAGTCGAGTTTCCTGCTAATGCTGTTGGGAAAGCAGTGGGTGATGATCTAGTGCTTGGCCGCTGTCTCCCATGAGAGACCAGACTGGAGTTCCTGGCTCCTGGCTTTGCTATGGCCCAGCCATGGCTGTTGGGGACATTTGAAGAGTGAACTAGTGGATGGAAGAGCTCTTCCATTCTTTCAAATAAACAACAGAAATCTTTTTTGGCCAGTGTCATGGTGCAGCAATGTAACCCTCTGCCCTGCTGCACCAGCATCCCTTATAGGCACCTGTTCGTATCCTAGCTGTTCCACTTCTGATCCACCTCCATACTTAGGACCAGGAATGCAGTAGATGACGGCCCAAAGACTTGGGAGACTGCACCCACGTGGGAGACCTCAAGGAAGTTCCTGGCTCCTGGCTTCAGATCAACGCAGCTTTGGTTGCTGTTGCCATTTAGGTAATGAATCAACAAATGGAACACCTTTCTCTATCTCTCCTTCTCTCTGTAAATCTGCCTTTCCAATGAAAATAAATAAATCTGGGCCCAGCACGATAGCATAGTGATTAAAGTCCTCGCATAGCACGCACCGGGATCCCATATGGGCACCGGTTCTAATCCCGGCTGATCCACTTTCCCATCCAGCTTCCTGCCTGTGTCCTGGGGAAAGCAGTCGAGGATGGCCCAAACCCTTGGGACCCTGTACCTGCGTGGGAGACCTGGAAGAACTCCTGGCGCCTAGCTTCGGATTGACTCAGCTCCAGCCGTTGCAGCCACTTGGGGAGTGAATCATCGGACGGAAGATCTTCCTCTCTGTTTCTCCCCCTTTCTGTATATCCACCTTTCGAATAAAAATAATTAAAACATCTTAGAAAAAGAAAATAAATAAATCTTTATAAAAATCTTTTTTTAAAAAAGTGGTAAGAGAATAAGCAGCAGTACTGCAATTTTCCTTAAGAGAAGCAAAATACGAGACAATGAGAGTACAAATGACATGATGACAGGAGAAGCACTGAGAAGGCAGACATGGCAGGCTCAGTGATGGGTCATCATGGGACAGCACGGTACCTGGGACAGTTTTGAAGTCTGTTGTTTGGGTGACGAAGTGAATACTGAAAGAAAAACATGACTTTTAGTACAGGTGCGACAGTAATAACTACGACCATCACAAATAAGAAGAAAAATGTCAAAGTAGCTATTAACACTATGGAATACCAAACTTTTTGAAAATTTAGAGATACCAATTGGGGATGTAAAAATGTATACGTAGGGCTTGCTAGTGACAACATTCTAACTATTCTCATATTCGTGTGGCAAAATTATAGGTACATTTTTCTTTCTAATTTCTACATCTATAGTGCAGTGTAGTTGATATACAATAATGTGTACATTTTAAAGTGTATAGTTTGAAAAGTTTTCTTTTTAAGATACATTTATTTTATTTGAAGCCGGGAAATGAGAGCTTCAGGATGCTGCAGGCAGAGGATGAGCCTGATATCTCACCACGCTGGCTCCACAAAAAGTATTGATGTATGTTTACTTTTATAAAATTGCCACAGCCTACAGAATCAAACCTATCCATTAAAACACCATTTCCTTGTGCTTCTTTGTAATTCTTCACATCCCTTAATTATAGCTAATAATTGAACAAAGGAGATAAAGGGAATCATAAAAAGCAACCGAAAGAAGGATGAAGGAATGAAAAAACCAACCCACAAATAACAAATGGCAGGGGGCATCACGATGCTTCCGTGGCTAAATCCTTGTCTTGTGCACACAGGAATCCCATATGAACACCAGTTTGTGTTCCAGCTGCTCCACTCCCCTCCCACCTCCCTGCTTGTGGCCTGGGAAAGCAGTAGAAGATGGCCCAAAGTATTGGAGATCCTGCACTCCCATTGTAGACCCAAAAGAACCTACTGGTTCCTGGGAACTGGCTTGTGGCTTTGGATCAGCACCGGCTGTTGCAGTCGCTTGGGGAGTAAAACAACAGATGGAAAGATCTTTCTCTTTGTTTTATTTTTTTTAAAGATTTATTTATTTTTATTGCAAAGGCAGATATACATGGAGGAGGAAAGACAGAAAGATCCTCTGTCCTCTCATTCACTCCCAAGTGGCTGCAACTGCTGGAGCCAAGCAGCTGATTTGAAGCCAGCAGCCAGAAGCTTCTTGTACGTCTCCCACACAGGTGCAGGGTCCCAAGGCTTTGGGCCGTCCTTGACTGCTTTCCCAGGCCACAGGCAGGTTGCTGGGTGGGAAACAGGGCCTCTGGGACATGAACCGGAGCCCATTTTGGATCCTGATGCATGCAAGGCAAGGACTTTAACTGCTATGCTACCACGCAGGGCCCAGACCTTTCTCTATTTCTCTGTAAATCTGCCTTTCCAATAAAAGTAAATAAAACTTTAAAAAATGGGACAAATTATGAAAGTTAGGGTGGTAGATGTAAATTTTTTTTAAAGATTTATTTATTTTATTACAAAGTCAGATATACAGAGGAGGAGAGACAGAGAGGAAGATCTTCCGTCCGATGATTCACTCCCCAAGTGAGCCGCAAGGGGCCGGTGCGCACCTATCCGATCCCGGGAACCAGGAACCTCCTCCAGGTCTCCCACGCGGGTGCAGTGTCCCAATGCATTGGGCCGTCCTCGACTGCTTTCCCAGGCCACAAGTAGGGAGCTGGATGGGAAGTGGAGCTGCCGGGACTAGAACCAGCGCCCATATGGGATCCCGGGGCGTTCAAGGCGAGGACTTTAGCCGCTAGGCCACGCCGGGCCTCGTAGATGTAAATTTAATCATGCCAACAGGGGCAGGCATCTGTTACCCATTAGGTGATCCAGACAAAGCTGGAGGTTCCTGGCTTGGGTCCCTCTCAGCCCTAGCTATCTGGTGAGTTAACCCCCAGATGGAAGATTTCTCTCAGACTCTACATGTTACTCCATACCTCTGTCTTTCAAATCAATAAATCTTAAGAATAAAATAAAACTCTCGGAGTGACGACACCTGCATTCCACGTTGGAGCCCTGGGTTCGATCCCTAGCCCCAGCTCCTGATTCCAGCTCCTGCTGCTGCAGACCTGATGTGTCCTACTGATGAAGACCCTAAGTCTTCATGACCATGGTTCAAATAGCTGGGTTCCCATCAGCACACGCAAGCTGGGAGTGAACCTGGTGGGGGCGCTGCATGAGTACCCTGCTGGACCACTCTCCCACTGGTGAGTGAGGCTAGAGACATGAGACGGGGGACACACTGGGTTGGGGAGGGCTACAACAAGTGTCAGCCTGCATGTGAGCTGGGTTTGGGGAGGGGTGGGCTACGCCAGGCCACTGCACCTGCTGGCACATGCAAGGGCCAAGATAAGTGCTGACTGACTGGGTTTTGCCACAGTATCTGCTAGCAAGTGCCTGGGACAGAGTGCAAGTCATGTCGAACTGAATCGTAGTACTCCCCACAAAGTGCAAGACCTGGACTGGGATCTGGCTTAGTCGGAAAACTGCAGGCATTCCTCTGCTGGGATGCAGTTCCTGCTAGTGGGCATGAGAGCCAGGGTTGGGGTGGGCCAGACTGGACAAGATGGCAGCAGCTGTTGGCATAACTGTGGACTGATTCATGGGGTGGGGCGAGCTGAGGAAAGGTGTATATATGTGTCTGATTGGGATCAGCACAGACCAGACTAGGAGCTGTGTTCAGACCTTGTAATGCATGTGTTGGGACTGGGTCTCCTCAATTGCTGATGCCTGTGTAATAGGACAGCATGCCTGAGTACACATGGGGGACATCACAGCCAACTCATTTGGGCCTACAGAGTACATAGAATGCCATGGAAGAAGTTGGAGGGTAGAACAGGTTGGACAAGTATCTGGGGTGAGTTGATGCTCTAGGGTGGACTCTGTCAGCAAATAAACATTAGAAGGGTTTTCTCAAATGGAGCAGAAAAACCAACAGCATCTTGGAACTCTCAAAACCACTCAAGCAATACAAGAACATTCTTCATAACAGTGTTTCCAAGATGACATAAGTGGAACATTCCCCCTTCCCCAGGTATGGATGTAGTTTGGCAGCTGGGAGCATCCTCCTCCCTGTCCCTTCCTCCCCTTCCCATACAAGAAAAAGGGAAAATTGGAAGCATTTGCCCCACAAATCTTCCCCCATACCTTGACACTCCCCACCCTATCAAGGGTCCTCATGGGCCGACATTCTTGTCACCTGTTAAGAACATCAAAAATAAAATAAAATAAAATAAAAGCCGAAATATATATTTAGGTTCTCACCCTGGCATGAGTTTAGTTCCTGACTCTCAGCTGTGATGGGAGTCTTGTTCCGCCCACAGGGTAAGTGCTTCCCTGTGCACGTAGCATGCCCACCTCCCACGCAGCAGCAGGCTCTGCTTCCTTTCCCCCTAGGGAAAACCCCAGGCTCCATACTGTTGTGAGTTGGAGCCAGTGCTAGTTGGAAATACCCAACATGGCTGTTGCACGTGTCCTGCTGCTGTCCTTTACGTCGTTGTAGTAGTTACTGCGGGGGCACTGAGACTCTTATCATGTTCCTGAGGCCATGACACATTGTTTCTTTTAAAGGGCATAGACATGGGGGTTGCTCCAATGCCACTCAAACCCTGCCCTCCTCTAAAATTGCAACAGGGTTCCACCCAGCACATCACCTCTGCTGGAGGTAGGGAATGCGCAACCTTGCTGAGGGCACTTTTTCCTTTCTTGAGGGTATTTTCACTGCTTTTTTTCTCCCAATTTGGTAAGCAGTTTTCTTTTCTGGGGGGCATTTTTGTGTTCTATGCTATTTGTGCACTCTGATTCTTGAGTTTGCATCATTTTCCTCAGAATAAATCTTGCCTTCCTTCACCATCTTCCTGTGTGGAGGAGTGAACGTGCACTAAGACTCACTCCCTCAAAGCCCCTCGACCCCAACCCACAACAGCTCTTTTGGGTGGGTCACTCCCCAGATGACTTCAGTGCCTGGGGATGGACCAGGCTAAAGGCAGATGCCCAGAAGTGGGTACTTTCTGGCAGTCCCACATAGGGTGGCAGGGGCCCAAGTCCTTGCTTTCCCAGACACGCTAACATGGAGCTGGATGTGAAGCAGAGCAGCTGCAGCATTAAGTACAATTCTGATATGGGAAGCTAGCCAAGCAAGCAATGTTTTTTTTTAAATCAAGAAGAATTTAACAGTGAATAAAGAAGATCATTTTTGGGCCCGGCGGCGTGGCCTAGCGGCTAAGGTCCTCGCCTTGAAAGCCCCGGGATCCCATATGGGCGCCGGTTCTAGTCCCGGCAGCTCCACTTCCCATCCAGCTCCCTACTTGTGGCCTGGGAAAGCAGTCGAGGACGGCCCAATGCATTGGGACACTGCACCCACGTGGGAGACCCGGAAGAGGTTCCGGGTTCCCGGCTTCGGATCGGCGCGCATCGGCCCGTTGCGGTTCACTTGGGGAGTGAATCATTGGACGGAAGATCTTCCTCTGTCTCTCCTCCTCTGTATATATCTGGCTGTAATAAAAATGAATAAATCTTTAAAAAAAAAAAAAAGAAGATCATTTTGTATGAAAACACAATCAACTCATTAGGAATCGAAAGCATTTATACTTTTTTTTTTTTAAGATTTATTTTTATTAGGAAGGGAGATTTACAGAGAGGAGACAGAAAGCTCTTCCATCCAGTAGTTAACTCTGCAAGTGGCCACAACTGCTGGAACCGAGTCTATCTGAAGCTTCATGGCCAGGAGTCTCTTCTAGGTCTCCCACGCAGGTGCAGGGTCCCACAGCCTTGTGCCATCCTCGACTGCTTTCCCAGGCCAGAAGCAGAGAGCTTCATGAGAAAACGGAGCAGCCAGCATACCAACTGGCACCCATAAGGGATCCTGGCATGCGCAAGGTGAGGATTTAGTTACTAAGCCATTGTGCCAGGCCCAACATCTATATTCTTAAAATTAGAGCTTGTAAATGTGAAGCAAACTGATAAAAACAAAATTATAAATGGACAAATGCACAGTTATAGTCAGAGATGTCAACAGTATATTCAGTCACTAAAAGAACAAATGGACAAAAAATCAGCTAGACTATCATACATATACACAACACACAACCAATTAATTGGACATGCTATCCACAGCTAGAACACTCCCCACAGCACTCCCTTCAAACTGCACCCAGAGCATTTATTGAAATGTATTTCCTCAGGCAGCCAGTATTCTAGCCCATACAACAGATCTCCAGAAATGTCAAAATGTTCAAGTCATAGCAGGTCTGTTCCGTGACCAGTGGTGGTGTTATAACTAATAGCAGAAACAGCTTTGGAAAATCCCCCGATAATTGGAACAGGCTGACTTTCTTCTGCACAGCCCATGGTCAGAGAACACAAGGAAGATGAGCACATATTTTTAACTGGCTTCACATGAAAATAAAATATGCAAAAGTAATTTTAGAAGTTTGTAGAAGATAAACTCTCATTACAGATCAGCATTAACAAGTTATTTGATGTCACTTTGTTCATTTATTATTATTACTATTTTTATTTGAGAAGCAAAGAGACGGAGGGAATGCCCTTCTGTTGATTTACTCATGCAAATGCTTGTAATCCCCAAGATTAGGCTAAGTGGGATGCTGGGATTCAGACTGAAAACAGGACTTCCATGTATGTGGTGTAACCACCACCCTCGCCCAGGGTCTATAATAACAGGAGGCTGGGGTCAAGGGTTAGAGTGGAGTGAGGCAGCAGGTATGGATTCTCTCTGAATGTCTGTGTCCATTTCTAGCTCTTAAATAAATGATTCCTGTGAGCCCGGCATGGTAACCGAATGTTTAAAGTCCTTGGCTTGCATGCATGGGGATCCAAAATGGGCGCCAGTTCATATCCTGGCTGCTCCACTTCCTTCCAGTTCCTTGCTTGTGCCCTGGGAAAGCAGCAGAGAATGACCCAAAGCCTTGGGACCCTGCACCTGCTTGGGAGACCTGGAAGAAGTTCCTGGCTCCTAGCTTCACATCGGCTCAACTCTGGCCCTTGCGGCCACTTGGGAAGTGAACCAGTAGCTGGAAGGTCTTTCTGTCTGTCCTGCTTTTTGTCAATCTGCCTTTCCAATATAAATAAATAAATAAATAAATAAATAAATAAATCTTTCAAAAAAAAATTCTTGTTTAAAAGCTTCCTCCCGCTATGTTCACATATTATTCTCTGAAACATGTTAATATGTTATTTTATATGGAATAGCAGAATTAAGGTGACAGAATTAATCTACCTTAAAATAAAAAATTGATATACCTTACATTCTTGATAATCTGAGGTGGCCCAAAGTCATTAGAAATGTCCTTAAAGTTTGTATTTTTAAAGAATACATAGGAAAAGGCTCGTGGAAACTAGATTAAAAGATGAATTTGGAGAAGGTCTTTTGCAACAGTGGTGGTGACCACAGAGGAGGCCCAAAACCCACACTGGAATGCTAGCTTTGAGTTTGGCTCCCGGGCTTCCCCTTTGGCTTCTGTTAATGTGCAGCCCCGGACCCCACAGACAATGGCTCCAGTAACTTTCCACCCACACAGGAGATCCAATCTGAGTTCCTAGCTCCTGATTTTTGCCTGGACCCAGCTAAGTTGCTGCAGGCATTTAGGAAGCGAACCAACAGATAGGCAATGGCTCTTTTTCAAATTAAAAAGTGAAAGTAAATAAAGTTGTAAAAAAAAAAAAGATTAATTTAAGGGTAGGTATTTGGTCTAGCAGTTAAGATGCTGATAATAATACCTACAATGGAAACTGAAGTGCCTGACAAAAATGTTCTGCATCTTGGTGATGGTGGTGGTTACACAACCTCATGCCTGTCAGAAATCACATAACGACACATGCATGACAATGATTTTCCCTGCAGTAAACTGTATCTGTAAAAACCCACATTATAAATAATACTCGGGCCCGGCGGCGTGGCCTAGCAGCTAAAGTCCTCGCCTTGAAAGCCCCGGGATCCCATATGGGCGCCGGTTCTAATCCTGGCAGCTCCACTTCCCATCCAGCTCCCTGCTTGTGGCCTGGGAAAGCAGTCGAGGACGGCCCAATGCATTGGGACACTGCACCCACGTGGGAGACCCGAAAGAGGTTCCAGGTTCCCAGCTTTGGATCGGCGCGCACCGGCCCATTGCGGCTCACTTGGGGAGTGAATCATTGGACGGAAGATCTTTCTCTCTGTCTCTCCTCCTCTCTGTATATCTGACCTTGTAATAAAATAAATAAATCTTAAAAAAAAAAATAATACTCACCTAAGAAGTCACAGGATGTGATTAAGAACTTGGATTTTTTTTTTAACATATTGGTTACTCAATACTATGTCAACTAATTCCATAATGTTATAAATTATTGCTGATGTTATGTTCGGGCTTTTAATTGATCAGGATGATACTCTGCCAGCTCTACCTTCAGGCCAGAGATGGTCTCCCCAAGAAGCCGTTGAACTTATCTGGACAATAAGATGCTGGACTCTATGCTTGGTATATGCTTGCAATGAAAGAATCTCAACTGAACTTGAACTGTGGCAATGCAGCAAGGTGGAGGAATCCACCATAGGGGGAGGGTTTGGGGAGGGGTGGGGGAATCCCAGTACCTATAAAACTGTGTCACATAATGCAACGTAATCAATTTAAAAATAATAAAATAATAAATAATATCTTAGAATTTCTATTTTCAAAAGATTTATTTTTGCATTTTAAAATACTTAACATAATTTGCACCTATTGAAATACAACACAAGCAGTTATCTTGTTGGGATTATAACCTAACTTACTAGTGATTAATTATGTGATGCCTTACATGATTAGTACTGCATCTTCCTAGATTTATTTATTTTTATTAGAAAGTCAGATTTACAGAGAGAAGGAGATATAGAAAGAAAGATTGCCTATGTGCTGGTTCATTTCCCAGGCTACTGCAATGGGCAGAGCTGAGCCGATCTAAAGCCAGCAGCCTGGAGCTTTTTCTAGGTCTCCTGTATAGGTGCAGGGTCCCAGGGCTTTGTGCCATCCTGTATTGCTGTTCCAGGCCACAAGCAGGGAGCCAGATGGGAAGTGGAGCAACGGGAATACAAACCAGCACCCATGTGGGATCCCGGCCTGTGCAAGGCTAGGATTTAGCCACTAGGCCACTGTACCAGGCCCTCAAAAGTAGGAAATTCTTAGTTGCAAAATGATGCCAAAGTATATAATTGTCATACTTCCCATTTTTTGGTTTTTGAACAAGGTTTCATTTGTACTGAGAATTTTCCACAATACTTCATTTATCAAAAACATCATATTTTTTTAAAGATTTATTTATCTTTATTGCAAAGTCAGACATACAGAGAGGAGGAGAGACAGAGAGGAAGATTTGCTGTCTGATGGTTCACTCCCCAAGCAGCTGCATCAGTCGGAGCTGAACTGATCCAAAGCCAGGAGCCTGGCGCTTCCTTCAGGTCTCCCACACAGGTGCAGGGTCCCAAGGCTTTGAATTCTTGAATTCTTTCCCAGGCCACAAGTAGGGAGTTGGATGGGAAGTGGAGTTGCAGGGATTAGAACTGTCGCCCATGTGGGATCCTGGCACATTCAAAGTGAGTAGTTTAGCTGCTAGGCCGTGGCGTCAGGCCCTGATCTTTTCCTTATGTTTGATTGAAGAGAGCTTGATTATCATGTGTCAAAGTGAAGATCGCTTTTTGGTCCACCCTGTTAGCAGTTCTGTGTCACTCCTGGATGTTGTTTCCCAATTCTTTCTCTAGATTAGGTAAAATTTCCCTTATTATTTCATTGAATACACCTTTAATCCGAGCTTCTCTTTCTGTACCTTCCGGGACTCCCATAACTCTTATATTTGGCCTTTTAATAGTGACTTTCAAGTTTTTTAATATTTTTTTTTTTAGCTTGCTCCAGCTCTGCTTCCAGCTTTTTATTTGTTTCCCCCTGGTGACAAAGAATATCTTCCAATTCTTTTTTTTTTTTTTTAAGATTTTAAAGCTGGATATACAGAGAGGAGGAGAGACAGAGAGGAGGATCTCCCATCCGATGTCTCACTCCCCAAGTGAGCCGCAACGGGCCGATGCGCGCGCCGATCCGAAGCCGGGAACCAGGAGCCTCTTCCAGTTCTCCCACGCGGGTGCAGTGTCCCAATGCATTGGGTCGTCCTCAACTGCTTTCCCAGGCCACAAGTAGGGAGCCAGATGGGAAGTGGAGCTGCCGGGATTAGAACCGGCGCCCATATGGGATCCCAGGGCGTTCAAGGCGAGGACTTTAGCCGCTAGGCCATGGCGCCGGGCCCAATATCTTCCAATTCTGAGATTCTTTCTTCTGTTTCCTTCATTCTATCTTGGAGATTCTCCATTGTACTTTTAATTTGCTCTGCTGTATTCTTTATTTCTGATATACCAACTTTCATTTGATTCATTTCCTGTGTGACATATTCCTTTAATTCCTTTAACTCCTTGTATTTGGTAGTTTTTGTTGTTGATAATTTTACAATAAGTGTTTTGAATTCTGTATCCCCCATTTTCTCAATGTATTCCTCTGTTAACGCAGGTTGGCAAAGGCTTTTGCTCCTTTGCAGGGGAGTCTTCAGTAATATTTGCTGTGCCTTTGTCTCTTTTGCTTTTAGTCATTATACTTCCGGTTAGAAGATTCTTCTCCTTGGGGCAGGTTTCTAAGCTCTGTCACCCACTAGGTTTACAATTTGATTTTACCTATGGTGGTTGGTACATAGCTCTTTGCTTGTAGTCCCTTGTGCTACTCCCTTTTGCCAGCAAGTTCCAAGTCTGGGTTCTTTTGTTAGAGTTCTACCACGGTCTCTGTAGCCCCAGCACCTGCCTCACCACTCTCCACCTCCTATGATACATACTGAGATGGCACCATTGTCTGTATGACCTTTCTCCCATTTCCGGTTTGAGCAGTTCCCAGGATTAGGGAGACACTAGGTGTCCTATATATAGCAAGGTTGTTGGTGGTGGTAATCTTGCCAGAACCTGTTGGCCATTAGGTCTAGGGGTCACACGGACCTAATTTGACCCATACAATGTCAAAGTTGGTATTATTTTCAATGTGGGATCAGTGCAATGCACTGAGCTCAGTGAGTTCACTCCCAGTTGAGTGCATGCGCAGCTCACTATTGTTCCAGTAGCCTTAAAGCTTTTGCCTCACTGTACAAAATGGCACCATCCTGTGTTAAGGGTACTTGGACCTATCTTGAGTAGAACCTGTAGAATACCACGCTGTTGCAGTTCACTGAGCCAGAAATGTGTTCACTCCCATCTCAGTGCATGCACAGTACTGTCTCATAGTCTTTGCCTACACAAAATGGCACCGATTTGCTCCAGGAGGTGGACTGGGCTGTGAAATCCACCCTGTTCCCACACCACCAGTCTGGGACCTGCCACTCTGGTCAAAGCAAACAGACCAGCAGGACAGACAGCTCTTTGTCTGGCTGCACCTTCTGTGCTCCCAGTGAACGTCCCTTCCTACCTTGTTGCTGATGGAGTTCTGGCTGCCAGTGCTCCCTGAATGCTGCCTGAATATCAATCACTCTGTGTCCGCACTTTCCTGTGCCTGTCAGTCTCCAGGTACCCCTCTGCCATTGTTCTGTCCTCTCCTATTTCCTGGAATGTGCCCTCTCTGCTTTACATTGGCTGATATTTCTTTGTTTCAACATGTCCTTACCCTATTTCTGCATTTTGATTTCTTAAGCATAATTTTAAAGAGAGCAAATGAAGCTGGCACAACTTTAATGTAACTTGGAATTATCTGCCAAAAGTAAGAATATCTTTTGATCTAAAGATTCCAGTCTAAGGAATTATTATGTAGGCACAATTGCCCAGTGTATAGGGTTTATTCATTTCAGCTTAGCGTCCAAGAATAATGGCTTGGCAAAAAGCTAAAGTAGCTACCTTAGCACTCAATGGAATATTTTATAGGACACTAGGAAAAAAGAGGTTTTAAAAAATTTGCTAACAAAAAAAAATCATCAAAAATTAAAAAAAACTTTAAAAAATTGCTAATGTAATTCTTTATTTACTAAAGTAGAAGAATTCCTAAGATATTTTTAGTGATGAAAGGAAGGACTGAACAGTGGATGTAGAAGTTTTGCAGAAATAGTTATCTCTGAGGCCGGTACCATGGGGCAGTAGGCTCAGTCTCCATCTGCAGCTCTGGCAAACCATATGTGTGCTGGTTCGTGTCCCGGGAGCTCCACTTCCCACTCAGCTCCCTGATTGTAACCTGAGAAAGCAGTAGTGGATGACCCAAGGCCTTGGGACCCTGCACCCACATGGCAGACATAGAAGACGCTATTAGCTCTTGGCACCTGGCTTCGGATCAGCACAGTTCTGGCCATTGTGGCCATGTGGAGAACGAACCAGTAGATGGAGGATCTTTCCCTGTCTCTAACTCTACCTTTCAAATAAAAATTACGTAATAATCAATAATAATAATATAATATTTTAAAAAGAAAGAAAGGAAAAAAAACAGCTATCTGGGCCTGGTGCTAATGGCTAAAGTCGTCACCTTGCATGCAACTGGGATCCCAAAAAGATGCTGGTTTGTATTCTGGCTGATCTACTTCCATCGAACTCCCTGCTTGTGGCCTGGGAAAGCAGTCAAAGATAGCCCAAAGCCTTGGGGCTATGCACCCTGTGAGAGACCTGTAAAAAGCTCCTGGCTTCAGATCAGCTCAGCTCCAGCTGCTGCAGCCGCCTGGGGAGTGAACCAGTGGATGGAAGATTTTCCTCCCTGTATCACCTTTTCTCTGTAAACCTGACTTTCCAATAAAGATAAATACATATTAAAAAATTTTTCTGAATGATGTAGATTAACATATGTATGGCATGATCAATAGATCACATTTAATAAACATGAAATGATCCCCTCCAAGATGAGTAACTGAAAGGCAGGGATGGAAAAGCAATTGTTTCTCCTAACCTGTCCTCATAGCTTTGATTTTTGTATTAATAGATTTCTTTTTTTTAAGATTTATTTATTTTTATTGCAAAGTCAGATATACAGAGAGGAGGATGAGAGACAGAGAGGAAGATCTTCCATCCGATGATTCACTCCCCAAGTGACCGCAATGGCTGGTGCTGCGCCAATCCGAAACCAGGAGCCAGGAACTTCCTCCATGTCTCCCATGCGGATGCAGGGTCCTGAGGCTTTGGGCCATCCACGACTGCTTTCCCAGGCTACAAGCAGGGGAGCTGGATGGAAGGTGGAGCTGCTGGGACTAGAACCGGCGTCCATATGGGATCCTGGTATGTCCAAGGCAAGAACTTTAGTCACTAGGCCACTGCGCTGGGCCCTGGTTTCTTTTTTATACAGAGGTAAACATGTACATATATATAGATAAAAGAGTAACACTGGAAAGAAACAGCAGGTGGTTTGTTAGACATTTTAAAACTAAAATTATTTTTTTAGTATTTATTTTTATTTGAAGGGCAGACCTACAGAAAGAAGGAGGAACACAGAAAGAGGATCTTTCATCTGTTGATTCATTCTCCAAATGGCTGCAAGGCTGGAGCTGGGCTGGTTCTGCTGCATAGCCAAGAGCCAGGAGCTTCTTCCAAGTCTCCCATATGAGTTCAGGGTCCAAAGGACAGGAACCATCCTCTGCTGTCTTCCCAATCCATAAGCAGAGAGGTGGATCAGAGATGGAGCAGCTGGGACATAAACCTGCACCCATAAGGGATGCTGATGCCACTCCCCTCCAAACTAAAACAAATGTACCTCTACTGATGCTGGTGAATAGCTTTGGTAGTTAAAAAAAAAAAAAAACCTGCTGACTGTGCACTTCTTATTCTATTACAACTCAAATCTTCCCATTTCAATAAAAATAATCTTTCAAATGGGTGATTCCAATCCAAAAAGCTAAATAAACAATAAGCAAAAAAAAAAAACAAAAAAAACAAAAACCATCACCACAGTGCTTTGGAACATAGCAAACAGGAGCTGTGACCAGTGAAGCCCACTGGGTTCTGAAAGCTGTTCTGAGAATTTTGGCTAGTCTTAACAACTGTGACTTTACTGGAGGTTAAATCATGGCTTGCCCTGACTTGGTCAGGTTTAAGAGGTTGCCGCAAAGGGTGGAGAGTGCTATTCTGAAGAAAAATATCAGCGGTGGGCTATTCTTAGATGACAGGGGAAAGGTGTGCCATTTTGGATTCCCTGGACATGCTCCAGTGCACTTGTAAGCTGGGCTCCCTGCAACTCTTCTCTTTTTCGGGACCTGTTGGAGGCTGCTGTTGGATTAGAGGCTTGACGCTGGGACGTCTGAGTTCCACAACCAGTCCCTAAAAGCAGGTCTACGGGGGTTCCCGACTGGGCCAGACTGTCACTTCGGTGGCTTTCTGGGGCCCCCTCACCTCAGCCCCGAACTGGTCGATCTGGCTAGGCCAGCCTCGCCCTTCCGAACCCCACTAGCGGGCTCCGGCGGCGGCGCAGCAGGCTGTGCGCGCCCGGACTTGCAGACCCGGTCCTGCCAGGCCAGCTCTGCCCGGCGCGGCCTCCGGTGCCCAGGGGGTCGGGCCTGAGCCAGCTGGGAGGTTCCCCTCGCCCAGCAAGCCTCGGGTCTCCGGAGCCGCCGGCCGAGCACGTCAGCACCGCCGGGCGTCGCCTCCTCCCGGCGCCGCAGGCCCGGAGCTCCCGGACTCCGCCGCCGGGGCGGGGCGCGGAGGCGTCACGTGACGCCCCGCACCCGCCCGGCCCGGGTCACATGGGTGGCACGGCCGCTGCGTCAGTCACAGCCCTGGCTGCGGGAGTCGAGCCGCCGCCGCCGCCAGCGGACGGGGCGGGGATCGCGGTGCCAGGTCCTCGTCCGGCCGCCCCCGCCGCCTCAGTCAGCAGTGCCCGGCAGGGCCGACCGTCATGGAGCGGGGCGGGACCTCGGCCTCCAGCGCCTGAGGTGCGCCGCCGTCGCCACCGCCGCCTCAGCTTGGCCAGGCCTCCGGAACCCCCCGTCTCCACCCGGAGCCCCTCGCCCTTGGCAGCCTGTCGCCGCCCCCTGGGCGGGCCCGAAGGCGCGTCCGGTGAAGGTGCAGGCCCGGCGCCGCCGCTGCCGCAGCCGGGAGATGATTCGGGCCTAGCGGAGCCGTGACGGGAGGTGAGGAAGGGAGCGCCGGCGGGGCGGGGGAGGGGCCGAGGGCGCCCTCGGCTTGGCGTACCTTCAGTCGGCCAAATGGGCAAAAAAAGAAAAATAAATAAAAGGCAACCCAGTTCTACCCAACATTCCCCGAAATCCATCTTTTCACCACCCACTCCCCTCCCCCCAGCCGTCTTCCTTCGTGACTTGAGCCATTCCTTACCTCGGACGTTCCAGCGGCTGATTTGGGAGTTTGTCATCCCCCCCCCCCCCCCGATTTCAAGTTATTTCTAGGTAATAGAGAAAATGGGCCCGGATTCTGGTATCGTTCCCCAACTCGCTCTCGCGATCCTGTGCGCCTCCCTCTCCTCCCCCCACACCCCGCTCCTCTGCAAGAAAAAAAAAAGGGAGGGGGCGGATTTCCGCCTTTGACTGACGGAGGGGGTGACTAAACCTGGGCATGTGGGGTGCAGGGTCGACGCCCCCACCCCTCGCGGGCGGCCCGCTCCCCGCTGGCCCCCGGGGCTGCGTCGGGATCTGGCTGTCGAGGCCTAGCTTCCAGCTGCCTGAGCTCGGGGTTGATCTCGTAATTGACGTCAGGGCTTTGTTCCTTCCACTTTGCTGTGCCTTCCACTCTGGGAGGATGGATCGTGGGGTGTAGGAGTTTAGGGGAATGTCCCTGACTGCCTTTTCATTCACAGACAACATCCTTTATCGGGAGTGGAGAGAATAAATCCGAAATGCGTGGGTGGGTATGGAGTTCACACTGGGGGGAGTTCTATTTCGTGTTCTCGTAGTTTTTTTTTCACTTGCAATCCAGAATGATGAGGGTTCCCTCCCCTCTCCCCCTCCCTAAGCCTCCTTGCTGGCCATCGGAGATTTTAGACTAAGGCACGTCCCTTTTGCAGTGGGCAGAGTTGTTCTTGATGGAACGGAAGTGCTAGGTGCGTCTGACCAGGCGGCTTGTAAATGTGACGTTTGAAATGTGTGCTGCTGGTTTTTTTTTAAGACTCAGGAGTGAAAAGCTCCCAGCTTTGTGTCTGTGTTGATTCTGCAAAGCTTTGTGAAGTGATTGGCGTATTTAACTGTTCCTTGACTTAACGCAGTGGAAATGTTTGTGAGAACTTTGTTAATTCGGGATTTGATAAGGGGCCTTTGTGACTGAGAGTCTGCCTAGAATCATCTTTGGTCACATATGCATAAGCAGAGTTGGCAGGTGGCCACTTGGTTCTCCACAAAGCAGGCATATTTAAATCGCTCAGGCTTCTTTTCCTTATTCAGCACTGTGTTTTTCAGGGTATACCCAAAAAATAATCTGAAGAAGTTACTTTTAAATTATAGTGTTTGGTTAATTTAATGGATTTTTGCATTATCGCAGCAGTTTTGTTCAATTCCCAGGGGTCTGCAGACTGACTTTGGTTCTGATCATCTCTGTAGAGTTGGAGGCACGTTTTTACACTTAAGTCCAATTTTGCTTCCCACAGGATGGGAAAGGCTGGAAGAAAAGTGCTTAGCTGTGTGAGTTGGGGCGCAGTGCTGGGGTGTCGGGGTGACTGCAGTGCTCTGCTGAAGCTGTGTCGTGAAGGGTCCTGAAAGAGGCTTTTTGTTGCCATTCACTCTGTGTCTGTCGGTTCTTTTATTCACAGTCCTACATCTCCTCTGTTCTTCACTTACTGTAATAGCTGATGTATTCTGAAGGGTCTTAAGAGCAAGTAAAGTGTTAATTTTTCTTTATCCTCCCCAATATTTTACATAATTGCTAATTGGTGGTGCTATTTTGAATTTGAAGTTATTGTTGTATCAGGTTATCTAATCTAAGATTCATGATAAAGTCTTGTAGAGTAAGAAAGCTGTAGGAGCCAGGGATTGGCATTTGAGGGGGGGGAAAAAGCAAAAGAGTGTCTTCTTCAGAAGATGGGAGTTCCGTATCTCAGCTTTTTTGAGAAGGTAAGGCAAGTGTCATGATTTCATGTGTACCTTAGAGGAGCAAAGGAAACAGGTATTTCTTCTGTGGCCATCTACTGGTTTAGAATGGAGTCCAAAATGTATGAGGCCTCCCTTTTCTTTGTAGTATTTTCCATTAAATTAAGGACGTGTTCTTAAGTTTGGAGAGCACAGCTGGGCAATGAACCAGGACAATGTGTGTTTCCGAAGTTTATGCTTTATGTCAGCCCTGTTGTACGGACATTTTGACAACTTTCCTGTAGATCATACAGGCTTCCCAGCTTCTCGCTGTTCTCATTATGTTTTACTCATTTCATTTTTCATTTTCTCTGATTATTTGGAATGATTATATTTGATTTCTGGGAGGATGTTGACCAATCTCAATTATTGTGAAATAAGGTGTAGTTATTGACTAAAGCCTGCTGAAGGCTCACCTGACCTGTCCCCTCGCCAAGTTTTCTTTGGGTTTAAGGAAAGCACCACTTGCTGTTTTAACTGCCCACTCACACCGACCCGTTTGGTTGTTTGAAGTGGTACTCTAGAGCTTGGAAAAGATCAGTAACATTATAGTTATTAAACTTGGCTAATCATTTGCATTCCTTTTTGTCTTGATGCTCATTTTTCACTGGCATCATATCTTGAGAATTTTGATGGCACTAGCACACAGAAAATATTAAACCACTGAGTTTAGTTCCAAAATATTCCAAGACATTTTAATACTGGGATCACTATTCTATTTTTTTTTTAAAGATTTATTCATTTTATTACAGCCAGATATACACAGAGGAGGAGAGACAGAGAGGAAGATCTTCCGTCCGATAATTCACTCCCCAAGTGAGCCGCAACGGCTGGTGCGCGCCAATCCGAAGCTGGGAACCTGGAACCTCTTCCAGGTCTCCCACGCGGGTACAGTGTCCTAATGCTTTGGGCCGTCCTCAACTGCTTTCCCAGGCCACAAGCAGGGAGCTGGATGGGAAGTGGAGCTGCCGGGATTAGAACTGGCACCCATATGGGATCCCGGGGCGTTCAAGGCGAGGACTTTAGCCACTAGGCCACGCCGCCGGGCCCCACTATTCTATTTTTACACTTGAATCTTAGCCAAAAGGCTGAGAAGCGATACACTAATCTATTTTTTTTTTAAAGATTTATTTTATTTTTATTACAAAGTCAGATATACTGAGAGGAGGAGAGATAGAGAGGAAGTGGAGCTGCCGGGATTAGAACCAGCGGCCATATGGGATCAAGGCGAGGACCTTAGCCACTAGGCCACACTGCCGAGCCCTACTAATCTATTTTTGAAGGAAAAAGATTTGAAGTGTACCTGTTGTATCAATTATACTTTATTTTTAGATTTATTTATTTTTTTATTGGAAAGAAGGGCAGAATTACAAAGTAAAGGAGAGACAGAAAGATCTTCCATCCACTGGTTCACTCCCTGAATGGCAGCAATGGCAAGAGCTGAGCTGCTCCAAAGCCAGGAGCCAGTTGCTGGGAGATTCTTCCCAGGCTTTCACATGGGTGCAGAGTTCCAAGGCTTTGGCCCATCCTCTACTGCTTTCCCAGGCCACAAGCAGGGAGTTGGAATGGAAGTGGAGCATCCAGGACTCGAACCGGCACCCATACAGGGTGAGATGGGTGTAGTTGGAGGATTAGCCAGTTGGTCTAATGTACTGGCCCAGTTCCCCCATCTTTTAAGGTAATGTTGTTTTCCTAAAGTTCTGTGTGAATCCTCATGCTGTAGTAGCTCTGATCTACTTTCTTGAACTCTTATCACTTTATGTTGATTATAAGGAATTCTTATGCCACTGCTGTGCAAGTGCGGCTTGCTGGGGTACCTCAAGCACAATGTGTCAGGAAAAGTGCATTAATAAAGGAAAGATTGTATTACAGTGTTTCATTATGGATCTCTAAGCCTAAGGATTGAAACAGCAACCCCCATTTTTTTTTTTGAGAGATTTATTTTCATTTTTACTAGAAAAGCAGAGTTACAGAGACAAGGAGAGATAGAAAGAAAGGCAGATTTACGGAGAGAAGGAAGTACAGAGAGAAAGGTTTTCCATCTGCTGATTCACTGTTCAAATGGCTGTGATAGCCAGAACTGAACCAGTCTGAAGCCAGGAACCAGGAACCTCTTCCTGGTTTCCCATGTGTGTATAGGGTCCCAAGTTTTGGCCCATCCTTGCCTGCTTTCCAAGGCCACAAGCAGGGAGCTGGATGGGAAGTGGAGCAATTGTGGCATGAAATGATGACCATATGGGATCCTGGGGCTTACCGTCGGAGGATTAGCCAAGTTGAGCCATCATGCCAGCCCATGTCTAGAAATTTGACACATTCTTTCTTGATTTTTGTTTTGATTTGTTTTAAAGATTTATTTTATTTTTATTTGAAAGGCAGTTCTCAACAAGAGGAGAGACACACTGAGAGATCTTCCATATCCTAACTCATTCCCCAAATGGCCACAGTGGCCAAACCTGGGAATCTTGAACTTTTACATGGTTTCCTATGTGGGTGCAGGGGCTCCAGGGGCTCCAGGACTTGAGCCATCCGGGGCTGCTTTCCTAGTCTATAGGCAGGGATCAGGATTGGAAGTGAAGCCAGTGGGACACTGACACCCAGAGGGGTGCTAGTACCACAGGAGGAGGATTAGCCAGTGCTCATCACTGATTTTTTGGGTTTGTTTATTTAAGAGTTACTTTTATTTATTTGAAAGGTAGAGTTAGAGGCAGGGAGAGACAGAGATATTCCATCCGATGGTTCACTCTCTGAATAGTTACCATGTCAGGAGAACAGGTTTAGCCCCTTGCTAGGCTGAAGGCAGGAACCTGCGGTTTTCTCCAGGCCTCCCATGTTAGTGAAGGGGCCCAAGGACTTGCAGCCACTGTCACTCCTTCCCAGGCGCATTAGCAGGGAGCTAGACTGGAATTGGAGCAGCTGGGGCTAGAACCAGTGCCACAGATGACAGCATCGTAGGCGGTGGCTTAACCCTTCTATGACAGCCCCTTGGATTTTTTTTTTTAAAGGGAAAAACACTGATTAGGTAGTGTTGTGCACTTTTGTTTACTCCTGAATCTTCAGCTTGGCTCCTCCATCGTTCATGCCAATGCCAGTGCCCTGACGGAGGCTGCCCAGCACCTCTATTTGGCCGAAGCACGTGGTCACCACTCTTTCTTTCCTCGTCTGTGGTTTATTTTGTTAGTTGCTTCTCCATGATTCTATTGTCTTCCTGATGACAGCTGCTTTGTTGCCTCTTGTTCTAGTGGCTATTCTTGGTTCCCTCCTGATCCCTTGATATTGTAGTTCTAGATTTTAGCCTGGGCCTTCTCTTTTTCTCTTCTTGGTCTGTTGCTTCAGCTACCACGTCTAAGTATTTGGTAAGCAGCCAAACTCCTTTATCTAACTGAGTACTTCTTTTTTCTTTTTGTTTATTTGAAAGCTAGAGTTAGATCTTCCATTCACTGATTCACTCCCCAAATGGCTGCCGCAGCCAGGGCTGGGCCAGGCTGAAACAAGGAGCCTAGAACTCCATCAGTTCTCACATAGGTGGCAGGGTCCCAAGAATTTTGGGCCATCTTTTGCTACTTTCTCAGGCCCATTAGCAGTAAACTAGATAGTAAGTGGAACAGCCAGGACTTGAATCGGCACCCATATGGGTATTGGCTTTGAAGGTAGTCATTTAACTGTTATTAATTCCAGTGTGGAACCCTTGAGTACCCCTTAAGGTTATCCATTAGGCACTGTGTTTTAGTTAGGTGAGACCCACATCTAACTTAAGCAAAAGGATGAATTTGTGACCCAGCCATCAGAGGATAACCGGAACTCGGGAACAGCTGCAACCAGGGGCTCGACATCGGGTTAGGACTGTGTGTGTGTGTCATCTGAGATATAGTGTTCAGTTCTTTTTTGCTGCAAATAGATTTTAATACTTGCTAATCCTCTCATCAGAGGAAGATTGCCCTATCAACTTTGGTTAGGAGCCTGCATTACAGTGACCTGCGTTAGCTGTGACATCCCAGGAAAAGTGGAGTAAAGGACACTCGAAAGTAGCCTTGTTCCCCTGGGTCACCCCGGGGCTAGTTAGTGCACATCCGTAACCCTACCTTCTTCCAGAGGTAGCAAATAGTTGTTTACCATTATCTAAATACACTAGGAAGCATGCTCTCTTCTTCTTTGTATTCTGCAACTACACCTGGAGGTCACAGTTCTTAAATTCCAAATTCCGTATTTATTTGTTTTTATTTGAAAGACAGAATACACAGAGGAGAGAAGGAAAGACAGGGAGAGCTTTCATTCGCTGGTCAAGTTCCCGAATGGCTGCAGTGGCTGGAGTTGGGCAGGCCCTGAGCAAGGAGTCAGGAGCTTCTTCAGGTCTCCCATGTGGGAGCAAGGACCAAGTACTTGGGCCATTCTCTGCTGCTTTCTCAGGTTGTTAGAGGGAGCGGGACTGGAAGTGGAGCTGCTGGGACTTGAACTGGCATCTGTATAGGATGCATAGCATGATATGCCATGGTGCTGTTGCCTTAAATTGAAAATTCTGAAGGTGACAGCCTGTATTGGTGTGGCTTAGATAGGCTTGATTGGACTGAATGTGAGCTTCTCTAACTGCTGATACACACAAGTTGGGCAAGCAGAATGAATCATTGTCCTAAAACACCAGATCTGTCTGGACAGACACAGTAGAAGGTCAGTGATGGAACCAGTCCTTTGCATGGTCTTCCATTTGCTGGTTAGCTTGCTTGCAGATGTGGTGGATTCTTTGGTCAGCCAAGTGAAGATTTTGACTCTGTCCACCATGAGATTTTTCTTATCCATTGTCTTTTTCTTTCTCTTCCTCCTCCTTTATCTTCTTCATCAATACTCTTATTTGAGAGACAGAGCTTGCTTCGGCTCTAGTTCATTCTCCAAATATGCGCAGTAGCCAGAGCTTGGCCAGGCTGACCCCTGAAGTTAGGAATTCAGTCCAAGTCTCCCCAGGGAGTAGCAGGGGCCTGAACACACAAGCCCTCTGCTGCCGCCTCCCAGGTGGTGCATTAGCAGGCAGCGGGGCTGAGGGGCTGAGGTAGGGACCTCGGTAGGGACCTCGGTAGGCAAATGTCCCCGTGGCAGTGTAACTGCTCCGCCAGTACTCAGCCTGTTCGTCATCTTAGGTTAACACAGAGAAGACTTCCAGGAAGATGTCTGTGGGGACAGGGTTTTTTTGTTGTTTTTTGCGAGAAATCTGCAGATGGTTCTTGATTACTCTTTTACTTCTCAAGTGTAGTTGACACTCAATAATTCTAATCACTTAACTTTTTGAGTACAAATCCTTTCTTGACATCATTGACATTTCTACTGCCTTAATTAAAGCCTTCATTTCTCACCTGGCTTATTTTAATAGTATTTTCATTTGTGACTGATAATAAAGTCCCAAAGTGATTTTTCCCATGAAATGAAAAATTTGTTGTTTAAAATTCATTAGAAGTATTATTTTTTTCTTCTGATTTTGTTCTGCCCTTGGGCATTCTTGGGCATTAATGAGTTTTCTGCAACATTTGAAGGCAACTTTGGAGCCATATTCTGCCTTGGGACCAGGTTGCTGTGCTTAGATGTTATTTCTTGTGTTTTTGATGACTTACAGTGCATTAGTGAGGACATAGTGGTCCATACAGGTAAAGATGGTGGGGAAAGTTAAGTCATGACATGGGTATGTGTTAGTACAGACATGCCAACCCTGGAAGAATTCTGGCGTAGTGTGTTCCAGATTGCCTGTTCACTGTGACTTCTATCTTGTGGAGCCCACTGCTGTGCTTAGTCAACAGTGAAGTTTGCTGTGTGTGTTTCATTGCTAGCCTCAGTGGTGGTAATAGGAGATGCACATACAAAGTAGACTTCAGGAAGGTGCTTAGCTATAAATGTACAAGACAGGCTGCCAGAGTTAACAGGTTTAAAGTCAGCTTTTAAGAACCGCCAACTGGTATGGTAGCGTAAGGTCGCATTGCTCTGATTCAGCAAGTAAAGGTTTGCAGGTGTCAGATCCATTTAGTACGACATACTTGTATACATTTTCTACTTTAATATTATTGAAGTCAAATGGCTTAAAAATATAGACCCAGGCAAAAGACTACATATTTCCACAATGAAATGCAACATTAATCTGCCTTTTGTGAAGCAACATCATCTGTTACATTGATGTTACCTTAAATTTTCTTTTGTGTCTTTGAAGTCTTTTTTCCAAAGATTTATTTGTTTTTTTTTTTAAGAATTATTTTGTTTTTATTTAAAAAGCAGATATGCAAAAACAAAGAGAGACAGAGATGGATCTTGCATCTGTTGATTCACTCCCCAAGTGGCCGCAACGCCCAGAACTGAACTGATCTGAAGCCAGGTGTCAGGAGCTCTTCTGGGTCTGCTCTGCGGGTGCAGGGTCTCACTGCTTTGGGCTGTCTTTGACTGCTTTCCCAGGCCACAGGCAGAGAGCTGAATGGGAAGCGGGGCCTCTGGAACATGAACTGGTGCCCATATGGGATCCTGGTTTGTGCAAGGCGAGGACTTCAGCTACTTGGCTACCGTGCCAGGCCCAATTTTTTTTTTTATTTAAAATTTATTCATTTTCATTGGAAAGTAAGATTTATAGAGAGAAGGAGAGACACAGAGAAAAAAAGATCTTCCATGTGCTGGTTTACTCCCCAAGTGGCTGCAACATCTGTAGTTGATCTGAAGCCAGAAACCAGGAGCTTCTTTCCAGTCTCCTACACAGCTGCAGGGTCCCAAGGCTTTGGCCCATCTTCTACTGCTTTACCAGGCCACAAACAGGGAGCTGGATGGGAAGTGGAGCAACTAGTATACAGACCAGTGCCCGTATGGACCCGGGAGAGTTCAATGCAAGGACTTTTGCCACTAGGCTACCACACCAGCTGATTTATTTGTTTGACTTAAAAGTCTGAGTTAGAGAGAGAGGGAGAGACAAAGAGATCTTGCATTCACTGGATCACTCCCTAAAATGGCCGCAGCTACCAGAGCTGAGCTGGTTTGAAGCTGGGAGCTAGGAGCTTCTTTAGGTCTCCCATGTGGGTGCAGGGGTTCAAAGCCTTATGCCATGCTCTCCTGCTTCCCAGGGCATTAGTAGGGAGCAGGATCAGCAGTGGAGCAGCTGATATTTACGGTATTTATGGTGGACAAACTCTGACAAAAATTCAGGGTTTAAGTGAGTATAGAAATGGAGCATTTATAGACAATGTCAGACAGTCCAGCATCCCATTGTCTACACATTTCCAACAGTTTCATCTGACATTGTACCAGCAATGTCGGGGTACACTTAAATAAGAGACTGATGGAATTGTGATTCCTTATGAAGGACTATACTATTGTAGTAAAATAGGGAAAATCTGTGGGGGGCTAGGAGTTTGGGGTGGAATCCCAGTCTATACAAAATTGTACCACATAATTCAGAAATTCAAAATAAAAATATATAAAACGAAAAAAAAAAAAGAAATGGAGCATTTCTGTACATTTTTCTTGTATATTTTGTTTCCTATAACCTTTTAGGAATAATACTTTAAAAATGATAGAACTCTTGGTGTCATTGCTTTCAATTAATTATTAATAAGGGATTATATAACAGTATTTCACATGTGGTATATAATATGTATTGACAGAAAAAGGCTTACTTTCTTATTTAAAAATATTTATTATTTGAAAGGCGGAAATACAGAAAGAAAAAGAAAAATACAGGAGAAAAAAGGAAAAAATACAAAAAGAAAAAGGATTTGACATACATGGAGAAGTCCTTCTTGTGCTGGATAACTTCGCAAATGGCCGCAATGACCAGGGCGGTCCAGGCTGAAGCCAGTGCCCAGAGTGTCGTCTGTGTCCTCTGTGTGCGTGCAGGGGCCATGGCCTTGGGCCATCCTCTACCACTTTCCAAGGTGCTTTAGCAGGGGTCTGAACATTCAGGACTATAAAACCAGTATGCATATGAAGTGTCAACATTGCAGGTTATGTTAGACCGTAACCTTGTCCCCAAACCTACTTTGTTAATGTTATAAAATATATACCAAAAATCTTAGCATGCAGGTGGGAGACTATCTGTGGTTAGAAAAAGATGAATAGTATCAGCATCATATTCGTTTTTTTTTTTTTTTGACATTTACTTATTTATTTGAAAAGCAGAGTTACAAAGAGAGACAAGGGAGTGGAGAGAGACAGAGAGAGAGAGAAGAAGAAAGGAGAGGAGAGAGATCTCTGTTGGTGATTCACTCCTCCAATGCCAGCAGTGACCTGGCCGAAAACCTGGAGCATATCCAGGTCTCCGGCATGGCTGGTAGGGCCCAGCAACTTGGTTTGTCTTCTACTCTTTCTCAGGTACATTAGCAGGGAGCTGGATGGGAAGTGGAGCAACTGGAATTTGAACCTGCACCCACATGGATGCCAGCATAGCAGGTGGCAGCTAAATCCTCTATACCGTTACACCAGCCCCAGCACTGTATTCTGATACCCAACCTTCAGTGAGTACTTCCATTGTCTTAACTTGACTCTCTTTTTGTTTGTTTGTTTTTGAAGATTTATTTATTTTTATTGAAAAGTCAGATTCACAGAAAGAAGGAGAGACAGAGAGAAAGACCTTCCATCTGGTGGTTCACTCCCCAAGTAGCCATAACGAGCTGAGCTGATCCAAAGCCAGAGCTGAGCCAATCCAAAGCCGGACTCCAGGAGCCAGGACCCGTGCAGGTGCAGGGTCCCAAGGCTTTGGACCATCCTCTATTGCTTTCCCAGACCACAAGCAAGGACCTGGGAAGGAAGTGGAGAGCCGGGATACGAACCAGGGCCCATGTGTGATCCCTGTGCATTTGAGGCAAGAACATTAACCACTAGGCTAACATGCTGGACCCATGACTTGACTTTTGAGGCAGTTTACACTAACACTTTACAAACTTATAAATAACTTCATAACATTTTGTAGGGCATTTTGAATATCTGCTGTGTGCCAGTCATCATGTTAAACATTGGAGGAGAGAGGGAACTGTAAGTCCTATCTGTTTTGTTCCAGAGCAATGACAGATAAGTGGGGAGTGGAGATAAGAAAGTAGCAGTCAATCAGATAACCCTACTGTAAGTCAGTAGTAAGCACCAGAAGGGCAGGAGCAAGGGCTTCTGAGAAGGAGTGATTTTCTGGTGTTTCTTTCAGAGAAACCTTGAAAGTCGTCTTGAAGAAGGTGGGATATATGATAAACTTTGAAAAGGATGTGTAAAAGTGTAGAAAGAAGGAAGAGGACTGCAATTTTGATGGGGAGTATGTTGAATCTAATCATCAGTTCTGGTTTTTGTTTTTAACATTTATGTATTTATTTGAAAAGCAAAGTTGGAAAGAGTAGCAGAGGTGTTAGAGAGATCTCAGATGGCTGTAATGGCCAGAGCTGGGCTGGTCTGAATCCAGCAGCCAGTAGCCTAGACCTTCATCCAGATTTGCTATGTACTCACAGGTGCTCCGGTTCTTGGGGTGTTTTCCACTGCTTTCGGAAACGTGTAAACACAAAGCTGAATTGGAAGTGGATTGCCTGGAACTAAAACTGGTTTTCATATCCAGTGCTCACTCTGTGGCTTATAGCTTTGTCTGCCATGCCACAGCTCTGGAACCATGTATTGCCATTTGCTACCACAGATCCTGATCCATGAACACAGGACATCTTTGGACATGTTTAAATTCTTTTAAATTTTTTTTCAAAGATATATTTATTTATTTATTTTATTGGAAGGTCAGATATACTGAGAAGGAGGTAAGACAGAGAGGAAGATCTTCCATCCGCTGATTCACTCAAGTGGCCATAGTGGCTGGAGCTTCTTCCAGGTCTCCCACATGGGTGCAGGGTTCCAAGGCTTTGAGCTGTCCTCTACTGCTTTCCAAGGCCACAAGCAGGGAGCTGGATGGGAAGCGGGGCCCCTGGGATTAGAACTGGCACCCATATGGGATCTCCTACGTATATACAAGGCAAGGATTTTAGCTGCTAGGCTACCGTGCCGGGTTCCGCTTTTAACTTTCTTTAACTAAGTGAATTTCCCGTTTTTTTCACATTCAGTTTATTGCTGTGATGCTTTTCTTGAAATACAGCTGATTATCTTCATCTTCTGTCCTGCAGTCTTGCTGAATTAGGTCGTTAGTGCTAATAGATTTTTAGTGGATTCTTGAGGATTTCCGATATACCAATTCATTATTTTACTTTCTCCTTTCCAATATGGATGCCTTTTGTTTTTCTTGCATAATTTGTCTAAAACCTTTAATAGTATGAATAGAAACAGTAAGAACAGACATTTTTCTCCTAATCTCAGGAGAAAGTGTTCAGTCTCTGGCTATCAAGTATGATGTTAATTCTAAGTTCTGTGTTTTTAAAAGATTTATTTTGGGCTTACTGCAATAGCGTAGTGGCTAAATCCTTGCCTTGCGTGCACTGTGATCTCATATGGGCGCCAGTTTGTGTCCCGGTTCCTCCACTTCCTGCTCCTTGCTTGTGTCCTAGGAAAGCAGTAGAGGACAGTCCAAGGCCTCAGTACCCTGTACCTGAGGAAACACTCCTGACTGCTGGCTTTGGATAAGCCCAGCTTCGATCATGGCAGCAACTTGGGGAGTGAACCAGTGGATGGAAGATCTTTCTTTTCTTTTTTTTTGTTTTTTAAAGATTTATTTTTATTACAAGGTCAGATATACAGAGAGGAAGAGAGACGGAGAGGAAGATTCTCTGTCCGATGATTCACTCCCCAAGTGAGCCGCAACGGCCGGTGCGCACCGATCCAAAGGCGGGAACCTGGAACCTCTTCCGGGTCTCCAACACGGCTGCAGGGTCCCAGTGCATTGGGCCGTCCTCGACTGCTTTCCCAGGCCACAAGCAGGGAGCTGGATGGAAAGTGGAGCTGCCGGGATTAGAACTGGCGCCCATATGGGCTCCCGGGGCGTTCAAGGCCAGGCCGCCAGGCCCTGGAAGATCTTTCCATTTCTCTTTCTTTCTGTAAATCTCCCTTCCCAATAAAAATAAATAAATTTTTTAAAAAGATACTAACTTACTTATTTTTATTGAAAAGGCAGATATACAGAGAGAAGTAGATACAGAGAGGAAGATCTTCCATCTGCTGCTTCATTTCCCAGGTGGCTGCATCAGCTGGAGCTGAGCTGATCTGAAGCCAGGAGCTTCTTCTCTGTCTCCCATGCAGGTGCAGAGTCCCAAGGCTTTGGGCCATCCTCTATTGCTTTCTCAGGCCCCAAGCAGGGAGCTGTATAGGAAGTGGAGCAGCTGGGACACAAACCAGCATGCATATGGGATCCTGTGTATGCGAGTATTTAACCAGACCCTCTATTTTTTTCTTTATAGGAAGTGTTGCTATTATTATTATTAATATTAATAAAATATCTTTATTGTTACATGTCTATAAAGGACTTCTGTTTCTTGTTAGCAAATACTTATCTTTTTTGGGGCTCGGCGGCGTGGCCTAGTGGCTAAGGTCCTCGCCTTGATCCCATATGGCTGCTGGTTCTAATCCCGGCCGCTCCACTTCCTCTCTGTCTCTCCTCCTCTCAGTGTATCTGAGTTTGTAATAAAAATAAAATAAATCTTAAAAAAAAAACTTATCTTTTATTTGAAAGCATTGCAGAGAGAGCTGGAGAGACAGAGAGATTGAGATCTGTCTGCTGATTTTCTCCTCGAATGGCTGCTACAACCAGGCTTGGGTCAGGCGAAAGCCAGGAGCCAGGAGCTCCTTCTGGGTCATCCACAGAGGGTTGAGCACGCAAGGACTTGGGCTGTCCTCTGCTGCTGTCCCAGCCACCTTGGCAGGGAGCCGAATTCAAAATGAAGTAGCTGGGTCTTGAACCAGTGCTTGCAAATCATGATTTAAATTATTGTGCCCGAATACTGGGCCACTATTTATTTGAAAAGTAGAGTGGCAGATGGATGAGCAATCTGCATCCACTGGTTCACTCCCCAGTTGGTTACAGTGACCAATGCTTGGCAGGACCTAAGCAGGACTCAAAAATTCCACCCATGTCTCCCATGTGAATGGCATGCTGGCCTCACAGACAACCCATTACCACAATGCCAGTACTCTCTAATGTCCTTTTTGGTTTCTTCTGGATCCATTAGGAGAGTGTTGTTTAACTTCCACATAGTTGTGAACTTGCCAATTTTCTTTATGTTGTCTGATCTTGTGTTTCATTGCATTGTTATTAGAGAACGTATTTTATATGGTTTGATTCTGTTTCAGTTTATTTATATGTAATCCAATGTAATCTATCTTGGAAGCGTTGCATGTGTGTCTGACTAGGCTGTGTATTCTGCTGTTGCATGAAGTGTAGTGTAACTATCTGTTAGGTTTACTTTATTGTAGTGTTGTTCATGTTCAACATTTCAAATCCTGGAAAACTAATTAATAACATGTTCAAGTCCTCCAGTCCTTATCATCAGATTAATTAATATGAATTCTTCATAAAAGATAAAACAGATTTACCTGAATTTCTTGTCATGTATTTAGTATGTCATGTAATCAGAATTGAAGCTTAAGTGTCTAATTATTATATCTGCCATGCTAGCTATTGAGATTTGGACTTTACAGAAGGTAGTTAGAGAAAATTGTGTTTTTTGTTTGTTTTTGGTTGATTGGTTGGTTAGTTGGTTTACTTTTTTGGTTTGTTGTACATTTATTTTATTCTTGAGTACTTTCATTAGCAAGGATACTGCACTGCATCAAAGTAATCCATATCAGCCAGTGACAGTGCTTAGTTGTCACTAAGCCACCTTTGAGTTGAGCAACAGCATAGGGAGACAAGGGATCATCTTGAAAGTTAGTGCTAAAGCTTCTTTTTTAAAAAAAGTTTATTTATGTATTCAAATGTCATGATTAGAGAGGAGGAGGAGAGACAGAGATAAATGTATTTTTTTTTTTTAAGATTTATTCAGTTTATTACAAAGGCAGATATACAGAGAGGAGGAGAGACAGAGAGGAAGATCTTCCGTCCGATGATTCACTCCCCAAGTGACAACGGCCGGTGCGCGCCGATCCGAAGCCGGGAACCAGGAACCTCTTCCGGGTCTCCCATGCGGGTGCAGGAACCCAAACCACTGGGCTGTCCTCGACTGCTTTCCCAGGGCACAAGCAGGGAGCTGGATGGGAAGTGGAGCTGCCGGGATTAGAACTGGCGCCCATATGGGATCCCAGGGCGTTCAAGGCGAGGACTTTAGCCGCTAGGCCACGCCGCCGGGCCCAATAAATTTCTTTCATCCAGTGTTTCACTTCTCAAATGGTTCCATCAGCTAGGCCCAGGTTGAGGCTGGGCCTAGGCTGGGTCAGGCCAAAGTCAGGAGGCAGGAGCTTCATCTGGGTTTCCTACATGGTTGCAGGGGTCCAATCCCCAGAGCTGTTTTCTGCTTGCAAGGCCCAGGACATCTCTTCTTGAAAATTTGTATCTATTAGTCATTCTGCAGAGTTGAGAAACTTAACATTTATATTGTTATCTGAAATACTGTCTGAATTTAAGTTTCCCAGTAATGAACCTGACAAGCACATCCACTGCTTCATTCTCGGATCAGGAAAGCCAAGGGCCATGTGTTGCATTTAAAAGTCCTCAATTATAGAAGTAATTTTTAGTCTTCTACTCACCTTTGGACATTTTCTAGATATTTCAGATTAATTTTGTAGAATGATCTTCACTTCAGGTTTGCTTTAGGTGATTGGATTCAGGTTGAATATTTTGTAACAGGAAAAATACGTGGTGATGGATCTTCCATGCATTGCATGATGAGACGTGTGAGGCCAGTTAGTCCCATTATTGGTGGGAAGTTTTTGCTTAAGTAAATGTAGCGTTTTCAATATTTCTGGCTTTTTATTTTTAATTATTTGAGAGGCAGAAATACTGAGACTGCCCCCACCCCCCGCTGCTCCCCCCCTTGTGCCCGAAATGGCCAGCCTGGACTTGCTGAACATGAGGCCAGTGCCAGGCTGCAATGTAGGTCTCCCACATTGAAATCTCTCCTATATGTCATTTATGCTCATTGTTTTGTTTTCCAAAACAGGATTTCTTTGGCAGTGAATCAGAGAGAGAATTGTATTGTGGACATCGTGTGTTTAAAAGTATTGTTTATTTTATGTATTTGAATGGAAGGCAATTAAGAAGAGGAAGTGAGAATGAGAGAGAGAATCTTCTGTTTTGCTGGTCCCCCACTAAAACCAGGAGTCCAGGATTCCAGCGGGGTCTCTCACCAAAGACTTGGCCCCTCTTCTGGTACTTTCCTGCATTGGCAGGGAGCTAGATTGGAAAAAGAGCAGCTGGGAGTAGACCCGGCACTCTGGAAATCCTGGCTTTTTGCAATGCCCAGCACTGGCCTCAGGAGTCATACCTGTTTTCGCAATATATTTAGCAGTATTTCTTGAATGATTATTTTAATGCTGTTGCATACATGAAAGTGTGTCATTTTAAAGAAATTTTCTGGCCACTCACAGTTTCAATTTAGGATGCTTAAGGTTACTGATAAGCTAATATGCCTCATTAGCCCTGTCAGATAAATACTGCTTTGTGAAATGCCAGCATTGTAGTTCAAAACTCTACCTACAGGTTTCTTGTATGGAGTATGATGTAATTTGTTGGTTAAATGTACAGGAGAAAAATATATTTTCTTTAAATATAGGATCTCTGAGTACTTAAGTACATATGTTGTATAGTAATTTTTTATAAGACCTCACTTTCTTTTTTTATTTTTAAGATTTATTTATTTTTATTACAAAGTCAGATATACAGAGAGGAGGAGAGACAGAGAGGAAGATCTTCCGTCCGATGATTCACTCCCCAAGTGACCACAACAGCTGGTACTGCGTCGATCCAAAGCCGGGAACCAGGATCTTCCTCCAGGTCTCCCACACGGGTGCAGGATCCCAAGGCTTTGGGCCGTCCTCGACTGCTTTCCCAGGCCACAAGCAGGGAGCTGGATGGGAAGTGGAGTTGCCGGAATTAGAACCGGCGCCCATATGGGATCCCGGGGCTTTCAAGGCAAGGACCTTAGCTGCTAGGCCATGCAGCTGGGCCCTGTATAGTAATTGTTAAGGGGGGCCTCGTGTGGTTGTCAGTCCTTACCTTATATATGCTGGGATCCCACATGGGTGCTGGTTTGTACCCTGGCTGTCCCACTTCTCCTCCAGCTCTCTCTTGTGGCCTGGGAAGGCAGTCAAGGACGGCCCAAAGCCTTGGGGTCCTGCACCCATGTGGGAGACCTGGAGAAAGATCCTGATTCCTGGTTTCAGATCAGTTCAGCTCCGGCCATTGTGGCCACTTGGGGAGTGAACCAGCAGATGGAAGATCTTCCTCTCTCTCTTCTGCTCTCTGTAAATCTGACTTCTCAATAAAAATAAACAAGTTTAAAAAAACAACATAGTGTCTCAATTACAGAAGTGGCACTTCCATTTTCTTTTCTTTTTTTTTATTATTTAAAGATTTATTTATTTATTTATTATTGCAAAGTCAGATATACAGAGAGGAGGAAATGCAGAGAGGAAGATCTTCTGTCTAATGATTCACTCCCCAAGTGACCGCAACGGTCGGTGCTGCGCCAATTCGAACCCAGGAGCCAAGAACCTCCTCCGGTCTCCCACAAGGGTGCAGGGTCCCAAAGCACTGGGCCCTCCTCGTCTGCTTCCCAGGCCACAAGCAGGGAGCTGGACGGGAAGCCGAGCTGCCAGGATTAGAACCGGCGCCCGCATAGGATCCCGGGGCATTGAAGACAGGACTTTAGCCACTAGGCCACCACACTGGGCCCGGCACTTCCATTTTCTCACCTTTTCCACAAGACTATTTCAGTTCAGTTTCTTTACTAACCGAAGTTAGCCAAAGATGGTTATTGAAAGCCTCAGTTTGGCCATATTTTTGAGGTGTTAATCAAAGTCTTAGTATCTTTAGAGGAGAAATGTCATTTGTGGGGGTATCTAGAGCAACAACAAAGCTGAGATCAAACTGCCACACAGAAGGACACCAAGGAGGCTGTAGTTGGGACAATAAGAATTGATTTAAGGTAGAGATGCAAAGTACAGAACAGAGCTGGGCCCTGGCGGGGAGAGTGGGGTAAAAGCAAATGGGTTTTCTACTCTTTTTTTGTTTGTTTCTTAAAAGATTTATTTATTTATGTTGGAAAGACAGATTTACAGAGGGAAGGAGAGACAGTAAGAAAGGTTTTCAGTTCACTGGTTCACTCCCAAGTGTGTGACAACAGCCGGAACTGGTCTGATCCAAAGCCAGGAGCTTCTTCCAGGTCTCCGATTCTACTGTTTTCCCGGGCCACAAGTAGGGAGCTGGATGAGAAGTGGAGCAGCCAGGGCATGAATTGGCGCCCATATGGGATCCCCCATGTGTGCAATGAGAAGATTAGGCACTCGGCTGGCCCGGTTCTCTTTCTTTAAGAAGAGAAATAGGGCCCGGCGGCGTGGCCTAGCGGCTAAAGTCCTCGCCTTGAAAGCCCCGGGATCCCATATGGGCACCGGTTCTAATCCCGGCAGCTCCACTTCCCATCCAGCTCCCTGCTTGTGCCCTGGGAAAGCAGTCGAGGACAGCCCAGTGGTTTGGGTTCCTGCACCCGTGTGGGAGACCTGGAAGAGGTTCCTGGTTCCCGGCTTCGGATCGGCGCGCACCGACCGTTGTCACTTGGGGAGTGAAACATCGGATGGAAGATCTTCCTCTCTGTCTCTCCTCCTCTCTGTATATCTGACTTTGTAATGAAAATAAATAAATCTTTAAAAAAAAAAAGAACAGAGAATAGTTGGGCTTCTCAGGAGGCAGTGGTGATGACACAAATTGAAGCTTGGGGTTTTAGCACTGCACAAGCTGTAGCTCATATGTCTCTAACAGAACACTTTGAAAACTGGCTGGGCTACATGTATTTCTGGCTGGGTTCTCATTCTGCACTGGGGTTTTCTCTCTGGGTGGTTGTGGAGAAGCTGTTGATGTTGATAAACCTTACCAAGACCCAGCTTTTGCTCTAATGGCAGTTATTAATTGAAAATTAGAAGGAAATATGCAAGTGAATATTAAACTGACAAAAAAATACTAAGAATTTAATTTTATCTGTGTGTGTGTGATGTCTGGCTTGTGTGTCTCTTCATAGCAACATGAACCGTGAAGACCGGAATGTGCTGCGTATGAAAGAACGGGAAAGGCGGAATCAGGAAATTCAGCAGGGCGAAGACGCCTTCCCACCCAGCTCTCCTCTCTTTGCTGAGCCTTACAAAGTTGTAAGTTGTTTGTTTTGTTTGAGGTGTATTTTATTTCAAAGGCAGAGTTACAGTAATGGAGATAGAGTCGGAGAACCTTCCCTCTTCTAGTTGACATCCCCAAAGGGCTAGGCCTGGTGAAGGTGAAAGCCAGCGCTTCCTGTGGGTCTGCACAGGGTGCAGTGGCCAGGCCCTTGGGCTGTCCTGCCGTCCTGCTGGTGATCCTCCGCGGAGCAGCCTCGGGGAGGCTGGTATGTGGCAGAGCGAGTATGCTTTTGAATGTTTCAGTCTTCAGTTTTATGAATCAAGTGAATTTAATATTTTGTAGATTATTTTATTTCTCCTATCCACACTGTTAATTGATATTCACATGCTTAATTCACTGAGTTGTAGTGATTATTAGTAAATTGAAATGAACATATCTTTAGTGTTAGTTTGGCTGTTTGTGTGATACTTGCCTCTCATTTTCCTTCTAATGCTTCCAGTTGCTTTCCTTTCAAGTGCTTAATTAACAAGATCAAATTAATACTAAAACATGCTGTAGTAACAAATGGAGCAGTTTCAGTTTCCATTACTGTTAGCTATATGGTTTGCGAGACGCTAAATAATACAATTTCTGCTTGTGAATGTACCTTTAGCGACATTTGGTTTGGCCTTGGATGGTGTTTGAATTGTTCTTTACATTTTAAAGACTTGTATTATATATGTAACAGTGAAAATATGAAGGTGAGTTTACAGGTTCATGGGAAAATGGAAGGAAGGGCTAAGTTTATTTTTCCATGAGCGTTTTGAATTGCGGTACACCATGTGTTACGCAGTAATGACTACAGTATGAGGTTGAGAGTGTTCGTTTTTCTAATGAAATATTAAAAGTAACAACATACTCAAAATTTAGTTTACTTCTGTTACATTTGGTTTTTATGGAAGCTACTTATATATTCTACCTTTTAAAAAGTCTGTTAGCTAGAGCTGTCATTTTCTAATTTATTTATTTATTTGAAAGATTTATTTTTTTTTATTGGAAAGTCGGATATACAGAGAAGAGGAGAGACAGAAAGGAAGATCTTCTGTCTGCTGATTTATTCCCCAAGTGGCCACTGTGGCCGGAGCTGAGCTGATCCACAGCTAGGAGCCAGGAGCTTCTTCCAGGTCTCCCATGCGGGTGCAAGGTCCCAAGGCTTTGAGCCATCCTCAACTGCTTTCCCAGGCCCCAAGCAGGGAGCTGGATGGGAAGCAGGGCTGCTGGGATTAGAACTGGCACCCATATGGGATCCTCTGGCATGCAAGCGAGGACTTTAGCCATAAGGCTACCATTATGATTTGGGTTATATTACTGTTAATAATCTAAACTCACTTGTTTCTTGCCAATCTCATAGATAAATATTGGTGTGTTGTAGTTGTTTTTTCTTTTTAATTTCTATTCAATGCAGTCAGTTTTTTTTCTTTGACTATGAACATTTGAGAGTCCTAAAACCTGTGGACATCAGACATCTTAGATCTTTTATTACTTTTGAATGATTTTTTTACAACTTATTTACTGTTGACTTCAAAAGTTGAAATATTCATTGGTCAGAGAAAATATCCAGGATTTGAAACTTTTTCAAGAAATTTTCTTTGTTTAATTTGTTTGAGACTTTTGTTATGGTGAATTAACAGAGGGAGTTACAAAAAACAATCTGGGTGTAACTTGTTTTACTAGATTTTTTGTTTCTGCTTCTGACCATAACACTGAATTAAGAGGAATAAAATTGTTCATGGATTAATAAAATATGAGTGCTAGCTACCATGCTGGCTTAACACTTAGTATATATAAAGGCATATTTATTTATTTGAAAGCAGGGCTAGGGATGGGAAATCAGAGATCTTTGATCTCCTGGCTGCAGCAGGTGGGACTGTGCTGGGGCAAAGCCAAGGTCCTGAAACTTCTTCTAGGTCCCATGTGCGTGCAGGAGTTCAAGAACTTGGGCCATCTTCTGCTACTTTCTGAGGGCATTAGCAGAGAGGTGGATCGGAAGTAGGAGCATCTGGAACTCAAACTGGCACCTTTATATGGGGAGCTGGCCTCACTGGTGGTGGTTTTACCCGCTATGCCACAATAGCAGCTCCTGCAATATTTCTAGTTTAGCATTAGTGTTAGTAAGGTTTTTTTTTTTTTGCTATGAAAGTTATGTATTTATCATTGCCTCTAAGTGTTAACTTTGAGATATGCAGCCTTCCTTTAAAAATTTTCTTTGCATTTGAAGTTAAATAAATAAGTTTTGAAGAATATTTTATTGCTGAGCATGCTAATTTTATACCTTTATGTTGCATTTTTTTTCCTAGACTAGCAAAGAAGATAAATTATCAAGTCGCATTCAGAGTATGCTTGGAGACTACGATGAAATGCAGGATTTCATAGGAGATAGGTCTATACCAAAGCTTGTAGCAATTCCCAAGCCTACAGTACCACCAACCACCGATGAAAAATCAAATCCAAATTTCTTTGAACAGAGACATGGAGGTTCTCATCAGAGTAGCAAATGGACTCCAGTAGGACCTGCACCCAGCACTTCTCAGTCTCAGAAACGGTCGTCTGGCTTGCAAAGTGGACATAGTAGCCAGCGGACCGGTGCGAGCAGCAGCAGTAGCACCAACAGTAGTGGCCAGAGGCATGACCGTGACTCATACAGCAGCAGTGGGAGCAGTAGCCGGAAAAAAGGCCAGCATGGATCAGAACACTCCAAATCACGTTCGTCTAGCCCTGGAAAGCCCCAGGCTGTTTCTTCATTAAGCTCTAGTCATTCCAGATCTCATGGGAATGATCACCATAGCAAGGAACATCAGCGTTCCAAATCTCCTCGGGACCCTGATGCGAACTGGGACTCTCCCTCTCGCGTACCGTTTTCAAGTGGGCAGCATTCAAATCAGGCTTTCCCACCTTCGTTGATGTCAAAGTCCAGTTCCATGTTACAGAAACCCACTGCCTACGTGCGGCCCATGGATGGACAGGAGTCCATGGAACCCAAACTGTCCTCTGAGCACTACAGCAGCCAATCCCATGGCAACAGCACAACCGAACTGAAGCCCAGCAGCAAAGCCCATCTCACCAAACTGAAAATCCCTTCCCAACCACTGGATGTAAGTCTCCAGTTCAGAGCTGTTCACATTGTGATGTGTTAACCTGTTGACCATGAAATATGATTGAACCTGAACTACAGCTTTGCCATAATGATAAAGAAAGTGCAAATTTAAAGGCTGAAAAAAGAGGTCCAAAGAAAGATTTGTTAGTGACTCCCAAATGGATCCAGGGACTGTTAGCTTTCCCTCCTGGGAAATAGAGAAAATGTGCTTCACTGATTTCAGATGTGAAAATGACCATTCTGCTGGAGGAAGCCTGACCTATCAGTGCTTTCTCTCTCACTGTTGATGTCGTGGCATGATACATAGCTTGCTTGCTTTTGTCTACAAATCAGTTTTTCTATTTTTAAATTTTATTTTGCTTTTTTTTTTTAGAATTGAGAGGCAGAAAGGGAGCTCTGTCCACTGGTTCACTTTCTAACCCTGAGTGTTGAAACCAGGGCCTGAGAAGACAATCAGGTCTCTCATGAGGCAGGGTTGGGAGGGCAGAAACCCAGTTACTTGAGCCATCCCTGCTGCCGCCCAGGATCTACAGTGGCTGCCAGTGGAGCCAGAAGCTAGAGGGATGCAGAGCCAGCACTGCAAGATCTTCATTGTAGTGGTACTGGAGAATGAAATGGGAGTCATGGTTCGTGGTGCAACACACTAGGACGTTGGAGTTTATGGAAATGAATGTTGTATAGTGGTTATGTAGTGGGTTTTTTCCCTTTGGTTATATTTAAAGGATTGGAAAAGTTGCTCTAAATTTCTAGGGGTAATTTGGAATTTATTGTGTTTATTACCTCTTTATAGCCTGATACTAAAACATGACTTCAGAATAGTCAAGGAAGTGAGCATTTATTTTGAACTAGGTGAGATTTTCTTTTTTAATGCAGTTCACGGAATAAAAAATACTGACGTGGCATCTTTATCCAGAAATCTTAGTTAATGTTTCTGCATGATGAGTGGGGTTAAGGGTCAGGAATAGTCAAACTAAGAAGGAACTTCTCGTGTTGGTGGTATTTGTCATCTAATTACGCCTCTAAGGCAGACTGAATTGTTGATCCTTAGTGTTAGTCTGGATTTGAGCTTTCTAATTCATGTTTGTGCTTTAAAATAAGCAACTTACCATCTGTGATTTAAAAATGAAGGACTGTCCATCATGTTCCAAGCCAGTACTCTTAGTAATACTTTTAATAATGCTTAATAGTACTTGTCTTCCTCTGTTGGTTTATATGAAGTGGTTTACCTCAGTATCATGACATATTCTATATATAAGGAAACTTAAATTTTGCACAAGCTGCTTACTTGAAATATCATGTCTTAAAAATAATTTCTCATGTGAAGTATAAAAAAATACACGATTGTAAAAACCATTGAAAAATACAGATTTCCCGAAGCTGTGCTTTCTAACTAGTTTTCTGATTTAATACATTGGTAGAATCATTAATACTTTTTTTTTTCATTTAAGGTTTGTTCATTTTAAAGGCATTATGACAGAAACAGTGAGAGAAATCATCCATTTCCTGGTTCCTGAATGCCTGCAACAGCCAAGGCTGGGCTAGGCCATAGCCAGGAACAGGAACCATTCTGATCTCTTCTGTGGAAGACTGGGACCAGCACTTGAAGTCATTAACTGCTTTCCCAGTTGTATTTGCAGGGTGCTGGATTGGAAATGGAGCAGCTAGGATTCCCAGCAGCATTCCTATATGGGATGCTGATGTCATTTGCTGTGGCTGAACCAGATGCACTCTAACAGCAACCCCCCCATGAAGATTTACTTAAATTCTACTTCATTTATAATAGTTTCTAAAAATCTTTGTAGCTACTATTATACAAAGCTAATCATACTTCAAATGTGTATTTCTTTTTCCTAAGGCTTCAGCTTCTGGTGATGTGAGCTGTGTGGATGAAATCCTTAAAGTAAGTTTTGTTTATGTATTTATTTATTGGATAATGGTCCTCTGCAAGCTTACCCTGTTTTCACCAGAATTTCGCACAGGAGCCATAGCAACAGATTGCTTATATGTGTAACTTGATTATATTCACCATAGATGACTGTTCCACTGCTACCTATGTTCTGAATCATGTGGCTTTTTTGTTTTATTGTTTGCCTTCAAAGAGCTGATTTTGTTTTTTGTTTTAAGTAAAATAAATTTCAGTCCTAGCAGTGTGTCTTGAAAGGAAGAAATACAATATAACCATGCCTTCTCAACTTATCATAGAGTTAATACTTTGAAATGCTTAAAAAACTCAGTATTCAGATATTTACCTTGCAGATAGCTGGCTTTGTAATCCATCTGTACCTTCTGATTAGAAATCTGATAGTAACAGACCTCTAAGTACTGCACTTTTTGGGTGGTTAAAGCAATGCATTTAAAACCCACACATGGCCAAAATGTACATTCTTTTGTTAGAAGAAAAGGAAAATGTTGGAAAAAGAGAAAGTCCAGAGACTAAATGAGTGACCGTGACTGTGTTTCACTACGTGGAGAAAACTCAGTCTCCTGTTACTTGTACTTTTTTCCTTGTAAGCTCTTGAATTGTTGTCTCTATTTGATTTTCTCTGTTCTCCCCTATACCTTCCTGGAGCCCCCTGTCATCTCCCTTTGGCTGAACCTGTTTCTCTCAGGCACCATCTACTCCTTCGTCTGGGGGCTTCCTTTGGGTTTATACTTTCTTTCCCTCTCTGCTGATTTAGGAATTTAAAATTTGCGCTTCTGGAACGGTCATTTCTTTCCTTGACTATTCTAAGGCTTCATTGTTATTTTCCTGGTACTTTCCTTGCCCTCGCTCCTTACCGTTTGGGAAGCCTTGCCTTGTGTATTCTGTTCTCTATTAAGTGTGGTGCTTTGGTCCTAGCCTCCTGTGTTTTCTTTCTGCTTTTTGCCTCCTGTTCTTACTAGTCTTGGCTTTATCTGTTCCGTGGTTGGCCTCCTTTGTGTTTTGGTTTATTACTCTTAATTGCTTTTTAGCTGGATTTCCATTTAGATTTTTCTTTGCTTCTTCAAATGTAACATGTCTAATGCTATGCTATCAGACTTCCTTTTAGGTGCAGAATCTAATTAGTAAAATTTCCAGTCATGTTCTGTTTAATCATAAAACTAGATATAGACTTTGAAATTTCCTTTGAAATATCCGTTCTTCCCATTTCTGTGACCTTTAAGCTTCTGTAATTGTAACAGGGACCTCAGTGTGCTTGTCTCTACCTGCTTACCTGTCTTCTGTGTTATTACCAGCTGCTTTAATTCACTCTCCTGTCTTCGTAATTCTTTTACTTAAGAAATTTTCAGCAATTCTGTAGGAGCCATTTAAAGAGTAAGTAGTGTCCAAGTGTTATGTTCCAGACCTTCCTCAGTGCTTTTGCCCAACTGGTTTCCCAACCCATACTTTTATTTTGCTCTTTTACTTCCTTAAAGTAATCTTTTTTGGAATGTATTTGTCTTTCCTTTTCAGTTACATGTTGGATTCTCTTTATTATTATTATTTTTAAGATTTATTTATTTTTATTGGAAAGTCAGATTTACTGAGAAAAGGAGAGACAGAGAAAGATTTTCCTGTCCACTGATTCATTCCCCTAGTGGCTGCAATAGCCCAGGGCTGAGCTGATCCAAAGCCAGGAACCAGGGGCTTCTTCCGGGTCTCCCTAGCGGGTGCAGGGTCCCAAAGCTTTGGGCCATCCCCGACTGCTTTCCCAGGCCACAAGCAGGGAGCTGGGAGGGAAGTGATACGAACCAGCTTCCATATGGATCCTGGCATGTAATGTGAAGACTTTAGCCACTAAGCTATCATGCTGGCCCCTTTCTTTATTCTTAAAATCCCAATTTCCTGTACCAGGTAGACTACAGTGTCATAACTCACCTTTTGCAGTTGCCCATTTGTATTAAAATTCCAAGAGCAGATATTTATTTCCCTGAACCTTCAACAGCACGTGAAACTTTAGCTGCAACATTTCTTAAATTATTTTTTTGATAGTACTGGTCATTTACTCTGTATTTTATATAGAGAGAGCTTGGCACATGTCCTTGAATCATGTCATGATACATTCAGGAGTTCGATAAGTTTTTTTTTCCATTGAGAATATTTTAGCATTGGAGATACAAAATGCCGATCCCAAACCCTGAGACATGGGATTCTGCTTCCTTCTCCTTCCCTGTAAGCCATGGCTGGGGTACTTCATTTCCTTTTTGTGTTTTCTTCATATCTAGTCATATTGTTTGCAGGAATTTCTTGATAAACTTAAAATATTTTCTAAAATTAAGTGTAATATTAATTTTAAGATGCTTAATTGAGCACCTGCTGTGTGTCTAACACTGGATAATGACGGTAGTTTCACCTTCTGTAGCAGGAGATAGGAAATAGCAATGTCCTATTTCAAAAAGTGAGATGCTATTAAAAAATAAATATAAGAGATAAAGGACAATTATGTGCAGGTTACTCCCTAAGAGTTTCAGATAGTAGAGACTAAATTAAGTGACCTTGTCTGTCTTCCTTCTGTTCTTTTTCCCAGAGGTAGCTAGTGATAACCGTCTTTCCAGAGATTTTGTTTTCATGTATAAACATTTGCTAGGGCATAGACTGGTTTGTGTTTGTCACTTAACAATATACTGTGGACATAATTTCATGTGAATAGTTAAATTTCTTGTTTTGTTGTCTGCTTGGTGTTCCATTTCATGGCTGCCTGGCAATTGATTTAATCAACACAGTGCTTTGGGAACATAGGTTGTTTCTAATTTTTAAGTGTGAGCCTTTTGAATGTGTATCTTAACTGTGGATATAGCTTTGGAATATATTCCTAAGTTCTGTACCACTTTTGATTCACCTGCTGGCATTACTTGGAACTAAATGCCTAAAATAAAGTTTAATTTATTTTTGTAAATTATTCTAAGTTTAATATCTACATCTCCCCTCTTCTCTAACATACACACTGTGAATTTGCTCAGCTCCCACTCAATGACAATTGGTATAGGATTACTTAAAAAGAAGGCTGATGGCCCTCTTTATCTGTTTTTCTTCTTACTTGCTTTTAAAATTTTTTCATTTTCTCACGTGAGGAGTCTGCTGCAGTCAGACTTTCCTAGGATGAAATTGTGTGTCCACTGCTTACCGTGTGACTTTGAATAAGTGACTTTACCTGTATACTTTAGTTTCATCCTAAGTAGAGTTAGGCTAATAATCATGTCTACCTCATAATGGCATTGTGAGTACTAAATGAGTAACAGACATGTAGATACTTAGCCTAGTGTCTGGCCCATTAAAGGTACATAATAAATGTTAGCTGCTTTCCTTATCATTATCCTCTCCTCCCACTCTCACCACAGGCTCCCCCGATAGCACTTAGTGTGTGCCTTATATCTCATGACAAGCTGATTTCTCTTAACTATTAACAGATTTCCTCATCCTAACTGTGAATTCTTTGAAACCAGGGAATGTTTATTATTTATATTCCTTTTACCAATCCCATAGTGCCTTGCACACAATTGTGCTTGATAAATACTTGACTAATTATGTATAATTTTGGAGGAGCCATCATAAAACCAGCATTTATAAATAAAAATCTGGTTTTTAGCTGTATATTTTTATCCTTAACCTGGTTGAAAACAAACTGTAATAATTACATTTCAGGAGATGACGCATTCATGGCCTCCCCCTCTAACGGCTATTCATACTCCATGCAAAACAGAACCTTCCAAATTTCCTTTTCCAACCAAGGTAAGTAAATAAAATATCTTTGATACTGTAAGAAAATTCTAAATGGCTTGACGAATCGTATGAATTAAAAATTGTCTTGCCATTTCCATTCTAGTGGGAGACAGGCAATAAGTAAGTGAATAACTAGGTAAGTTGAGATAGTGATACTGCTATGAAGAAAATAAACAGGATGATGAAATTGTGAGCATCTTGGATTGAGAGGTACTTAAGAAATCTTGGAAGGCGATATGGGGAGAGACGTAAAGGCATTGGTGTTTATTGCAAGCTATTATGATGTATTTGAGGCCAGAGGTGATAGATGATTCTCAAACCATAGATTGAGGAAACCCTTCTCATAGGACATGGCACCCAGACCTGCGTCCTGTGGGAAGGGCTTCTTCAGGAAATGCTTCCAAGCTCACCTAAAATCAATACATTATTTTTCCTAGCATTAGTTGGTTCTTAAAATATAATACAGAAATATATCCTCCTCTAGGAAGTTTGGCCTGGATCTCCTATAGTAAATAAGCCCTTGCCATGCTGCCCCTGCCCCCTTTTCATGAAAGCTCCGTTCATATGTACCTCTGCAGGCCTTTTTAATGCATTTTTATATATTTGTATAATCATTACCCATAAAACTTTTCCATTTATTGTTTGTACACAGATACATTGTTGTGTATCTTTAATTAGCTAGCAGTGGATTTGTTGAAGATCTTGCCGTATTATTATATACTGAGATGTTTTCACGTCTGTGACTGCACCCATAGGGTAAATCCATCTGACTTTGTTTAACCATTTCTCTGTGGTACATTAAGTTTCCATTTCTATAAAGATTTCTTTAGTGAGTATCTTTGCGCCTGCCTTTCTTGTGTGCATATGAATTTCTGCAGAATAAAAAGCTGGTGGAATTGCCAAGTACTCGGAGTGTTTATCATGCTTACTCTCAAATTCCCTCTGGAGTGCCATCACAATACACTTCCCAGTTAGTATTTCCATTTGCATTACCCCTGTTTCTTACATGAACACGGCCAGTTGATAGTATTGAGTGTCAATCTTCTGAAGGCAAATGGCATTCCATTTCCTAGATCACTGGTGGAGGTCACCTTTGTCAGCCTCATGAGTACTTCTTATATCAGTGTGACTATTGCTCCTGCCGTTTGACTTGTAACTTTACTGGGGCTTTTTGTTTTGTATAATTTATTTAGTTAGTTTTCTCAGTTCTAGTAATGTTGGAAATATATCTCTTGGTTAGCTTCATGTCTTTTTTTAAGTTTTGTGACATTTTAATTCTGATAAATAAAATATATCCTCTTCCTTTAGCTTATTCGTGTGAGCCAAGGTCCGTAAACTACCGTTTTATTTGTGATGTCTGTCTTTCGGTCATTTTACTTCTGCCTGTGGTGTGAGGACAGCCCTGCCCATGCCGTCTCACTCTGCTGGTTCTTAAAGCCATCTTTACTGTGTCCTTGAGATGCACTTGTATTTGAGGTGCAGTGTGAGTCTTGAGAGTGGTGTGCACCGTGTGACCACTGTTGTCATCCCTCTCCGTGGCCCTGCATGACCACTGATGGATCCATGGCGTAACACTTGCCTTCATTAATTTAGCGTATGTTTAAGAAGTCTTCATGTTCTTGAATTATTTGATAGTTTTTTGTTTCTATTCCCAATTAGTATTCTGTTGAATGACAGTACCAAAGTTTGTTTTTCCATTTACTTTTCAATATTTAAGCTGTTAAGAATAAAATATTTGGGGTAGGTATTTGACATAACATCAAGATTCTGCTTGATTCACTCCCCAAATGGCTGCAACAGCTGGAGCTGGGCCAGTTTAAAGCCAGAAGATTCTTCCAGCTCCCACATCCATGCAGGAGCTTAAGCATGTGTGCTATCCTCTGATGCTTTCCCAGGCCTCAAGCAAGTGGGACCCAAATAGGAAGCAGTCACAGCAGGTAGAAGCTTAGTGTGCTATGCCACAGCTCTGACCCCTGTTTTTCTTAATTAATTAATCATTTGAAAGGCGCAGCCAAATCTCTTATCCAGTGGTTCTCTCCCCAAATGCCTGTAACAGCCCAGGCTGGGCCCTATCACAGCTGGGTTTCTGCACCTGAATGCACGTCTCCCATTTGGGTGGCAGGGAGCCAGGACTGAGCCCAACATCGTCTGCCTTCCAGCATTAGGAGGGGAAGCCGCATATCAAGCCCTTCTGGTAATGGAATGTGGATGTCTTAATGGCAGGCATAAATGCCCATTTTTTTTTCCTTTTCTTTTTTAAAGGTTTGTTTATTTATTTGTTTGTTTGGGGCTAAGCCAAGCAAAAGCCAGGAACCTAGAACTTCTTTCCAATAAACTTTGAAAGTGAGCAGCCAGGAGGTGAACTGATACTCATACCTGGTGCAGCTTTGCAGTCAGGGGCTTAACAGACTGGACCCCTTTTACTTTTTAATCCATCTGTTGAAGTAGGTTTCCTACAGATAGCACATAATTGAGCCTTTCTTTTCTAGTCTACTAGTCTTTGATATGTAATTGTCTTAAATTTTAGCTGCTTTTTAAATGTCTGTTGTTGTTTTAAACATTTTAATGTACGTATTTGAAAAGCAGAGAGAGACAGAAAGAGAGAGCTCCCCAGTCTACTTTTTCAGTGCTCAGGTGTTCAGAACAGCTGTCCCTGGCTGCGATGGGGCCACAAGTTGAACACAATCTCCCCTTCAGGGCAGAAGGCCAATCCCTTGAGTCACTGCCCCCAGCATCCGTGCTGGGGGCAAATCCAGTCTAGAGTCAAATCCAGGCACTCCATTCTGGGGCATGAAGGTCTTAACTGCAAGGCTAATAGTTCCCATAACTGTGCCTCTTCAGCGTAATCATTACTATTTTTTTTAAAAAAAGATGTGATGACTTAAATTTGAGTTCTGCCTGAGCAAGAACAAAGTTCTAAATCCGAATATCATTCTAAAGGTGACTCACAGTGCCCTACCCATCTCCGCCCTGCCCCACCTTTGTGCTCTTGTACAAGCTGTAGTATTCTCATTGAAAACCAAGTGATATGCAGAAGCAGCCTGATTGGTGGCGATTGCATTTGCCTTATAGGGACATGATCTGATGAGGAGACAGCCTGTGATTAGCTAGGATTCAGCTACTTAGTGTAACGAAAAAGCCTTATTTTTTTGTTTTCAAGGGTTTTGTTTTGTTTTGTTTTTAGGACTCCCAAATTTAAAAAAATTTAAGATATGGTGAGGGAGGGAGGCAGAGAGAAAGATAGAGGGAGAAAGAGAGGTCTGCTTGTTCATTCCCCAGATAGCTGCAATGGCGCAGGCTAGATTGGAGCTAAGCCAGGAGCGAGTGGTCTGACCTGGGTTTCCTACAGGGGAAGCAGGGGCCCAAGTATTTAGGCCATCTTCCACTGCTTTCCCAGGTGCATTATCAGGGAACTGGATCAAGAGTAGAGTGTCCAGGACTCGAACCTGCTGCCTGGTGGTGACACTACCCCTGAAAAGATTGCACTGTTAGATTAGTTTACCGTTTGTGTACACATCAGGGTAGGACAGCTCACTATGTGCAAAGGCCGATCTGAGCCCTGAACGCAGCTTATCAACTGCAGGTGTGGCTTTGGACTGAATAGTACTGGGTTTAAATGTATCATTTTGCTTTTTTTATATTCCATATTATTTTTATACTTAATAATCATTTTTTTAGGTTGTCTCCCACGTGGATGCAGGAACACAAGCGCTTGACCCCATCTTTTACTGCTTTTGCAGTTGTATTATCAGGGAATTGGGTCGGAAGTAGAGCAGTTGAGTTATGAACTGATACCCCTGTGGATGCGATTGTCTCAGACAGCAGCTTAACCCTCTACACAACAAACTTGAAAGTTGTTTTAATCTGTTTCTTCCCTGTATCCCATGGTATATTGCTCATCCAGGCTGCTCCTTTTTTTCTTTTCTCTCTACCTCTGCCTCTGTTATTAATGGTTTTCATAGCATTTTGCTGGGTACTATAAGGAAGTGCAAAAAGTAGAAATGTGCTATATGTCAGTGTGTCAAATATTTGGTTGTGGAAGTACAGTACATGAGAGAAAAAAGTTATATGTTAGTGTTTTTTGGCAAGTAGTTATAAACACCATCTGTGTGAGAGTGTCTGGCGTCCAAGGAAACCAGATGTCGGAGTAAGCCCATCTGCTGTCAGGCCTTCCAAACACTGTATTTTCTTGTGTAAAAACAGTTCTGTTTCCAGTAGTAAATGGACTTTCAAAATGTCTGTAATATATTACTTCATTTTGAGCTTATGCCTTTACAATCTTACCCGTAACATGTTTGTTAGTTACATAGGAATGCAGGCAGTGTGCTTCTTTTGGAGGTAGAACAGACATGTCTTGGGAATGGAATGTGTGGTCAGAACTTGGAAGCCAGTTTGCGTCTGCTCTAGTCTACCTGTACCACTTGATTAGTCTCTTAGCAGATGCATTGACTTCCATTCTGAATTCCTCAAAGCTGTTGTCAGTATGACAGCTAGGATGATCTTTCTAGTCTGTCTACGTGGTTGTGTAATTCTTCCGCTTAATAAACTGTGCCACCCACGTCTTTGATCTGATATAACATGTTAGATTGTCCATCTCCGTGTCTCGCCGTTCCTCTCCTTCTGCTTTTTCCTCCTTGGTGCTGCCTGTAAGTTCCTCTGAGAATCTGTGCTACTCCCTTTTTGGCCTTTGCATATGTTCTTTCTCTCCTGAGTATTCACCTGTGCATGGGTCAAATCTCAGAGTGAACAGTGCTCCCTCGGGATGAGCACCTTTGCTCGTTGTCCTCTCCGCTTCTCTGGCTCTCCCTCTCACATGCACCCAGTTGGGAGCTCTTAGGTGAGACTGTGTGTGCTACTTGCCCTTCATTGTGCTGATCACAGTTGCCATTTTACCTTTATTTGCTTGAGTACTTGCAAAGATAGTCATCATTTACCTTACTCAAACAGATGGCAAGCCCCTTGTCTTTGCCTATCAGTCTGTGTTCCAAGGAGTGAATGTGATGCTGCAGGGTTTGGGTTTCATCCATAGGAGAATCAAAGAACCTTTTGAGTTCCTGTGGAAAAAAAATTGGATAGCTGTGGTGATGCAGAGCGATACTAGGGTTTTTGAAAGGCAATTCAGAGACTGGCTGAGTAGGAGCAAGTCCAAAGTCCTGAAGACACATTGTAGATGCGAAAAAGTGAGGGACTAGCATCTGTACTGTAGATGGTGGAGGAGTGACGTTGTAGTTGGTTATTTAGAGCTAAAATCCTATAGTATCTGGTGGCTATCTGACTCTTGTCAGAGATGAGAGAAAGTTTTCAGATTATTTGAGGGCTTGGGTTTTTTTCTTTAAAAAGGAGACATGTTTGAATGGTAAAGAAAGGGAGGAGGAGGAAGGGAGGGAGAGAGAATAGCTACTCATTTATTCTCCAAATGATTTCAACAGCCAAGATTGTGCTAGGCTGAAGCCAGGAGCCAGAACCAGCAAACATTCTGATCTCCTAACTAGGTGACCCAAGTACTTGGGATGGCCCAAGATGGCTTTTGCTGTCCCAAGCACATTATTAGAATCCCAGATCAGAAGTGGAAAAACCAGGACAAGAACCGGCACTCCAAGATGTGATGCCAGTGTTACAAGCAGTGGCTTGACCTGCCTTATCACAGTGTTCGTCCCAGGGCCAATAACTTTTAGGCCATTTAAGCAGTGAGTATAGGACAGCAAGCAGTTAAAAGGTTTGGAAGGGGGCTGCACTGTGACTCGGCAAGTTAACCAGCAGCCTGTGTGGCTGCCATTCCATGCTAGCGCCCGTTTGAGGTCTTGCTGCTCCTCTTGTGATTGAACCCCTGCTAATGCGCCTGAGAAAGCAGAGGAAATCAGTCCCAGTACCTGGGCCCTGCCGCTCATGTGGGAAACCAGAAAGCAGGAGCATGCAGCTTCATCCAGGTCTTCCAGGTGGGCGGCAGGGACCACAGTACTTGAACCATCGTCCACTGCTTTCCCAGGTCCATTAACGGAAGGTGGATCAGAAGCAGGGGATCTGGGATTTGAGCCAACACGCTAGTATTTGATACTGGCATTGCAAGTGGTTGTTTAACCCACTGTACAATTCCTGAAACAGTAGGAGTGACCTTTTGGCCATTTTTGTATTTACAATTTTTTAAGCAGTGGTATTGAGATACAATTTACTTGCCATGTGATGTCACCTATTTATTTATTTATAAATAAATTAAATTTTTTTAAAAATTTTTATTGGAAAGTAAGATATACAGAGAGGAGGAGGAGAGACAGAGAGGAAGATCTTCCCTATCTGCTAGTTCCTCCCCAGGTTTCCGCAGTGGCTGGAACTGAGCTGATCCAAAGCCAGGAGCCAGTAGCTTCTGCCAGGTCTCCCACACAGGTGCAGGGTCCTTGGGAGCTGCACAGGCTTTGGGCCATCCTCAACCACCTTCCTAGGCCTCAAGCAGGGAGCCGGATGGGAAGTAAGGCCTTTGGGATTAGAACTGGCGCCCATATGAAATCCTGGTATCTGCAAGGTGAGGACTTTAGCCATTAGGCTACCACACCAGGCCCTATTTACTTATATTTTTAAGATTTATTCCTTTTGATTGGAAAGACAGATTTACAGAGAGAAGGAAAGGCAGAGAAAAGGAGGGACAGAAAGATCTTTCATCCACTGGTTCACTCCCCAAATGGCCACAACAGCTAGAGCTGAGTTGATCCAAAGCCAGGAGCCAAGAGCTTATTCCGGGTTTCCTAGCAGAGTGACAAGGGCCCAAGTACTTGGAACATCTTTTTTTGCTTTTCCAGAACATTAACACGGAGCTGGTTTGGAAATGGAGCAGCTGGGATGTGAACCTGCACCCATATGGGATGCTGGCAGCTTGAGCGGCAGCTTTACTTACTGCCCCACAACACCTGTGCTATGACTTTAACTATTTAAAGTGGAGCTTCAGAGCCAGCAGCACAGTGGTGCAGCAAGCTAATCCTCCACCCTGTAGCACCAGCATCTCTCATAGGGACCAGTTGAAGTACCAGCTGCCTCACCTCATGTCTAGCTCTTTGCTAATATTTCTGAGAGAGCAGCAAAAGACGGACCAAAGCCTTGGGACCCTGCACCCAGTTGGAAGATGCAAAAGAACCTTGGGACCTCGATCAGCCCAGTTCCAGTCACTGTGGCTGTTTGGGGGAGTGAGCCAGCTCTCTCTGTCCTTTTTTCTCTGTAAATTTGCCTTCTAAATAAAACTAATTTTTTAAAAAGCATACCTTACAGGATGTCAGATTATGATGCAGTAAATTAAGCTTCCACTTACAACACTGATATTCCTTTCTCAAAGTACCTGTGAATCCTAGCTGCTGCACTTCCCGTCCAGCTCCCTTCTCAAGTGCCCGGGCCTTGCCGTCCACGTGAGAGACCTGGGTGAACTCCTCGCTCCTGTCTTCATTCTGGCCCAGCCTCAGCCATTGAGGTCATTTTGGAGGAGAGGTGGAGCAGACTAACAAATGAAAATCTGTCTCTCTGTCTCTGTAACTAACTTTCAGATAAAGTAAATCTTTAGAAAATAGTAATAAAAGTGCACATTCGAGTACTTATGATTCTGTAGATCTGTGCAGTCACCACTACAGAAAGAAACTTTCCGTTTTGGCTGTTAGACTGCTCTCCCTGTAACCCCTTACCTCCTCGCAGCCCCTAGGAACCCCTACGCTGCTCTGACTCTGCCAACTTTCCAATTCTAGGCATTACATATAGGTGAATCCTATAAATAGCTTTTTTGTGGCTAGGTTCTTTGATTTAGCATTATATTTTTGAGGCTTATCCAAGGAATCACTACATGATTCCTTTTTGTGGCCAAATTACATTCCATAGGTTGGATGGATATCACATTTCGTGTGATAATTGGCGTTTCAGTCATTTCTTGTTTTGTAGATTGTAAAGAATGGTGCTTTCAGTGTTCGTGCGGAGGAATTTATGTGGGTGTGTGTTCATTTCACTTGGTTGTATTTCTAAAAGTAGTATTTCTGGATCCCTTGGTAACTTTCTGTTTAGTCAGCTGAGGAAATCCTGATGTTTCCAAGGCAGCCCCACCGTTTCACATCTCCACCAAGATGACAGTTCCTCCTCATGTTTGTCCACATTTGTTACTGTCTTTTTGATTCTAGCAATCTTAGAATGAAATGCTGGGTATCTTCATGGGCTTGACTTCGTTTCCCTGTTGGCATTTTTTCAGACACTTACTCCCCTTTATATATATTTCTTGCAGAAATATCTGTTCAGATTCTTTCCCCATTTTTTAGTTAGGGTGTCTTGTTATCCTTGAATTATAAGCATTCTTTATATGTTGTAGATGCAAATCCTTTATCAGATTGCAAATATTTTTTCCTATTTTATGAGTTCCTTTTTTTTCCCTGATGGTATTGTGTGAAACACAAAAATTCTTACTTTTCAGAAAGTTCAGTTAATCTTACTTTCATGTTTCATACTTTTGATACCATATCTATATAAAAAGTCTTTGCCTAGTCCTTGATCATTAAGATATGGCACTGTGTTTTCTTACAAGTTTAATAACTTTAGCTTTCACCTTAACTTCTTTGATTGATTTTGAGTTAACTTTTCCATGGTGTGTGACATAAAGCAGCAACTTCATTCTTTTGCATTTGGTTATTTATTACAATTTTGAAAAGACTGTTCTTTTCCTATTGGGTCTTCTTGGTACTCCTCGTAAAAATCACTTTGAGAATAAATGTATGTTTACAGTTTTTTTTTTTTTAACAAAATTGTTTTAACTTTCTTACTGTTTAGATTGCTCTCTTTCGCAGATAATTCTGTCACAGAACAAGATTATTTTTTAGTCATTTAGGGGATGTTTGTGTAACATCTTGCAACACAGACTATCTAGGAAGGTACACGTTTTCATATGACACAGCTGTTCTGGTCATGAATGTTAAGTTCGTAAAGCCGTGTTTTTGTGCTTAGGTTAACATTTTAGCTTCCATTCTGTTGGTGTTTCCTGAGTGCTTACCCAAAAGTGTGACAGTCCTTCCCTCAGGTTGGCACTTACGTATGAACTGTTGGGAGCAGAGAAAGGGAATAACATGACATAACATGACATGAACATGAACATTCCCTTCTGGAATCTTTTTTAGTTCATAAAGGTAGTATATTTTAAAAGTGCATAGATTGTATAGCTAATTTTTGCCTAAGTATTCTTTTAGTGTTTACTTTTTTTTTTAAAGATTTATTTAATTTTTTTGGCAAGTTGGACTTACTGAAAGAAGGAGAGACAGAGAGAAAGGTCTTCCATCCACTGATTCATTCCCTGAGTGGCCACAATGGCCAGAATTGAGCCAGTTTGAAGGCAGGAGCTAGGAGCTTCTTCCAGGTCTCCCACACAGGTACAGTGTCCCAAGCCTTTAGGCTGTCCTTGACTGCTTTCCCAAGTCACAAAGCAGGGAGCTGGAAGGGAAGTGGAACAGCTGAGTACGAACCAGTGCCGATATGGGATCCTGGCACATGGAAAGTGAGAACTTTAGCCACTAGGCTATTGCACCTGACTCTATATTTTTATTTTGTGTTTATTATTGTTTACATAGTTGAGATGGATGCCAATTTGGGTTTCTGATTAGGTTGGGGAGGATCAGGTGTGGAGGAGTGTGGGAAGGAAGGACACATGTTATAATTTTTTTCTCCTGTGTTCATAGTTGCAGGGGTTAGGAGAGAGGGCCAATCCTTGCTGTACAACTGCTTCAGAACCTGGGGATTAGGGACGGTCCTTTGATGACACCTGAGAGACTCTGATGTGGGGAAGAATGTTCTGAGAGTGTTACTTGAGTTGTTTTGATAGTTTTGACTCGTCAGCTTCCTTGCACCAGGGTTGAGAGAATCTTTCCAAGATTTATTGGCTAACCAGGTCCACCTTAGTGCATCCATAGACTCAGGACCATGTAAAGCTTGGCCAGGAGAGTGTTCTGTTTTCCATCCTCGGGTAAGGCACTTGACATCTCTTGCTAGCCTAGATGAGTTGATGGTCATGTCCCCTATGGGCATCTGGGCTTGCTGACCATTGCAGAGGCATCAACAACTGAGGCCCGTTCTGAATATGTGCACTCTAAGGTTGTATCATATGTATTGTGTTTTTCCCTGTGGCTGGGCTTTGAGTCCAGCCATCCAGTTGTGGAGTGCCCCAAGAAACCTTGCTGGAGTGACATTAGACTTGACTCTTGTGCACGCCAGTCAGTGCAGCAGGTTTGGTTTGTCACCTATACCATCCAATGCACACACCCAGTGGTTGCAGCTGCTTGATCAGTTTTGGCCCCAGCTCCATCTTTTTCTTGAACTGATGGATGCTCAGCCTAGCCCAACCCAGCCTGCTCCAGGCCAGCTCTCCATGCACACCAGCAGGTGGTACAGCTTAGTTGGGGCAACCCCTGTTAGCCCAGCATGTGCTGTAGCCTAGCCTAGCCTTGTCACCCTGGCTCTAGTGCCATCCTTGGGTGCTGCAGCTTTACTTAGCCTTTCCACTCCAGACCCAGCTCCCACATAACCCAACGAATGCTGCTATTTTGACCAGCCTGGCCCATCCCCTACACTGACTCTCATGATCACCAGTGAGAGCTGCAAGTGGCCACAGTTTCCATACCAGGCCCGTTCCCAGTCCTGAGTCTTGTGCTTGCCAGTGGGTGCTTGGCCCAGTCTGAGATGGCCCATCTCCAGCATTTGCCAGCTGGTGCTACATTCTGTTTAAGCCTGGCCCACCCACAGTCACAACTCTTGCCAGCAAGTGCAGCGACCTAAGCCAGCCTGGACTACTTCCAATCCTCATGTGAACTGGCAGGTGTTGTGTGATCCAACCTGGAATGGCCCAGCCCAGCACACCTCCAGACCTGGCTCGCATATGCCAACTGGTGCTGCAGTCTACCCTTTCCTGGCCTGTCCCCAGCCCTGGCTCTCAGGCTCACCAGAAGGAGCTGCAGCCCAGCAGGGGAGTATCCCAAGTTCCCCTACCAGGCCTGCTCCCAGCCCCAACTCTTTTTGTGCCAGTGGTGCTGCAGCTCAGCCCAGTTCAAACATTACTGGCAGTAGATACTGTGACCTAGACTGTCAAGCCCATGCCAGCTCTTGCCAGTGTGTGCTGTGGCCTAGCCCAGCCCATCCACACCCATTTTGGCTTCAACTCAGCCTGGCATAGCCTACCCCACAGTCTCAGCTCTGGCTGGTGGGTGTTGCAGCCTAGATCAGCTGGGTATAGCCTACACCCTGTCTTGGCTCTCATGCATACCAGCTGGTACTACAGCCCAGCCAACTTGGCCTAGCCCACCCCCAGCTGCAGCTTTGTGCTCCCCAGTGAGAGCTGCATCCTAGAAGGGAGTCCCCAAGTTCTCCTACCTTGCCTACTCCCAGTCCCAGGTCTCATGCATTCCAGCAAGTGTCATGGCTCTGCTTGGCATGGTCTGCCTGCAGTTGTGATCTTTGCTTGTGCTGGCATGTGCTGCAGTCTGGCCCAACCTGGCCCCTCCCAGCCCTGGCTCCCACAGGTGAATTCTTAGTGCAGTCTGGTTCAGCCTGTCACCACCACCACCCCACCCCAGTTTTCTGTATAAACCGACTGAGGTTGCAGTTCCATAGAGGTGAACCCGCAAACCCCCTACAGAATCTTTCCCCAGATCTAGTTCTTTTGCGTTCTGTTGGGTGCTGCAGCCCAGCCTGACACAGCCCATCACCTGCTCTGACATCTGTGAGCGGGTATTGCACCTAGCCCAGCCTGTCATGTCCCTCAGCCCATTTTGCATGCAGCAGCAGGTAGCGGGTGATTCTATTTAACCTAACCTAGGTCACCCATGTGGGTGGGTGCCTTGGCCTAATGGAGACATAACTTCTAGTTCACTCTGTGTCAGCCGACTCACTTACCAGCGACCCAGTCCATGGAAGGCTGCAGAAGTCATTCTTGCCCTTTCAAACATGCCCTCAGGTATCCTACTCCAATATGTCCCCAGACTCCCTTCCCTGGACAATTTGCAGCTCCTCCATCTGGGGGCCCAGGTAGTATGTCCCAACCCAGCAGTCCCTGCCATCCCCACATATCTTTGAAAAAAAAATAATGGAATAGACAACTCTGGTGGCTCACTGGTGTAGTTAACACAGATTTGGCTTTAGCTAGACCCAGAGCACCTGCCAGCTGTTGGCTGCTTTTCTCTCAGCAGTGTAGCGCCTGTCTCTGTACAGGTAAGCTAGGCAGTTACGTACGGCTGGGATAGCATTTTCTAAATACCCAAAATCTCAAGTTGGAATTGTTTTCTCTTCAGGGCTCTAAATTAAGATGAGTGCCATTAAGGCTGCAGACAGGAAGGAGATGATGAGGATGATTGGGTAACCTCATGTTCTTGCTGCATCCTGGAAAGCCCATTGTTGACCACAGATTGTTGGAGATGATGAGGCAGCATCATAACATTCTTTCTTTCCATTTTCTTTTATGTAATTTGAAACATTTTCCACTAATGAGCCTTTCCCTCTCCATGTCATTTTGTATAATTTTATGTCCCTTTTTCTTAGGAGTCACAGCAGTCCAATTTTGGCCCTGGAGAACAAAGTAAGTATGTTTTTACTCTTGGTTTTCAAAGTAATGTATTTATTGAATAGTTGATTCTCTTGGTCTCAGCATACACTACTTTGGTAGTTCTTTTGCATTTGTATCCTAATTTCTGTAATTTGATAAGTAATCATGGGTTTAACTGAATCTTGGTATGCTGGACTGTTCATCATTAAAAGTCAAAATAAGCGTTATTACTTGGAATAGCCCACAAGTTCATAGATTCGATATTATGGGTACCTCATAACTGAAAAGTCATTCTGACTTTCCAGTTGCTTTATGAAGAGGCTTGGTTTTGTGATAGTAAAACTTCACCCAGGAAAGAGTCAGTGTAGCTGACTGTGGCTCTTTTCTTCCCAAGTCTGTACATTGCCAACTTAGGCTTCCCAGGTCTCCTGCTCTGGGTGGGAAGTCTGGTCTACTGTCTGCTCCGTCCTCCTCTTCTCTTCTCCTGGCCTCTCAGAAACTCTTGACTGGAAGAGAACTATAGGGAAATCCAATGTCACCCTAAGAGATACTGGTTGTGTAGATGAGTAGTGGTAAGGTTCAAGAGCGTTGGCATTTTAGATCACTTGCTAATTACTTTTAGTGATCTTAAAGAGAGAAAACCACAGTAATTTTTTTTAATTTTAAGATTTATTTATTTTTATTTAAATGTCAGATTTCTACAGAGAGAAAAGAGACAAGAGAGAGAGAAGGTCCTCCATTCACTGGTTCACTCTCCAAGCATTGGCCGGAGCTGAGCCAATCCCATCCAAAGCCAGAGGCAAGAGCTGCCTCCACATCTCCCACATGGCCGCAGAGGCTCAAGGGCTTGAGCCATGCTGGGCCGCTTTTCCAGGCCATCAGCAGGGAGCCAGATCAAAAGTGAAGAGCTGGGACACAAACTGGCATCCATATGGGATATTGGTGCCATAGGATAGAAAATTAGTCTGCTCTGCCACCGTGCTAGCCCCTAAAATGTCTTAATTCTAAGCTTTCTTTGTGAAGGTACTTTAAGAAGTTCTTGGAGTATGTGCAAAATGCAAAAAGTGCGTGACATTTTTGATATGCAGAAAATAGCTAGTTAAAGGCCAGGAAATTTAAATTTTTCTTGCTTAAAGAACATCTTATCCTTACTCCTTCCTCATTCTCTTTCCCCATAGCTAACATGGCAGGTGGGATCATAGCTGTATGTGCTGTTTAAACCTTATCTTTTTTTTTTTTTGATTTGTTATTTTAGAACTGTTTCAGTATAAAGCTCCAGTTGATGCTTTTTAATATTCAAGTTGTGCCATGTTACATGAAAGAATCATAATTTAGTCATTTACTGATGGATATTTAATTTGTTTCTGGTTTCTACTATTAAGAACTGTGGATAGTCAGGTGTGCGTGTTTTTCTCCAGATTTACCTATAAGGTAAATTCCTATAATTGAAACTGCCAGGTCAGTAACAGTGCAGTCAAAGTGTTGATAAAATAATGTTGCCAGATTTCCAAGCAGAAGGATGATACAAGTCTGCAGTCCTACCAGAAACTTGTAAGCTTGCCTATTTCCTGAGTATTTACCATTGTCATTACTGAGCTTGAATGTGTTGCTATTTAATGGTTGAAGAGTTAAATTTCGTTGTTTTTGCTTAATTTCTTTCAGGGTAGGTATTTTACAATGTGAATAGTCAATCATTGCTTACTTATGCATTCTTTTTGTTCTAGAAAGATATAACCCTTCTTCAAAATCTTCAAATGGGCACCAGCCTAAATCGTAAGTTTATCGCTTATTAGTTTAATATTTATCATTTTTTTTGCTAAAGTTAATCTATGAAATGTGAACATTTTAGACAGTACTTAGAAATATTTACAAAATATTCTAAGATAAGAGTGGGCAAGCTGTCACATAAAGGCCCTGATAGTGGCAGGTTTTAGACGTCCCAGGCCATTCTCTCTTTGTCCTGTCTACTTCATTCTGGCCACTATGGTATCAGAGCAGCCAGAGACTAGGGCTGTGCTCCAATAAAACTGCCCAATGGTGGGGCGAGGGGCAGGGGGAGCTGGATTTGTCTTTCGGTCAGTAGTTTGCCTACCTCTGCCCCGAGATTTCATTTTTTCCCTCATCTGTGTGTGTGTTCATAGCTCATATTTAATAAATAATAACAACTAAATGCAAGAATTAACATAGTACTGCCTTCTGAAGATTTTTCAATTTTTTGTAGCCAGAAGCAGATAGGTGTATCAAAATATGGTAAGGTGATAACTTTAGGGTCATACGTTTCATCTTAAAGAGTGAACTGAAAAAAAAAAAAAAGAGTGAACTGAATTCCTGACCCTGGTGTGGTAACCTAGTGGCTAAAATCCTCGCTTTGCATACACTGGGATCCCTTATGGGCGCTGGTTCATATCCTGGCAGCCCCACTTTCCATCCAGCTTCCTGCCTATAGCCTGGGAAAGCAGTCGAAGATGGTCCAAAGCCTTGGGACCCTGCATCTGTGTGGGAGACCCAGAGGAGGCTCCTGGCTCCTGGCTTCAGCTCTGCTCAACTTCGACTGTTGCAGCCACTTGGAACGAAAGATCTTCCTGTTTCTCCTCCTCTCTGTATATCTGACTTTCCAATAAAAATTAAAAATAATTCTTTAAAAAAAAGCGAACTAAATTCCTGAGCTAATAAAATATTCTATATTATTTGAAATTCTAAAATAAAATTCTGAATAAATTGTGGCCATAGTACTAGCTCCCTATGCCATAGCCACAAACTGCTGGTGACCTTTCCCAGACCCCTGCAGTCAACACAGAGAGGGCCAAGTGGAAGTGAAAATATGTAAATATAGGCTCCCTACTTCCACTTCTGAAGAATTGAAATTATATTTCTGTTTTTGATGCACAAACGCACACAAGTGTTCAGTATTACTGTAAATGTGCACATCATTTTGGTTGTTGAAGAAAGCACAGCGTGACGAGTTTGGTAAACTTTGGACACGTTCACATGGTAAGCAGGTTCACTGAGTTGCCATTATTAAATGAGAGGATTGACAGAATTCAAAATAAGTACATTTCCCTGCATAGAGATGAAATAAGCCCATGTACTAAAGAAAATTTGTCCACATCAATATTGGATCAGTTTTAAAACACTTCATAATTTTGTAATCATCTGGTTACTTCATTTAAGGTAACCTTTTATATAATACTTTGAGCATTTTCTTCACACTGTTGGGAGACAGCTATGAAATTTTAAGAAGAAAGACAATGGGACTACTACTGAGAAATTAAACATTTGCTACTTGGAGTTCTCCTTAGGTTGCATTTTAATTTTTCCTCTCCTGTAAAAAATACTCTTGGGTTGTTACTGGTATTGCAAGTTTGTGTTTTTGTTTTTGTTTTGTTTTTGGTTTTTCTTTTGACTTTGTGACTTTAAGGGAAACAGAAAATTTAAACCTTTAATTTTACTTTGAAAGATGATTTTTAGAAACTGTTAGCATATAGTATTAGTTCTATGATTTTTTAAAAAATTAATTTGAATTTTGAGGAGAATTGGAACCTGAATTTTAAAGGCTCTTACATGGTCATTTCTTTCATATACCCAAGGGTGTCATGCCAAATTATTGCTTCTACCTAGGGCTCTTTCCTGTCACAGTGGAGCATTTGTGAGCTACAGCTTTGGCTTAGGGTATTGTGTTCTTTTTTTTTTTTTTTTTTATTGTGTTCTTCTGGTTGCACAAATCTCTTTTCATGGAACACTGAAGACAAAAATAGAATTGCTTGATGCATTCATTTTATCTCCCTTCTTTTTAGGAGTTGTCTTCCTAGTGGATGGTTTGGTATGGCTATGTTAGTTTGTTTTAATAATGATATAATGTGTGTGCGTGTGCACTTAGAGAAAGAGCTAACAGAAAGGAGTATGGGAGTCTTCAGAAAGTGGATTTTATTTTGTTAGAAAAGTAACTATCTTACTCATGGAAAGGTTAGAGTTTATGAAATGGTTAAATTTCTCTTTTGATTCTAAATGTGAGTACTGAAGAGTAGACTTACACTTTTTTCTTTGTTTTATTTTTTAAATAAATCTTTGGTTACTACAGTGTTAATTTTCTAGAATGTTCTAGCATGCCATGTTAAATTGGTTCAGAACTAATAATCCTTTTTGACTTTCCCTTCTAGTATGCTAAAAGATGACTTAAAACTCAGCAGCAGTGAGGACAGTGATGGGGAACAGGTATGGTTATGATATTTTTGCCAGTATCATCTAGTATTTGTTTCATTCTTTTTTTATTTGTATAATTGACTTAATACTTAGTGATCAGTTATTTAAAATGAATTCCTTGTTATAGGCTTTCTGACAATCGAATGTTATTTTTGTGCTCTATGTTTCAGCCTCCATTTTTATTACTTTTACAGTACTGACTTTGCTTTTGTATTTGTTATGGATTAGCGGATATTCACAAAGCAGATTATTGATAAGAATTCTTAACAAAACATTGATGCTTATGCTGGCAACTTTGTTACTCTTTAGATGCATAAAACCGTATATGCTAAATAAGCCTTGATACATACATTAGAGAAGTCATTTTGTTCTTCAGAAATTCAAATATTGTTCTCATTAAGCAAATAGTACTAGTTATTCACTTACAGATTTACTTCCTATGCTTTCATTTTAGGATTGTGACAAAACAATGCCCAGGAGTACACCCGGAAGGTAGACATTCCTGTGTTTTTTGTCTTATTTGAAGGGATAAGGTCAGCCTGGTAACATTGAGGCAATACAATAAGTACTCTTCTAAAATGTATATTATCAGTTGTCATGGTGTAAATTAAAAATTGTTATATTCTCAAAGTAGATGAATTTTATATATAAGTAATATCTCAAATTATTTTTAACACTTGCTTTACTTGCTTAATTGTATCTGAGTTCTGGTTTTACAGTCTAAAAAGGAGTAAACCTTTTAGGGAGCACCTCTGTAGTACAGTGGGTATAACACCTGCGTCCCACCATGAGTACTTGGGTTTGATGTCTATCTCTGAGCTCCAGCCTTCTGCTTTGTGCTGATGCAGATCCCGGGAGGCAATGGCTCAAACAACTGACTTCCTACTATCCTGTGGCAGACTGGAATTGAGTTCCCAGCTCCCAGTTTTCGCACTGGCCCAGTTGTGGCTATTGCAGGCATTTGGGGAGGGAACCAAGAGTAGAAACTCCCTTAGAGCTCTGTCTGTTTTTCTACTTCTCCATCTCACAAATAAATTAAAAAAAAATTAAATAGCAAATATTTTAAGTAAAGTTGATTGTCAGACATGAGTGTTTTCCTGTTGTCACAATATATATATATATGTGTGTGTGTAACATGCTCATTTTTAATCTGTTTTAGTAATTCTGAACCTTCCCATCATAATAGTGAAGGGGCAGATAACTCCAGAGATGATTCTAGCAGCCACAGTGGATCAGAAAGCAGCTCCGGATCTGACTCTGAGAGTGAAAGCAGTTCCAGTGACAGTGAGGCGAATGAGCCGTCCCAGAGTGCATCTCCCGAGGTGAGACAGCGGCAGGAGCCACCTTGCTTTGCCCTTGCAGGGAGGCCCTTGGTGACGCTTGCTTTAGATCCCGCTCCTGTACAGGAAGTGAAGGAAAGGAGGTTACATATTCCAAAGAAAGAAAATTGAGCCGTGGCATTTTAGAAGAAACCTAGATACTTTCAGTTTTCTTTGAATAGTCATTTGGTCCAGATTAGGAACTGCTTGCAAGTTATTAAACTACTGAATTCACTTTTGTATTGCAGCAGGGTAACTTGTGTTGTAGTAACTGTGGATAAAATAAGTCATGTTCATTTCACTGTGGCTCAATAAAATGCAGATAAAAATCTTGATACATACACTATTTGTTTACTTTCTAGAAATAAGTATACTTTATGGTAATTCGTAATAATGCCTTTGAAGTTGGATTCCTAGCAGTATTATTTGCTATTTGAAGGCCACACTTGGAGAACTTCAAATCATTCACAGGAAATGTGTTTTCTGCACAGATTTGAAAAATGTTTGCACCATAATAACTTACCTCTTAATGTTATTTTCCATATATAACACTAAGTTTGTTTTGACTCAAGGTTTAGAGCTGTTAGTATTCAGCTCTATGGTTTTTGCTCAGTCAGAACTAGGAAAAGCAAATACTTTTGTTGTTTTAGGCACTGTGTCTTCCTCTTCCTTGTGACTGTGAAGGAGAGAAAAAGTCCTAGCATTGAGACAGCGTATATATTTTTGTTTTTCAGCCTGAACCACCACCAACAAACAAATGGCAGCTTGATAATTGGTTGAATAAAGTGAACCCCCATAAAGTGTCTCCAGCTTCTTCTGTGGATAGTAACATCCCATCATCTCAAGGCTACAAAAAGGAGGGCCGAGATCAGGGCCCTGGGAGTGGCTACACTGACACCAGCGCGCCGAAAGAGACAAGTTCTGCCACTCCCGGACGAGACTCCAAAACCATCCAAAAGGGGTCCGAAAGTGGGCGTGGCAGGCAGAAGTCTCCTGCACAGGGTGACAGCACAACACAGAGGAGAACTGTAGGCAAAAAACAGCCCAAAAAGGCTGAGAAGGCAGCTGTTGAAGAACCCCGTGGAGGCCTCAAGATAGAGAGTGAGACCCCGGTGGACATGGCTGCCAGCCTGCCGTCCAGCAGGCACAAAGCAGCCACCAAAGGCTCAAGGAAACCCAATATAAAGAAGGAGTCTAAATCTTCCCCTCGGCCTCCAGCAGAGAAAAAGAAATACAAGACAGCAAGTAAATCTTCCCAAAAATCCCGGGAGATCATAGAGACAGATACCTCATCCTCAGATTCAGATGAAAGTGAGAGCCTTCCTCCTTCCTCGCAGACGCCCAAGTACCCTGACAGCAGCAGGACTCCGGTGAAACCCTCCTCAGTGGAGGAAGAAGATAGCTTTTTTAGGAACCGAATGTTCTCTCCTATGGAAGAGAAGGAACTTCTGTCACCCCTCAGTGAGCCTGATGACAGGTATCCTCTTATTGTGAAGATTGACCTGAATCTCTTGACTAGAATACCAGGGAAGCCTTACAAAGAAACAGAGCCACCCAAGGGGGAAAAGAAAAATGTGCCAGAAAAGCACACACGAGAGGCCCAGAAGCAAACCTCAGAAAAAGTCTCCAACAAAGGCAAGAGGAAACATAAGGTGTGTGGAGAGCTTTTGTTGTCAACATCGTACTTTGTTTTGGAGAGAGAGTGTGTGTGCAATAGAGAACTCCCTCTTGCTGCTTCACTCCCCAAATACCTGCAATCGCTGGGTCTAGACTAGGCCAGCCCTTGGAGGTCTCTGGCCAGGATGGCAGGAAGCCCGTGGCTTGAGCCATCACTCCTGCTTCCTGGGATCTGCAGTCGCAGGAAGCTGGAATTAGGATCTAACACAGGTGCACTGGCTGGGGACACAGGCTTGGAGATGGCTAAGCCAAGGCCAGTCTTTCTGCTGGTTTTTTGAACGTCATGATTTGAAATGCTAGGAGGATCTCAGTAAGCTACAGATTTATAAGTTGGCTTATGGCTGTGAAGGAAAACAGCATGAATCCAAGGCCAGCTATGGGGCAGTCTGTTGGATCCCTGTGCAAAGCAGCATAGTTTACATCAAGTAAATTTGAAATATGTGCTGGCCAATATAGAAGTGAGATTAGAACAAAGATTGCTAACTGACCTTGCAACAGTCTTGAAATCTTGGTTGTAGATGGTTTTTGCTTTTGTTTTTTAAAAATTAGGGTGTATGCTTCTTCCCTTTGGGATGTCACAATTTTCATCTATTTTCTGGAATTTTTGTTTGTTTGTTTTAGTTTCATTCATTTGAAAAAGGAGAAAAGATAACTCCTATCCACTGATTTTTTTCCCCAAGTGCCCCTGGCTTGCTTTTTTGTCTTACACCTGATTCTAAAGCACACTTAAAGTTTTGTTGTTGTTTTTTTTAATTGGGAAGTCACATAACACAAAGAGGAGGAGAGATAGAGAGGAAGATCTTCTATCCATTGATTCACTCTGCAAGCAACTCCCCAGCAACAGTCAGAGCTGAGCCGATCCAAAACCAGGAGCCAGGAGCTTCTTTCGGGTCTCCAACCTGGGTGCAGGGTCCCAAGTCTTTGGGCCGTCCTCAACTGCTTTCCCAGGCCTCTAGCCGATAGCTGGATGGGAAGTGGGCTACCAGGATTAGAACCAGCGCCCATACGGGATCTCAGCATTTGTAAATTGAGGATGTTAACTGCTAGGCCACTGCACCCCGGGCCCAGATTTTTTTTCTTTTAACTAATTCTAGCTAAAATTGATCCACTAGTTTTGACATATATTTAACCATTTAATGACCACCTTGTACACGTTTGTGCCCTATTTTTTTAATAGAGATTAAAAATAAAAATATCTACTGATATAGACATGACCCTCATCTCTACATATTTCCAAAATAATTTGGAGGAAATGGTTGATGTATATTTAAGGTCAGTTTATTGTAGTCACAGGAAATGTAAAAATTGTCAAACAGTAATAGTTATGGAAGGAAAAGACAAGTCAATTACACAGCAGTGACCGCATTGGGGAGGGGCAGATTTTGAGCTCTTTTCTTGTGCAGGGAAGAATTTTTAAGGGAAAGAAAACTTTTAACAATGGTCTGTACTAAAGAGCGATTCCCTCATTCACATCTGTGAATGTGATTGTAAAAGGCTGAAAGTTGAACTTCAGCAAGTAAAAGACAAGTACCAGAATGGCCTAATCAAGTAAAGCCAGGATACAAACCCCACTTAGGCTGAGCTGAGAACAGAGAATAATCTTTAAATAAAGTCAGCCAGAGATGCTTTTCTGCCCTTTTTATTAAAACCACAGTGCGGTTACTAGGTATTCCAACAAAGGAGAATAATTTGCCCCATTGTTTCCTTTTCTTTCTTTTTTTAACTTAATGGAGTTAAATTGTTCATCTTATTTGAATTTCTAGAAAAGTGAAGCAACTCTTTTATAATATGTGAGTCTGCCTTTCAACTAAACAAGTTAATCTTTCTCTTTTTTTTTTAAGATTTGTTTATTTTTATTGCAAACTCAGATGTACACAGAGGAGGAGAGAGAGGGAGGAAGATCTACCATCCGATGATTCACTCCCAAAGTGCCATCAACAGCTGGTGCTGAGCCGATCCAAAGCCAGGAGCCAGGACTTCCTCCAAGTCTCCCATGTGGGTGCAGGGTCCCAAGGCTTTGGGCTGTCCTTGACTGCTTTCCCAGGCCACAAGCAGGGAGCTGGATGGGAAGTGGAGCTGCAGGGATTAGAACCAGCGCCTATATGGAATTCCGGCACGTTCAAAGCGAGGACTTTAGCCACTGGGCCACTGCACCAAGCCCTAAATAAATCTTTAAAAAGATTATGCTAAATGAAAAAGAACCACCCAGAACTGCCGCACATGTTTTATGATCCATTTAGAGGAAATGGTGAAATAAGCAATCCATGGAGACAAGCTGTGTGGTGACTGCAGGACTTGGGGAGAGAGCAGAATGAAGAATGACTGTTAATGGGTGTATGATGTCTTTTTTTGGATGACTGGAATGTTCTAAAATTGATTATGGTGATATTGTACAGTTCTATGCATGTACTAATACTATGGAATGGTGCTTTTGTACACAGTGAATTTTATGGTGTATGAGTTGTATTTTCATTTTATTTTTATGACTATCACCCATCTGCAAAGTCATTATATTACCATCCAAATAGTGAAAAGTTGTTTCAGTATTTGTTTTGCGTGAATCTACAACAGAAGACTACTTTTCAACCTCAAAACCAGATGTAGGGCCTGGCATTTTTGCACCTGTAATGGCAGCTTCCCATGTGGTCACTAGTTGGTGTCTCAGCTGCGCCAGTCAAATCTGGCACTCTGCTGATGTGCCCAGGAAAGGAGAGGAAGATCCCTGCCACCTACACGGGAATACAATTCCAGGTTCCTGGCTTCAGCCTTGCCCAGTCCTGGCTGTTACCACCATTTTTCAGAGCGAACCAGCAGATAAGCAATCTGTCTCTTTCTCTATGTTTTTTCTTCTCTCTCTGTAATTCTGCCATTCAAATAAATCGTTTTTCTTTAAAAATATCAAGTTTAAAAAAATATATATTAAGTTTAGGGCCCGGCACAATAGCATAGTGGTTAAAGTCCTCGCCTTGAACGCCTGGGTCCCCATATGGGCACGATTTCTAATCGCAGCAGCCCTGCTTCCCATCCAGCTCCCTGCTTGTGGCCTGGGAAAGCAGTTGAGGACAGCCCAAAGCTTTGGGACCCTGCACCCACGTAGGAGACCCGGAAGAAGCTCCTTGCTCCTGGCTTTGGATTGGCTCAACTCTAGCCGTTGGGGTTACTTGGGGGAGTGAACCAATGGACAGACGATCTTCCTCCCTCTCTCTCCTCCTCTCTGTATATCTGCCTTTGCAATAAAAATAAATAAATCTTTTAAAAAAATACTAAGTTGATAGAAAATTGTATACATGAGCTTTTGGATGTCTCTTTAGTATTATCTTAAAAAGTAAAAAAGGAGGGTGGCTTGATTGATTCGAAAAGCAGAGCAACAAAGTTATGGAAAGACAGAGGCAAGCGAAAGAGATCTTCCGTTTGTTGGCTTACTTCCCAAATGGCAGCAGATGCTAGGGTTAGCCAAGGCCAAAGCCACAAGCAAGGAACTTGTCCCACATTGGTGGCATGGGTCCAAGTATCTGGGCACTGTACTGACTTCCTAAGTGCCTTAGCGAGAAGCTGGAGTAGCCAGGACTTGAACTGGCAACTAATAGGGGATAGTCGTGTCCCAAGTGGCAGCTTACCACACTGTGTCACATGCTGGCTCCCCATTGGTCCTACTTCTGACATTTATCTGTGATGAATAGTCTGAGAATGACAGTACTGGATGTTGAAGTTAGATGAATGAAAATTTTCTGTTTCCCATCCAGAGTGATGATGATAACCGAGCCAATGAGAGCAAGAAACCCAAAACAGAAGATAAGAATTCAACAAGCCACAAACCATCCAGCAACAGAGAGTATGTCCCCCAAACACACCACATACCAGTGTTGTTAGCATGTCTATCAGTTGGTGATGTGTTCTTTCTAGTATTTTCTGAGGGTGTTCCTTGTAGTAAGTTTGTATCATGTACATGTACTCCTCAAATACTGGGAGATTCTGATTTTTAACATTTGAAACCTTTGAGATTGAGTTACTGCTTCCTCTTAATGGTTCTGAGGTAACTACAGAGTGATAAACTTGTGTGGCACCCTTTTTGTAATTGCTGGCTCAGGAATGTTGATTTCTCCCTTCATGACTGGTGTGTCCATCCATTCGGCCAATATGTACTGAGTGCCTAGTGGGCCATTTCAGGCATTAGCCATGCAGCTATGGAGAGAACTTGAGAAGAGTCCCACTTTTGTGGAGTTGACCCTTGTTTTGTAGAAAAAAATGTGCCCTAGTAATCAGCTGTGGGAGTAACCTCCTTGTCCTGGAAGCAGACAATGAGAAGTAGAAGGCTCTATCAACCTGTACCAGTGTATGGAGGAATGAGCATTTTTTGGTTTGGTTTGGTAGGTCATCTAAGCAGAGTGCTGCGAAAGAAAAGGACTTGTTGCCTTCCCCTGCTGGGCCTGTGCCTTCGAAAGATCCCAAATCAGAGCACAGCTCTCGGAAGAGGACTATTAGTCAGTCATCATCTCTGAAGTCCAGCAACAACAGCAACAAGGAGAACAGTGGCAGCAGCAAGAGCAGCTCCTCCACATCAAAGCAGAAGAAGACTGAAGGGAAGACTTCCAGCAGCTCCAAGGAGGTGAAGGTATGGTGCTGGCGTCTGACTGGTGCACATCTCAGGCAGATGCTGTGCCTCTCCCTCTAGCCCCTGGGTCACACCAGCATCCACCAGGAGTGCCACTTTGAGTCCTGGCTGCTCTGTTTCCCATTCAGCTGTTTTCTAAAGTAGCAGAAGGTCATCCCATTGGGTCCCTGCACCCCTCAACGAAAGACCTGGATGGAACTCCAGGCTCCTGGCCACCTTCTGGTTCAGCTGCAGTTGTGCAGCCACTGGGAAGTAAACAAGTATGTGGAAAATCTCTGCCTCTCTGACTCCTCTTCCTCTCTCTCTGTAACTCTGTCTTTCAAGTCAATAGATCTATTTAATAAAGGAATAAGGAAATCACCCTTAACCCCGTGTGACTTCACAGTGACACCATGCTTTGAAGTTTTCATGAACATCCTATTAAGTGTATAGACCTGTGTGCTTTGGTACATATATCATAAACATTTTATCTAAATATTTTCTTATTCATTTGAAAGGTGTAGTGATAGGGAAAGACAGATTTTTCATTCACAGGTTAATGTTCTAGGTATCTGCAACAGCCTAGTCCAAGTCTAAGTGTAAATATCCAAAACTCCATCTGTGTCTCCTACATGCATGACAGGGACCCAGATCCTTGAGCCATCTCCTGCTGCTTTGCCCAGATGCATTAGCAGGGAGCTGGATTGCAACTAATGCAACTGGGGGCAGAAACCAGTACTCTGATATGTTATGCTGATATTAAAATTGGTGGCTTAAAACACAGTGTCACAATGCTGGCCCCTTTATGTTATAATCCTAATGAAAAACTTAATGATTTGAGGCCCTGGAAATAGTAAGTCACCTGACCATGTATATTAATGAAGATATTAAGACATGTGCCGGGCAAGATGGCTCAATGGCTAAATCTTCACCTTGCAAATGCGAGAATCCCATGTGGGCACCAATTCATGTCCCTGCTACTCCTCTTCCCATCCAGCTCCCTACTTGTGTTGGAAAAGTAGTAGAGGATGGCTCAAAGCCTTGGGACCCTGCACCCACGTGGGAGACCCAGAATAAACTCCTGGCTCCTGTCTGAATTGGATCAACACCAGCTGTTGTGGCTGCTTGGGGAATGAGCCAGTGGATGGAAAATCTTGCTGTCTCTTCTTCTCTCTGTAAATCTGACTTTCCAATAAAAGTAAATAAACCTCTTTCAAAAGAAATATTAAGATAGAAACCCAATATTGATTACATTAGTTATGCAAGTTTTTGATTCTAATTTTTAGTTATTTGTACTTGAAAAGCAGAGAGATAGAGTGACATACCAAGTGAGAGAGATCTCTCCATTGATTGACTCTGCAAATGCTTGTCATAGCTAAGTCTGGTCTATGCGAGGTCCCTAGCAGTTGAGCCATAACTTGCTGACTCCCGGGAGGTACCTGGATCCAGAGCAGAGCGAGGACTCAAACCAAGCACTGTGAAATGGGGCGGGTGTGTCCCGAGCAGCATCTTAACCACTGAGCCAGTTGCTTACCATGTGGATTTTTAAAATAATCTTTAAGTGACTCTGATTGCTGAAGTTTGAAATGGGCTTCAGGTTTTGTACAATTAGACTGTATGAACAAGTTTTATAATAAGTGACAAAGCAAGTGTTTTGTTTAGACTCATGAAATAGAGAAAAATCTTTTCAGTTTAGCTTTGAAATTATTCCTCGTTATTATAGCATGCTCATCATGCTGGGAAATAGTCTCCATGTTTATCAGTGGAGATCTGAATCAGTAACGTCCTCAGTTTTATACTGTAATAGACTGCTACGTTGTTGGCATTGCTTTTAAACTGTTGTAATTGGAACTCCATGACATTAGAGCACGCAATGAAATTTAAGAAAATACCTAAATCTTAAAGAACATAGCTTATTTGTTTTTGTTTTTCAAGATTTATTTATTTATTTTTATTGGAAAGTCAGGTAAACAGAGGAGGAGAGACAGAGAGGAAGATCTTCCATCTACTGATTCACTCCCCAAGTGACCGCAAAGCAGGTGCTGAGCTGATCCGAAGCTAAGAGCTTCTTCTGGGTCTCCCACATGGGTGCAGGATGCCAAGGTGTTGGGCTATCCTCAACTGCTTTCCCAGGGCACAAGCAGGGAGCTGGATGGGAAGGAGGGTTGCCAGGATTAAAACCATCACCCAAATAGGATCCTGGCGACTACAAGGCGAGGACTTTAGCCACTAGGCTACCACGCCAGGCCCATTATTTGTTACTTAGCAAAGCAAAGATCTCAGAGTTGAATAATTAGAATACTGTGCTGGTGAAGTGGCACTGTGGAGCTAGCTTCCCACAGGGGCACCAGATCCAGTCCTGGCTGCTTCACTGCAGATCCAGTTCCCTGTTTAGGGGCCTGGGAAAAACAGTACAGGAAGCCCCAAGTGTTGGGTCCCTGCACGTACTGGAAGAGCTGGAAGAAGCTCCTGGCTTCGTTCTGGCCCAGCTCCAACTGTTGCAGCCCTTTGAGGGTGAGCCAACAGATGAAAGATCTTTTTCTCTCTTTCTCTCTGACTTTACCTTTTAAATAAAAATAAATAATAATTTTCAAAATATACGGAACACCTGCATACAGATCATTGTATAGAACAGACAGTTCCATTGGACAGTCATAGAAATCCTGTCCATAGATAAGATCCCAAACAATGCGAAGGTAAAATATCTAAACTTTAAAAAGAAAAGAAAAATTGAACTACTAAAGGCTATTTGTCGTACTTACTAAATATGATCATTAAAATTTTTAAATTGAGGTCATTTTAATACTGCTTTCCCAGGCTGACATGAGTCGTACAGAGACTTTTCTCCACCTACTCAGCCTCTGTGGGGCAGGATTATCCCTAGTGTTCCAGTGACCTGAAACTCCCTCGCTGTCACAGTTCTCTGTTTCCCTGCTCACTGGCTCTTTATGTCTCATCTGCTCACTGTGGAGTTCAAGGCCTCTATCTTTCTTGAAAACTCTTAATAGAAGAGTGTACCACTCATTTAGCTTCTGCTGTGTCATAGGCAAAGATCTATGTCTGTCCCTCTTCCTTATAAAGGAAGTAAGTTCCTTTAACAAGTTTTTGAGCCTCATGAAAGCAGGAATTTGTATTTTACTTTGTGTTTTCTCCACTGTTCAACTTCCGATGAAATTATGAAGTATTTACTGGATCAAGAGTAGTCATTTGGTAGGCTTACTTTCAACAATATGTAAACCATGCCCTTAACACTTTGATTTCCAGTAGTGTTGTCTGCATACTTTCCAAGTTAGGCAATAACATATTAGTTTACTGAGGAAAAAACTCATAGTTTAGCTAGAAAACAAGCTATTTTTATCTCAACTAAAGAAAAATTAGAGAATATGGAAAGCCAAAATTCCATGTTCAATTTTTATTGTAATATATATTTATTGGGCCCGGCGGTGTGGCCTAGCGGCTAAAGTCCTCGCCTTGAACGCGCCGGGATCCCATATGGCCGTCGGTTCTAGTTCCGGCAGCTCCACTTCCCATCCAGCTCCCTGCTTGTGGCCTGGGAAGGCGATCGAGGACGGCCCAAAGCTTTAGGATCCTGCACCTGCGTGGGAGACCTGGAGGAGGTTCCTGGTTCCCGGTATCAGATCGGCGCGCACCAGCCTGTTGCGGCTCACTTGGGGAGTGAATCTTCGGACGGAGGATCTTCCTCTCTGTCTCTCCTCCTCTCTGCATGTCTGACTTTGTAATAAAAATAAATCTTTAAAAAAAAAAGATATATTTATTTACTTGAAGGACAAAGATAGGGAGAAGAGAGACAGAGGGAAAGGGATGTTCCATCCATTGGTCACTACCTGAAATAGCTGCATCAGCTGAAGCTAGACCGGTCCAAAACCAGGGTCCGGGAACTGCTTGGTCTCCCATGTGAGTGCAGGGACTGAAGGACTTGGGCCATCCTCTGCTGCTTTCCCAGGCCATCAAGCAGGGAGCGGGATGGGAGGTGGAGCAGCAGGCACTTGAACCAGTGCCCATAAGGGATGTTGGCAGCTTTAGAGAGCAACTTTGCCAGCTGCATCAGCAATTTTCATGTAAGGAAAGTATGTTGCAATTTTTTATTTTCATAACATTTTATTTTCCTCAAATCTAAACTCAGGCACTTCATTTTAAAATATATTACTTATTTATTTATTTGAAAATGAGATGAGAGAACTCTTCCACCTGCCAGAAGCTCCTTCCAGATTTCCCACATGGATCACATGGGCCCTAACACTTGGGCAGTCTTTACTGCTTTCCCAGGCTGCTAGTAGGGAGCTGATTGGAAGTGGAGCAACCAGGACAGGAGCTGGTGCCCATATGGGATGCCAACGTTGCAGGCAAGCAGCTTTACTTGCTATGCCACAATGCTGGCCCTTATATCCAGGCACTTTGGATTCTGTGAAACACAGGAAAACTATTCTAGAAATGTTGTACCTACCAAAATATAAAATTCAGAAAACTACTTCATAAACTCAAAAATTTTGCCCTAAAAAAACACCTTGGAATTTCCTCTGATCTGTAGTTTTTTCCCTTGAAATAAGGAATAGATGAACTGAAAAGCTGTCAGAAAAGCCAAAAAATTGAGTGCAGGAGTATTATAAATGAATGTTAAGCTCAAGTAGTAAGACACTATGTTGTCAGGTTTATGTCGGTACAACACCCATAAAAGAAATGCTGTAGTACTTTCTTTCCTTTCTTCCTTCCCTCCCTTCTTCCTTCCTTCCTTCCTTCCTTCTTTCCTTTTTTCCTTCCTTCCTTCCTTCCTTCCTTCCTTCCTTCCTTCTTTCCTTCCTTTTTGGTGGAAAAATGTTCTTCATCTTATGAAAGAGTTGATGGAGGGCAGTTAAGTCTGTGGATACACTGGGGTGGACTCTACCAGCCAGTACACATTGGAGGGATTTTCTAAGCCTTGGAGCCGTGAGACCCATGGTATCTGGGCTCTCCAAGCCACTCAGGTGTCACCCTTGTGGCACTCTGCTATACATCTGGGTCTCCAGGGCTTCATCTGTTCCCAGGTGCTGGAGTGGTTTGACACCAAGGAACAGCCCTCTCCCCATCCTGGATGCAGGAGAGGAAAGACAGTGGGGGAAAAAGGGTCCCACTGACCCTCCCCACTCTGATCAGTGGCCCACATAGGCATGCATCCTTCTCAATTGTGCAAATATTAAAAATAAATTTTAAAAAATGGACATAAAAGGCCATGTGGACAGGGAGAAGAATAGACATGCTGTTGAGAGGATAAATTTTAAGAAGGCTGGGCCCAGCGCTGTGGCCTAACGGCTTAAGTCCTCGCCTTGAACGCCCCAGGATCCCATATGGGCGCCGGTTCTAACCCCGGCAGCTCCACTTCCTATCCAGTTCCCTGCTTGTGGCCTGGGAAAGCAGTTGAGGACGGCCCAAAGCCCTGGGACCCTGCACCCACATGGGAGACGTGGAGGAAGTTCTTGGCTCCCGGCTTCGGATCTGCGCAGCACCCGCCGTTGCAGTCACTTGGGGAGTGAATCATCGGATGGAAGATCTTCCTCTCTGTCTCTCCTCCTCTCTGTATATCTGCCTTTCCACTAAAAATATATTAAATGTTTAAAAAAAAAACTTTAAAAGAATTTTTAAGAAGGCAGTTAAATTTTTTTTAATTAAGCAGATCTAGATTTCATATTAAAAATTCTAACAATGCCATTTAAAGTTGTTTGAACTAGGGTAAATTCTACACTTTCTTGACATTGCTTTTTTTAAAAATTTAATATAATAGCAATACTTAAGATTGTTGGAGGGTTAATGAGTGTATGAAGTACTTTGATAGTGCCAAGGATGTATTAAGCACAGGATGCCTAGTGTATAATATTGCTTCATCAGTCAGTAGTGACCGATAAATTTTGCCCTAAGTAGGACTGCCATTTTGAAATTGGGTTTCTGTTTCTGTTTTAACAAGTACATAAACCTATGCCTGGCACATAGTAGACCCTTCATCAATAAGAGAATGTTTTGGTTATGGCCTGTTCTGTGAAAAATAGTTGACATGAAAAGCTAATACAAGTTTTAAAGCAAGAAAATTGATTACCAAACGCAATGGAATTTTTAACCAGTGTCTGAAGAAACTCTGAGTTTACCTTTTAATCTCTTAGTTTTCAATGTGTTTATATATTTTGTTGGTCAGGAAAAGGCTCCAAATAGTGCCTCTAACTGTCCTCCGTCTACACCGACTCCTGACACGTCTAAGCCTCGGAGAACAAAGCTTGCCTTTGATGACAGGTGAGATAAATATGATTGTTTTATGTCCTAAGGAAATCATTCCAACAAATCAAAAATTCATTTTAATTTCTATCAACAGCCAGGATTCATGTGTGAACCCTAAAATATTTGGATTTTAACTTAAAGGCTCCGACTAGGCCAAGGACTGCTCCTTTAGCCTCACACTGTGGTCCAATATGCAGAGTAAATGTTGTTCTCTCCCGGAAGGCTTGGCTGCTGCTGGCGTCACTGTTTAGGGTGGAGATGGTCTTGCATAAGGAAGAGCAGTGTTTTTATATTGTGGTTTTTTCTCTCCTATTTTGATAAAAGATTTTCTCCTGCTCACATCTTTTCTGTTAATTTTTCAAGCAAGTTGGAAGAATAAGTAGTAAATACTTAGGAGCTTGATTTGTCATGATTTGGCAAAAAGCATCCATGTTCATAATCCAACAAATACATTTTTGAGGTAATAACTGAAATAATTGCTTAATAAAAGCTTAGTTTCTGTACTTTTGGACAAGAAAACTGAAAATTTAGCATGCTTATGTTACCATGTGACTTACACTGAAAATTTCCATTGCAGAAGTTACTCAGCCGACCACTATTTACAAGAAGCAAAAAAGCTAAAGCACAATGCAGATGCATTGGTATGTCAATATTCTCCTCACAGTTTGTATTAATCAGTCTAACTTTACTTCATTTGTTGCTTGTACTTGTTGTAAATCCCTACTCATGTTTTATTCTTATTTCTTCAGTCGGATAGGTTTGAGAAAGCCGTGTACTATCTTGATGCTGTGGTGTCTTTTATCGAATGTGGGAACGCGTTGGAGAAGAATGCTCAGGAATCCAAATCCCCATTTCCTATGTATTCAGAGACAGTGGAGCTCATCAAGTAAGTGGAGAGTCGTGTCGTGTCCCGGCCTAACCAGGAGGGAGCTGCCATCACAGTGAACTCGGTGCGGTGCTTACTGCCTTATTTTGCTTGGATAGGGAGCTCTAGGTGATCGAGTTGTTGTTTTTGCCTTTGTGTTTGGTTTTGATTCTTGAAGGACAACAGAAGCTGTGAGATTGAGGTCAGAATGTATGTTATGCTGTGTTAGACATGTATCTGCTGTTGCTCACTCACAGGTACACTATGAAGCTGAAGAGTTACCTGGCACCAGATGCTACAGCTGCAGACAAAAGGCTCACAGTCCTCTGGTGAGTGTCACCCGCTCGGCTTCTGCCAATCCGCCAGCAGTTTCTCATCAACCTGTGTGCTCTGCTGGGTGCTAGCCTGGAATCCAGGTTCTGTGACTCTGACCCAGTTCTGCATTTGATGGGTCAAGCAGGAAATAGCAATTCCTACTGAAAGAGTGTGAAAGCTTTTAGTTGTCATTGTCACTCTCTGATCCCTCACCCTGTATGGTGAGGCTTATACTAGGGCACTCCTTTTTTTTTTTTTTGACAATTTGTACATGGTTAATTTGGGCACAAAGGTTCAAGGGCTACAGAAAAGTGGGTAAGACTATTATTTCCACATTTTCTTTTTTTTTTCTGTGTCTAGGATAAAGGGGAAGATAAAGGGAGAAGCCCCACCCGGCCTCCCACCCACCCCAGGTCCCTGATGTGGGGCATGCTCTGAGGGTCTTGCTCAAGTGGTTTTGATATTCGACAGTTATGAATTGCTGGCAGTCTCGCCATTCCAAGCACGATGAAGTCATTGCAGAATCCACTGATTGACATAGTCCATCCTTAGAGTCTCCGTTTGCCCAGTTTTTCACTGCCATCATATGGCTAGGATAGTTGATTGATTTGTTCTATCCTCTGTGTGGTGCCAGGTATCCTCTGCAGGTTCCGATAGACTAAGGCACCCTATTCTTGTAAATGGCAATTTTTCCAGAATGTTCTGGGTTTTGTTTTTATTTATTTTGTTTATTTGAAAAGCACAGAGTCAGAAAGATCTTCCATCTACTGGCTCATTCCCCAGAGAGCTGACCAGGCCAGGCCAAAGCTGGAAGGTGAGAACTCAGTTCACTCTCCAGTGTAGGTGACAGGGACCCAAGAATTTGCATTCTGAGCTGCTGCCTTCCGAGGTGCACATTAGCAGGAAGCTGGACTCAGGCACTTGGCTACTGGATGTGATTGTTTCAAATGACATCTTCGTCACCAAGGCAAAGGCATGCCCTCTCCCCGCAATGCCACCAGGGTTCTTGGTACCTTTCCTCCCCCTTTACAAATGTACCTTGTTTGAGGAACAAGCATCTAGCTTGCTGAGAATACGAAAAGCAATTTATTTATTTATTTGTTTGTTTGTTTGTTTAGTCCAAAAATAAATGAGACAAATAGATGAGTTCATTTATTAGTAGACATTTTCTTGGCCTAATCCCGTGTTTAAAGTGGGGAACACAACTATGAATGAAACTGACAACAGTCCTGTTTGTCATGGAGTTTATTATAATGTAAAAACAGCAAAAAAACAAAAAACAAAAAAACCAGCAATTTGTCAAATACTCATTCAGCTGTATGAATGAAGTGCCTTGAAAGGAAAGTAAATGCAGCCCTGAGTCTAAGAAGCAAGAATGGGAGCAGACATTTAGGTCGGTGCTGAAGACACCCACAGCCCACATCCAAGTGCCTGGATTCCCTGCTCCCAGAGCCTGCTTCCTGCCAATGTGCTCCGCCAGGCACAGTGACAGTGACCCTCCTGAGTGTTCCTGACACCCGCCTTCCAGCGGCCTCGCTCCTGGATCTTCCCCTGCCCACCTCGCTCCTGCTGCTTTTCTGGGCATTCAGAGCATGCACCAGCAGGCAGACAGTCTCTTTCTCTCTCTCGTCCTGCCTCTAAATTTTAAGATTTATTTTTATTTATTTGAAAGTTAGTTACAGAGAAGTGGGAGAGACAGAGAAAAAGGTCCTCCACCTGTTGGTTTATTCCCCAAAGGCTGCAACAGCCAGAACTGGGCCAAGCCGAAGCCAGGAGTCATGAAGTGAATTGGAAATGGAGCAGCCAGGACTGGAACCACAGCCCCTATGGAATGACAGCACTGTAGGCGGCGGCCTACTTGACTATGCCACACACCGAGCCCTAAATATGTATATATTTAAATAAGATAAAGACTTGGAGACAAGAAGACCTACCCTAGGCAGAGGACACAGAGGGATGGCAAGAAGGAGAGTGCGCATCTGAGCACAGAGTGGAGAGCATGACTGGATGGGGCAGGGTGACCATGCTGGATCCGTGGTGCGTGGTCAGAGTTTTGCTGTGCTGGAGTTATATTGTTCATAGTTGAGTATCCAAAGTTGTTAACATTTGTTTTTGTTGTTGTTTTTAACTTCAGATTATTTGTAATTTGATTTGGAGATTCTTTAGCTTAACAATTTCATTTTATATTTCATTTTTCTTTCTTTTTTTCCTTATTTATTTAAAAGATAGGATCAGAAAGGAAGGGAAAAAGAAAGTGATCTTCCCTCGTTTGGCTTACTTATCAAATAGCTGCAATGGCTGAAGGTGAACTGAGCCAGAAACCAGGATGTTTTTCTGAGTCTCCCACACAGGTGCCCGGTCCCAAAAACTTGGGTCATTCTCCACTGCCTTCCCAGTCCACAAGCAAGGAGCTGGGTGGGAAGTGGAGCAGCTAGGACATGAAGCAGCATCAGTGTGGGATCCTGGCACTTGGAGGTGGAGGATTAGCAAGTTGAGCCATTGTGCCAGCCCCTGAATCATTTGTTTTAGTGCAAGTGTTACTTGGACGCATGGGTGCCCTCATGAGTGAGCTTTTGATTTTGAATAACAGCAAATGATGAGGGTTAGTGCTGAATTTTGGACATTCCCCATCCCCCACCCCAGGATTTATACCACAATTACAGCACACTTTTTGGTTTTGTTTCAGGGTTAATGTTATTCACCTTAAGCCAGTGTTTGTTATCATGCACTAGTCTTGTACTCTTACTAAATGCAAAGATTGTCTGTGCCAATATGACCAGCTGTCCTGCTTCAACAAACTGCCCTTTTCTATTTGCCAGCCTGCGGTGCCAGTCTCTGCTGTACCTGAGGCTGTTTAAGCTGAAGAAGGAAAATGCTTTGAAATACTCCAAGACACTCACGGAGCACCTGAAGGTCAGTGTGCCAGGGGACCATTCTGTTCTCAGAGGCAGGGTTTGCAGGCTCTCATTGCCACCCCAGAATTGCCCTGTGTTTAGGTAAAATAGCAGGACAGGAGCCACTGTTTGGGCGCTTTCTTGGGGTGTATTTAAATGCACAAATAGCTCCTTGTAGAATTTCAGCAGCTGTATCAGCAGCTTTATCTACTTCAGTAGTAATCTCTTCCTTTTTTAAACTATGTATTTATTTTTATTGGAAAGTACATTTACAGAGAGAGACCTCCCTTTCATTGGTTCGTTCCCCAGATGGCCTCAAGAGCCAGAGCTGAGCCAATCTAAAGCCAGGAGCCAGGAGTGTCTTCCTGTCTCCCATACAGATGCAAGGTCCCAAGGCTTTGGGCCATCCTCAACTGCTTTCCCAGGCCACAATAAGCCAGTTGTGCCTGACACCACCCCCCCATTAATGACATTTTGTTTACACAACCATTCTTTAGACTGTTGTCTTAGCCTCCTAAAACATTTTTGTGCTTTTTCAAATCAGTACTATATAAATCCTCCTAGAATCTTGCTCTGATTACTTGGAACCCCTCAGTAGGTTAACCAGAGCCTACAGCCTCAATCCAAACTCTTAACCCTGGTCTGTAAGTCCCTTATAGTCTTGTGTTTCTTGTTCAAACCTGTTTTACGTACATTATATGGGTCATGTACATTCCTGGCACATAGTATGACTCGGCCCTCTGCCCTCACGGCTCCACGTTATCTGTCTGGATGTGACGCATTCTTTCCTTGCCGACTGTGAAGTCTTCCAGCTCCCAGCTGTCACCTAGTAACGTCTTTCTGTTGTGTATTCACAACTGCACACACGTACAGACTTCGGTACCTTAAATTTATAAAGCTTAACACCATCTCTGGCTCAGCACTTTTGGGTATGCTTAGTACTTTTTAAGTAATAAGGGTTTTTTCAAGTACATTTTCTTTTCCCACAGAATTCCTACAATAATTCTCAAGCACCATCCCCCGGTTTGGGAAGGTAGGTATAATTTTATCCTATAAAGTATGATTTGTGACAAGTTTATTTGTAATGTAAAAGCGGGATGGGTAGGGTCCAGCTTTCAAAACTGGGGAAAAAATGACTACTTTAAAAATGAAAACTATTTCTAATAAAGTATGAATTGATAAGAAAACCACCCTGAAAACCACCCTGGGATATTTTCACTTGGGGAAATTTTGAGTTTTTTCACTGCACCTCAGCTCTTCTCTCAGTTGATTCCTAGTGACATAAATTTGTCGCAGTAGGCTCATCTTCCCTCGGGTCTTGGCATCACCAGCACCTGTTAGTGGCATAGTTGCGGTTTGTCCCCCAGCCCCACCTCACTCCCTCACCCAGAAGGACAGAAATAAACACGAAGTCTCTTTTCTTTAGTAGTTTTATTCTTTATGCTGTTCATTTATTCTTAAAAGAACTAACGTTCTGTATACTTGCACCTTTTGTCACCTCTGAATAATTGAGCTGAACCGGAAAAGTGCAGTATTTGTAGGATTCAGAGCAATATGAACGAGAGGCCATCGCAAGCCTGCCTAGGTGGGGACTTGTACTGGGCCAGAGTGAGGGCACGCTGCTTCGAAGCCCTTGAACCGCTGCTATCAGGGTTATTGCGTCTTCAATTGACCATCTCCTGTTCTGCTGTTATTCATTATAACAAAGGACCTAGAAAAGATTATAATTAAACATAGTGACTTTTAGTAGGAGAAATTGTACTTCTGAAGAGCCTTCTAGTTAAAAGAATCCGATAGTCAAAGACTTCATGTGGCGACCATCAGGAGTGTGTTGGTTGAGAAGGCTCACTGCGTCCATGTGAACCTGCTTCCTCTTTCTCTCTGTGCAGCAAAGCTGTTGGGATGCCCTCCCCTGTTTCTCCAAAGCTCTCGCCAGGCAATTCAGGAAGTTACTCTTCTGGAGCCAGTAGTGCTTCAGCAAGTGGCTCATCAGTGACCATTTCACAGAAGATCCACCAGATGGCAGCCATCTATGTGCAGGTTACATCCAACTTCCTCTATGCCACTGAAATTTGGGACCAAGCTGAACAGCTTTCCAAAGAGCAAAAAGGTAAGTGGGTCTGCCAAGGAGGGATGGAGTTGTTCAGAGGGCTGTTCCATGTTTAAGTTGTGGCCTAATTTAGAGCTAACAGTCTATTCAGTTTGCTACTCATCTCCACTAAATCTAATTAATTTTGTTTAAAAATTACAACTCATGACACAGATAACTTACACTAAGTTGTTTTTTGGCCAAAGACAAATAGGCCTCTCTTCTGCCACACTTAAGTGCAGTCTTATTGTAAAAATTATAAAGTATGTCTTCTGTTTGAGGGTGATGGCCTGAAGTTGGTCACAGGCTTGGGCTTACATCTAGTCATCTGTGCACCTGTGATATTTAGTATCCAAGAAAGTACCTACAACCTTGTGTCAAGTCAGGCAGCTCTGCAGAATACTGAAGTAGCCCAGCAGTCTGTGTTTTGTTGTCCCAGAGAGCATGTACTTCAAGTACTGACAGGCAGAAGTAAATCCAAGATTCATATCCTAAAGAGGAAAAATGGTGATTGCAAGGTAGAAGACAAACCCCAAAGTTAGGAGTCTGGCAAGGTTGCCGAGTGGCTAAAATCTTCACCTTGGCACATGCTGCAATCCCGAATGGATGCCGGTTTGTGTCCCGGCAATGACCTGTTCCGACCACTTGGGGAGTGAATCAATGGACGGAAGAGCTTCCTCTGTGTATATCTGACTTTCCAATAAAAATAAACAAATCTTTACAAAAAGAGAAAACTAAAGTTAGGTTTTTAAAAATCTGATTTGGGGCCCGGTACTGTAGCCTAGTGCCTGAAGTCCCCACCTTGCATGCACCAGGATCCCATATTTGTACTAGTTTTTGTTTATTTTGTTTTGTTTTGTTTTAAGATTTATTCATTTTTATTGGAAAGTCAGATATACAGAGAAGGGGAGATACAGAGAGGAAGATCTTCTCTCCGTTGATTCATTCCCCAAGTGGCCACAATGGCTGGAGCTAAGCTAATCCTAAATCAGGAACCAGGAGCCTCTCCTTGGTCTTCCACACAAATGCAGGGTCCCAAGGCTTTGGGCCATCTTCCACTGCTTTCCCAAGCCACAAACAGGGAGCTGGATGGGAAGTGGGGCTGCCAGGATATTTGATCCCAGTATGTTTTTTCAAGATTGATTTATTTTGACTTGAAAGTCAGAATCACAGATTGAGAGAGAGAGATTTCTGCTGATTCAATCCCCAAGTAGCTGAGCCAGCCTGAGGCCAGGAACCAGGAGCCTCCTCTGGGTCTCCCACATGGGTGCAGGAACCCAAGCATTTGATCCACCCTCTGGTGCATTCCCAGCCATTAGGGAGCAGGGAGCTGACTCAGAAGTGGAGCCGCTGGGACTCGAACCTATACCCATACAGGATGCAGGAGCCACAGGCTGAGGATCCGTAAGTCTGCCATGCCATGGTGACTGCTTCTACCCACACTGTGACAGCAGCTACTGAAGTTAGCCATAGCTGCTTTATGTCGTGTTGTTCCTGTCTACTATCAGTTTTTCTCATTGTGTCAGTGCACCTTTTTTAAAAAGTCGTTTGTTTGGGTTTTGGCCCTCCAGTTGATGCTGAGAAGCCAGGCCAGAAAATGTGTCAGACTGTGGATTTCATTAATCCTTTCCTTAGGATGCTGCTTAACTCCCTATGCCCATTCACTTCCCTTATACAGTAGTTTCCTCTTGAGACTTAATTCAAGTTCAGTGTTTCAGGTAAGCGTGCTTCATAGATGGTGCTCTTGTTTTTAATTAGGAAGTGTGTAGCAAGGCCCCTTTTTGGTGATAATAAGATCGGCCAGTGGATTCAATCTGGTGGTGTCACACCAATGGGTTTGGCATCATGTTTTGTTATTAAACAAGTGATTACACTGGACTCCAACCTCAGGATACTGTCCTCCCTCTTTCTCTCTCTATCCCACTGGTTTTAGATAACAGCCTGTAGTTGTTTATGTCGGAAGAATCCCCTTATTTCAATTGCCTGAATTTCTTTTTTTAAGATTTATTTATTTTATTACAAAGTCAGATATACAGAGAGGAGAGACAGAGAGGAAGATCTTCCGTCCGATGATTCACTCCCCAAGTGAGCCGCAACGGCTGGTGCTGTGCCGATCCGATGCCGGGAACCAGGAACCTCTTCCAGGTCTCCCACGCGGGTGCAGAGTCCCAAAGCTTTGGGCTGTCCTCGACTGCTTTCCCAAGCCACAAGCAGGGAGCTGGATGGGAAGTGGAGCCGCCAGGATTAGAACCGGCGCCCATATGGGATCCCGGGGCTTTCAAGGCGAGGACTTTCGCTGTTAGGCCACGCCGCCGGGCCCAGTTGCCTGAATTTTTAAAAAATCATCTGAAAACATGGCGTGTGAGTACCAGTGCTGTGACACAGTAGGTTAAACTTCCACCATTGGTGCTGGCATTCTGTATGGATTGCAGTTCAAGTCCCAGATGCTCCACTTCCTATCCAGCTCCCTCTTACTTCCTGGGAAAGCAACAGAGGGTGGCTCAATTTCTTAGGGCTCTGTACAACATGTGGGAGAGCTAGCAGCTCCTTGCTTCAGATTGGCTCAGCTCTGGCCCTGCAGTCATTTGGGGAGTGAACCAATGGATGGAAAATAGCTCTCTCTTTTTCTGTGTCTCTTCTTTTCCCTGAAACTCTACCATTCAAGTAAAACAAATCTTTAAAAAACAAAAGTGGCATTTGGTATATGAATGGTATATGCACATGGTCAGAGCAGGAAAATGTCACGTAGATCTTCTTAGTGTCTAACTCCCATAGATTGGTAGGGAAAATACACCAAAATAATCAAAATAATCTTCCTTTTTCTGTCTCTTGGCTTTTTTTTTTTTTGACGCAAAAACATATTTTGAAATAATATGTTGTTGCACTAGGTCTTTATTTAATAGTGTTTGTTGTATATAGTAGCAATCTATAATTTCTGTCAGTAGTATTTTGTTTGTATGTAAATCACTTTAATTCCTCACAGTGCTTTCTGTGAAAGATGTCGTATAATTAGGAAACAAATATAACTTAAGAATATAAGGTATTTGTTGTAAAAGATAAAAATAATATTTTAGGATGGGGAATAATGTTTTTTACTTCCCATGAATATTGTTTCTTGGTCTAGATTCAGAATTTTAAAGCAGTGATTCAAAAGAATATATATTACTTAATAAATGTGTTTGTTTCTAGAATTCTTTGCTGAACTGGATAAGGTGATGGGCCCACTCATCTTTAACGCGAGCATCATGACAGATCTGGTCCGTTACACCCGGCAGGGACTGCACTGGCTCCGCCAGGATACCAAGTTGATGTCTTGAACTGAACATATTCTTGATGCCTCTGATTTTCTCCACAACACTGTGTCGCATCACAAAGGAAACTGCCATAACATGCCACCTAGTTGACACTAAGAATGAGGAATGATTTTCTCCTCCTTGGTACATGTATTGTTTTTAATAACCCAAAACCATCATTTTAGTTGACCCTTTCAACATGTCCAATGTGAAAAATTATTTAATTGCAGCGCAGTTGCAAGATGCTTTATAATAAGATTGAAATACCAGTTGTGATTCATAACTAAGGAAATGAAATTCTATTTATTTTAATTTTTCTAAGTTCCCAGACTGGGGCTTGTTTGAAACGTTAATTATTTCTGCCTATAAATTTACTCTATTGAATATTTAGCATAAATTTAATGTAAACATTTTTATTTATATACTTTGGGAAGTTTGTTACCTAATAATGTCTTTTTGTGGTAGCTCTTCTAAGAGTTAAGAGTTGGTTCATCTAAAATATGGACCTGTTGTGTCTATTCCTACTACCTGAATATTATTTCAAATCTTAACTACAATTTTATTATTGTAGAATTGATGTTTAGTATTAAGGATATTATACACATGAAAAATCACTTAAATATGAGAAGATGTCATTCTATGTGGATGTGAAATGAAATGTGTCTGATTTGGTATGCATTACTTCAGAAACTGTGAATGTGTGTTTATAACACTAGAACAATCATGAGGTGTCTATGACTTGCATTTAATGCATTACGGAAGAGAAAGGGCAGCTTCCCAGGAGAATGATAGCATATTGAATGGTTTCATAAAAGGACAATCTTGAACTATAGGGGTTGTATTATAAAACCATGTGTTCTTTTTTGCTGTCAATCATTTGACACTTAATTGAAGCAGAGTAAATTACTATTGGAAAAAAAAGCAAAAGATGGTCCTTCTCCTGAGGGTTGTTGCCTGTGTCTCTTGAATTGATGTTTGAAGGTTAAAAATCTCCCTGCCAGTTTCTTTGTCTCATACTAGATTGTGCTGCTCTGACAAGAGCCTGCAGCGAGTGTTGTGGCATGGGCTGGCGCTTCGGAGGGTGTGCTTTTGCTGTACAGCTTTCAGTTCTAATGCCCAATGGGGAGATGATGGATTTTTCTCCTTTTTAAACATATCTTGTATTTACTCCCTTTGTATTGCGAAGGCCCTCATCAATGATGTATGTTTCTGATGGGATCAGAAAATTTGTGCTAGAAAAACACATCACTCGGTTCGTGATGAGCTCTCTGGGGAAGGATAGGGGAGCAGGGACAAAGCTTGGGAACCAGCTCTGTAAGAACTGTGTCTCCAAGTTCCTTTCCCTGTCACATGCATGTAGGACTCAAGGGTGACAAATGGACCTTCCATATTTTATTTTTGACGCCCCTCTCTTGTCTCGTGTGCCTTAAATCTTACCTTTCAATGAAAATTCTATGGATTGTTTACAGATGAAGTTTTACACTAGGAGCATACCGCCCGTACATAGTTGGTCTTCTATAGTAATATTAAATTCTGTTTCCTTTCAAATCTTCCTTTAGGGCCACATCCGTTTTTCCAGTAAAACTAACGCTTTTGTACATGACTTAGTCTAACGAGTTGGATAATGCTGCTTCAAAAAATAATTTGTCCTTCTTCTCATTCCAAAAATAAATCTGTCCAGCCCAGGAGAGAAGAAAAAAAAAAAAAAAGATGGCCCTACTACACGTAGATGGTGGCTGAGGCTTGAAATTGGAAAGGGAGAAGATGGGTGGAAAATCTCAACATTCAATGGTGCAGTGAATCTCTTTTTGTCTTTGAGTTTCTCTTACACTTCTTTCTGATACTAGTGAACTCTCATCGTCCTGTGACCTGTTCTGACCTGTTCCGTACCTCGTTTTGTTTTGTTTTTAAAATGTATCATTAACAGTTGAGATATGTAAATTATGTTGGATTTAACCTTTTCCTCTTAAACCTTTCTGATTTAACCTTAGTGTGTCCTAGGAACAGTTTTCCTTAAGAGGACAACTTCTCTCAGTGCTCGTAATCGTAAATTAGTGAGAAACACCTTGTGAATCAAGTCACGCACGTGCCCTGTCCATCTGCCGTGTCTGACGCCAAGCCTGCCATTCGCTGTGATGTCTTCGGAACGGAATCCACGCCTTCTGGGCTCTGGCCTCCTCAGCAGCCGCAGTCAGCGGGAGCCCTCTGCGCGCTGATGTGCCCTGACAGGCAACCAGAGCACTTCTCGGGCCCCACTGATGCTTTGTGAAAGCAGAGTTTCCTGATGCCTTATGGTGCTGCTCCACAAATATATTCTCCTTAAAAGTGTTCATTCTTAGAAAATGAATTGTCCAAGCTTTTCATTGTGGAAGTTTTTTCCCAGTAGGTGGAAATGGGCAATGCATCAAAATTGCCTCCCAAACAGCTGAGTCTTCACCCTCCTAGTCTGTGGAAATGCTGCTTCCTCTCTTGCATGTCTGTCTGCTGCAGCGTTCCGTGTCGTCCTCTGCTCCGGCGCATACTCGGGTCTCCTTAAAGGCGACCACTCCTTCCCCCTCAGTACGTGTCCTCCGTGTCTCCTCACCATTTAGAACTCAGTTTTGACAAGTGGCAGAAAAACTTTTTGTCCGAGACTGACACTTCATATGTAGAAATTATAGAAATAGCAACTATTTCAAAAGTTCCTCTGTGGACTGCTCTTGTAAGCCCACACTTGTTTGCCTGGAGGCAGCAGCCCACACCACTGGACCCTTTACAGGCCACCAGCGACCCGCTTGTGGTGGACGAAGCTGTCTCAGCAGCCTTGCCAGGCCTGGCTGCGCGGTGGGGAGCTCTCCCTCCAGGCGGTTCAGGCTCCCCCAGCCCAGCCCGGGCTCCAATCTGCAGAGTCCAGCCCTTCCCTTGCCTCAGTGCCACCTTTTTCTGAGCAGGCAGCCAAGAAAGTGACTTTTCGAGCAGTGAGTACTTCTGAGAAATTCATAGCTGTAGTTGCTGAAGAGTAGAGAAGACTGGCCACCACTGATTGTCTTCTCCGGTATCCACGCAGCTTAGGGTGTTGACGCACGTGCACGCCCACGCGCGCACACCTGTCCTTCTAGGAGAGCTCTCACATCAGAGACTCCGCAGGGGCCTGGGCTGCACTTTGAGTGACACACTTGTGGCTTTATTAGATTCACTGTTTCTGTTTTAATTGTTGTTTGTTTTCTTTCATTCACGGTTGAATCAGCTAGCCCAGAAAGCATTTTGTGCTAAATTGACAGAAACTTTGGTACATTAACTCGTAGTGGATGAGCTTGCATTGCGCAGCGAGAGCCTACAAAAGGCACCTGTTAGGACGAAAGTGCTGGCCCCAGCGGCCAGGGCTCAGTGGGGTCTCAGAGCAGCCCGTGAGCACTCCACAGAGTGACGCTTCGTTGTGCAGGGGAGGGCACCCCGTGCACTCCTCTCAGCATGAGGGTATGCAACGTTGGATCTTAAGATTATGTACACATACACACTTATATATATGTATGTATGTATGTATGGAAACATGAAATTAGTTCGTCAAAATGTGTGTGTTTAGTATTTTAGCTTAGTGCAGCTATTTCCACATTATTTATTAAATTGATCTAAGACACTTTCTTGTTGACACCTTGAATATTAATGTTCAAGGGTGCAATGTGTATTCCTTTAGATTGTTAAAGCTTAATTACTATGATTTGTAGTAAATTAACTTTTAAAATATATTTGAGCCCTTCTGTAGTGTAATAGGGCTCTCATGGGATGGGGTGGGGGAAGAATTTTACTTTTCCAGTTGCTAATTGAGCAAAATGGCTTCATTGTGTATTTTGATTTATAGGAGTTTGTGTCTGGTCCCCAGGAACAGCATTTGGGGGTGGGGGTGCCTGTTCTATAAACATTGTGATGCCTTGGGTTTTAAAAAAAAAAATCCAAGTGACCTGGGGAGCCAGTGCATTTGAAATCCATACAGACTCCTGTAACTCATCATCCCTGAGTGGAACCCAGACTTCCGTTCAGTGTCATGTATCAGTGTGTTGAAGAGGCAGCTTTTCTTCCCATACACTGCATATGTAAGGTTGCTCTTCAGGAAATCAATAGAAGAGCTTGGGTGGCTTGAAATATACAGGGACAAGAGGCCAAATGGGTCAAGTTTGTGAGCATGCTCAATAATGGAGAAGACTGCTTTGAGACTTTAGCCCTAAAACCAAGTGACAGGAAGAGTGCTATCAGTAAAGCGGAAGCTGATCTTAGTTCCTATTGATGTGAACCCTGTGATTAATTGTAAACAAACAAAAAAAACTTGTCTCCAGGAAAGGGAATACAAAGAATAGCTGTATCTTAATGGTATCTGGTCATGGGATAAGGTGTCTGCGTTGTCTAAAGTCATATCACTCTTAGGGGGCAGCCTAAACCTGTAGCTTCAGACATCGCCATGCAAGGGAGTTGGCTTTCAGGAACGTGAGCGTTGGTCTGTCCTTGCCACCATCGTGCCGCTGAGCGTCAACTGCCACTCTGAGCACAGAGCTTCCTGAACGAGATTGGGAAAGCTCCTGCCCAGAAACTCCAGTCATCCCGAGTTTGGGTCTTACTATTTCCGTGTGAGGTGTCTTTGCAGCTTTTAGTCATTGGAGTTTTCTGTGTTCCTTTCTGGAGATCAGCTATTTGAAAATACTGCCTTTCAAATCAATGCCATGGTTATCTATATTGTTGAGTTTGTTGTTGCTGTTCAAGAAGTGTCCCCTTTATACAACTTTTTGCACGCACCTGGCAAATTACCGACCTGAGCATTCAGCAGTACTTGGGGGGGGGGGGGAGGGAGGCGCACCAACAGAGCTGGCCCGACTGGCAGTACCTAGGAAGGCACCACCTTGGGAGGGCCAGACGGAGGGTTGGTAAGCACAGTTATGAACATGAAAACTTTCTATCTAGCCTCCGTTTTGAGTGGTTTTAAGAAATTTTGTATATGGAGGATGGAAATGCTTATATATTTATTAAAAAATTCTTTTATTTGAAATTAAAATTATTTGGTAAATAACGGTTTGATATTTGGGGAGGGTTTTGGAGGGGAGATGACGCCGCTGAGAAATTTTAAAGCTGTTGCTTCTGCAGCAAGGTACTGTTCGTGAGGGGGTGCCCTTGTTTTTTACGGGACCCAGCTGTTTGTTTTACATTTCTTTTATCCCAAATATTAAGGCATCTGACATTCTCAACCAAAATTTCAATTATATACTGTGGGGTTTTTTTTCTTTGTTGCAATACATTAAGATTTCAGAGGTACTTTGGGGTTCTAAAGCTAGGATTTCTAAGTCAGTATGTGCATTTCACATAATAAAGCTGTTAATGGTGAGCAAAGTATTATAATACTAACTAGATTTTTCCACATCTGTATAGTATATTATATGTATTTTGTGGTATTGAGATTATAGAAAGTTTAGAGTGTCAAACATCGTTTAATGTGTATTTTTAAACAAATTTATGACAATTAAATATTTGGAGACAAGGGTATCACATTTCAATTTGTAAAGATCTTTTTAACTCTACTGTGTCATTAAGATGCTTTGTATAATGCCAAACCATAGCTGGAGAGACTAAGTTTAATAAATATCAAATAGATTTTCTGTATTAAAGTTTGTGTACACTGTGCTCTTTCTCAGCTCTCACTCCGTTGTTTCTGTGCGCTTCCAGTGCTGTATTTCAGCGTCCAGTACCCTTGTTCCACATGAGACCCTGCCAGCTTGGGTCTCACATACCATGGCCATAGCAATTCTGAACCTGCCAGCTGTGCGTCCTTGGGGCATGGATCAAAATTCACCCTGCCCAGGAGAAACCTCAGATACTCTTTGGTGTTCCTAGTGGTCTGGGCCTTTATGAATTCGTGAAACTAGATTTTTCTCTCAGTTCTGTTAGGTTCATGCAGTCGTAGACAAAGTTGTGCCCAATCTGTGTGACACGTCTCTGACAGTTCCGTGCAGGAAGGTGAGGGGCCGGGAGCCAGGGCCACAGGCTGGGGCCTTGCCCAGCGTGATGACACAGCTGTGGCTCAGCTTTTCCCTTTAAGCTGCCGTTGTGTTCTCTGTGCGATTCTTGGGATAGTCATCTCACCACACTGCCACTTTTCTTATCAGGCAATGCTGGATTTTTGCTATCATGTACAGATTGCATCCTTCAGGAGCTAGGATTCCAGACTGCCAGTTTCAATGAGACATTTAATAATATTTGTAGAAAAATAAACTCTAAAGTGCAAAGCTTATTTAACACTCATCCACACAACAACATTGTAAAAAGAGATGGAGACCAATTTAAAACATCTGTCTTTGAATATTAAAATCCCCAGGTTGCTTCACCTAGGGATCTCCCGCCAGAGCACCATTGACCAACATTCCATAGGACAGAGTCTTGTCGGAGGGGACAGCTGGCCTCTCTTCCCTAGAGTATCCATCATTCCTGGGCCACACTTAGGGAGCAACGTCTTTTTCTAGGAGAAGAGAAAACATCTTTTTAAGACATGGAGTCTGGGAGTGCCCAGGGCACCTCTGCTGGGCTTCATTCCTCTCTGCTCAGTGGATGCAATTGGAGGGCACAGGAGAAATGGGAGCCTCCCACTCTCTGACAGGCTGCCTTCCCAGCCCTGGTGGAAGCCTCTGTCCTCCCAGTCACTCCTTCCCGGTGTATCTCACCTGCACAGCCTGGTGATGCACTCGGCACTATCCCGACACGAGGCTCCAATGGGCCTCAGGGAGACCCCTCTCCAAAACGGGGTCATCCTCGGCAGCCGCCTCTTTGCCAAGCTCAGCTCTGGTACTGGGGAGCCCCCCATCTGTAAAGCAGAAGCAAATTCACCGCCTGAGGGGAGGGGCGGGCCATTGCCGAGATCCTGCACGCTGAAGCAGGGAGCCACTGCTCAGGGGTGCTTGAGTCCCACCCCCACTACCTTCTCCAGCTGGCCCCTGCCTTACCTGGCCCACGAGCAGCAGGCAGATCATGAGCACCGCCAACAGCTTGAGGTGCCACATCTTGCTGAAGCCAGGGTGTCGGCGCCTGAGGACCACAGAGAGTTCCCACTTCCTTTTATAGACTGGTGTCTGCCCTGGCGTGGTTGCCAGGTGAGATGGGGGCAAAGTTTCTATTTGTAATCAGGATCAGTTTAATAAGTTAATGTCTACCAGAGGAATGCTCAGGGGTTGCCTTTCAGGCACGTTGTATTGACTGATCTGTCATCTGGACTTTGAGTGGTTGTGTTGCACACCTGGACTTTTTCATCTGTTTTACCCAAAGTCAGCACTGACTGCTGTTCCCTCCCTCTGAAAGCCACGTGAAACCACTGAGGGAGCCTAGGAACTTGGCCAGATTTCTGTACCAAAATAGCTCAGTGAGATCACGCCCATCAATACAGAACTCTAACAATGAAGTCTTCAAAGATACCATTGACCTCTTTGGGCCTTGTCCGGGAAGGGAGCACTGGTCATGGTGTGAAGCGGTCAGCTGGGTAGCACCAGCCCACAGGATTTGTGGTGCCCTGGCCCCTCCGCTACATCTGTGAGCTACCAACCTAATGACCTGTGCCAGTTCAATATCCTTGTGGACCTAAGACCCAGCTGTGGGAAACTGAAAGGCAGGCCAACCTGCCCTCTTGCAGGCTGCTGAGTGCAATGAATGATAGGAGGTTTTTGTTAAAACATGTGGCTGGGGCGGGGAGCTGGAGCCCCTAGCCTCAGAGAGTGGCTGAACTTGTGCAATGGCAAATAGCCACTGTGAACCTTGAGTGAACAAGCTTTCTTCCGAGGTGGAGCTTCCCTTCCCAGCAGCTTCAGGGCAGCAGGCACAGTAAGGCTGAGCTATCTGCAACCAAACCATCCGTAGATGGAGAGCTTCCCATGGCCTGGAAGGATAGGCCAAAAAGACCCGTAGCAAGACAGCTCATGTGGTATCCCACTGAAGACTTGGCCAAGGAGACACAGGACATGTGAAAGTACAGCAGGATGGGCACCAGTCTTGGCAGCCAGGCCAGCAGCAGGTGCTTCTTGCGATGGGAGGGGATAGTGGGAGCAGAGCTGGGATTGGGTGGAATGTAACCCCACAGATCTTCCAGTTCTCAGGACCATGCAGCCACTGCCTACACCTTGGGGGAACCTAGCAAGTCCAGCTGACAGTTCTACACACGGAACACAAGTGGGTTGTCCCTTCCCCCTGGACTTGGCCACTAAATAGATTGAGATATAAGGCCTGTGAAGGAGCTTGTGGGACTGGAAAGAGGCTGTGATGACCTAGTGAACATTGGGTAAAGAACACAAAGCCGATTAGATAAGCAAAAGAGTGGCAACATGCTGTCCCTGCAGCCAGCTGGGTTGGTGGACTCGGTGCCAGCCTTCCCTCAATCAGCCCAGCAACCTAAGTGACGTGCCAAATGGCTTCTGGAGATAGGATTTCTGTTAGCCCTCCATTTCTGCCTTTGTATTCCAAGCACAACCCAAGAAGCCTGTAGGTTTATCTGTGATGGCTGTGCCCCACTCCAGAGTGGGCAGCCCTGGGATCCCTCCCCGGAGAGCAACAAGGCCACAAGACATTTGTGGCTGGAAACTCTGCCTTGCTGGCCACCCTCTTCCACAAGATGCGACTTCTTGGTGATTGTGGAAAGCATCTCAGTATCCATGTATGTGAACTCTCATTTTGTTTACATCAAATGCAGAGGCAAAGCAGCAGCAACTGTCCACAACCTTCTCAATTGCCTCCAGATTGAGGGAAAGCCTATTTCTGAAACTAAAATACTGGAGCTTTTAAATGCATGGGATCTCCGCTGAGTGACTGAATTAACAGCGTGCACCTTTTTCCTGTGCCAGGGCTTAAACACTCCTCTACAATGTGAGTTGCGGGGAAGGCATGTGCAACTGCAAGAACCTGGAGTCTGCATGGGGCTGAGCGAGGTTTAGTCTCGCTCAGTCAGTGAGACAGGAGCAGACTCTGTGCCTCTCTGGGACTGACATTTGCATGCTGGAATGATCCATGACAGGAAGAAAATAAGACGAGAGTTTGGCCACTCCGAACTCAGCTCATAGGGACTTGGTGGCCTGGGATGTAAGGTGAGAACCAGGCCGAGGTCACCTGAGCCACAGCGTGAAACACATTCCAGGCAGAGGGCAGATCATTAGGGCCTGGTGGTAACCAGAAACTTCTGTTCTCCCTGAACAGGAGGAGCTTAATAAAAGATGAAAGACTGAAATGGGAAAACTTTTCCAGGTAAAATTTCAGTGCTGGGGCAAAGTATATTTGCTCCCCTCTCCTCCCCCACACCCCCCCAGACTTGTGGGCCTGCTTCAGTAGCTCAGCGGTTTGGGGACTTGTGCTGACCCATGGCACAGAGCCTTAGGTATCACAGAGTCCTGCATGCAGAGGCATGTGGCCGAAGGCCGAACAGGAGCCAGTGGCCCCAGCCCAGCAGCAGGAAAGGCAGTCCACCCAGGGCTGGGGGCTCCAGGTCCAGGGGTCATCAGGAGTCTCTGATAAATGGCACATCCCCTATTAGCTTCAGAACCACCAAGCTACAGTAGCTCCCCACCTTCTGTACCCCAGCAGCCTCAGGACCCGGGCTAGGCCCCAGCTTAGGGAAGCCCCTGAGCAAGACAGGTTAGGGCAGCCTTGAACACTTGAACTAAGCAGCTCTGGGAATACAAAGGAGTCAGACTAGCAAGTGCAGTGCCTGGTCCCAGCTCAAGAGCGAGGGTAAGGATGATTCTCCTGAGCTGGTGTCTCCAAAGATGTCAGCGTCAACTCTTCCTGAACGTCCAGAGATTAAGCGAGGCCAGGAGGAGGAGGGCGAGGCTGGCCAGCTGCTGGGGGAGCTCAGGGCTGCCTGCCAGGGGAGGACCACCAGCAAGGGAGGTTGCCCAATCTGCAGGGTGAGGAGGGTAACTGCACCACTTGTTCAGTTCTGCAGCTCTCATCAGTTCTCAAACATGTTGCAATACTTGTGAATAAATCTGAACAATGAGCTGAGAGAAGATTGGCACATGTCTGGGAGGGGGAGGAGGCAAGGTTTCCCGACAAATGGCCCTGTGAAGCCTGTGCCACCTTGTCAGACCCCTGTCATTCATTTGACCATTGCCACCTCCCAAGGACTTTACATGAGCCAGCTATGTCAATGAGACATTCCAGCAGCTGTGGACTGCAGGCTGCTTGCTGGTCCACTGTGTGGAAGTGACTGGGCATTTTTTTTTGTTGTTGTTGTTAAGATTTTGTGTTGTTGACTTACTTGAAAGGCAGAATTGGGGCCAGTGCAGTGGCTCATCTGGCTAATCCTCCACTTCCAAGCACTGGCATCCCATATGGGCACCAGTTAGTATCCCAGCTGCTCTACTTCCCTTCTTCCTGCTTGTGGCCCGAGAAAGCAGTGAAGGCTCAAAGCCTTGGGACCCTGCACCTGAGTAGGAGACCAGGAAGAGGCTCCTGGCTCCTGCTCCTGTTTGGCTCAGCTCTAGCTATCACAGCCACTTAGGGAGTGAGTCAGTGGATATATCTTGTTTCTCTCTGTAAATCTGCCTTTCCAATGAAAATAAATCCTTGGAAAAAAAAGCCGAGTTACAGGGAATGAGAGAGAAATGGAGATGCTCCACCTTGTGGTTCATTCCCCAAATGGCCACAACAGCCACAACTGGGCCAAGCCAAAGCCAGGAGCTTCTAGGTGCTTCAGCCCACATGGGCTACGGGTTCAAGCACATGGGCCATCTTCTGTTGCTCTCCCAGGCTACTAGCAGCGAGCTGGATCCAAAAGGGAGCAGCAGAGGTTTGAACCAGGGCCGATATGGGATGCTGGCACTCCAGGCAAAAACTCAGCCCCCTTTACCATGACTCTGGCCCTGAAGTGACCATTTAAGGCTTGGGCCCAACTCCCTTTCTCACCATCAGTGGTTTTTCATGGATTTTACTTTCAAAGTATTTCAACGTTGGGCCTTTTCCTAACACTGTCCTAAAACTTGACACAGAGTTCCCTGTCCCCAGCACCTGGGCAACAAGAAGCCAATCCCTTGAGCCATCACTGGTGCCTCTGAAGGGCAACACTGGCAGGCAGGGTCAGGTGTGCAACCCAGGAATGGGAGCTGAGGGCAGGTAGGTCTTACACCGACATCTTACCCTCTAGATGAAGCACCCACTTACTCGTTTCTTAGAAAGCAGCATCAATCATTAGGGTAAGGGAAAACATGGGGTCATATACCTATTTGTTGTGGCATAGCACGTTAGGCTGCCACCTACAACATGGACAACCCACACCCTGAAGGGTGGTTTGAATCCCAGCTGTTGCACTTCAGTCACACTCCCTGCTAATATGCCAGCAAAGCAGTGCGAGATGGCCCAAGTGCTTGGACTCCTAGCACCCATGTGGGAGAATGGGCTGGACATCCTGGCTCCTGCCTGGCCCAATCCCAGACACTGCAGCCAGTGAGCTAGCTTCCTCTCCCAACTGCTTAAAATAATCTTTAAAAACTAAATAAATAAAAAGGAAAGAAGAGTCTGAGCCAGAAGCTAAGTCAACCTGTGGAAGCTACAGCTAACCAGCAGGAAGTGTCCTTGGAGCTTCTCCCACAAAGGAACAGTGTGAGATGCCACCATCTCCTGGCGAACATAACATGGTGTTGTTCTACTAAAAAGATCACTCAAAGGTTCTTTTTCAAAGAATCTTTTTTCTTCAAGATTATGGGGACCAGTGCTGTGGTCTACAGGGATTCACCCACCTCCTGGGACAGTACCCCTTCTTTTCCATTCACCAGGCATAAGCCAGGATCCACAGTGCTGGCAGGAGGCCCAGGCCTTGGGCCACCACCCCGGACCTTCCCACCAACACTAGCAGGAAGTTGGAGCCAAAGCTGAGCAGCTGGGACTTGAACCGGTGCCCTGGCCCAGGATGGTGGCCACGCATGTACTGTCCTCAGCAGTTGCACCACACTGCCCACAGCAGGGGCAAAGTTTTCTGACAAAGGGCCAGAGCCAATGCCGAGGCTTTCTGACCCTGCTGCCCGAGTCAGTGGTCGCCTAAAGCCTCCCTTCTCAGCTGCCTTCCTCCTCCAGCTCCGGCCCACCTCGGCAGAAGTGCTCACAGCTTTGCCCTAAGAACACACCCTCGGCTGCCACACTGCACCGTGTGTAACTATGGGCAAACTACTTCTCCGTGCCAGGCAGGTGTGAGATGTACAAGTTCGTTTGTGTCACCAAGAAGGGGCCTGAGGACGTTATGAGTTACAACACATTTGTCAGAGTTTATTATCATGGGATCAGAAGGTGACACCTACACCCCCCTCCACCACCAGGATGCTGTCGGGGTTCACGCTGAGGAGGGGAGCCGCAGGAACCGGGGTCACACCAGAGTCCGCTCACAGTAACGCCGTTGCGGGCCCCAGAGCTGCTCATTTGTCATGTTCGAAATCAGCTGGATTCTTCCTCTTGGACTTGGCAAACTCCTCGTTTCCCCAGGTGTAGACCAGATAGAACACCACGAACGCTGGGAGACCCCAGAACGGGAAACACAGTGAGCACAGGGTTGACATGCCACGCAGGCCTCCTGGACACCGGACTCCAGAAAGGGACTGCCCGCATCCACAGTAAGGGTGACTCGAACAAAGCGGGGGGGGGGGGGGCCCTCCTCCCCAGGAAGATGTGCCACAGGGTCGCTGCCAGCTCGCCCCGCTCAGCACACTCTGCTGCACAAGCCAACACCCAAGGCACCCTTGTACCAGAGCTATGACCTGCAGGGGCGCCCCTACGTGACCTCAAGCCAGCCCAGCCCTACAAGCAGGTCTGTGGGGGCAACCCTGGGCAGCTCGGGACAGGCTCGCGCGTCCAGCCCCCGCCCCGCGCACTCACGCGGCACCACGCGAAGGACGGACGCCCGGGCGCGGCGCAGCACGTTGGGGATGCCCTTGCTGAAGAAGTGCGGGAAGGCGCGCTGTTCGAAGGGCGACAGGCTGTAGCTGATGACATGCCGCACCCGCGTCAGGTTCCCGAACTCGCGGCCCATCGTTGCGGCGGCCCTGCGGGACCCAAGGCGGACAGGGAGCGCTGGCTCAGCCTCGGGACGCGCCACTGGCCCGCACCCTCTCGGGACCCCAGCCACCAGCCGCCCGCGCCCCTCGGTCGCCGTACAGGGGTCAGCTCGCCCTCCAAATCCTACGAGTAGGACGCCGCTGTCGCCGCCTTGCGTCACTTCCGGCAGGAGCGGAGACGGCTCTCGCGGAGGTCCTGAAGTCACTTCCGGAGGGTACCATGTTCTAGATATTTCCAGGGGAAGACGCCGTCGTCGCCCGTCCCTCAGGGAAGTGGCCGCGCGCTGGCCGCTGGGCCGCTGGGTGGGCGAGGCCTCCGGGTGCGTCGGCGTTTGCGCCTGGTTGTGTCCCGGGAGCGCGGCGCGTCTGTGGGGTCCCGGGAGCCCGGACAGGGAGGGCAAGGAGAACGTGAGGGTCGCCGACACCAGGGTCCCAGGGCCTCGGGGAGGCTCTGCCGAGGGCTCCGCCTGCCGCCTTCCTCCACGCCGTGGGGCAGTCTCTCAGCAGGCGCGGAGGCGCCGTGTCTCGGTCCACCACACACGCTCGGATTTCCAGTGCGCTGGAAGTGCAAAGCCGGGTTCAACTTGCTGGATCTCGTGGGAGCTCTGGTTGTAGCTTTTTTGAGGCACCTCCGATGCTGTTTGTTTTGCCATCCCCAGCAGCAGCCCCGTTTTCCACTGGGTGGTCAGACACCTGCTCTCTTGGGCATTTTGCTCTAGAGAGGGTGTTTCCTTGTGTGTTTGGGGATTCTCGTGGTGGGGTTGGGCGTTGTTAGGCACCCCTGTTGGCCGGTTGTACACCTTGCTTAGGCTTGCCTATGAAGAGGTGCCCAGATTTTCACTGGATTGTTGGTTGGCTGTTGAGTTCCTTATGTGTTCTGGATGTTACCTCCTTGTCAGGCGTACAGCTTGCAAGTGTTGTTTCTGTGGCTTTCCGTACAAAAACCTCAATTGTTGCATGAAATCCCATTTCTTGTTTTGTTAGCATACATGCTTTTATTTTCTTTGCTATCAGGTATCTGGAAAATCGTTGACCGTCCCAGGGTCCTGAGCTGTTTTTTGCCTCTGAATAAGTGGATGATTTCACCGTCAAACCTAAGTCTTTTCATTCATTTGAGTTGACTTTTGTACAGTTTCATTCTTCTGCGTGTGGATGTGCAATATTTTTAATATTCTTTTTTTATCATTTTCTTTTTTAAAATATTTACTTTTTTTAGATTTATTTTCTTATAGGAAAGATGTACAGAGAGGAGGAGAGACAGAAAGATCTTCCATCTGCTGGTTCACTCCCCAAGTGGCTGCAGATGCCAGAGCTAAGCCAATATGAAGCCAGGAGCTTCTTCCTGGTTTCCCACGTGGATGCAGGATCCCAAGGCTTTGGGTCATCCTTGACTGCTTTCCCAGGCCACAAGTATGAAGCTGAATGGAATTGGAGCAGTTGGGACACAAACTGACACCCATAAGGGATCCTGGCGTGTTCAAGGGCAGGATTTAGCCATTGAGCTATGTGCCAGGTCCAGCAACTGTCTTTTTAAAAAACAAATTGTACTGAGAAAATTGCACATGCACAGGCTCAGCACAGTAGCCTAGCAGGTAAAGTTTTGCCTTGAACTCACCAGGATCCCATATGGACACCGGTTGTAATCCTGAAAGCCCCGATTCCCTTCCAGCTCCCTGCTTGTAGCCTGGGAAAGCAGTCGAGAATGGCCCAAAGCCTTGGGACCCTGCACCCGCGTGGGAGATCCAGAAGAGGTTCCAGGCTCCTGGCTTTGGATCAGCGCAGTTTCAGCCGTTGCTGCTGCTTATGGAGTGAATCATTGGATGGATGATCTTCCTCACTGTCTCTCCTCTTTTCTGTATATCTGACTTTGTAATAAAAATAAATAAACCTAAAAAAAAATCTGTTTATCTTTTACTTGAAAGAGAAAAGAGGAAGCAAAGAGACATCTTCCCTCTGTTAGTTCACTCCCCAAATGGCCACAATGAGAGCTGGGTTAGTCTAAAGCCACGAGCTTCTCCTGGGTGTCTCTTGTGGGTGCAGAGACCTAAGGTCTTGGGCCATCCTTTGCTTTTTTCCCCAGGACTTTAGCAGGGTGCTAGATTAGAGGTAGAGCAGCTAGGACTAGAACCAATGCCCCAAAAGGGTGCCAATACATCAGGAGGAGGATTAACCAATTGTGCTACAAAAAATTTTTCTAAGATTTCTTTATTTTTATTGGAAAGATTTATAGAGAGAAGGAGAGACAGAGATTTTCCATCCGCTGGTTTATTTCCCAATTTGGTCACAACAGCTGGAGCTAAACACATCTGAAGCCAGGAGCTTCTTCCAGGTCTCCCACATTGATACAGGGTCTCAAGGCTTTGGGCCATCCTCGACTGCTTTCCCAGGCCACAAGCAGGGAACTGGATGGGAACTGGAGCTGCCGGGATTAGAACTGGCATCCACATAGGATGGTGGGCCTTGCAGGCAGAGGATTAACCAATTGAGCCATCACACTAGCCCCCCAACCACTGATTTTTGCAAACTGATTTTTTTAAAAAGCAGAGTGACAGATCATGGATCTACTGGCTCACTTCTCCAGTGGCCACAACAGCCAAAAGCCGGAGACTGTGGTTCCCACAAACTTGGCTGCCACCCAGTGCCTTTCCGGGTGCGTTAGTAGGAAGCTGGATTGGATGCCACATAGCTGGGATATGGACCTGCCATCCCAAAGGCAGCCTCACTATCTGCATCACAGTGCCACCCCACACCCTGCTACTGATTTGTGTAGAGTGGCTTTGTATTCTGCTACTTTGCCTAATTAATCCATTAATTCTAACAGGTTTTTGGTAGACATTTAGGGTTTTCTGTATAAAAGAGCATGTCATCTATAAACAGTGACAACATAACTTACCCTTTTTCAATTTGAATGGCCTTCGTTTCTTTGGCCCAGCTGCCCTACTAGGCCTTCTTTGTCTTGTTCCAGATCTGAGAAAACCTTCAGCTGTCCTCCATTCAGTGTTAGCTGTTGGTTTTAGACATATGGTCTTTATTATACTACATTGGAAAAGACCCAAGTGTCCATGAATTGATGAATGGCTAGAGAAAACATGGTATATACATGGTAGAATATTACTCAGCCAGGAAGAAAGATGATATCTTGTCATTTACAACAACCTGGACAGAACTGGAGGACATCTGTTAAGTAAACCAAGCACAGAAAGGCAAATGCCATTTGATCTCAATATACGGAGTCTAAAAAGTGGGCGATCTTGTAGACGTTAAAAGTATAATCATTACCAGAGGCCCAAAGAGGAGAAGGGGCAAGGCATAAGGAAAGGATGATTAGTGGGTATGAGATCATAGCTAGATAGAATAAGAAGTTCTGGGATTGTTTTATGTTGGGTAAGTGTCAATAATGTATTGTGTAGTTCCCTGCTTAATAACAACCTAAAAGATAATATTTGGATGCTTTCATTGTAAAGAAATGTTAAATACTTAGAAGGATAAAGTCGTTTATCCCAGTTGGCTATAACAATGTAGACATGTAACACCAAAAATATCCACAATGTTTATGTCTGTTGAAAAAGATTTTTTAATTAAAAAAAAAAAAAAGTATCTCCTCAAATGCAAACTCAGGAAGCATGGAGTCTTGGCCAAGTTGTCAGTAAGTCCCCTCGGTGGCAGTGGTGGAGGAAAAGGCTGCCTCAACTGTGCGGCTGAGGTCTGGCCTGGGAGTGGCTGGTTGAAGGGCACGTTTTTCACTGGGCGCCAGGGGAAGACAGGGACTGCGGCATGCGTCTCCCTGACTGCTGTTTTTCTGCGAGCAAAGTGTCCACATGTTGTGTTAGCAAGTTTGCTGGTCAAGGGGAATCTAGAACTAAGCGCCCATCCGTGTGTGTGTGTGTGTGTGTGATTGCAGTTTTTAACCTTGCTTACCAACCTCTAGCCCGGGGTGCTTGACCGACAGTAAACTCCTAATTTGCAAGCGTCCATCAGCTTTATTAACCTGGATACCGCACAGACTGCTTTTGTGTCTGACTGGAGGTTGGGTTTCTGCCAGCAAACGTGTACGTCATATCTCCCCTGCCATTCCCGGGAATCAGCTTTTCCTGATGCATCCTCACCTCTTTTCCTAAAACATTTCAACCAGCCGTGCCTCAGCCCCAAGGCAAGAGTATAAAATAGAAAAGGCAAGGAGAAAAAATGCTGGCGTGAATTCAGCCACAATTTGCATGACCAGTTAAAATTTTTTCAGCATCTGCAAATTTCTCAAAACCTTTGCAACACAATGTTTATGTACAAAAAGACTGGTCATAGAAAGGCCACTTGATCTTTCTCAAAGGTTTCTTAAAGAACTAGATTTAAAAGTCAGTCAAGGTTTAAGGCAACTTCCTTCTCTTTGAAGTACACTGCCAGGGTAGTTGCAGTGCCCCAATTTGTATTTTATCTGAGGTTGCCTGGTGAGGCTGAGCTACCTGCCCGCTCTGCTCTCTCTGGAGTGGTCATGCCCACTGAGACTTCCGCTCAGCCTCCAGATCAAAGCGGGAAGGAATGACTTACTGCAGGCCCCTGGTGGTGGGGGCAGTGGGGTCAGGGCGCAGCTCGGTGCTGTAAATTGTGTCCCAGCACAGCTGAGTGTCATGGATAGTTAGCTTCTCCATGCGCTCTGCGGCAACTTTCATCGAGTGCGTAAGCAGCATCTTATGAGTCCTAAGGTTTCTCTCCTGAAAAAAAAGAGGTTTAGGTTTTTTTTTTTTTTTTAAATATATGTGTATTTAATCGAACAGCTGGACTCAGAACCCTAGCCAAGAAAAGAGGACAGAGCAAGTCAATCAACCACCTCAGCTATATGTTGGCAGCGAAATACTGGGCAAATGAAGACTCTATGATGGACTGTGTCAATCAGTGGACGACCTCATCGAGTGAAACTAGCAGCGATTCATAACTGGAGAACTATTAAAACCATTAAAACCATTTGAGCAAGGATCTCAGAGCATGCCCCACATCCGGGACTTGGGGTGGGTGGGAAACTGGGTGGGGCTTCTCCGTCAATATCCCCTTTTACCTCAGATACATGATGGAAACAATATGGACATAATACTATTACCCACTTCCCTATACCCCCTGAACCTTTTTTTTTTCTGTAATTAACTATGTAAAGATTGTCAACAAAAATACAATAAAAAAAGAATTAAAAAAAATATTTATGTATTTAGTTTGCTAGTTAGTTAGTTAAGATTTTTATTTGAAAGGCAGAGTTAAAGAGAGAAGGAAAGAGAGATCTTCCATCTGCTGGTTCATAGTACCCAGTGGCCACAACAACCAGAACTGGGCTAATCCTAAGGCAGGAGCTTCTGGGTGTCCCTTGTGGGTGCAGGGACCCAAGGCTTTGGGCCATCCTCCATTGACTTCCTGGCCCATAAGCAGGGAGCCGGGTCAGAAGTGAAGCAGCCAGGAATAGAACCAGCACCCGTGTGGGGGCTGGAGGTGGTAGCTTAGCTTACTGTGGCATGGCACAAGCCCTGAGAGATTTAATTTTTGGATCGTTCCCTAATTTTGCTAGACTCAGTTGCATAACTAGCCTTACTATAATGATAAATTTTCAGTAAATGTGTTGTCAGGGGGTAGTTAGGGAAAAATAAGAACAATTCAAAATAATGAAATCAATCTGATCTAATGAGGGTCGGTTAAGGGTGGCATCAGCTGTCTGTCGTCCAGCTGATAAAAATCAGCTTCAGCTAGGCGTCCTTGAGGTCTGATTACAGAAGAAAGGCTAGTCCACGCACACAACTAAAATTGATTTAAGAAACCAAGCCAGGGCCTTCCCGACCTTTAGGAAGCCGACCGGCAGGGGGAAATGTTTTCCTCCCTAGTTCTCCCAAGCCATGGCACTGCCGCCCCGCAGATTCCTTCCCTGGTTTTGCTGTTTTGCCTGCGTGTGCTTTCCAATCAGTTCTGATTCTGAGCCTCCTAGAGGAGCGCCGTGGGTCGCCGCCAACGCTGCGTCGGAGTCTGTGGTTGAGCCCTGGTCCTTGCTGCAGCCCATGGATGGGGGAGAGCACTCTGGCCTCCTTCCGCCTCTCTTCAGAGTGCTGTCTGTCGGGCGAGGGGCGGCCCCCAGGCTGCAGCCGGACTCGAGTGCGTTGCACTACATGAAGAAGCTCTACAAGGCATATGCTACCAAGGAGGGTATTCCTAAAGCCAACAGAAGACACCTCTACAACACAGTTCGGCTTTTCACCCCCTGGGTCCTGCAGAAGGCTCCTGAACACCAAGTGACAGGTGTGTAAGCGGCTTGGGGGCGGGGGTCAGCGGGTACAGGAGCATGTTACAAGTTTCTGCAGTTTGGCAACGGAAAGGAGTTGGGCCCTGCTTCTTGAATTGCCTTTCACTTTGAAGGAGAGTCAGAATCCAAGCAAGCCAGGCACTTGGCCTTCCATTTGTTCATAATGCTCTCCTTCATTGTCAGGATGGGTTAACGTGGTAGAGTTTTGCAGCAAGAACAGACTTTGCTGACTTGAAAGGAGACAAGTACTGGCAGGGAAGGTTGCCATCATTTTCTGTTCCGCCGAGCTGCTGACTCACAAGTTTGTGTGCCCACCTGTTGGTGTGCATCAAACAGGGTGTGTGCTCCGTGTTGGCCCCATGAGAAGACAGAGCTGGTCAGCTAGCTGAAGGCGCTGCTGCAAGGGAAGAGGAGCAGCGCTCCGGGGTTGGGGCTCTGGCGGCTGCTGAACCAGCTTCCCTCATACTCTCCTCCGCAGTAGTTTCAGGTCCTCTGGTTTCCATCCTGAGTATTCTAATTTGCACAGCTGAAATTTCAGTAGACTTCATTCAGTTGCGCCGAAGGCATCTTTTGAAAAAGACTGCTGGGGTTCCTCTGGTTTTTTTCCCTCTAGAGGCTCTCCAAGGAGGGGGGAAGAAACTTTGCAGATTAGTTTCCTCTGTGTTTGGAGCAAATTGTTCAGACTGAAATCTCAGGATATGATGATTCCCTGTTAATGTCAGTTCAGCACCAAAGCTGCTCTGAGTTGCTGGAAATAAACTGTCGGGATGCGGTTGCTGGGCTTTAGTGGTGGTACCAGTGGGCTCTCCCCACGTTTTTCTTATTAACCCTCCCCACCATGTTTTTGAGACCAGAGGGAGTAGGGTAGAGGAGGGACAGAGCATAGTTCGAATTAGCAGGGATCTTTAGAAAGGTTGTAGAAAATGTGCTCAAAACTACACGGATTTCCATTCTCCTTGCCCCAAACTCAGCCGTTCTTTATGCCCATCCTCCCCTCCACTCCCCAGCTTCCGGAAGCAGCCTGCCACCAGCTCCTTGCCGCCCATGTGCTCGGAGGGCCACTCAGGCGCTCCCTGTGTTTCTCTCCTCAGGGCTGCCTCAGTGGACTGTCTCAGTGGATGTGCTGTTCAACCTGGATCGTGTGACTGCTGTGGAACTCCCGGTCAAGTCTGTCTTGTTGTACACGCTCACCAGCTTGGTCTCGGTCTCCAGCACAATCAGATGCACGTGCAGCCTGCTGGTCAGGGAGCCAAGGCCTTCCGGCAAGACTCTCCACCCACTTACCTTGAACTCACAGTTTGAATTTCGGAAGAAATACAAATGGGCTGAAATTGATGTGACTCCCCTGCTTCAACCTCTGATGGCCTCCAGTGAGAGACATGTCCACCTGTCTGGCAACTGCACCTGCGTGGCAGCCCAGCAGCAGCACCCTGCTGCGCGCAACGGTCCGCTGAACATGACTGTGCTGGCGTCCCCGTCACTGCTCTTATATTTGAATGACACAAGTGCACAGGCCCATCACCCGTGGTATTCCCTCCCCTACAAAAGCAAGCCTTCGCAGGGTCTCCACCAGCAAGGCATGCCCGCACGCCTGACAGGAGGGCGGGCTGCCAGGGTGGGCCGGTCCCTGCGGCAGCCGACAGGCCCTCGATTGAAGCAGCCCCCTGCTCCAGCTTCCCTGAATCTGAGTGAATACCTCAAACAGTTTGTTTTTCCCCAGAACGAGTGTGAGCTCCATGACTTTCGACTGAGTTTTAGTCAGCTGAAGTGGCACAACTGGATTGTGGCTCCACACAGGTACAACCCTCGTTACTGCAAAGGGGACTGCCCCCGGGCCGTCGGGCATCGCTACGGCTCCCCGGTCCACACAATGGTGCAGAACATCATCTATGAGAAGCTAGACTCCTCGGTGCCAAGACCGTCATGCGTCCCCGCCAAATACAGCCCCCTGAGCGTCCTGACCATCGAGCCCGACAGCTCGATTGCCTACAAAGAGTATGAAGACATGATAGCGACCAAGTGCACCTGTCGCTAGGCGTGTCCTCCACACGCAGCCAGCCAGCCAGCCAGCCTGCCAGCCTGTTGAATGATGTGCTCTGGGCCTGTCCATACCTCTTGGGGAAAACTCCCTGTGTCAGATCCCTCAACCTGTGTGTCGCATAAGGCGGAGCCCACACAGGGCAGGCCTGCCCTGGCACTGGTCAGTGCTAAGGGTGTCCGTAGTTGGTGCTGGTGACCCTTTCCAGACGTGAGTGAATTGTAACTGTTCTGTGGAGGTTTGATCCCCTCCCCCCACATTCACACCCCTCGAGAGTATTTTTGTTGTTTTCTTTCCATAGAAATCTGAATTTTGATGAGAAAAAAAAAGCTTACAGAAATCTTGGATGGAACAGCAGCTCTAATTAGCCCTGAGCACAGGAGTCCTATTTAGTGGGAAAATAAATTCCTTTGAATGGCACTACTTTGGTGTTTTATGTATGTGTGTCTTACTGAAGATGGCTCTTACGTGATGATTCAGGAGAGGCGCTCAAGCTAGCCTTAGCTGAATCTTTGGTCTTGTTTGTTTTTTCTTGCCAGAATACAAGGCAGGCTAGCTTTTCTACCGCATCCTGATAATGTGAGACTTGCCAGGGCTAGAACACATAGCGTGTCTGCTTCCATTGTCTGAGTGTGCTTGGCACACAGTACACGACTCGACTCATTAACCACCTTGCACAAATCAACCCACCCATAGAAAATAGCATTTATCCCACTCATTTGAAAGAAACTGTTCTGCAAATTGTTGAGAGAAAAGCTGAGTTTAAAACTTAGTAAAACGTGTTGTCTCCATCTGTTTGAAACCTCTAACTTGAAAGAATTTTGGAATTTTGGTGGCTAATCTGCACAAGTTGCCTTCCAGGTGGGCTTGCGCTCATTGTTGCCACACTGAGCTGGCAGTGCCGGGTGGTACTCCTGGAAGCCTTCAGGAGACTGATAGAGAAGCTGTTCATGGTTGTCAAGGATCTGTTGGGACAAAGTAAATGTGTGCTTGCATTCACATGAATGTTTGGGAAGCGTCTTGGTGTGAGTTATAATGTATATCCTACCTTCAGGGAGATCTGGAGCAGAGTTAGGCCTGGCAGTGGCTCTGGTTTGGTTTCTGGAATGCTCATCTGCAGCCCAAAAGTAACCTCTAAATACCATGAATAATTGCTGTTTCATATAAATTATCTTTTTTTGATGGTAGCTTTTAGCTTTATTAGATATAACCAACATTACCCCGGCCTATTTAGACTGTACAGTTCAGCAGCTTGTAATACAGTTACAAGCAGAACGCCACTATCACCTTGAATTTTGGAATGTTGATGTCATCTGAAAAGGAAAGCCTTTAGCTGTGTGCCTCCCCATATACACCCTGTCCTGGCCCACCCCAGGCTCTGTGCAATCACTAAGCTGGCTAGATCTCCTTACTGTGGACTTTGGTTTGAATGAGATCATGTAGTTTTGTGGCCTCCCGGTCTGGCTTGCAGGTAGCATATTCTCCAGGTTCTTCCACACAGTAGCATATATCAAATTTGATGTTCCTTTGTAGGGCTGGACCAAGTGTTACCGTCTGCTGTTGGAAACTCTGACTGGTGCAAGAATCTGAACAAGTTTGTGTGTTTTTTCTTGTGTGTCTGTTGGGACTAGAATTGCTGAGTCATATGAGAGTTACCTTGAGGATCAGAGCTGCCATGCTATTTTCCCAGGTACTTGCACTGTTGTAAATCCCCTCCAATGGTGAATAAGGGTTCTGATTTGCTTAAGATTTATTTATTTGAAAGGCAAAACTCAGGTTTGCCAATTGCTTGTTCACTTCCCATATGGACACAACTGCCAAAGCTGAGCTAATCCACAGTCTCCCATGTGAACGTAGGCCAACTTCTGCTGCTTTCCCAGGCCCTAAGCAGGGAGCTAGATTGGGGTGAAGCAGTCAGAATTTGAACTGGTACTCATATGGATACTGGTGCCTGTTCAGGGCGGAGGAACAGCATGATTACTTTCAATGAGTTTGTCAGCCATTTGTATCTGTGGAGAGGTGGATTGATTTCAAAGGCAGAATGCCAGAGACCTAGGGAGAAGGGAGGAGAAAGGTTTCTAATGCAGAGGTTTACTGCCTAAATGCCAGCATTAACTAGGGCTGCACGAGGTCAATGCCATAAGGCAGGAACTCCATCTGAGGTCAGGGACAGAATGCCTGGAGCCACCCTCTGCCTTGCCAGGCACACTAGCCGGGCACTGGATTGCAAGGGGAGGCTGAGGCACTAGTCAACACTCGGGTTTAGATTGCGGGAGCGCTCAGTCACCCACTTGACCTGCCACGCCACAACGCCTACTCTAGCCACTTGTGTTTGGGGAATACTTAGACTCCAATAACTTACTCAAAATAGTTGCCATATTTTTGAGAAAGTTGGTAGAGGCATAACTCTTGCAAATTAGATTGAGAGTCTAAGGCTAGGAGATAACTGATACTTGGTTTTTGTTTTTTTTTTTTAAGATTTATTGATTTCTATTGCAAAGCCAGATAAACAGAGAGGAGGAGAGACAGTGAGGAAGATCTTCCATCCCGATGGTTCACTCCCCAAGTGATCACTGGTGCTGCGCTGATCCGAAGCCAGGAGCAGGAACCTCCTCCAGGTCTCCCATGCAGGTGCACGGTCCCAAGGCCTTGGGCCATCCTTGACTGCTTTCCCAGGCCACAAGCAGGGAGCTGGATGGGAAGCAGAGCTGCCAGGATTATAACAGGCATCCATATAGGATCCTGGCGTGTTCAAGGCGAGGACTTTAGCCACTAGGCCACCGTGCCGGGCCCAATGACTGATACTTCAAAGAATTTTTGTCACCTGTCAGATTTTTAAAGAGTTACTTATTTTCATTTGAAAGGTAGATTTACAGAGAGAAGGAGGAACACAGATCTTCCATCACTGGTTCACTCTGTAATTTTCCACAAAAGCTGCAATTGACTGAATCCAAACTAGGAGCTTCTTCCAGGCCTCTCATGCAGGTGCAGGGTCCCAAGGCTTTGGGTCATCCTCCACTGCTTTCGTAGGCCACAAGAAGGGAGCTGGATGGGAGGTGAAGCAGCTGGGACACAGGCTGACACCCACATGGGATGCGGGTGCTTGGAGGTAGAGGATTCACCTGTTGAGCCCATCGCACTGGCCCCTGTCATTTTTTAAAGATTTATTGGGGCTGGCACAGTAGCATATTGGGCTAATCTTCTGCTTGTAAGCACCAACACCTCATATGGTTGCCAGTTCCAGTTCTGACTGCTCTACTTCTGATTAGTTCCCTACTAATGACCTGGGAAAACAACAGAGTATGGCCCAAGTCCTTGGTCCCCTGAAGCCACATGAGATGCTGGGGAGAAGTCTTGGATTCCATCTTTGGGTCAAGTTCAGCTCAGCTCTGGCCATTTTAGGGTGTGAGAGGATGGAAGACCTCTGTTTCTCCTCTCTCTGTAAAACCCTGTGTTTTAAATAAATATTGTCTTAAGATTGACTTATCTTCTTTGAAAGAGATAAGAGGTCTTTTTTCTGTTGGTTCACTCCCCAGAGGGCTGCAGTGACTGGAGCCAGCTTGATCAGAGCCAAGAGCTGAGAGCTTCTTTCAGGTCTCCCACTTGGGTTCAGGTGCCCAAGGTTTTGGGCCATCCTCTTCTGCTTTCCCAGGTCATTCACTGGGAGCTGGATTGAAAGTGGAGCAGCCAGAACTCAAACAGTGCCCATGTGGGATGTCAATGCTACAGGTGGAGGATTAGCCCACTGTTCTGCCACACCAGCCCCATCTTGTGTCATTCTTAAGGTTAAAAGCCACCTGGAATTGTAAACGCACAGTTCTTGGTGCTGATGCACAGTTGAACTTATGTGATGGCTTACAAACAGATGTCATCAAACCTATATTGATAGAAGGGAATCTTAGTTACTGAACATTATACATGGATTTACACACAGAAGTAATGTGTCTGAAGTCTTCAAAAGTCAATGGAAGAGCCCAGTGTAGTAACCTAGTGGCTAAAGTCCTCGCCTTGAGTGCGCCCAGATCCCATATGGGTGCCGGTTCTAATCCCGGCAGCTCTACTTCCCATCCAGCTTCCTGCTTGTGGCTGGGGAAAGCAGTCGAGGTTGGCCCAAAGCTTTTGGGCCACGCTACCAGGCCGGTGGTTGGTGGTTATTACAGGTGAGTTCTCAGCTGTGCTCCCTGGCATGGTGTTCTGATGTGCTGCTCTGAGAAGCAGGCTTGGCATTCTAGATCCCAGAGGGTGTGACTGTTTAAGGGCTGACCTATCCGCTAAGCTTCACTGGACAGATGGTTTTCCACACTCCAGAGGGGACTCGCCCGTCCCGCAGCTCCCTCTCCAGAGGAAACCTATTGTCCTTGAGTTCTTCTTACAAAAGCTGTCACTTCAGAAAATAGATGAGAAAGGACAGCAGTGATTGAAATCTGGAAACTCAAGGCCGAGGCCGCATCTGCCTTAAATGGGCGCATTCAGCTTTGGTATTTAGAGCAGATGAGATAGCGGGCAGCTCACCTCACCTCGCGAGGAACAATGAGGTAAGTCAGGAGCTGCTTTTCCTTCAGCTCCCAATTTCCTGCTCTTTTATCGGTTTAAATCAGCTCCTGTGTTACCTTGAATACCTCATGCTAGACCTGCGGGTTTCAAGAGCCGCGGCAGGCAGGCGCTTGGTTTCAGGCTCTGTGTAGACTGGGGGCAAATGAAGCTGCTCTTTCATGGGGTGAAGAAGAATATTCAAGGGCCCACAAAGAAAGGGACAAGTATACAAAACCTTAGCTGGCCAATTTGCCTTTTTTTTTTCTTTTTTTTTTTTTTTTAAGATTTATTTATTTTCTGGGCTTGGTGTGATAGCCTAATGGCTAAAGTCCTCACCTTGCATGCCCTGGGATCCCATATGGGCGCCGGTTATAATCCTGGCAGCTCTACTTCCCATCCAGCTCCCTGCTTGTGGCCTGGGAAAGCAGTTGAGGACGGCCTAAAGCTTTGGAAACCTGCACCGGTGTGGAAGACCAGAAAGAGGCTCCTGGCCATTGCAATTGCTTGGGGAATGAATCAACAGACGGAAGATCTTCCGCTCTGTCTCTCCTCCTCTCTGTATATCTGACTGTCCAATAAAAATAAATCTGAAAGAAAGATTATGTAAATTTGCCCTTCCGATGAAAAATAAAGAAGAAACAGATCTTCATCTGCTGGTCCATTACCCAAGTGGCCACAATGGCCGGAGCTGAGCCAATCTGAAGCCAGGAGCCTCTTCCAGGTCTCCCACATGGGTGCAGGGTCTCAAGGTTTCGGGTCATCCTCTACTGCTTTCCCGGGCCACAAGCAGGGAGCTGGATGGGAAGTGGAGCTGCCGGGATTAGAACCAGCGCCCATATGGGATCCCGGCACGTTCAAGGCGAGGACTTTAATGAGCTGGTAGTCTTATAGGATCCTGGCGCATGCAAGGTGAGGACTTTAGCCATTAGGGCCTGCCAACTTGCATTTTCAACCTAGTGGAAGCTGTGACTTAAAAACTGATAAAAGGGCCTAGCCCAGTAGCCTAGCAGCTGAAGTTCTTGCTTTGCATCTGCCGGGATTCCATATGGGTGCCGATTTTAGTCCCGGAAGCCCCACTTCCCGTCCAGCTCCCTGCTTGTGGCCTGGAAAAGCAGTCGAGGATGGCCCAAAGCTTTGGGACCCTGTGCCTATATGGGAGACCCAGAAGAGGCTTCTGGCTCCTAGCTTCGGATCAGTGCAGCTCTGGCCATTGTGACTGCTTGGGGAGTGAATCATCGGACGGAAGATCTTCCTCTCTGTCTCTCCTCCTCTCTGTATCTACCTTTGCAATAAAAATAAAATAAATCTAAAGACAAAAAAATGAAAATGAAGTGAACCTGAAATGTTCAAAGTTTTCTTTATGAGATACCAGTCCCCAAAATATTTCTCTTAGATCTATAGGTTGACCAAAAAGAATGGATTAAAATAGTTTACTGCTTCAGGCATCAACTGTTCCCTAAACAGAAGGGAAAAAGAGCTGCAGGATCGGGATGCACGTGCCGTCGGTCTCTTGGCAGATCATGAGCTCAGCAGTCAATCTCTCTGGCCCACACTAGTCCCTCATCCCCCCCATCCACATGGGTTGCATTCCCAAGACCCCTGGTGGGAGCCTGGCTCTTTGGCTCACACTGCAGCTAAGTACACACTGTTTCTTCGTTTACAAATGCCTAGGATAAAGTTATATGTGAGATACGAGATGAACAGAAATAGAAAAATAGAGCTATTATAACAAGTTGTAGTGAAAGTTAAACAAACATGGCGTTTCTATCGGAAAATATCTTGGCCTCCCGACTCCATTAGGAGATGGACTGTAGGGAGTGTTTCTGCTTGTGTTGGAGTCACCATCAGGGTACTTGGTAATGGCCCTGAAGAGTAAGAGTAACACCATAGGGAATTAGGGACCACCCAGTACTGTGGGTGAAAAGGTACAAGCTTTATAAGAGATCGGAAGTTGAGCCTGCTAAAATCTATGTGAGAACCGAACATCTTCCACCTGTGAAACCTCAGTCACTTTTGGAAATGGCAAATAAAGCCAGGTCCCGTTTAGTATCTGTTTAAAAATGGGATTATATAGGTATGCGGGTGGAGTATTTGTTTACCCTTTCTTAGTTTGGAATGCAATTTGTATCAGGGCACTGAGTGGTTAGCATGTGGATAAGGGAGAACTGTACCTGTGTGCATCTTACTATCTGAAAACAGGTGGTTTGTGAGCAATCTTCAGTTGTTCACAGACTTGGCCTTGGTGCTGGCGTCTTTCTGGGCTGCAATGCTCCAAGAAAGTGTTAGAAGTTCACAGCCTGTGCTTGCTTGTGATTTGTGTCTTCTCAGAAATAGTTAGCTCATTGAATAAATATTTAACACTATGAGCCAGGTACTGTTTGGCTGAGAACAGAGTTTGCTGTTCTCAGAACAAGAAAAGTCCATCACAGAGCAGAAATGGACATATTTCATTGGTCACCCTAAGTTCCACCAGAGAGTTTGGCCCTGGAAAATGTTCTGTGGAGCAGATGGTTGCAATGTGCTACTACATGTGCAGGCTGAATACTGACATCTTTTACAGCAGAATTTTTTGAAAGATTTATTTTTATTGGGAAGGCAGATCTGCAGAAAAAAGGAGATACAGAGAGAAAGATCTTCGATCCACTGTCCCTATTCCGAAAGCTTTGGGCTATCCTCTGCTGCTTTCCCAGGCCACAAGCAAGCAATTGGAAGGAAAATGGAGCATCCGGGACTTGAACCATTGCCCATATGGAATCCCAGCTCATGCAAGGCAAGTATTTAGCAACTGAGCCATCGTGCCAGACCCAGAAGAGTTTTGTTTTTTTAAGATTTTAAAAAAAGATTTATTTTACAGAGAGGAGGAGAGACAGGAAGATCTTCAGTCTGTTGATTCACTCCCTAAGTGGTCGCAGCAACCAGAGCTGCACCAATCTGAAGCAGGAGCAAGGAGCTTCTTCCGGGTCTCCTATGCAAGTGTAGGGCCCCAGACTTTGGGCCGTCCTCTACTGCTTTTCCTACTGCTGCCGGAATGCAAACTGGCACCCGTATAGGATTCTGGCACCAGTGCAGTAACCTAGTGGCTGAAGTACTCACCTTGCAAGGGCCAAGATCCCATATGGGTGCCAGTTTGTGTACCGGCTGCTCCACTTCTCATCCAGCTCCCTGCCTGTGGCCTGGGAAAGCAGTCGAGGACAGCCCAAGGCCTTGGGACTCTGCATTCTCATGGGAGACCCAGGAGAAGCTCCCGGCTTCAGATTGGCCCCACTCCAGCTGTTGAGGTCACTTGGGGAGTGAACCAGTGGACTGAAGATCTTTGTCTCTCCTCTCTGTGAATCTGCCTCTCCAATAAAATATTCTTAAAAAAAATTGACTTGAAATTCTTACAGAGAGGTCATCCGTCTACTAATTCATTCCCTCCGTGGCCAAAGCAGCCAGGCTAAAGACAGAAACTCCATGCAGGTCTCCACAAGGAGACTGGGGCCTGCTCTCTGGGCCATCCTCTGCTGCCTGGGTGCTGTCTGGGAAGCTGGATCAGAAGCAGAGCAGCTGGGAATACAACTGGCCATCTGACCATCCCTGATGGAATAAAATCTCTGACTTTTAAACCTAGTTGTGCCCAGGGGAGGTAGACCAATAGCGTTTTACATCCCTCAAGGGCCATTACTCAATGGTTGAATCGTTTTTCACTTTTACAGCTGTGTGTCATGTGGTCTTATAGTTGATAATGGTGGCCAACATGGTCGATGCAGTAGTTGGGGCTTATGTTACGGCATCTGAGACAGATGATAACAGAGCAAGCCAACAGCCTTCTATGGGAGCAGACCTGTGTCCTAGGAACAAAGAGCTGGATGTGTCTGACACATGGGAAGGGAGGGATGGCTGGAATGGGAATGCGGTGGAAGGAGTAGTCGTTGCAGACGCAAGGAAACAAAACCTTATTGCCCTCTGCCAGATCAGCGGGCAGTCACTGAGAATGTTTAATCAAAGTCTTGCTAAGAGTGGATTTTGTTGTTTTATTATTCTTTATAGAGGCAAGATTCCTGTCTGCTGATTCACACTCAAATACCTGTAACAGCCGCGAGTCCCAGGGCAGAAACTGAGAGCTCCATCCGGGTGTCCAGATTGATGGGAGGAACCCAGTTGTTAGAGCCATCATTGCTACTCCTGAGGGCCTGCTTCGTCTGCCAGACGGAGTCGGGAGCCAGAGCTGGGAGCTAACCCTCAGTCTCCAGTGGGAGTTGCAGGCACTCAGCCTACATTTCAGCTGCTAGTCCAGATGTCCATCCGAGTTGAAACTTATTTTTTAGGAAGATTTTTCTTGGGGCCAACACTGTGGTGCAGTAGGTTAGGCCACCATCTATTGTGCCAGCATCACAAAGGAGTACCAATTTGAGTCCCATCTGCTCCACTTTCATCCATGTCCCTGCTAACGTGCCTAAGGGAAGCAGGGACAGATGACTCAAGCTCTCGGGCCCCTTCAACACACATTAGAGAAACCTGGAGGAAACGCCTGGCTTCAGCCCGGCCTAGCCCCAGTCAGGGCAGCCATTTAGGGAGTGACCTGCTAAGGAAGATCTTTGTTTCTCTCTCTCTCTCTCTCTCTCTCTCTCTCTCTCTCTCTCTCTCTCTCTCTGTAAGTCTACCTTTCCAATAGATCAGGTGTGTGTGTGTTTTTAAATCCTTCTCAGTTGCGTATGTAGTAGTGTTAGCACAGCATATTCTGAAGCAGGAAGACTTGGGAGGGGCTGTTTTCCTGGCTCAGCCGAGGGTGGTGCTGGTTTGGGATATAGTGGTACAGAGGAGTCCCCGCAGGTAAGAACAGTTTAAAATTTTTTCCTAATTTCTAATTTTAAAAAGATTTTTTTTTTTTAGCTTTTATTTTTCATGGTACAGTTCCATAGACTCAGGGGTTTCCCCTGCCACCATTTTCCCCTATACTGCAATTTCTGTGGCTTTCCCACTGGTCATTTGGCCTATCTCTCTGAGCTTGTTGAGTAGCATCCAGCAAAAGAAGAAATGCAAGATCTTCCGTCAGGATGAGCTGCTTGCATTTCCCCAACTGCATGTGTGCGTCGGAGGAGGGCCTTTCTGCTCTGTGGAGTTTTCTCATATCTGTTCAAGTCCGGCGTTGTGTCGTCTGGAGTTGGTTGTTTCGCTCCAGCCTTTCCCTTGCATGTCAGAGGCTCCCACAGAAAGTCTTGTACTGTCCTTTTGTAAGCACGAGGTCCCACGAAGCTGTTAGAAACTCAGTGGGATGTGTTCCCTAGCATACCCTTCGCTTTGGAGCACCTCTCGGCTTCCTTTGCTTTCTCCACAAAAGAATGATCTAGTCTTCTGTTGGGAAGAGAGAGGGGTGAAGATACAGACTTGGCTGCTAGTGGGTTTAGGGCCCAATAAAGCAGGGGGCTTTGAGTAGATCACTCATCATGTATACTTGCCCTGAATGACTCCCCCTGTCCCACTGCCCCCACGTCTCCCCTCTCCCCCCGCCCCGCCCCGCCTCCGCTGGGATTGGAGTGCTCAGAAACCCTGGCCCAGGACCAGCCCCCAGGCTCTGCTGGTTGGGAAGGGACTGATTCCTAGGCTGCCCTGCAGGAGGTACATCCTGGGGGTACAATGGCCACCTGCAGCTGCAGCAGGCACCCCCACCCCATGGCATCTTCACCCATTGCAGCTGGTCTGTTACTAACAGCTCCGTCCCCAGCAGGTCTGGGCTGCGTTTTTCCCTTGCTCTGCATTCTCAGACGGTCTCTAGTTGTAAAACGTGGTCCACATTTCACTGCCCTCCTCCCCGCCCTGGTTGTTGTCCCGTGGATGTCTCTGCTGCTCATTTGTGCTCCTGTTGGTGAGAGAGACCAAAGAGAACTGCATGTGCTCAGTCCTGTGGGTCCGTAGGGATCAGGTACCACACCACGTCCTTGCTCAAACCGCTGCGTAGAAATGGTGGGTGAGGAAGGTTCACAGGAAGTTGTAATCCCTTGTACCCTTCATCTGCTGAGCTTCCTTAACTCTGGCCATTTCCTCCCCAGCTAGTCTTTAGGGTAAGGAAAGCAGAGGGCATCTCTAAGGTGAGTACCTGGATTCCGTATTTCACCTTAAAAGGGACCTCATTAAGAGCTGACACTTGGCCCAACTGTCAAGGTAGCCATGTCCCACATCAGAGGACCTAGATTGGGTAGCCAGTTGCAGCTCCTAACTTGAGCTTCCCGCCATTGCAGGCCCTGGAAAACAACAGCAGTGGCTCAGGTCACTGGCTACCTGTCAGCCTCATGGGAGAACTCTGGGCTTTGGCCTGGCCTGGTGCCACCCTGGCCATGGTGGGCATCTGGGGAATGAATCAGCAGATGTCTCTGCCTGCCTCTCCTGCTCTCTCTGTCCTCCTCCCTCCTCAACTAAATAAAATTTTAGTAGAGAAAAAAGTGCCTCATCAGGTATTATTACCTAGCAGGACCAAAATACTTGACAATAATAATCTGAAGTTGTCTAAATGTAGGAAATCTGAGTCTGCCTGTACCTTTAATGAAGGGACAGTGTTCACAATCTACTAGAGTCAAAAGGAGATGTTAACATGCCCAGCTTTCATTGCATCATCATCCTGGAGAAATTGTGCAGTGAACTTTGCAAGCCATTGCACGAGTGCAGGAGAAAGTGACCAACGTCACAAGTTTCCATTGTGACCATGCCCTTGACCATGGGCAGCTTGTGAAATATTTGCAAAGGGCTGTATCGGGGCCATGGGAGATGAAGGGCTCTTTGTTGATGCCCTGGGTTGAGCATTTCATGGGTCTGAAGGACCCATGTCACCAGTTCATTCTCCAGTAAAACCAGCTGTGAAAGGAGTACAGAGTATTCCAACAGAGCAGCACTTGCCACGGTCATACTAGAGACAGTGAGAGCTAAACAGAGAAGAGGCAGCCCAGCCCGCAGGAACAGTAAAATAGTTAAAAGCACAAGTTCTGGAAGCATGTGGCTATGACTCCAAGCAGATGAGCCAAGCTCTCAGGAGTCCCGGGCCCGGCACTGCAGAACGGACAACACCACCTGCAGTCGTGGCAGAAGGGGCTGAGATCCAGGGAGCTCAGCGGAGGAGCTTAGAGCAACGCTTCCCAGCTGGACCATCGGCAAGTGCCGCAGCTAACATCTGTGGTAACTCGGATGCTCAGCGTCCATCCAGGCCAAACACAGCAGCACCTGGCTGGGCAGATGCCTAAAGGCAGCAGTGCCATCCAGGGCTCCCCTGGGTGTAGGCACTAAGCTACTGGAGCCAGTAACCCTGTGTACCAGGCAGTCAGGACCTGGAGCCCAGTATCCGACCTGATCCTCAGATGTGGGATACATACATCTTTAAAAAAAAGATTTGTTTTTTCATTTTTATTGGAAAGTCAGATATATAGAGAGAAAGAGAGGAAGATCTTCCATCTGCTGATTCACTCCCCATGCAGCTGCAATGGCTGGAGCTGCACTGATCCGAAACCAGGAGCCTGGAGGCTCTTCTAGGTCTCCCATGCAGATGGTCCAAAGTGTTGGGCCATCATTAACTGCTTTCCCAGGTAACAAGCAGGGAGCTAGATGAGAAATGGGGCCAACAGGACACAAACTGGCGCCCATATGGGATCCTGGTGCATGCAAGACAAGGACTTTAGCCACTAGGCTACCATGCCGGGTCCATACATTTTTTTAGTTTATTTTTTATTTGGAAGGCAGTTTTGTGGAGAGAGGTCTTCTCTCCACTGGTGTATTACCCAATTGGCCACAACAGCCACAGCAGAGCCAATCAGGAGCCAGGAGTTTCTTCTAGGTCTGCCATGTGGATGCAGGGGCTCAAGGACTTGAGCCATCTTGGCTACTCCAGGCACAATAGCAGGGAGCTGGATGGGAAGTGCAGCAGGTAGGACTCGAACCACCACCCATTATGGAGACATGGGCACTGCAGGTAGAAGCTTATGTTGCTATGCCACAGCACCAGCACCAGTATATATGCATCTTTTTTTTTTTAAAGATTTGTTCTTATTTTTATTGGAAAGTCAGATATACAGAGAGGAGGAGAGGCAGAAAGATCTTTCATCCACTGATTTCACTCCCCAAGTGGCCGCAATGGCCAGAGCTGAGCCAATCCAAAGCCAGGAGCCAGGACCCTCTTCCAGATCTCCCACATGGATGCAGGGTCCCAAGGCTTTGAGCCGTTCTCGACTGCTTTCCCAGACCACAAGCAGAGATCTGGATGGGAAGCAGGGCCGCAGGGAGACAAACTGGCGCCCACATGGGATCCCAGCCCAACATGAGGACTTTAACCACTAGGCTATCTGCACCAGGCTGCGGGATCTATGCATCTTAACCATGAAGGTCAGCCACTCGCCTCTAAACAGATTTTTAAATTTGAATAAAGTGAAAAGTCTCTAACATAATTATTTGTTAAGGTGATATTTTGATATATCTGAACCATTTGGACATATTCAATGTATATATATTTTAAATTTTTACCTGTTTAATTTTTAAAGATTTATTTATTTGAAAGAATTGTGCAAAGAGCAGGAGAAGTAGAAGGAGAAAGACATTCCGTCTGCTGGCTCACTCTCTAGGTGGCCACAGCAGCCACCTGACCTACGCCAGCAGCTTCACCGTGTCTCCCACGTGGTTGTGAGGGCCCAAGTACTCGGGCCATGTTCTACTGCCTTTCCAAGGCCATTAGCAGGGAGCTGAATTGCAAGTGGAATAGCCAGGACACAAATTGGCACCAATATGCTAGTGCTGCTTACGGTGGCTTAACCTACAATGCCACAACACCCACACCTCCATTCACTTTTGAAGTGGGGGCTGTTAGATCACTCAGAACTATGTTTGTGGCTCACATTGTGTTTCTGGTGGGTGGTGCAATATTTCCTTCATAGACTTTCATTCTGAACTCCTTGGGGGGGGGGGCCTGGCATCATGGCACAGTGGGCTAAGCTGCTGCTTACAACCCTAGCAACCCGAATCAGAGTGCCAGCTTGAGTCCCTGTTAGTCAGCTTCCAACACGTGGGAAGTTACTGTGTGAGTGCCCAAGTACTTAGGCCATTCATATGGAAATCCAGAATTGAGTTCTGGGCACTGGCTTCAGCCTGGCCCAGACTGGGGAGGGACCTGGAAGATGTGAGATCTCTGTCAGTGTTCTTTTCAGATCAGTAAATGTACCTTTAGTGTGCACCTGACTACCCCAAGGTCGAGCTTAGGGAGCTTCAGAGAAGTGCAGGTTGTGTACTTGGTGTTGAATCCACTTCCTTCCTGGCACGCTTCTGGGTACCAATCCCCAAGTGTGCTTCTTTTCTCTTACCCACCCACCTTATGCATGGCAAGTCACAGAGGATGGGTGACATGAAGTGCAGAGGTGACAACAGTTAAAACCTTGGGACAAGCCTGCCTGTGCTGGTGCTGCCCTTGGAGTCCACCCCTTAGGCCATGGTCTTATCTACCCCATCCAAGGCAAAGGAAGTGGTAGGACACAGCCAGAGACATGCCCAGCAACAGGCCGGGCCTAGCTGTTGTCCTTTCTTAACCTCCTGACTCAAAGCGGAGGACTACTGCATAAGCACACGTATGGTGTAAGGGTTTGGGATATGCCTCAACTTGACAGGCCTGTGCTTAGGTTTTCTTTTTTATTGGAAAGGCAGATATACAGAGAGGAGAGACAGAGAGGAAGATCTTCCGTCCGATGTTTCACTCCCCAAGCGACCGCAACGACTGGAGCTGAGCCAATCTGAAGCCAGGAGCCTCCTCCGGGTCTCCCACGCGGGTGCAGGGTCCCAAAGTCTTGGGCCGTCCTCGACTGCTTTCCCAGGCCACAGGCAGGGAGCTGGATGGGAAGCGGGGCAGCCGGGGTTAGAACTGGCACCCATATGGGATCCCAGTGCGTTCAAGACGAGGACCTTAACCACTACGCCATCGCGCCGGGCCCAGTGCTTAGGTTTTCACAGCATGATTTTAGTAGACCAAAATTGGCTAGCTGGTCACAGTATGCTGTATGCTTTGAAACAGACTATTTCTGTATTACTGCTAGAGTCTCCACTGCAAACAACTAGTAGACTTTAATTCACCGTTAAGGGTAATTGTTTTAAGTGTTGGGGGGTAGGGTGGGGAGTGCAGGTGCTGTGGCACAGCTAGTTAAACCAACACCCATGTCTCTGCCTCTCCTATTGGAGTGCCGACTGAAGTCTCAGAAGTTCCAGTTACTATGCAGTTTCCTGCTGATGTGCTTGGGAAAGCAGTAGCGGGTGGCCCTGCTGTGTGGGCCCCTGCCACCATGGGGGCAGCTCTGACAGAGTTCCAGAACCCTTCTCTCTGTCATTCTGCCTGCCAAATAAATCGCTTAGACAAAAAAAAAAAAAAAAAAAAAAAATTGATGATTACATTTTTGCCTTGTTTTTATGTATTTGAAAGGCAAAGAGATCGTCCATCCACTACCTCCCTCCCCAAATGCCGGTGACAGCTCAGGCTGGACCAAAGCCAGGAACCAGGAACTTGAGCTGCTGCACCCAAGGGGGGCTGCTGGGGGCTGCTTCACCTGCTCACCTGGGGGACCTCTCCTGCTCTGGTGTGATCTGCGCTTGATGTTCATTGTTTTTTCCAGGTGCTTTTTGGCCATTTGCATATCTTCCTGGGGAAAAATTCAGATTGCTGTTCAGAACCTTAGCCTATTTTTAAGAATTGGATGGTTTGTCTTTTTGATGTGGAACTGTAGCTAAGCTTATTAGGATAAATCAAACTCAGGAAAAGTACCCAGCACTTCCGGAAGACTGGGAGGGGTTGAAGCTTGACTTTATTTTTAATCCTTTTTAGGCATTTCCCGAGTTTTTGAAAAGAGCCCTTGTTCACAGAAAAGCTGTGACCCAGGTCCCCCTGCCATTCCTATTGAAGATTGTTAATCCAGTCCCAAGAACTTGTGGAGAGGATGTGGGAATGCAGGCTCAGGCGGGCCCTGCCGTGCCCTGCTGTGCCAGTGCCCCAGTGAGCCAGGCCATGTGTTCTGGAAGGAAGGGTGCAAAGAGATGCCTTTCTGTTAAAACGACCACAGGAGGAAGGGCAGAGGAGTTGCGCAGATCCGTAGGAAACGGCCAGTCTGGGCCCCTCCTGAGCTGCCTTCAGTGTCTCCAGGGGCAGAGGAAGGCTGGCCCGGAGTCTGCCCTGGGCACAGAGCCAGGCTCTTGGAGAATGTCTGATGCCAGGCTGGAGAGGGGTTGCTGGCAACAGCTTTCAGTGGAGGGATGGGAGCTGCTAAGCCCCACAGTGCTCCCAGACACAAGTCATCTGCCCTGGTCGGGGCCAGTTCACACACAGGTACATTGTAATGCCTTGCTACATTGTTCAAGGGCTGCTTGGTGCATGGCCTTGTCTGTGCCCCTCCTCCAGTCTCTCTCTCTCTCTCTCTCTCTCTCTCTCACACACACACACACACAGACAGGTGGCTGTGCTCATCACTGGCTCCTGGAGGTCAAGGCTCTTCTGGGACCATGACAGAATGGAGGGCCTGGCACTGTCATCTCTGCGGTTCAGATCTTCCACCTGTGGTTTGTTCTGAGCCCCGCACAGTCCTTGCAAACACTCACTGTCTGTTCTAATACGGCAGACAGACAGTTAGATGGCCACATTTATTTCCATTATAGCACATTTGGGAGCACAGGGAATAATAAACTCTACATGGAAGAATCAAGGAAGGGTTCCCTGGAGGAGGTACTGCTTGATTCAGAGGTTGTGAGGCTCAACACTGACTAGTCAGGGAGGGGAAGGAAATGAGAGGTGCACCTGTGAGAGGGAGGCTGCTGTGGCTCTCCAGGCAGGCACACCCAGGCATGGCATAAGTGTTTGGGCCCCAGCTGCAGGGGACAGAAAGGGTGAACCTCTCAGGTCTCAGGCCTCCTCAGGACAGGAATAGGAAAAAGCAGCCTGTTTCCCATGTCCTTGCCTTTGATTCTGTGTTTATCAAGGGAAATCTAGTTCTTACTTGGACAGCACGTATGCAACTTTGCCCCAGGAGCTGGCCTGCTTGATCTGTTTCCGAGTGGCCAGTGGTGAGATTGTGCACACCAGCATGAGAGAGGGCACAGACCACACCCCCTTCCTGAGCCCCTCCACAGAGCTCCCCTCCTCCCAGGGAAGGCCCAGCTCGGCACAGCCAGCCTGCTGCTGGCATGCTGGCATCTGGGGCTCCTTATCAGAAACGTCCGCATTTCAGGCAGGAGTCGTGAGATCTGCCCGAATCAGGCAGAGCTGGGGTTCACAGACTATGCTGGAATTCTGGAGAACCCCTGCTGCAGGAGGTGGAGACAGGTCAGGGTGTGTCACTCCTGGGAGGGCAGCAGGATTCCAGCAGGAGGGAGTGTCAGATGACTTCCTTCCAGGTCTCTGGCCTGGTCTCTGCTCCCTTGCTGGGTTGTTGATGAAGACGACTGGCTGCTCTGGCTTTCACATTGGGAAAAGTGGCTGTGTGTTCCCCCTTCCCCTTGCCCCTCAAGAGCTGCTCACTGTGGGGCTCCCCCAAACAAAGCTGCTCTGAGCGAGCGGTGAGTGTGGAGCTTCCAAGAGGAGCTACCAACAGCCATCACAGAAGCCATGGGAGACCCCCGACATCGGAACCACCGTTAGAGATCAAGGGGGGGCTGACATCTTAGTGCAGGGCTCACAGGAGAAGCCAACTGAGGGAGTGCCCTGTGACTGGCACAGTTTATCGACAGCTGTATGAGCCTGGCGTCCAGTGTGCCCAGTGAGGCTGTGGGCTTTACCGGGCAGGTGTGGGGCAGCACCCCTTCTTCCCCAGTGGACGTGGAGCTTCAGGAAGGTTGGGCTCTTTGGGGTCACATAGCTGCTGACATTGAGATTTAAGTCTGCTGGACTTTGGAACCTGTACTTTTTCTTGCTGCACCGGTTTGTCCATCCCCGGGATACACCAGGCAGGCCAACACCTTCCCGTGTGTCCCTGTGCCACTTTCAGCAATCAGGCCTGGGCACTGAGCCAGCCTCTGAACCCAACTCTCCACTTGCAAGCAAATGCTGTTTGTTCCAGCTCGTAAACATGCTCATACTCCCTCTTCACCTTGCTAAGAGACTCAGAAGTCACTTCCTTTCTTGATTTTCTCTCTCTGCTTCCCTTAGAGTGGAAAGAACTGCTAACCTGCCCCCACGAGTGTATTCAGGTATGGGCCGTGATCAGGGTCAGACACCCCTGCACCCTGCAGGTGTTGCACAAAGCCTCCTCCCTCTGTGTGTAGCTAGGCACACCAGTTAGAATGACGAAGGTTTTCTGCATGTATGTGTGTTTACATTTTAAAAGAGCGATTTTCCATCTGCTGGTTCCCTCCCCCACATGCCTGTAACAGCAGGAGTAAAGCTGGGCTGTAGCTGGGAGCTGAGAACGCAACCCAGTTTTTCATTTTTTCATATATGTGTCCAGTGGACCTACAGTTGTAGCCTTGATCCAGGCAGTAGCCACACAGCTGTCACACTGTGTCTTTGGTTCAAGCACATTACAGACTGTACATTTTTGAGCCAGATCAAATTGGCATCTTTTGGAAATCCAACAAAGCATCAGTCACTGCTTGCACCTACAAGGTCTACTTGTAAATATTCCTTGGAATCAAGCTTCTTAGCTTTTTCATTATGCACTAAATCACTGCAACTGCCCAAAGATCAGGCTGTATAGGAAGGTAGCCACAAAAATAAAGTACAGGGAAAAGCTGTACCCTGTGGGGGTCCTCATGGGCCAGGCCTCTGGGAGGCTGGGGGAGGACCAGCTGTCCCAGGGACTGAAGCGGCATTTCCCTTCGAGCCAGCACTGGGAACGCCGGGCTGTCCCATCCCTGCTGAGTACGCCGGACGTGCAGCATGTCATGGAAAACACAATTGAAAGATGAGTTTGTTTCAATGCCAAAAAAAAATTGCTGAAACCCTCACATAGCTTTTTTCTGGTGCACATTTTCCATGGAGATCCTTCGTATATATGGATTTCAACCTTTTTTTTTTTACACCAAAATAAGCTGGAGTTTGTCACTGCATTTTCCATTTCTTTCTGCAGAGCTCTGGTCTTGCCTCTTCCCTTCACACACTGGGTGACACAGCCTCTCTCGGCTCTGGTCACCAGAACATTGGTGTACCCCCACTCAGATGTCCCCACACATCCTGGATGACAGAGGATAAGCCATGTGGGCTTCTAGCCTCTCTTGCTTTGCTTTGCTGGTGTCCCAGCATAGGATGACATGTGTCCCCCAAGGCTCCTGCCTTGGTCCTCCAGAACAGAAGCCAAATATGACCCCCAACAGCATAGCCTAGAGAGTATCTGCTGTGTACACACTCTTAAAAGGGGTAAGGCGGTCTCCCAGAAGCCGCCGCTCCTAGGAGTGCCCTCTGAGCTAACCCTCTCAGAGGGTTAGCTGAGGAGTCCCCCCTCTCTCCATCAGCCCATGCCCAGAACTGCACACAGCAACTAAGTGTGCTAGACTTAGGAAAGAGTTGGTTCCAGGCTGGCAAGTGCATGCGGGGTGAGTTTGGGCTGCTGTCTCTGGAAATGGTTTGCTAGCACACCTTCCAGACAGGCTGGCTCCTTGGTAGAGTGGCCAAGACACCTGCTTCCCATTATGAGTCTCTAGGTTCAACTTGTGGCTCCACCTCTGATTCCAGCTTCTGGCTAATGAGTACCTGGAAGGCAAGTGGTGCCATCCACACAGTCTGGCCTACTCCCCACACCTGTCTGCTTTTCAAATAAAGGGAAATAATAGGGGCCGGCATTGTGGGGTAGCAGGTAACGTCTTCCCTTATGGGTGCTGGTTCAAGTCCTGCTTGCACCACTTCTGATTCAGTGCCCTGCTAATGGAAAAGCAATGGAAGACAGGCCGAATGCTCGGAGCCATGCAACCCCGTGTGCTCCTGGCTCCTGGTTTTGTCTAGCCTTCCTCTAGCTGTGGCAACCAGCTTGACAGTGAACCTGCGGCTGGAAGATTCTAACTCTGCCTTTCAAGTAAATAAATCTTAAAACAGTAAATACGTAAATAAAAAGGCTCAAACTTTGGAAAACATATGCCACATGTCAGAGAAAGTGTGAATTCCTTAATGTATTAACAAATCTTACAGGTCAGTAAGGAGGCAATAATCTAAGACAAAACAAGCAAAGGAAATGGACACATCTGAGTATGAGTGTTTCATTTTTCCTTTAGGGACAGAAGGGCAGCCACACAGGCAAGTGGATCCAGGGAGTGATTAAGGGCAGCACAGGACAGCGACAGAGGGACCCAGTGAGCGGGGTTGGGGGAGCGCAGCGAGGGACCCCTGTAACGCCTTGCAGAAATGGCGTCGGTCTCTGACTTACGGATCATGGTTTTGGAAAGCAGCAAGCCTGGTGTCAGGGCAAGGGGCAGGGCACAGTGGCGCAGACAGCCGAGCTAGCCTTTGGAGCTCGGAGGTCTGGGGAGGGAAAGCCTCGAGAGATTCCAGCCGCGGGGCCTGCGCGGGTCTCAAAGGAGCCTCTCCCAGGCCAGCGGAGTGAACCCACAAGTCCGCAGGCTCCCTTCCCCCAGGCAGGGCCTTTAGCACTGGATGACGGCAGAAACGGGAAGAAAAGCGGGCAAAAACCAGAGATAAACGCCCGAGGTGGGATTCCCGGAGCTAGTAAAGTTTGGAAAATGGGGGGGGGGGTGTTCTGGAAAGAAAGTTGGTCCAGGGGAGGGAGGATCCTGGCTTGGCGGGTGTTCCCGAGGTCCCTGCGTGGACTTCCTGGAGAAGGGGCGGTGTCAGGGTCTCCGGAGACCCGGGCCGCGCAGCGGAGGCGCGCGGGAAACGGTGGGCGGTCCCCGGGGCCGCCGGCCCTCCCACCCCCGACGCTCCTGCTTCTCAGGCCTGGGGCCGCGGGCTTATGCCCAGCGGGCAGACAAAGGGTGCACCTCTCCCTCCCCCAACCTCCGGCCCGTGGCCGGCTGGCAGACGCTCCCGCCCCTAGGGCCGGACGTGGCGCCTCCCCTGCCCCGGCGGCCCGGGTCTGGAGGTGGGGTAGGGAGCCGGAGCCGTGTGCTCTGATGTCACGGCTTGGCTGCGGTGCCCGGGAGCGCGGCTGGGGCTGGAGCTGGAGCCTCAGGTACGCGGCGGGGTCGGGAGCTGGGGCGCAGGGCGGGGTCCACGCTTCCCGGGAGGAGGCCCGGGTCGCCCTGGGGAGGGGGGCGGCGGGTGCGCCGTCCGGCCCGGGGTCCGACTCCGCGCCGAGTGTGGCTGCGCCAGTCTAGGTGGCCCCGTGCGCTCCTTTACTCTTGCTGCGGGGCCGGGGGACCACACCGATCCACCCCGCTGGCGCCGCTGCAGGGGAGCCGCTTGGGGCCACCGCGCACTGGGATTTCCAGCGTGTGTCCCTGCTCTTACCCTTCGGTCGCGGAGCAGCGGGAAAGGCGAGACCCACCCGCCCGTGCTGAGCCCACCTTCCCGACGGTGAATTCAACAGGAAAGGCCGAGAAAAGCGCGGGTCCGCGGCCACCCGCGCTCTCCGGGCTGCGCGTGACTCTGCCGCCCCCTGCGGTCGCCAAGGCCTGCGGCATTCTACGCGCTCGCACCCCGCGGCTCCAGCAGCTTCAAGCCCCACGGCCGCCGTCCGTTCGCCGGCGGGCGCCCCTGCCCAGGGCCGCCAAACCCGCCCTTCCGCGCGTCCGCGGAGAGGGACTCTGGAGACGGCGCGCATGCTGGGCTGCAGCGGCCCAAGAGCCCCGCAAACCAGCCGCTCACGGCGGGGGGCCGACTGCCGTGGCCAGCGTGCGGAAACTGGGGAAGCCTGGGGTCTTCTCAGAACGCCCTCGGGCCGGCCCTAGCATAAGGAGCTGATTCCGGACGGCTCCCCTGGGAGGCCAGGGCTGAGGAAAGACCCCGCGGGTGGGGCAGTGAAACCGGACCGCCCGCAGAGGGGTCAGGTGTGTGTGGTGGTTGGAAGGAGGTTCGAGCTGGTTCCCCAGCATCTGATGCTGCTTGTTGCCCTCCAGACTTCACAGCTGGCCGTGCTCCTACGGCCCTGGAGGGAGGGGGAATCTATCCACCAGAAACTGGCTTGCATCTCCCCCAGCTTGTCCCGGGCACAGGGCTCAGGACCCTCACCAGTCCCCAGTCACAGCTCTCTCCCCAGACTCACAGTTCTGGACTGTTCGAACCTAAGCTTTGTCTCCTCATCCTGGCTGCTCCTTCACTGCAGTGACAGGTCCCTGGGGAGCACAACCCCCAGCCTGAGCACCTCAGTGTGGTTTGTTAACTGGGGCTCCAGGCTGCCCCCTGCAGAGTTTTTTTTTTTAAAGCTATTGTTTGAAAGTTAGAGACAAACTTTCCAAGTACTGGTTCACTCCCCAATTAGCTGTCAGTGTTGGGTCAGGCTGAAGCCAAGAGTTTCAACCTGGTCACCCATCACTTGGGCCTTCCTCTGCTGCTTTCCCAGGCACATGAGCAGGGAGATGGATGGCTGAATGGGTGTGGAGCAACCTGGACTTGAACTGGAGCTCATATAGGATCCCAGCAACTCCTGCAGCCTAACCCACTGCGCCAAGGTGCCAGTTCTCTGAAAAGCTTCCATAGGGCTGCAGTCTGGCCCACTAAGATGACTCACGCCCAGGTGCCGAGGGCATGCAGCCTGCAGCCACCAGGACTTGCTGTCCTGAGAGCTGTTACCTGTGGGGGCGGGTGGGGGTGGGGGGGTGTACAACAGCAGTCTGAGAACTTGTGGTTCTTTGTGCTGGGATCCCTAACACACGTCAGGGTAGATAAGGAGACAGCTGTCTGAGGTTTACTGTCTGGTGACTCACAACCATGCTTTCCAAAGTCTCCCAAACAAACATCTTTGTCGCTGGTCACCACTGCCTGAAGCTGCAGCAGCCCAGCATGGGCAGCCTGGGAAGCAGTGCTCCAAGGCCAGGCCCAGAAGGACTAGACAGAGAGGGCTGGTGCCTACGCTGCTGGGGTAACCGCCTTCCTGGGTGTTGACCTGCAGAGCTGCTGCTGGCTGGCTCTCTGGAAGTCTGGAGACTAGGGACACTTTCCAGAGGCCCCCAAGCCTTCCTGTGAGGGCCACCGCCCTGGGGGAAGGGAGGGCAAGATGCAGATCTGCCGGAAAATCCCTTCAGGGCGGTGGCCTAGCAGCTAAAGTCCTTACCTTGAATGCGCTGGGATCCCTGGGATCCTGTATGGACCCCGGTTCTAGTCCCAGCAGCTCCACTTCCCAGCCAGCTCCCTGCTTGTGGCCTCGGGGCACTGCACCTGTGTGGGAGACCTGGAGGAAGTTCCTGGCTCCTGGCTTTGGATCAGCACAGCACCGGCCATTGCGCTCACTTGGGGAGTGAATGATCAGGCGGGAAGATCTTCCTCTCTGTCTTTGCTCCTCTTTGTATATCTGACTTTGTGATAAAAACAAACAAAAAGCCTATGAGACCTGAGCCACGCCCTACTGAGTGCATTAGCAGGGAGCTGCTTTGGAAATGGAGGGACACCTGCCCTTCTGCAAACAGAGGCTTTGCTTGCTGTGCCACAGCCCCAGTCCCACCGCCTCTGCTTTGTAGGAAATGCTCTGTCTTTCTGGTACAGCACGAGCCCCAAGGGTCCCAGCATCCTGGACCCTTTGGTCCCCACCTTCCATGCTCTCCTGCAAGCAGCTTAGGGAGAGCGTGTTGTCCTCCCCACAGGTCAGGAGGTGCTCCAGCTGCCCTCACGCTGACCCCAGCTCTCTGCTGTGCTTCCCTGCTCTGTCTGTCCCTACCTTGGATGAAAAACTGGTGCCTGGCCCATCCTGTTCCCTTCCCCAGAAAAGATTACTAATGGGGATGGCAGAGGGTGGCAGTTGCTGGGGAACCTTCGTCCCCTCTCCCAAAATGCCACCCCTGCCTCACTCCCTGTAAGTCTTTTCCTTCCCTTACCACCCAGCAAACATTTTCTCACACTCACCACATGCCAGTGTTGGGTCAGCATGAAGTGTGCACTGGTGTATAGAAGGCAGGGCCCAGCCTTGGAGAGGCCAGGGCTGAGGGTGGACAGAGGGACTCCCAGGCAGGCCAACTGGGACCTTGCAGGGTCGGGGGTGCTGGAACCAGACAAGCTCTGTGCGCTGCGGAGATCTCAGAAGGTCAGCAGACCTCTAAGCGGAGGTAGAGGAAGCAGCGTAAAGGGGAGGGGGCAGCAGGTCACTCCCACATTATTCTGGAACCTGCAGGGAGACAGAGGCCAACTTTCTCACGGCGGAGTTGGGGTTGCGTTGGAGCATGTAGACCGCTGTCAGACCATCTGGCTTCCAGGCACTGGTTCCAGTGCGGAAGTGCGCAGATTCCAGGTGCGCAGCTGTGAGCAGTGAGCTCCCGCACAAGTCAGGCCCACCACAACGCCTCCCGCACCTCAGGGTCCTTGCCTGCCAAATGCGGGCAGCACTGTGAACATCCAGGCATCTCTGTAGATGAAGTGCCTGGGAGGCTGCAGGGGCTGAGGGGGTGGGCTGCAGAGCTGGCCCTGGGCCTGGGAGGAACTTCACCACCACCACCACCACCCCCTCCTAGGCAGTCTGGCATTTCAAAAGGTTCCTCCACCATTGTTTACCAAGGCAAGATCCCAGGGTGAAGCTGGCAGGGCTGCCAGGAAGCAGGCTGGGCAGGCCCTGGGCACTGCAGGGGGTCAGCAGGGTAGAGGCCCCACTGCTGAGCTAACAGGGAGTGAGTGCATTGTTAAGTTCCCTCCTCCCAGCAAAGTTGCTCCTTGCAACTTTGTCTTCCCAGGCTGTGGTGACTCAGCCAGAATGCTGGGCCTGACTCTGGTGGTGCAGGGCCCAGCAGGCCATCCTAACTCACCAGCCCATCGCTGTCTTTCTAGGACCCTCGGAGCCTGCTAGTTCCAGCACCTGTCTGCTCACCAATGGAGGCCTTGAGCCCTGGGGATGACCGTGCCTCCCCAGCCTCACCCACAGGAAGCCTGGATCTGCGGCTATCTGCGCGCGCCGACTCTGCCTATAGCTCTTTCTCCGCGGCCTCAGGCGGCCCCGAGCCACGCACACCATCACCCGGGCCCAGTCCGCTCCCTTACCTGGACTGGGACTACGTGCGAGTGGTGTGGGGCAGCCCGGGCCCCAGCCCTCCCGATGCCGGCCTGCGCACTGTCTCGCGGCCTCGACCCGCGGTTGCGGCGCGCAGTGGGCCGCGACCCCCAGAAGGGCAGGGGCCGCTTGGGCCTCTCAGCAGGCAGGCCACGCCGCTGCTGTATGCACTGGCGGCCGAGGCGGAGGCCGCGGCGCGTGCGGCCGAGCCGCCCAGTCCCCCGGCCTCGCGGGCCGCCTACCGCCAGCGGCTGCAGGGTGCGCAGCGGCGGGTGCTGCGGGAGACATCCTTCCAGCGCAAGGAGCTGCGCATGAGCCTGCCTGCCCGCCTGCGGCCCGCGGCCCCTGCACAGTCGCCCACTGCCCACTCGCGCTCCGCCTCGCTTAGCCACCCCGGCGGGGAGGCGGAGCGGCCACGTTGGCCTGCTCCCTCCACACCGCGACCCGCCACTCCGGAGCGCCTTGCCAGCCAGCAGCGGAAGTGGTGTTTCTCTGAACCCGGGAAGCTGGATCACCTGGGACGGGCCTGCGGGGCGTCGAGGGAGTACTTAAGTGAGGCCCACCACACTGGGCCTGAGCTGACTGCATGCACTGGGCGACCCGAGGTGCAGCAAGAAGGCCCAGCTGACACGGGGTCCCAGACGCTGGCCCTGGCCTACCGGCCTACTAGTCACAGTCGGAGTGCTTCGGGCGAAGTCTTGGGTCCCTGGGGAGGTCCAGGAGGGACCGTGTCCGTCACCCAGGTATGGTAGATGCAGGGACACGGGTTGGTTGGGGACTGAGCTTGTGGGATATTGAAGATTCCTGCTGTCCACCTTTCCAGACTGTTCCCCCAGGAGCAGAAACCCCTAGGCCGCTGTCTCAGACCACAGTTTCCAGGTGAGAGATCAGAGCCTACCCTGGGGACCAAGCTGGGCAAGGCAGCCTTCGCAGCTCCAGGAAAGAGCAGGTACCAGCCTTCCCTCTTGCAAACCCTGAACCCGCTGTCTCCCTGGTGCAGCTCGAAGAGCCTCCTTCCCAGTCACCATGGTGGGTGCGAAGCCCCTGCCCCCAGGTTCTCCCCTCAGAAGGAGCCTGCAACCACCTCTCCAGTGGAGGTGCCCCCCAGAAGCGCTGCTGACTTGGAGACCTGCGCTGCATCCTCCCAGCCCCCCTCCCTTCCCGATGACGAGGTCTTCCTGGAGGAGGCCATGCTAGTCAAAGTGACGTCACCTCTGGGCTCCCACAGCCCTAAGCGGCTCTCAACCAGGTGAACTCCCCTTGGTTCCCAGCAGAGTGAGGGTCATCTGGGAAATGCTGGGGGTTGGAGGGAACGGCAAGAAACCCTCTCTCAGGAGAAGCCTGGGGGCCAGGGCCTGGGCTGGCAGCAGGCAGGCCTCAGAGGCCACTGCTTGTCTATATGGCCTGAGCTCTTTCTGCTTCCAGGATCGGTGCCTTTGATGAGCAGAATGGAAGTGCCCTGGCAGCAGCGCCCGCAGAGCGTTCCCTGCACCTGTGCCCAGCGCCTGTAAGAGCAGACGAGTCCCAGCATATGGTGAACTGCTCCAGGGACGTCGCCAGGGCCACAGACGATGGCACCACTGGGACTGCAAACGGCGACATCTCAGCTGCTGACACGCTTGGACTGCTGCCCCCAGAGCCCCCTGCAGCTGCGGGGAGTGATCCCCTCAAGCCCGTCCCCGAGCAGCATGGTGCCCTAGCCTGGGCTACTGACTGGCCTGGTTCTGGGCCCATGTGGCCCAATCAGCGCCTCGAGGAGCTGGTTCAGGAGCTGGCCAGACTGGATCCCTCTTTGAGCGACACTCTGGCCTCCCAGCCCAGCCCCGAGCCACCCCTGGGCCTGCTGGATGGGCTGATCCCCGTGGCTGAGATCTGGGCTGCCATGAGGCCCACAGCTGGGGAGACTGGGTGGCAGGCTTCTGACTCAGGGTGAGTGAGAGGCGCCAGGGACTTGGGGGGTGCAGGGGGAGTGTGGCTCTAAGCCCCTGCATTGTGTGGCAGTGATCACTTAGGGCACTCCGGCTTGCTCCCCAGGTCCAATCAAATTGGCTTCGTGGAGCCCCTGCCAGCTTCCCAGCAGGAGACACCGCCTGTGCCTGACCAGCTCTGTGGCCAGGCCCTACCTGCACCCCACAGCAGTGTCCAGGCCAAGAAAGTGAGTGCCGGGGGAAGTGAGGCTAGCTGGTAGAGACTGCTAGGGCAAGAGCCAGGCACCTCTGCCCACAAGTCCTGGACCCTCCCTGCAGGCGGAGCTAGCTGACCTCCTCCAAAACATGCTTGAAGAACTTCACGCCGAGCAGGAGCGGCTGCAGCAGGTGGCTGACCAGTGGGCCAGCAGCCAGGCGGCCCTGGAGGCCATGGTGGGCCAGGCCTGTGCTCCTCGGGAGCTTGAGCGTTTCCGCCGGTTCATGGCTGACCTGGAGCGCGTGCTGGGTTTGCTACTGCTGCTGGGCAGTCGCCTGGCCCGTGTGCACTGTGCCTTGTCCCGTTCAGGCTCCGATGGCGACCCTGAAGAGCATGTAAGGCGGTTGGGGTGGCGGGCCTTCCGGTTTGGGGAGCGCTGGGTGGGAGATCTGAGTGGTACTGGCTGTGATCACTGGGCACTCTCCCTGCCCCCTCCAGGCCTCGGTGCTGCAGCGCCTGCGGCTCCTGCAGCGGCAGCAAGAGGATGCCAAGGAGCTGAAGGACCACGTGGCACGGCGGGAGCGGGCCCTGCGTGAACTGCTGCAGCAGGCACTGCCGGCCGAGCACCTGTGCTCCTACCGTGCCCTGCTGGCAGGCAAGGCCGCTGTGCTGGCCCAGCAGCGCAGCCTGGACGAGCGCATCCGCTTCCTTCAGGACCAGCTGGAAGCCGTCGGGCGGGACCTTGGCCATTGTCCCCTGTCTCCCAGGCTGGCTTGGCTTCCTGGGACCTATCCTTGGGACCCACCGCCCTCGCCCCGGCCCATGGTCTAGTTACCTTCCAGTGTGGGGAGCACTGCCACACCTCTCCCCCAGGGGGCTGGGGCGGTGCAGGATTATTCGGTGCTTTTTTCCCTCGAGGGGTGGGGTGGACCCGGGCAGGGCTTCCCAGGATCCTCAGGCGAGTGATGCGTGTCTTTGGGTAATTAACTTATGATTCTTTGAAATTGCTGCCTGGCCTCTTTCCTGAGACAAGTCAGAGGAACAATGCAGGTGCAGAATGCGGTTTACGTTTCCAATAAAAATGATCAGAGAAGTGTGTGTACTGTCACAAGAAGGGAAGCCGGGGGTGGGGGCTTGTTGACAATATGGAGGCTTCAACCCTGTCTGCAGGTGGAAGAGGGCCTGGCTGGAAGAGGGAGGGGCCCTCAGCGCCCCTGGCCTGCTGATCCTTGCCTATTTTGGTCCCCGCCTTATGGCCACCAGCAGCGTGCAGGTCATCTGAGCTGGTCTTGGCCAAAGATCCTGCTTCAGCAGTGAAAGTAGGGGGTCCTGCCTCACCATGAGTGCCTGGCATATACTTGAACACCTAGCCTTGAGTGTATTGACACTCCCTTTAGGAGACCCTACTGGGCCAGTAAGGTCTGAGCAGGGCATGCAGATCTGGGGTGGGAGAGGGCCTAGACAGGAAGGTGCCCCCAAAGGCTGAAGAGCACTCGCAGTCAGGCGGCTTTCTTCATTTGTGCATGAGCCCTGGGTAAACATAAGAACATGGGCTTGGGTGCTTGCATCAGCAAACACCAGGGAGCAGCACCCTCCTGTAGACGGACAGTGTTTCCACCGGTGCTGGGCACAATGAAAGGCTCGCGGGTGCGTAACACCAGCGGGTGCCAGAGTGAGAAGGGACTGCTTTACCGACGCATTCTGTCACCAAGTACATACAACTGGTTGGGCATTAGCGTTGGCCGCATTCAGGCAAGAAGCATTCGTGGTGACAGTGGCGCTGCTGAGCATCGAACAATGCCCGCATTGTGTCCTTTTAGAAAGAGCTCAGGAGGTTACTGCTGTGCCCCTGGAAGCGGGTTCCAGGGCGCTGCGCTTCTGTGCGTCCTCCCTGCATCCCAGGCCTGCCTCTTACAATGCACTTTGCTGGCCTGCTGCCCGTGCAATCACCGCCGCTCTTCCTTGTCCAATTAAAGATCATCCGAGAGGCACGCGGAGCGTCGTCCCTTCGGCCAGTGGGAGTTGACTGGCAGATCAGGCACATTCCAGTTCTTACCCGTGTTGGGGTTAGGGGCCCCGGGCGCCTCTGCCATCTTCCGGATTAGCAGGGCTTTGCGTCGCACTGAGCTGATTGAATGGTAGGGCGAGGCTCCTGCGGGAGCCTCCCGTCTGGCTGCTGCCCCCTTTCTTTATGGTCACTCTGCCCGTCGCCCCCAGCCCAAGCAAGGGCGAGCTCCTCACAGCTGTTCACGTGGGCACCTTCGCCTGGCGGAGGGTCTGAGGCACTGCCAGCAGGGGGCACTGCTGTCCGTGCAGCCCACCTCGCTGCAGCCAGGACCCCCGGCATGAGCCCCACGAGCCCCACGCACGCCGCCTGGCTGCGCCGAGCAGCGCCCTGGGTTGAAGCTGAGCTTTTCACTTCCTCTGGAAAGAAATTCTGGGGGGCTAAGTGGGCGAGAGGTTCTCTTGCTTGTCGGTGGGCTGATGAGGACGGCAGGGCAGGGCAGGGCCGCCCGGTGCCCCTTTTTATCATGCATCAGGGTCACAAAGAGCCTTGCGGGGTGGAGGGGTAGGGGGTGGAAAACAGAATTGAAAGGGTGTCTTGATTAGCCCCCTCCACCTCCTTCAGCCACCCCTTTTCTCCTCCACCTCCATCCTCCCCCACCTCCTCACTCCCCGCCCCTTTCGCCGTGGGTGCCGGCCTTTGGGGGGAGGGGATCGCGCGTTGCCTGGGTAACCGGCAGGAAAACCGCCGCAGCCTCCTCCCTGCGGCTCGCGGCCGCCCCCGCTGCTTTCGGGAACGTGGGTGTAATTAGTGTACCTTTTACCTTCCGACTGTGACTTGGAGCAAGAGGGAAGCAGTGTTCGCCTTGCTCCAGCTTGAACATCCTGTCCGAACCGAGCGTCCCGGGTCAGGAACAAAGTGCCCTTGGATAGGTGCGTGCTCACGCTTCAGGGAATTCAGGCCCAATGCCGGTGGTGGTGGTGGTGGTAGTGGGCAGTGTTACACAGCAGTCCTTCCCCAGAGCCCCTGTTCAGAGAAGGGGGAGTGCTGCGTTCGCAGCCCTGCTTTGGCTGTGGCCTGCAGCCTCCTGGGAGGCAGCAGGTGACAGCTGAAGGAATTTGGGTTCCTGCCACCAACATGGGAGACTTGGACTGCATTCCAACCCCCCTCGACAGCCAGCCAGCCAGCCAGCCGTGGCTGGCATTCAGGGAGTGAACTAACACACTCTGTCTCAAATCATAAGTGAATGCAAGCCATCCTAAGGACCCCATAGTGGGAAATTTACCTCCAGCTTATGTGGGGGGTTCACTTGGCACCCCACTTCCCATTGGGGGGGCAAGGTCTGGGTCTCTGTCTCTCCCAGAAGACTACCCACTCCTGCTTTGCAGGCCCCGGTTTGGGGGCACTGCGTGGCAGCTGGCACACCGAGGCAGAGCCATCTTGAATGGTCAAACAGTGTCTTCAAGGAAAGGACCAAAAAGACAGCAGGGGAATATGGGTCTTGGGCAGGCTCACTTTATCACGGCAGGGGCTTAGGTCTCTGTGATGGGACCAGGATGTTGGTCTTAACTCAGGAGTGTCACACAAGGACCCCGAGGTAAGTCCCCAGTGTGACCATGCAGGTGTTCGTGCAGAGCCACTTGTTACCCATGTACACAAACACTCCCACTAGAAGCACCACGAGCCTCCCAAGCAAGCACACACATCAGTGCTACACGGCTTCGACCTGGCCCAGCTCTGTCTGTTGCAGCCATTTAGGGAGTGAACCAGCAGATGGAAGATCTTCCCCTCCACCTCTCCTTTTGTGTCGCTCTATCCTTCAAATAGATAGAGCAAAGATTTATTTGAAAGGTAGAATGACCTAGAAGTAGGCAGAAGGGAGAGAGTGGGAGGAAAAAGCGGGAGTGGGAGTCACTTTTCCAGCCACTGGTTCATTCCAGAAATATCCTCAACAGCCAAAGCTGCATCACCCACCCCTTGGCTTTTGTTTCAGCTCACTCTCCAAAAGACTGCAACAGCCAGGGCTGAACAAGGCTCAAGCCTCGATGGAACTCCATCCTGTCTTTTATACAGGTGGCACCCTGGCTCCAGGGTGCACATTGGCAGAGAGCTGGCTGGAAAGTGAAGATGATGACGTGAATGTAGCATGCAGATGTCACAAGCAGTGTCCAACCCTTAACAGCAGCCTCTAACACCTGGCGTGTAGGCTGACTGACCTGTCACTTGGGCCTTTGAGGTCAATTACCGTCATCACACTGGAACACCTTTTACTCAGGGCAGGTCGCTCCTGCGTCTGCACACCGTGTGGTCCTGCCTCAAGCAGATCTCCCCTTTCACACTGAAAATCTCTAGTATTTCATTCTGTCTCCTGGATCTTCAGCTCCTCACATGGCTATAATTATTGCCTCCCACAATTTTAAGATGCAGATTTTATTTGCATTTTAAAATAATTTACGCAGACAAGCTGGAGTTTTAGAGAAGGGTCAGAGACAGGCCTACATGTCTCTGTAGTTTCTCGGCTAGGGTTTCCACATGTGGCTCACTCCAGACTCCTTCCATATGCCAGTGCTTAAAAGAGGAGAAGCCGCAGGAAGAAAGGAAAGACAGAAACCACAGTGGCAGGGAAGTAAACTCACCAAGACAGAAACAGGGGATGTTTATTTCATTGCTTAAATTGAAACATTTCATGAATTTCAAGCTCACATAATACTGTAGGGAGGGGAAGCCCCATTACCTTGTGCAATAAGAACTGGTGGAACTAATGACATGCAAACATAATTTGCAAAAGTGGAGGATTATCACATGATATAAACATGTTAGCTGAACCAATAATACCTTTTCACATTTCTGAAACAGATGAAAAAAAAGAAAAGCTGTTACAACCACATTGTGCAGGACCAGAGCGATCTGAGCCACAGCCGCCCAGCTGTGCATGTGGGGAGAAAGGTGCAGAGGCCAGGCTAGCCCGCTGAGCTGCTCACAGGCGACTGCAGCATGAAACACTCGCTTCTGGATGGGTGCATTACTATTTAATCAGGGAGTTAAATTAAATCTTTGATCAACCCACTTGCGGTACCAAAAGGCTCAGGTGTAAAAACCACAGGTTTGGAAACACAGCACCAAGGGGCCATTCGCATGTAAGTCATGATGTTTAAATAATTCATGTCAGATCAAAACAGCCATGAGTGCCCAACACCATAAAGTCCACTGCAGATCAAAAGAATTGGCTAAAATCTCTCTTCCCTCTCCTTGTGAACCGCTGCTCCAAGATGTGCTCATTCCCTATTATTTAAATTCGTTACATTCATTGGGGTCACAATGGTTATTCTGTGGGTTTGAGATTTTTACGGAATTGTGATTACCTAAAATGAGGTAGATACATTTTCTTAAAAAGAGTTTCGTTGATTGGGACTAATTTCCTTCAGATCACTTTTATTTATTTATTTTTTAAAGAATTTTATTTTTTTGGGCCCGGCATGGTGGCCTAGTGGCTAAAGTTCTCACTTTGAACCTGCCGGGATCCCATATGGACGCCGGTTCTAATCCCGGCAGCTCCACTTCCCATTCAGCTCCCTGCTTGTGGCCCGGGAAAGCAGACGAGGACGGCCCAAAGCTTTGGGACCCTGCACCCGTGTGGGAGACCTGTAGGAAGTCCTGGCTCCTGGCTTTGGATCGGCTCAATTCTGTCTGCTGTGGCCACTTGGGAAGTGAATGAGTGGACGGAAGATCTTCCTCTCTGTCTCTCCTCCTCTCTGTATATCTGACTTTGCAATAAAAATAAATAAATCTTTAAAAAAAAGAATTTTTTTTTTTATTGGAAAGTCAGAGAGAGAGGAAGATCTTCTGTCCCTTGATTCACTCCCCAGGCGGCCGCAACGGCCGGAGCTGAGCCGTTGATTGCTCTTTTTGGAAAGTAGGATTCCAAATTACTTAGCAAAATATTGAAAAAGAGCATTTGGCCTAAGAATGAAAAAATAGAATTTCGAAAGGTAATTATGAAAGTGACTGTACCTCATTTTAATGTACAAAGCACAATAAAAGCATCACATTACCGAAAAAGAAAGCCAAAAATAAAAACCTTCCTAATCCGGAAGTTGCCAGCCTGACACCGGAAGTTGCCAGCCTGACATCGCGCGACCCTGGCCAACTTCCGGCACGGGGGCAGTCAGGAATTCCCGCCTTCAGGGGCCAGACCAGCTGCTGCCCCTGACCCTCGACCCGGAAGTCACAAGCGTCCCTAGGCGGGAACGGACTGCGGGTTTCTGCGGAGAAGCTTCTCACGGAGCTGCAGGGTCGGAGGCCCCTCTAGGCGGACAACGTGGCCCGGCTGGGCCCTGCTGGACAGAGTCGGGAACGGTGCCGGTAGGGGCCACGGTGTCAAGTGAGGCCTCGGTCTGGGCCGGGCCCAAGCCCCAGGCGGCCGTCAGGTGGTGGGTGGCACGCTGGGCACGAGGCCTGCCAACAGCCCCGGGGCTGGGCGGCGAGCGGCGTCCGCGAAGGCTGGCAGTCCCGCACGGACCTTGGCCTTCTTGCGCGGAGCCATGGGCGAGGCGCCCAGGAACTTGCTGAAGGAACTGGACTTCCTCAGGCCGCGGGCCAGATCCTGGAGCACCAGGTCGTCGGCCAGCACGCCCAGGAACGCGCTGGTGGTGGAGCCCAGGATGGTGGCCGCCACCTGCACCGGGCGTCGGGCTGCCAAGCTGCCGCCCCCGACGGCGCTGGCGTCGGACTCGGCGCCTCGCAGGCGCGGGTCGCCCAACAGGCGTCGCAGCGCGTACGAGGAGCCGGGCCGCAGATACTGGTAAGCTCTCCGGCCGCTGTGGTCCCGCACGTGCACCTGCGCCCCGAGGCGCACGACCAGCAGCACGGCGGCGTCCTCGTGGCCGTGCAGGGCGGCCAGGTGCAGCGGCGTGTAGCCGCCGTGCGAGCGCGCGTTCACGTCCACGGGCGCGCCGCCGCGCCGCGCCACCTCCACCAGCTGCAGCGCCATTTCGTGGTCGCCGCTCTTGGCAGCCCAGTGCAGGGCGGTGTAGCCCGATATGAAGTCGCGCTTGGCCGCCAGGCCGCGGTCACGCAACAGCAGCCCGTGCAGCTGGTGGGTCCAGCGGCCACCGGCCGTTCGCACGAGCCACTCGTGCTCAGCCGGCTCCAGGGGCACGGCTGAGGGCGGTGGCGCGGCGGGCACCTCCTCGGTGTCGGGGCTCAGCAGCAGGCGGGGACCGGCGCGCGACAGGCGCCGCAGGTGCGGGGAGCGACCAGGGCCCAGGCCCAGGCCCAGGCCGGACTCCTCCACTGACAGCCGCCTCAGCAGAGGCGGGGAGCTCCGTGGGCCGGGCTCTTCCGACAGCTGCCGGCGCAGGCCCTGGTCCTCAGCCCGGATGCGGAGCGCAGCGGGGCCCGGCAGGCAGCGCACCGGCAGCATGCAGGGCTTCGGCGGTGGTGGCGCGCGCCGGGCCGGAGGTGGCAGCCCCGAGTCCGGGCCCGGGGTGGGGGCTTCTGTGCGGGCCGCGGATGGCTCCGACAGCGCCTCGGCTTGCGGGGCGGCATCCGCGCAGGGTCCCTCTGAGGGCTGGGCAGGCTCCGAGGCTGGAGGCTGGGTGTCTGCGGGGCCGTGGACCGAGCCTAACGGCAGCTCCCCAGGGGGCGGACTGGAGGCAGGGGTCGGAGCCCCGGGGGCATCCTGTGGTTCGGGCTGCGCCGCCGGGTCCAGCTGCACGGGGGCCGGGGACTGAGCTGCAGGAGCAGCACCTTCTGCCGGGGCTTCGGAGAGGGCACTCGACGGCGGCGCTGCGATGCGCAGGGGCAGGGACAGGGGCTGGGATCCCACCGGGCGCCGGGGCTTCTTCCTCAGCACCACGAACTTGACGCCGTCCAGCTCCTTCACCACGGCCACGTCGTTGACGAACTGCTTGAAGCGATCCCTGCGCGCGGCGCGGCCGTGCGGGTCGCCGGCCTCCAGCAGCGGCTTGAAACGGCTCAGCAGCTCCGAGTTGCGCACCTTCCCGCCCCGCTCCTGCAGAAAACCTAGCACCGCCGCCTGGCTCACTCCGGCGGCCGCGGCGGCCGCGGCGGCAGCCAGCGCCATGGCCAGTGCCTGCCCGGGACGCGGCGGCAGGTGGAAGCCACGCCGCTGGCTGGACACACGGAAGCGGGGGGTTCCGGGAGTCGCCTGGTCGCTGTCCCTGCGGCGGCCTGGGCGTGTTGCCGAAGCTGGACTTCAGTCAGGCCCACGCCCTAGGACAGGGACGTGGCCGGGCACAGGGAGCCGGGGTCTGCCGCCCCCGCCCCGCTGGGCACCCAGGCCGCAGCCTTTCTGTGCTGTCCAATAGGCGCCGGGCTCCATGGCCCGTTGCAGGATGCTCGCCTTACAGGTGACGACTGCCACTGGCGCCGCGGAGGGAGCCGGGGGCGCGCGGGTAGTGCGCACCCCCACCCCGGAGTTAAAGGCGTAGCGCAGTGCTGTTGCTAGGTGGGCGTGTTCCCCAATCCCGCAGCGCCGAGTGGGCGCAGCGTGCGTGTGCTTGCCGTAGGCAGTAGCTAACCACTGCAGAACAGTGGGGCGTGATGCAAACGGTCTTTAAAAACCATAGCCCTGCCCCTCCAGTTTGCGGTTGCGTTTGTACTGGAAGACAGCTTCATGCGGACTACCGCAAAAAAGGACTGGCTGTGCGTGAAGTGCATCACTAGAAGAGGTTAATTAGCAAGCACTTTTCTCATAAGGCACCACGTTTTCACATAGGATTGGGACATGGGGATGAACTGAAGCTGGGGGGCTCGGAACTCAGTTCCAGTCTCCCACGTGGGTACGTGGGACATAACAACCAGAGCCATCACTGCTGTTTCTGGGGGCCTCATTACCAGGAAGGGGGACCGGGAGTGGGAAGTGGGTGATGTGTGACGCTGGTACCCTAACAAGCCAGACCGCCCGCCCTCAGGCTGTTTTCAGAATTTTGCTCTCAGATACTGCGGGAGCTCCTGGTTTGTGCTGGGAGCTTTTCAAAAGGCTGTGAGGTGAACAGAAACGATAAAAGCCAGGGCCTAGTGGATGGAACAGGTGTACCGGGGAGGGGGCGGGAGACGGGAGTGTGATGAACCTTTGCTGACAAGTATTGTGGGAGACTAGAGGGGTGGGTTGCAGTTGTGAGCTGAGTGGGCGGGCGGACGGGAGGGGCGTGACTTCCAGTGCAAGGGATGATTACACGGACACCCCCGAGAGGAGCACTGAGCCTTCTTAACAGGCACCACCGGGCGAACGAGGAACTAAAAATACTTGATGGGTATACAGATAAGAGAACACTATCCTGGGTCAAACATTGGTAATTGGATCTGGGCTCTGCTTAAGGAGTGTGGCTTGACCTGCTGCACCTCAATTTTCCTATCTGTAAATGGGGTGGAAAAAGTATTGACCTCCTCAGGTTGTTGTCAGGATTAAATGGGAAACAGGGAGCACTTAGGCCATTGTCCTTCCAGTGAGAATTGACAGTACAGGCACCGCAGTAAAATGGCAGGGATCCTCCCGTGCAAGGTGCCAGCCCCCAGCTGGAACACTCACGGTTTAAACTCTGCCCTCGGTTGATATGATGAGCCTTGCCCTGCTATGACAAAATACACCCTTTTTAATGATGGTGTTGAATCAGTATAGTGTTGCACTTTTTTTTTTTTTTTTAGTAATTTGGCTTGTTTGTGTTATTTCTAGACTTTAATGCTTATGTGTATTATTGCTTATACAAAAGTTTTTTTTTTATTTATTTTTAGCAGAAAGGCAAATATACAGAGAGGAGAGATAGAGAAATCTTCCGTCCATTGGTTCACTCCAGGAGTGGCTACAAAGGCCAAAACTGAACTGATTTGAAGCCAGGATCTCCCACGTGGGCAGGGTTCCAAGGCTTTGGACTGTCCTAGACTGCTTTCCCAGGCCACAAGCAGGGGGCTGGAAGGGAAGTGGAGAGGCCAGAACACAAACTGACACCCATATGGGATCCCAGCGCACGCAAGGTGAGGATTTAGTCACTAGGCTACCCTCGCAGGGCCCATACACAAGATTTAAATTTTTTCCTTAGGATGAAGTCCTGCCAGTTGAATGAGGGTGTGCAAATAAATTGGTTACTTTTAAGACTTGAAACCTTTTGCTAAGTTGTTTCTCCCAAATTACAATTGCCTGCAAGCCCCGTCTTTCCCTCCCTGGAGCTGAGCAGTATCTTCTCTCGTCCATCTCAAACCCAGGGCTTCTGTCATCCTCTCATGCACATTGGCTTTATTGTAGGGAAGTTCGAACTTGTTACCTCTTATCATGCATGTGGATTTGTTCCTTTGCCCCTTTGTCCTGTTTGTTAATGTTTTTCTTATTGACGTGCAGGTACTCATAATTCTTCCCATTTGTCATTTATCTTTTAATATTTGTTTTCTGATGACAGCTCCATTTTTAGATAACTGGTTTTTATTGATAAATGGTGCTTCTTTAGCTTAAGAATGTAAGCACAAGAAGAGAAAAAATAGAAAAAAATGTAAGTATGAAATAAAGAAGTATACCTCTCTTGGAAAGGAGCACTTTGTGGAGCAATATATCCTATTGTATCCAGGAAAGCAGTGACCCCCAAAGGGTCATCACTACAAGGTCCTTGTAGCTCCTAGTGACTCTGCAGTCAGCTGTCGGTTCTGTCCACATTGTGTCCGTTGATGGATCTACACCCTGCCCCATTCCTGCAAAGCAGCGGGCCAGATGCTCTGGGAAGAAGAGTCCATTGCTGAGCAGAGGAGAGACCCACACAATTACTTCTGTTGTGTGGCTAATGAAGCAAATGTTCAGGTGCTCAGCAGAGGGTGACTGTGAGGAAGGGATGCAGACCTGGGGGTGGCACTCTGAAGGTAGGACCCAGGCTTAGGAGCATGCCCTGTGTCTGCAGTGCCAGGGGTGGCCCAGGAGCTGAGGGAGACAGTACCAGAGCATTCCCAGGCCATGGCTGGTAGACTCTGCATGCTCATCTGAACTTCATGCTGTTTGCCATTGAAAGCTTCCTTTTGAAAAAGTAACTTTGTTTCTGATGATAAAATCTATAATGTTGTTTTTTTTTTCTTTTCATTTGTCAAGTGGTTTCCAAAATGAAAAAAAGCAAAACCAAAAAAGAGTCCCAGTCACTGTCAGAGTTTGGTTTCAGCTCTGAGTGTTTCTCCATGTGTAATGTTGGATCCCACGGTGGGATGCTGGAAGCTGCCTCACCCTCGGGCCGTGCATCCTCAATGGCTGCTGTGCCGGAGAAGTGACAGCTGGGTCTGCGCAGGGGGTGATGGGTGACATAGTCCACTGCGTGGCATCACCATTGTCTGCTTGGGTTTTCAGGACAAGTTGCTAGGACCCTTGGGAGGCCTCTGTGTTGACCTTACAGCTAGTAGAGCCAGCTCTGGGCTCTGCTTCCTGCTGCCTCCCAGGGGAGGAGGGGGAGGCCCCTCCCTGTGGAAGACTTGTGTGGTTTGAGCTCGTTTTGACCATCATCAGTAGGGCCAGACAAGTGAATCAGCCCTGATGGAAAAGGAGCTGCCAGTAGCAGCAAAGTTGATCCACAGTGCTTGGCAGGCTGCAGACACTGAGCTATATATACAAAGAAATATTCCTCAGGTCCCAGCGAGTAATTGGCTGATCCCAAAGTTGAACCCTAGGCTATCTGCTTGCATGTTAGATCACCAGCTACTTAACATCGATGTTCACAGAGTTGGGTAAGACTCCTTGTACTAACCAAGTTTGAGCCTTTCTGCTTGTGCATCTGAGTACCTTCTGTTTTAATATTTTAAGTGATTAGTTTTCAGTGTGAGCAATTATTGGGGCAAGGATGCCAATGACATCCAGTTCCCCAGGCTGCTTTTCGCTGTTGCTGCCAACCAGGCCACAGAATCAATTCTCCCAGTGACCTAGCACTTTGCTCATAAACATCAGGAAAATCAGATATAGAATGTATATTCCTCACTAGGGTAAAATTCCATCACATGACTCCAGCGTGAGGAAGGCCGCAGGAAGGTCGGCAGCTCTAAGTTCTGTAGCGCTCCGCACCCTATGCTATAGTCCGTTGCTTATCGTAGACCATCCTGTCCTCTGAACCCCAAGCCCAAGCATCATCAAGAGCCATGGTGAACACCTGCTTTGCAGCCCTCATATCCCCTGTCAGGCCATGTGGATCAGTGCCTGCCACTGGGCTTGGTCCTTTCCAGTCTGCCAGCTGTCCTTGGCAGACAAGAGCCATGTGCCAGGCCCTAGCAGCCTGGAGCTCCAGGGACCCGTGGGGGTGGGCTGCCCAGCAGCGGCCGTTGAAGGACTTTGCCCAGAAAGCAAGCTTCTGCAGTCTCAGCTTCCGGAACAAATCAAGTTTTGTTCTAGCTTCCCAGCCCAGGGGAAGCCAGGCTCAGTCCAGTCCTCTCTGAGGTCAAAGGGACTTTAGGGTCAAATCCTTCTGAGAAAATGCACCCTCGTGGACTTTGCCACAAACCGTATTACATTCATTTCTGTGCTCTGCAGGCTGCCTCAGGTGCAGGCCTCACACTGCTGCCTGGTCGCTAGGGAGGGCGCAGCTGACCCAGGCCCTGGTGGCCTGCAGGGCTGGGGCCCCGCCCCCTGCCAGGTGAACTTGGTCAGTTGTCACACTTTGCACCCTTCCTTAGTCATCCCTCTGTATTTCGTTTTCAACCAAGTTCTGCCCAAGCCACCCCCAGTGGCATGTTTGAGGGTTTAGTTTCCTTTCTCACAGATGAGCTTGGGAGTTAGGAGTGACCTGACCTAGGAGAGCAGCCCAGTGCTGTTCTAAGCATCCTCTGCTAACAGGGCAGGGTCCATGTGGAAGAACTGGGTAGAGTTCCCAGGGCTTGCCTCCAGCCCTGTGGCCTCTGAGAGTGTATGGAGAGTGAGCCGGCTGATAGGAGCTCTCCTTCTGAGTCTTAAATAAATGAATAAAATTTGAAAATGAATATCTAAGGTTACTGTCTGCATGCCTGACTCCTGGGCGGCAAACCAGTCCATAGCCTATAATATATTGCAGGAGGGGTGTAGCTACTCAGGGGCCAGGCATGAGGCTATGGAGAGTTGCTTGTCTGGAACTTTCTCTTCTTTTCAAATTGACTTATGTACTGAAAGACAGAGCTCTAGACAGGCAAGGGGAGACAGCCTTCCGTTTACCAGTTCACATCTCAAGTGGCTGCAGCAACCAGAGCTGGGCCAATCCAAAGGGAAAAACCAGAAGCTTGTTCTGACGCCCCTTCATGGGTGCAGGTGCTCAAGCCCTTGGGCCATCCTCTACTGCAGCTACCAAGCACATTATCAGAGAGCTGAATCAGAAGTGGAGTAGCTGGGACCCAAGAACTGATCCCAGGCGGTGACTTAACCCACTGTGTGCGCCATAATGCTTACATTCACCTCCTCCCCAGAACTTTCTGAATGCAAACTCCTGGTAGCTCCCTCCGGTCTTGATTACAGGGAGCCGAGTGCAGCAGAGTTGGCAGCCTAGGCGTCTGCACCAGCCCTGCGGACCCTGGTAGCACACAGAGTGGTTGCAGCAGGACAGGGCACAGAACACAGATGGAGCTGGTGCACGGGCGGGGGAGGAACCCCACCTCCCACACGCAGCTTCCCCAACACCAAGACCCCAGGGGGAAGTGGCTGTGGGCTGCGGCAAAGCTAGTTCTGCGCGCTTCTTCCTCTCTTCTTCCTTCTCCCGTGTCTCCTCTTCCCCAGCAGTGTTGATACAATTCCCTGGGCGAAAGAGCCCTTTCTTTCTTTGCTGGAAAATCTTGGCAAAATGTCACTGTGTTCCAGTGTCCCCAGAGCTCAACATACTGGGCCTTAGAAAGCACCCAGCTGGGAGACAATGAGAGCACAGTCTGCCGGGGGCCTTCTGCGTGGCTGGGCCAAGAGGACAGGACAATCGTGTTGGTGTTGTTCGCCAGGCTTGGGCTCCTTTGTGCTCGTTTTTCACTGTTCAGTCTAAATTCTTAAAGGACCTTATTTGTGTTTCCGTTCAGAGAAACTGTGACTCAAAGCTAGCGACCCATATTTGTCCTTTTCCATTCAGAAAGGGTCACACGTGGAATGGTTGTCTCTAGAACGTGTGCCCATGCCCCCAGATCTGTGAGTGTGATTCTGGACAGATGAGCATGGGGGAAAGGCTGGTGGGCACTCAGCTCAGGGATGGGCACCCCCGGAAGAGACACGCAGCGAGAGAGAAGACCAGGGCTGTGGCAGGGGTTGGGGTGATGCACCCCAGAAATGCTTGCAGTTGTCCAGAGCTGGGAGAGGCAAGAGAGCGTGTCATCCAGGTCCTCCAGGGGCAGCCAGACCCTGCTGATTCCCCAACTTTGGACATCTGGTCCCCAGAACTGGAAAAGAAAAAATGATGTATCTGAAGTTACCCAGTTTGTGGTCATTGCTTGCGGATGCCACCAGAAACCAAAACGGAAGTGTAGACAGAAATGGGCTCAGCCCACTCATACTGGTGTGGAAAATTCCATGTCGAATATGGCAGGCAGTTAGCCTGGCAGTGGAGATGTCTGTGCTCAGACAGGAATGCCTGGGCGTGGCTCCCCCTCCAGCATCTCACTCTAGCTTCCTAGCTAAGCAGACCATGGGGCACAGCAAGGATGGCTGCCACCCCAGCTCCCACCTGTGGCCTGGCCCAGCCCTGGCTGTGGCAGACATTTGAGAAATAAACCAGGAGATGACAGCTCTTGCTCGCTCATTCTCTCTTCTTCCCAAACACGCACATGCTTACATACATACGTAAGTACTCATGAAACTGGCCCGGTGCAATAGCCTAGTGGCTAAATCCTCACCCTGCATGCATTGGGACCCCATATGGGCACCAGCTCATATCCCAGCTGCTCCGCTTCCCATCTAGCTCCCTGTTTGTGGCCTGGGAAAGCAGTTGAGGATGGCCCAAAGCCTTGGGACCCTGCACTTGTGTGGGAGACCTGGAGGAGACTCCTGGCTCCTGGCTTTGTATTGGCTCAGCTCCAGCTATTGTGATCATTTGGGAGTGAACCAGCGGATGGACGATCTTTCTCTGTCTCTCCTCTCCGTAAATCTCATATTTCAATAAAAAAGCCTTTAATAATAGTAATAATGATAATAAATCATGAGAGTAGCCTTCCCTGGGTCCTTGGGACACAGGTGACCTGAGACTAGGAGGAGATCACAGGAATGTCTCAACCTAAAGCTGGAGCAAGCTGGAAAATCCTGCTGTGGAGCGGAAGTTCTTTTCTGGGGCACAGGTGCCCAAGCCCAACGAAGATTCCTCCATTTGTATTTAAAAAATACTTATTCTTTATTAGTTTGAAAGGCAGATACAGAGAGAGATCTATCTATTGGGTCACTGCCCAGATGGCCCAATGGCCACACCTGCAACAGGCCACAGCCAGGTGCCAGGTGCCTGGGTGTCCCAAGTGGGGACAGGGACCTAAGCACCTGAGCTGTCTTGTTCTGCTTTCTCAGGTGCATTAGCAGGGAGCTGGGTCACAAATGGAGGCATCCAGGCTTCAACCAGTGCCCATATGCAATGCCGGTGCTGCAAGCAGAGGTTTAACTCATCATGCCACAGCTCTGGCCCCAATCGATGCAGTGTTTTATGGGATGAGATGCTAGGTTGGAAGTGGCTTCCTACAACCCTTGGGAGGGGTGTCCTCAGATGATGGTTGACTTGCTGAGTTTGCTCCCCTGTCCCCATTCATGGCACACTCCACCTTTCCAGCATTCCCCACCACCCCGCACAGCCTGTGTCTCAAATTCTCCAGGATGCAGCATTCTAGGCACTTGTCACCAGCTGACAGAGCTGACACACAAGGAAATACCTGACATTTCTGGTATTCCTAAAAAGGTTTTATTTATTTGAGAAGGAGAGAGAGAGAGAGACATTCCTATTCACTGATTTGTCCCCCCATGCCCACAACAACTGAGCCTGAGGCCAAAGCTGAGAGCTGGGCCTTCAGTTGGGGTCTCCCGCGTGGTGAGTGGCAGTCACGAGAGCCAGGCCCTGCTGCCTCCCAGCATGCACCTCAACAGCAAGGTAGAATCAGAAGCAAAATAGCCAGGACCTGAGCTGGGGTACACAGGCCTGGGGTATGTGCATCCCACGTGACACATGAATGCCTGCAGAAACGCAGAGAGAATCACGCGGGACAGCTCCTGCCTCCCCAGGAGCCAGCCTCTGCTGAGGGAGACAGACACACACAACGGATTACCTGGGATGGGCAGTGCTGCCAGGGGCCTGGGGCATCTGCAGGAGAGAGCCCTGCTTGGAGGGTCTGATACATTCTGAGAAGGTGGCACTTAGGCTGCACGATGCCACGAGCTATGCAGGCTGGAGGGGAGGAGCTCGCGTCCCAGTGGAGGGGTCAGCAACACAGAGGCACGGAGGGCTTTCATGCAGCTGCAAGCAGCTTGTGTCAGAGGGCTGGCAGGGGCTTCGGGAGGGTAGCAGCTGGCTGGGGAGGGCGGCTGGTACCAGGCCGTCAAGGGCTTCCCACATCCTCGATGACTCAAAGGGAAGAAGTCCAAATTGGTTATCTTCTTCCCACCCCTCTGTCCCTCCCATGGCATCTCCAGCTCCTGAAAGGGCCTCAGGCACCTGGCATGATGCTGCCTCACCCTCTTCGTGCCTCGTCCCGTGCCCAGCCAGGCCATCATTATCTCCTGTGTGAAAGTGTGGGGAGTGCCTCCTGGCCCCTGTGATTCATACCCCAACTCCAGGCTCCCCACTGGGCCCTTCCTCCTGGTGCTCCTCCTCTACCAGAGTGTTCTCTTCCAGAGGCTGCTCCCTGATGTCACTCGGCTGGCTGTCCATGTGTGACTCCTTGCACGGTGTCTGCTTCCTGAGGTCCCCTGAGCTACAGCGTCCGGTCAGAACAGTGTAGCTCACAGGAAATGCCAAGGGACAGTTCAGGCTTACCACTGGTTCAGGCTTTCTCTGCTGGCCCCCTGCAGCTCCGTTGCTTGGTCCGGGTGTCAGGACTTTGGCTGGCTGTCTCCATATCCCCAAATATTGTGCTGCATCTGTAATTTTCAACAGAGCACTCAAGAAGGGTTTTATAGCCTTCTAATATATTGTATCTCCTTTTCTCATTCTCAGGCTCTTCCTGCTGTAAAATCCCCTGAAACCATGTTTAGCCTGTTTGGGCTTGACCTGGCCTTGGCCAGTGGTCCAAGGAAAATGGTGCAACTCCATCACTCCTTCTGTGCCTGAGTATGTGGATTCCATTTAACCATGGTGGAATCTTCCAGAAATCCTTAGCTGATTCTTAAAAAAAAAAAAAAAAGTTGCTTTGAAGTAGCCACGCAGTGGCACTCCCAGCACCTGCCCTGTGCTGTCTACTCCTGGCTGGGTTTGACCTTTCTCGTCTACGTCCCAATTTTAGTATATGTGCTGCCGAAGCGAGCACATTTCTTGTCTACGTCGATTGTGAAGTGTGGTGGCTTTCTTTTTGGTTGCTTCGTGTTCAGAGTTTTCTGAGTCATCAGCCATTGCACCCCTCCCAGTAAGGACTCCACCCCATCACCTCACCACTTCCGAGGAGTCTGGGGACAGTCCAGCCTAGTTTCTGTCCCAACTTCTGACTGGCTCCTGACCCAGTCCTGGAACTCCCCCACTTTCCTTGGGTGCACCACCAGCCTCTTCTTGCTATAGATTTCTCTTTCTCCTTCCAGTTTAGTGATGGGGTAAGTGTGTTATCTCTTTGTTGTGGAGAGAACATCACATAATGAGCTGTCATGGCACTGTCAACCCTTGGCCAACAGTGTTTCGCCTACACCCTTAGCTACTCCTCACCACTCCCAGAATATTTTGAAGTAAATCCCAGATCTGGTACGACCAGAAAACGTTTCATTATGTATCCTAAAAAGATAAGAGCTCTTAAAAAAACAAAGCACATAGGCAGGGGAGTGTTTGCTGTGGAGGCTGGCATATGGCTGTAGTGCTGCTTCCACGTCTGAGGGCCGGGCTCTGCAGCCGGGCTCTTCCACCCTGGGCAGCATGCTGTTCATGCACACCCTGGGAAGCGGTGAGGGCTCACACACTTAGGTCCCCGCCATTCACACAGGAGGTCTGGACTGAGTTCCTGGCCCTCAGCTGCAGCCTCCCCGAGCCCCTGCTGATGCAAATGAGTGCAAGGCAGCTCTCTGGCTCCATTGCTCTTTCTCTTCCTCCTTCTTTCAAATTAAAGATTTTTTAAACATTATTTCATTGGAAAAGCAGATATGCAGAGAGAAGAGACAGAAAGCTCTTCTACCTGCTAGTTATTCCCCCAAGTGGTTGCAAAGGCTGCAGCTGAGCCAATCCAAAGCCAGGAGCCAGGAACTTCTCCCGGATCTCTCATGCAGGTACAGGATCCCGAGGCTTTGGGCCATCCTCAACTGCTTTCCCAGGCCACAAGCAGGGAGCTGGATGGGAAGCTGGGCTGTTGGGATTAGAACCAGTGCCCATATGGGATCCCAGCACATGCAAGGCGAGGACCCAGCCACTAGACCATTGTGCTGGGCCCTCAAATAAATAATTTTAAGTAAAAGAAAACATGTACAAGAAGTATAATCCACTAATTTTTGGGGTGATTTGTTGCATGGTTCTAAAGCAGGGTATGTGGGTTCTTTATTTTAACTGATACTGGCCTTTGTGATTATCACCGACAAATCACTCATTATTTTAGAAGCATTTAGCAGGCCCAGAGCAATAGCTCAGTTGGTTAATCTTTCCCCATTCAAGTGCTGGGATCCTATATAGGCAGCATTTCATGTCCTGGCTACTCCACCTCCCTCCAGCTCCTTGCTTGTGGCCTGGGAAAGCAGCAAAGAATGGCCCGAATCCTTGGGATCCTGAACCCACATGAGAGACCCAGAAGAAGCTCCTGGCTCTTGGCTTCAGATGAGCTCAACTCCAGCCATTGCAGCCACTTGGGAAGTGAGCCAACAAATGGAAGAGCTTTCTCTCTGTCTCTCTTTTTTTTGTAAATCTGCCTTTCCAATGAAAATAAATCTTTTTTTAAAAGTAATTTGCCATTTTTTTCTCTGATTCCTCAGCATTCCCCCCTTTGTTTCTAGATCCCACTTCTTTTATTACAATAAAACTGCATTTAGGTTTGCAATGACGAGTCTGTATTTACCATAGTGCATCTAGGTTGAGCTTTACCTCCCTGTAAAGAATCCTGCTTCTAGGCAAATGTTTGGCAAAGTGGTTGGGACAGCATGTGGCTGCCCCATCTCCGTCCCAGTGCCTGGGTTTGAGTCCCTGCTCTGCCTTCTTTGGCAGTTCCCTGTGAATGCACAGCCCGGGAGGCAGCCAGGGCAGGTCTGTGTGCAGTTTGTGGCTCCCAGCTTCAGCCTAGCCTCATCCCAGCTGCTGCAGGCACTTGGGGAGTGAACCAGTAGACAGCAACTCTGCCTTTCAAATAAAATAAACAGAAATATAACTGCCATACCATCAACACACCTGGAACTATTGGTCATCATGTCTTAGTATCTTCAAATAACTGATATGAGTTAATACTCTGGTATGTTTGAATTGGATCTAATTATGGCTATTTTATTGATTTTCTTTAAAAATGTACTTGTTTATTTATTTGAAGGATTGAGTTACGGAGATGGTGGGAGACACGGAAGTATCTTCCATCGCTGAATCACTCCCCATAGGGTCGTAACAGCCAGGCTAGGCCAGGCTGAAACCAGGAACTCCTGCCAGGTCTGCCACATGGGTGCATGGGCCCAAGAACCTGGCCCATCTCGTACTGCTTTCCCAGGCATACCAGTAGGACGTGGATTGCAAGGAGAGTGCCTGGGACATCACCCATGTGGTAGCTCAACTTGCTATGCCGCAGTGCTGGCCCCTGACTACAGTTATTTGATACATCTCTCTCTCTTTCAAAGATTTATTTATTTTTATTGGAAAGTCAGATATACAGACAAGATGAGAGACAGAGAGGAAGGTGTTCCGTTCGATGATTCACTCCCCAAGCAGCCGCAATGGCCGGTGCTACGCTGATCCAAAGCCAGGAGCCAATATCTTCTTCCGGGTCTCCCACACGGGTGCAAGGTCCCAAGGGGGCCATCCTTGACTGCTTTCCCAGGCCATAAGCAGGGAGCTGGATGGGAAGTGGAGCTGCTGGGATTGGAACCGGCGCCCATATGGGATCCGGGGCTTTCAAGGCAAGGACTTTAGCCGCTAGACCACTGCGCCGGGCCCTGATGTATCTCTTGAGTCTGTTTTGAGCTGTGATATCTCTGCTTCTTTTACACCACACACACACACACACACACACACACACACACACACACACACACTGTTTTTTTAAAATCTTGTAAAGTCTCCTAGAACCTGTATCTTGCTGAGTGACCTCCCATCATGCCATTTTTAAAAAAGATTTATTTTTTTTATTTGAAAGAGCTACAGAGAGAAAAGGAGAGACAGAGAGCTTCCATTCCCCTAATTTACTCCCCAATGGCTGCAACAGCAGAGCTAGGCTGGTTCAAAGCTGGGGTCCAGGAGTTTCTTCTCAGTCTCCCACGTGAGTCAGGGTCCCAAGGTCTTGGACCATTCTTCGCTGCCTTCCCAGGCAACTAACACCATCATGCCGTTTGATATAACCCTTTGACTCCCTGTCATTTCTGTGGATTAGTGGTTAAATCCGGAGTCTTGATCAGATACAAGGAGGGTGACTCGTGGCAGGTGTTGTGGGCCTCTATATGGGGCCACCCTGTCTGTCCTGTTTGCTGTGGGTAGCCATCATCTCTGTGTAATGAGGGGGTCACAGCATGCCGTTCTAATCCTGTCCCCTTCTCTGTTAGCTGGAAGTTCTGACAGGTTAGGGCCATTTCCTGAGGTTCATATGGAAAAGGCAGGATTACATTTTTTGAATCTTTCCTTTTATTCAGCAGCTCTCAAATAAATGAGTGCCTAGCATCTTCCAAAGACAACCAAGAACTGCTTTTTTTTTTTTTTTGAATAAATTTGAGCGAATTGGATAGCGCAATCCCTGGCAGTGTTCACACCATCTTTGCCTTCACTGGTATGGAAGTCTCGCCATCGGCCTGGCCTCTGATTTTGCCTCTTCCTTGAGGCCCATTCCAGCCTCCTGCTCTGCATCCCCTACCCTGGACCCAGGAAAACTAATTCTCATTCTCATTGGGCTGGCCATATTTCTAGGCCTTCCTAGTGGACAGAGCTAGAAATACTGGAAATATATATATATATATTTCAGGATTTATTTATTTTTATTTAAAGTCAGATTTACAGATTTTTTGTTGTTGTTCTTTTGTTAAAGGGCAGTGAAAGGAATCAAGGCAACTCAGCCAATCTACAAACAGAGGGCCTTTACAAGGAACTTCCTTTTATCTTTTTTTTTTTTTAAGATTTATTTACTTTATTACAAAGTCATCTAGATATACAGAGAGGAGGAGAGACAGAGAGGAAGATCTTCCGTCGGATGATTCACTCCCCAAGTGAGCCGCAACGGGCCGATGCTGCGCCGATCCGAAGCCAGGAACCAGGAACCTCTTCCGGGTCTCCCACGCGGGTGCAGAGTCCCAAAGCATTGGGCCGTCCTCGACTGCTTTCCCAGGCCACAAGCAGGGAGCTGGATGGGAAGTGGAGCTGCTGGGATTAGAACTGGCGCCCATATGGGATCCCGGGGCGTTCAAGGCGAGGACTTTAGCCTGTAGGCCACGCCGCGGGCCCTTCCTTTTATCTGTATAAACTGTTTTCTTTCCCTAAATATAAGTGCCAATATAAGATAGAAGTTTTTATAAATTGTTTCTTTTCCTAAATATAAGTGCCAATATAAGGTTGAGAATTTAAGCCATTTTTGGGGGGATTCACATTTGTTTCCCTTGAGAAGATGCCCCATATACTTTCTGCTTTCCGTGGTGAGAAGCCAAAATGTGTCATATCATGTGTTGCAACAGTTCGAGGCTCATGGTAAACAAACTCTTTGTAACTCCATGATTGCCATCTGTTCCAAGATGTTATTAAGCCATTTCTTAAGGAAAACATTACTTATATTAGGGAAAACTTCAGGACAAAGGTGGGCATATAACAGGATGTTGGGAGACATTGTGGGCTCAATTGTACTATTGTATACTTTTAGCTGTGTGTCATAGCCTTATGTCGCTAAAGATGTTTTTATCATAACATGATTGATCAACTTGAGGTGTTATACCACTTACAGGAATCACCTCACATTAGCAGAAAAACAGCAACAACACCCTCAGAAGAATTCTATGAAACATCAGAGAGGTGATTCAGTGTCCATACAATGGAGTGATGCAGCAATGAGGTGACCAGAGATATTCTGCCGAGCCTTGCCACGCAGCCAGAAACTCCTCATAGCAAACCAAGGAGCGGTGCTCATCACACACCCATGCATCCAACCCAACTGCATGGCTCCCCACAACCCAGCATAATGGCCTTGTGGCTGAAGTCCTCGCCTTGCACATGCCGGGATCCCATATGGGCAGCATTTTGTATCTCAGCAGTCCTGCTTCCCATTTAGCTCCCTGCTTGTGGTCTGGGAAAGCAGTCAAGGACGGCCCAATGCTTTGGGACCCTGCACCTGCGTGGGAGACCTGGAAGAATTTCCTGGCTTCGGGTTGACTCAGCTCCTACTGTAGTGACTACTTGGGGAGTGAACCAGCAAATGGAGGATCTTCTTCTTTGTTTCTCCTTCTCTCTATATCTGACTTTCCAATAAAAATAAATAAACCTTTTTTTTAAAAGATTTATTCATTTTATTACAGCCAGATATACACAGAGGAGGAGAGACAGAGAGGAAGATCTTCCGTCCAATGATTCACTCCCCAAGTGAGCCGCAATGGGCCGGTGCGCGCTGATCCGATACCGGGAACCAGGAACCTCTTCCGGGTCTCCCATGCGGGTGCAGGGTCCCAATGCATTGGGCTGTCCTCGACTGCTTTCCCAGGGCACAAGCAGGGAGCTGGATGGGAAGTGGAGCTGCTGGGATTAGAACCAGCGCCCATATGGGATCCCGGGGCTTTCAAGGCGAGGACTTTAGCCTCTAGGCCACACCACCGGGCCCAAAATAAATAAACCTTAAAAAATTTCTGAAATTATTTACTTATTTGAAAGGTGGCTTGAGAGAAAAAGAGAGAAAGAAAGGGGTATTTCACATACTGATGCCAACCACTGGTTTACTTCCCAAATGGCCTCAATAGTCAGGACTCATTCCGGCTGAAACCAGGAGTCCAGAACTCTACCCAAGTCTCTCCCAGGTGGGTGGCAGGGACCCAAGCACTTGCTCTATAATTTGCTGTTTTCTCAGGTGCAATACTGGGGAGTTGGGTGGATAGCAGAGTATCTGAGACTTGAACCAGTGCTGTGATATGAGATGCTGCCATTGCAAGCAGCAACTCCACCCACTGTGCCACAGCACTGGCTCCAGAAGTAAATTTCTTCAACATTGGAAACATGATGAATCCACGTTCAAGCTTCCAAATCACACAGAAAACTAAGGCCTTTCACTTGCTCTTGTAGACCTTGTTCCTTCCTTTTCCCATACCCAAAATGAGGTACGCGCAATGCCCGTTTTAAATACCTGAAGGCCTCTTTATTTTCCTTTTGGGAGCTGACACCTTGGCTTAGTCAACAGCCAAGTTGAAAATACTTCTCCCTGAAACCTTTGAAGACATAGCTTTCTTTTCTCTTAAGCAACCAGTGTTACTCATGGGAAGTCTAATGCCATTCTTCTTTTAAAAAAAAAAAATAATAAAGGAATTGGAGCTACATGTCAGCCCTATGTGAAGGGAGATGGCCCGGGTCTGGGGGTTAGAACTGGGGCAGCTGCTGTGGGAATGGGCAGGTGGAGACGGGCACCATGAGCAGGGATTCCGAGCAACCCCGTGGGGCCAGAAGGATGTGGCACTGTCAGCCAGCAGGGTGTGCGACATCGTCCATCTCCAGCAACTCTGGCCAGCTCAGTTGCCTGCCGAGAGAGCAGATGGGCAGTTCTGTAACATGGCTGACCTGCTGTCCTCCCAGTGGTGGCCTAGAGGAATCCGTGTCACTCCCATAGGCCTTGGCTTCCTTCCCAGGCACTGTGTCTGCCTTGGGTGGGCTCATCCTTTATGTCTAAAACTGCTGCTGATCAGAGCAACTTAGTGTCCCTGCCTCAACCCCACCGTCTCTGTGTCCCCCTCCTCTTCCTTCTTCTTCCTTCCTCTTCCTCTTCTAGATCCTGGAAGGGGCTGCCATGCCAATTCACTCACCCAAACACCCACTGTGGTCAGGGATGGGCTAGGCAGAGCAGAAGCCCGAAGCCAGAAACCCCACCAGGTCTCCAACCTGAGTGACAAAAACACAAGTTCTGGGGCCATCATCTGCCACCTCTCAGGCATGATAGTAGGAAGTTTGATGAGAAACACTGAGTCGGTGGGTCTTTTTTTTTTTTAAGATTTATTTATTGTATTGGAAAGGCAGATGTACAGAAAGGAGGAGAGACAGAGAGGAAGATCTTCGGTCCGATGATTCACTCCCCAAGTGAGCCGGAATGGCCAGTGCTGCACCAATCTGAAGCCAGGAGCCAGGAACTTCCTTCTGGATCTCCCATGTGGGTGAGGGTCCCAAGGCTTTGAGCCGTCCTTGACTGCTTTCCCAGGCCACAGACAGGGAGCTGGATGGGAAGTGGAGCTGCTGGGATTAGAACTGGCACCATATAGGATCCTGGGCATGCAAGGCGAGGACCTTAACCATTACGCTGTCACACCGGGCCCGAGTCGCTGGGTCTTAAACCAGGTCCTCTCATAGGGAATATGGGCACTCCCAGCAACTGCTTAACCTACTGTGCCAGAGCACACACCCTTCTCACCGCAAGCTTCAAATGCAGTCAGTAAGTTGCAGGATCCAGGCATCTCAACTGGGTTCATGAGGGGTGAGTGCTTGGCCTAGTGACAAAGGTGCCCATGTCCTGCTTGCGTGGGTCTGCAGTCAGGTCCTGGCTCTCGCTCCGGACTGCAGCTTCCTGCTAGTGCAGACCCTGAGAAACAGCAGCAAGGGCTCAAGCAGTTGGCTTCCTACCAGCCACACAGGAGACCCGGCGGAGTCCCCTCCCCATAGCCCCCGCCAGACACCCTAGGCGTTTGGGGACTGAAGCAGCTGAGAGAGCTCTCTGCCTCTCACATATCCTTGCTTGCCCTGACCTTCTGCCTCTTTCTCTTGTTGCCTCTTGCTCACAAGTACCCTGCTGCAGCCGGGGAGAAACTCTTGGTAAAGCAGTAGTATGACCCAGACAGGTGAGTTACAGGCCTGGGCCTCCTGTTGCCCAGCTTTTCTGGACTTCCTTCCATACTGGCGCAGGTCCTTGGCTTTCTCTGTTCTCCACCCCAGTTGGCTGCTGTCTCTGTTTTCTTTTTTGCTGACTTATGATTGTTTCCACTGCTAATTCAGGAGAGGGTGGCCCCCTCTCAGCTTCCTGGAATCCTTGCTCCCGGCACCCCTGGAGAACCCCTTGCGCCCAGAACAATCTTAGGGTCTCAGTGCTTGCACCCGCACTCTGGGTTCTTGGAGCTCTTTTTCCAGACCTGTCTGAATTGATTCGTCCCAGAGACATGGTTTTCAGACTTATTTTTAGCTACAGAAGTACCTTGGTGGAATGGAAAATCTAACAAAAAGCAGCTGGAATGGGGCTGGGATGGGCAGAGCTCCCCTCGCCCCAGTGCTGGACCCTTTCTCTTGGTTCCCACAGACCTCCAGAGCCAGTGTGAAAACCGCTGCTCCACATTGCCTGGCACGTCGATCCTTCCCTGGCTTCCTGGTGGCTTCCTGGAGATTCTTGTGCAGCAAGCAAGATTCTTTCTCCATCCCTGTCATGCTCACTGAAGGTGAATCCTAACCAAAGCGTACTTTTACGGTTTTATTTATTTGAAAAAAAAGGAGTCTTACACACACACACACACACACACACCTCTTCCATCTGCTGATTCACTCCCCAAATGCCCACAACATCTAGAACTGGGCCAGGCTGAAGCCAGGAGCCAGAGCTCCATTCAGATCCCACAGTTAGGAAGCAGGACCCCAGGCACTTGGGCCATCCTCCATGGTCTTCCAGAATACATGTTAGCAGAAAGCTGAATCTGAAGTGCAGCAGCCAGGACTTGAACAGGCATCCTAACATGAGATGTGGATGCCCCAAGTGTTGGGTTAACCCACTGCACCACAGCCACCACCCCAAAAGCAAGACAACGTTTTTATCCCTACCTAGCCTTGCCGCCATGCAGGGCTTCCTTTCCACTGCTGTGGCTGTTGGGATGGAGGCCACAGGTAAGTGGGCTGGTCAGCTGCCCACACATCCCCTGACCTCCCCATGGACAGAGCATCTTAAATGTCAAAGGTTACTAGACTGCTTGGTTACTGGGCCACTGGTATTCTCCCCTGTAGAGTTCTTTTTGGCCACACCTACTCTGCACCTTGGGAGGAGGGGTAGACAGGCCACAGGCAGGTGCTTTGGACATATTGCATGCTGCCGGGGCTCCATCCCTGCCCTGTGACCTGGCAGAGTGGAGCTGCCACCCTAGTGGGCAGCTCAAGACCATGGGGTGTTATAGGGATGTCCGCAGTCTCAGGCCTGGAGCTGTCTTTGTGGTATGTGGGGGCACTCTGGAAGTCACTAGTTCTGGGCCTTTTGCTTGCATGCATGGGTCCCACCAGGTCCTGTGTATCGGCAGGGGAATCCTTCTATGTCTTCACAATGGTTTTCTTAGAGAAGCCGTGGGCTCTGCCAGCTTTGGAAGCATCCCTGGGGGGCCTTGGACTCAGGCCTCTCAGGAGGCCCATGGACCATGTGCCAGCCCAGCCCTCTGCAGCACCTGCGGGCCACCGGCTCCTGTCCCTACCTCAGCGCCAACCTTCCTGGCAGCAACAGGAGGCTTCTCTCCAGCCAGCTTTTCCGTCATGACAGGTCTCTTGCCACAGCCTGGTTCTACTGCCATTTGCCCATAATGCCCATGGGTTCACGTTTTGCAAAGCAGGAGGGCTTACCTGCCTGGCCAGGACATTCCCAGGCTTACAAACTAGGCACCTGGGTCCCAGCGTGCTCTGAGGTCTGCACTTGCTTTGTGGCAGTTCAGCATCTGTGGGTCTGAATCAGGCCTGATAGCCAGAGGCAGCAAGTGCCCCTTGGAAAATGTCCTGGGACATGCTTACTGCCGGCAGCCCACACAGCCCACTGCCAGTTTGGCCTACAGAGAAAGGTGGGAAGCGCTTGGAAGTGTCATAATAATAATAATAACAACTTCCCTAAGTGTGCACACAGATAAAATGTCACCTCTTTCAGAAGGGGGATCCAGGGCTCAGATTTCTGCCCAGAACAAGAAGGAGCAAAACTTCATCACACTTTGGGGGAGGTGGAAGTTGGTGTGGTTCCAATGGAATGCAACAGACATTGTTTTTTTTAATTTTTTTAAAGAGTTATTTATTTTTATTGCAAAGTCAGATATGCGGAGAGGAGGAGAGAGAGAAAAGAAGATCTTCATCCAATGATTCACTCCCCAAGCAGCCACAATGGCTGGAGCTGTGCTGATCTGAAGCTAGGAGCCCAGAGCTGCTTCTGGGTCTCCCACATGGGTGCAGGGTCCCAAGGCTTTGGGCCGTCCTTGATTGCCTTCCCAGGCCACAAGCAGGGAGCCAGAAGGGAAGCAGGGCTGCTAGGATTAGAATCGGCACCCATATGGTATCCCAGCACTCCTTAGTCACTAGGCTACTGCGCTGGCGCTGATATTGTCCTTTTTATCTTTCTTTTCCTTCCCTTTCTTCTCTCTCTCTCTCCCTCCTTCCCCTCAATGTTCCCTCCAGAGTAAGGGATAGAGGGGAAAAAGAGAGGTTGATCTTCCATCCATGTCCATTCCCCAAACGCTTACAACAGCTAGAGCTGGGCCAGACTAAAGCCACCAGCCTGGAACTTAATCCAAGTCTTTCACATGTGTGACAGGGACCCAAGTACCTGAGCCGTTACTGTTGCCTTCCGGGGGTATGTTGTGGGGGGTGTGTTGGCAGGAAGCTGGGTCAGGAGCAGAGTCAGGATTCAACCAAGCACAGGAATATAGGACATTGGTGTCCCGATCAGCAAAAGAACTGTTGCTGCAAACACCCACTCAGGACATACTTCCAGAAACACTTCTTGGAAAAAAAGCTGAAGCATGAAATAGAGTCCAGTAAGAGACGAACTGAAGCAACTCGCAAAGGCCTTTGTGCAAAGACATCAATGGTAGCTGAATTCATTTTAATATGAAAGGAACACTAAGTAACTATGAAATTACATTTACAGAAGATAGAGATTGTTACACACAGGGACAATGTAACAATACGTGACATATGTCAGGGAATGGAAAAAGGCACGACTGCTGGTTTTTCAAAGCACTGAACACAATACACACTTTATAATTGAGAAGGGTCATTAAAGAAAATGACTCTAGCCTTTTAAAGTTTTCACAATGTTTGCTTAACCTCAGAGGTATCTTTGAGGAAGTAAAATCTCCTGTGGTCAAGGAACATTCTTTGAAGTTCAGCTCTCCCTTCAGTTTCACGCCAACTTCTTTTTTGTTCTTTTATAGCCTAGTAAAATTACGTTTAATACTTTGTAGGCAAATGGGATCTGTATTATAGTCCAAAATCTTGTAACATATCTCCATTATCTTTCCTCCTCCTGAAAATATGCCTGGGAAAGCCTTGGGGTGTGCTGGGTAAGCGACAGTGGTTAGACCTGGGAGGTAGGGTTCGGCTGGTGCAAGCCTGTCTGTATTAAAGCACACATATGTCATTTTCCTAAAACCACACAGTTGTTCAATTAAAGGGGCAAACAGGCCAGGAAATTATCTCTGGTTAATTTTTTTCTTATTTATATAGTTACTTACTTTTACTTTATTGACTCGAGAGAGAGCACTTCCATTTGCTGGTTCACTCCCCAAATACCGAAACAGCTACGGCTGGACCAGGCCAAAGCCAGGAACCAGGAATCCAACCCTGGTCTCCTACACAGGTGGCAGGATCCCCACCACAGAAGCTCTCACCTGCTGCTTCCCAGGGTCTGCACGCACAGGAAGCCAGGTTCAGGACTGCAGCCAGGACTCAGGTTCAAGCATGTAATAGGGGCTGTGGTGTCCCTAGGAGCCTGCCCCTGGGTTATCCCAAGTGGTGGGAGACAGATACTTGTTTTCGTATCTGTCTTTTTTTGTTTTTTTGATGTCCCAAGAAATCAGCAAAAATGTTAAGTATTAGAAATATTTATTTTTTCATGGACCAGAATCAACAACCTAGAAGAGTACTTGGCAGGGACTGCTGTTATCTCTAACATCTGTCGTCCTTGGGGACCATGTTGGGAATTTTTAGCTTCACCTGACAGACAGAAGGAAGACCCCATTTCCCAGCCCTGGCAAACAGGATGTAAGCAGAAGGGCCACATGGCAGCCACCAGGATTGGTTGAGAGTGTAGAGTGTTTATTCATTTTGTCTGTGTTTGCCTTTCCTCTCTGGCATACAGCAGTCAGCATTTCGCACCTGGGTGGCCAGAGCCATCAGTTCAAGCAGCAAGATGGAAGCTGTGTAGAGAGTTGTGTGAATCCCGGACCACTTGCCTCAGGGGTGTTAGCAGGACATTGCTGAGTGGGTGTTTGGCTCCGTGTTAAGGTGCTCTTTAAGATGCCCACCTCCCTGCTAGAGGGCCCTGCTGGGTCCTGTTGCCAACCAATGTTGGCCCCTGATGGCAGCTTCCTGCCAGTATACACCCGGAGAGGCAGCAGGCTCTCAGAGGCAGGTCAAGTACTTGGGTTCCTGCTGCCATGTGCGAGATCCAAACTGAACCCCAGGCTGCTGGCTTCAGCCTGGCGCAGCCCTGACTGCTGCCGGCATCCCGGGAGAGAATCAGCAGACAAGTGTACTGGCTTCTCTCTGCCTTTCTGGCTAGAATGGAACAAAAGAGGGAAGGAGGAAGACATTTCTATGCGGCTGAAGCAGAGGAATTGAATCCCAAAAGATGGCACCTAATACAAATGCCTACACGCACATACATGAAAATTTAGTCTGTGGGCGCCATTTGTTTTGTACACCGGTGGAGGAAGGTGGAGTAACAAGCCCAAAATGCACATAAGGTGACAGTTGCCAAAGTACTATAAGAAATGCGAACAGAATATGTGTTTGAACTTGAGCTAGGAGAGAATCTTCTGTTTTTACAAGTAAAGGTGAAAACCATAAAGATAATAAACTTTAAAGATTTATTTCTATTGGAAATGCAGATTTGCATACAGAAGGAGAAACAGAAGTATATTCTGTCCTAGTTCACTCCCTAAATGGCCGCAATAGCCAGAGCCAAACCAATCTGAAGCCAGGAGTCAGAAAACTCTTCTGGTTCTCCCGTGCAGGGGCAGGTGCAGGGTCCCACGGCTTTGGGCCGTCTACCATTGCTCTTCCAGGCCATACGCAGGGAGTTAGATGGGGAGTGGAGCAGCTGGGATAAAAACTGGTGCTCATTTGGGATGACAGTGCTTGCAATTGGAGGATTAGCTAGTTGATTATTTGGGGGCCATTGTGCTGGCTCCCAAAACATAAAATTTTGAACTTCTGTATGACAAAAATAATAAAGTATAAAGGCAAGCAAGATGCCTGGAGGGCAGTATTTCCTGGACCAAAGCTTGCAGGTGGTGGTGGTGGTGGTGGTGGTGGTGGTGTGTGTGTGTGTGTGTGTGTGTGTAGTGTGTTTCGGTGCATATGGCTAGGTTGGGGCCGGACTACAAAGAGAGCAAGGGTGCTTGTTAACCAGCCCACCGCTCCAAGGGCTTGTACAGAAGCCTTTTTCCTGTATGGAACTCAGCATTCCCACAGTTATTTGACTATGGAACAGCCAGGACACAAACTGGCACCCTGGGATGCGTGCACAACAGGTGGACAGTGTGCTGAGCCATGGCGTCAGCCCCTGTTCCGTTTCTGATCCAGCTTCCTGCTAATGTGCCTGGGAAGGCAGCAGAGGATGGCTCAAGTACATGGCCCCAAGCACCCAACTAGGAGACCTGGATGGAATTCCTGGCTCCTGGCTTCGTCCTGGCTCGGCAGTGGCTGCTGCAGCTCCTTGGAGAGTGAACCAGTGGGTGGCTGATCGCTCTCGTTGCCTCCCTCCCTCCTTCCCTCTCCCCTCTATCTGTTTCTCCCTCTCTGTATCACTTTGTCTTTGAAATAAATCAATGAATCATATTCAAAAATATAGTTTAGGTGGATCCCAGGGAGTTGTGATGTGGAAAGTGGCAGCTGGGAGGAACTTCTTGATAGTTGCAAAAAAACAAAAAGGAAAGCAGCAGATGTGGTGGAGAATGAGCCACTCCACAGACTGCCCACAGTGTCCTGGCTTCTGACCTTAGGCCCTGGGGCCCGGAGAGGGACCCTTTACTAAGCACTGTCTGAAATCCATCTTAAAGCCTGTACTTACTTTATCTCATTTCATCTTGTGACACAGGTACTATAATTACTTTTTTTTTTTTTTAGAAGGAGAAGGTGTAGCTCAGTTTAACCTGCCCAACTAGGATTAGAAAGCTAGCAAGGGGTGAAGGTAGGCTTCCAGTCAGGAAGGCCTGGGGCAGGTGCCCTTCAGCGCTCCTAGGCCATTTGGAAAGAGGAACGGGTAGCCGGTGAGGTGGAAGGTCAAGCCAACTCAGCAAGCCAGGGGCTGGGGACTGAAAGGAAGGGTCCAACAGCCAGGGCAGGAGCAGGGAGGGGGGCCCTATGAGAGCCAGGGGCAGGCTTTGGTCTTCAGGAGTCTCCAGGCAGCACAGGGAAGTGGTCCATCCTGGGGGAGACTCTGTGGGTACGAGTATAGGGGGAGGTATACACTGCCTGGAGTGAGGCTAGTGGAGGAGCAGGACCAAGCCTTGCTATGTCCTCAATAGAAGGGTTAGAAGACGACACGGGTTTCCTGGCTTTGGCGTGGGCAGAACTGAGAAAAAGCTGGAGTTCCTGAGGCCTCGGCTTCTGAGTTCTGAGCTTCTGAAGTTCTGAGCTCGGGTGGAGTTGTGACACCGTAGAGGGAACATGTGTGCCCGGGGAGCCGTGGGCCTCCGCAAAGCCCAGGCTCACGCCCCATCACCTCGTGGCCTCCATTGGGTCTGACGTATTAGCCGCTGCCCAAGACCCGGTGGTAACCGGGCATCCTGCGTGGTCCTTGCGCAAGGCGCTAAAGGTTGGCCCCCCGGACAGGGCAGGCCGCCGGTCCAGACGCGCAGGTCCTGCCCGAGTTCCCGCCCTGGCTTGGGCCGGAGCATCAGGTGGGGCCCACGGCTCAAGCACGCACGAGGTGGAGGAGGCCTACCTCGGCCCGGCCTCGCCGACCCTCAGCCCATTGTGTGGGCTCATTCTCTGGAGGGAGCGGCCGGGGCTCTCCACGAAGCGCGCGCCCTGGTGCCAGACCCCGACAGCCCCTCGGCCGAGGGCTCCCCGGGCCAAGCGGCGCACGGTGGTCCCACAGACTACAAGTCCCAGCAGCCCCGCCGTGGGCGCCCCGGCCCCGCGTGGAGACCCTCCCGGCCGTCCGGGCAGCGGGGTCCCGGGCTGCGTTCGCTCGGGGCCAGGCCGGGCGGGGAGGCCGGCCCAGCGGGCGGGAGGGTGGGGGCAGGCGGGGGCGGCTCCGTGGCTTCTCCCGCCGCTGCCGCCAAGGGGAGTTTCCAGGAAGTGGCCATATTGGATCCATTCAGCCGCAGCCGCCCGGGCGGAGCGCGTCCCGCAGCCGGCTCGTCCCCGTCGCGGCTCCGGCGCTCGCTCCAGCCCGGACGCCCCGGCATTCGTTCGCCATGGCGGCCACGGACCTGGAACGCTGCTCGGTGAGGGCCGCTGGGCGCTGGAGGCCGCCCTGCAGGGCCGGGGCTTGCGGCGTGCTGTCAGCAGGGCGGCGGGCGGGGGTCGCCCCCTCGGGCTCGGGCTCGCGCTCGTAGACCCAGTTCACGGAAAGACGCAGAGACCCGCGGGGTTCCGGGCAAGTGTGAAACCAGACTGGAGTCCTCAGGCCAGGGGAGGATGCGGGACATCCTGACCCCGGTACCCCGGGGCGCTCCTGTCTGCACCGCTGGGGAGCTCCCTGGCCGCGCAGGTGCTGCTGGATGGGCTCGGTCGCTGAGGAGGCAGCCCTGGCCACCCAGGAAGTCTGCTCCCCTGAGCTCAGGGCAGTGGCAGCCTCGGATCCTGTGGAACTTGGGCCTGCTATCCCTCCCCTGACCTCGCATTCGCCTCCATGCCCGCAGCCAGATCCTGGGTGCGACTCCGGGCATGCCAGGCCTCAGTGGTCTGATCTGCGGCAGCCATTCCCAGGAAAGCAAGCACGTCCTGAGCTAGCCCAGTTAGGGGATTGGGGAGGCTTGGAGGAGGGAGGTGTCTGCTGACTTCCCTGGTGGTCCCTGCAGGGGTCTCCCTGGATCGCAGCCCACTGCCAACTTCCTGGGGGTTTTGTGATTCCTCCTGCCCCCCCCCCCCGGAAGGAGGCCTTCTGGGGGTTGTGCGCATTGCCTCTGGAGTCTGGGTGTGTCTGGGAGGCTGGACTGTGACAGTGTGTCCCCGTGCCAGCAAGAGAGGAGGCCCCAGTCTGTCCTTAGTGGAGAAAGGCCTCAGGGGCTTGGGAAGGGGGAGGGAATCCTGAATATGTAACTGATAAAGAATCAGTTCTGGAGCTAAATAAGGGAGCCGGGAATTATGTAATTAATGCTATAAATACTGTCGCCTGGATTTATATATGTAAATCCCCCCCCTTCGTCTGAAAATACATTTGTTGTTCTACTTTGGAAGTGTGCATAGCTAAAGCAGGAGGTGCGGTCTCTTCACTTCCTGCCCTTGGTGTGTTCCTGGTTGCCGGGTGGGGGACTATGTGTCAGGGAATGGAGTTTAAATACTTGGTAGAGTCAGAGGTGGGACCCAGCGGAGACTGACCTCCCCGCAGGGGCTGACCTGAGTCCTCCCCTCAGCTGGAACTGGAGCTGCTCAGTTGTGTCTGCGTGCCTGACTGACCAGAAAATTATGCGCGGGTCTTGTCTGTGGCCAGTTTCATCCCGCAGGTGGGAATGGTATGTGGAGGAACCAGAACCAGCCAATATGCATGCTGGCTACTACCTGTTGGCTGTGTGCCCTTGGGCAAGTGATGTAACTCTGAGGGTTCTGACCTGTGTGGTGGGATGCGGGCACTGCCACTGTCACCGGGGTTACTGTTGAGGGTTCAGTGGGGAGAGTCCAAGTGAGGGACGCAAGATCCCTGGCGTGCATGTGGGCAGTCCTGTGATAGGAGGCAGGGGTGCCCAGTGTGTGGCACTCCCAGTCTACAGAGAGGTCCTGACCTGCCAGGCTGTGGGCGCAAGAACCTGCCTCTCAGCCCTCTGTGTCTACCCTGGGGGCTGTCTCCGGTAGGGGGAAAGGGTGGGGAGTGGTACAGCACTGCGATCAGGGGACTTGGCCCCAGTATTAGGTGTCTTCCACGCCTGCCACGCTGTGGGTGGAGAGCTCAGGCAGAGCCCGACCTGAATTTCAGGGTCTGGACTGCATTCTCGCCTCCTGCCTGGCTGGCCATCCTGGGAAAATCATTTCTGACTTTCTTGTTCCACCGCTGGCACAGCCACACTCGTCTGTTCTGGAAAAGGGTCCGTGGCACATTTGGTGACGTAGTGACGGAGCTGTGGTAGGTTTCCGTATTTCTGTGACCAGCTCAAGCGTCAGCATCCTGAAGAGGCTGGCGGTCGTGCCGACCCGCAGCTCGCACAGACACACGTGCTGTGCTCTGGGGTGGAGCTGTTCTGGGTTGCGTTTCCCCACATGGTGTGATGCACACCCTGCACATTCCTGATCTGGCTCAGCGCTCCGGCAGGGCCCATGGCTCGCACCTGTGTGTAGAGGGGGCAGGGAGCGGCCCTCTGGGGATGTGGTCTGCCTTCATCCTTGCCGGGACCCCCAACCCGGAGGCTCCCCACTCCAGCCTTGCTCCCCTCAGGCTCCAGGGAGGGAGACTGAAGCTGTGAGGGCAGAGGAGGCAGCGTGCTGCAGGGCAGCCTCCCGCTTGGCCCTCTTCCCAGCCAGTCATGTACCCCCCCAGCTTTGCTTATCTCCAGCTCCATCTGTCACTTCTCCAAGAAGCAGGCTTCCCAGGCAGTGCCCATCATCTCCCACAGCAGGGCTGGGGGAGGCAGCACCTCACCCAGGGCACCCAAGGCCTCTGTCAGGGCTTGGTGGGACAGTGACCACGGACTGCCTCACTGAGCCATCCTGAAGGAGAGAGCCAAGCAAGATGGCCACACGGCTCTCCAGGCCTGACAACCCTGTAGGGGAAAACTGGTACCCGGAGGACAAAAACAGATAAGGCCCAGAGCAGGGTGGGAGCTGAGAGCGTGGCAGGAAACAGAGACAGTCCCAATGCTGGGGAGGAGGCTGGGAGTTCAAGGCCTGGCTCTTGTCAGAGGCGTTGGTGGCAGGGAGGGCATTGGATTCTTTGTGCCCCTTATCTGGTTGATGCCAACAACCTGTGATGAAAGACATAGCTGTGTGGTCTATGGCCAGGACAGGGTGGGCCCCAGGCCCAACCCCCAGCACCCAGGACCCCTGAGATAACAGAGGGTGGAGCTAAGTTTGGAGTCCCAGGATGGGATCGACAGAGAGTGTGACGGGTAGTCACTACCACAGTGTCACGCGGACTGGCTGGCAGTTGGCTGCGGGATGGCAGGGCTCAGGGCCTGGGGTTGCCAGACAGGCACCCCCCTCACCCCGTGTGTTCTGCAGCCTTTCTGCTTCCAATACTACCAGCTTGGGTCTCCAGAGCCCCAGGCAAGGCCCCAAGACAAACACTTTGCCAGACAGCCAGACGTTGGATTATATAGCCAGGAGGCAGGCACACCTGCCCAAGGTGGGCTTTGCTGTAGAGCTGGACACTCTCTGCCTTCCTCCTTGGGGCTACCTGCATCCCTAAGACTTACAGGAGGAACCACAGCAGGCAAGAGGGTAAGGGCCAGACAAGGAGCATCTTGGCAGCAGTTGCAGGCACCTCTTTTGTCATGGGAGTGAGTTACAAGTCTCCTTCCTCAGAGCACCCGGTCGGTGCCCAGGTGAATCTCAGCCACCCTCCTAGGGACCGAGTGAGCCGGCCAGCACCAGAGGAACGCGGGGGAACACATGTGACCCCGAGGGCTGCCTGGGCAGGGGACAGTTGGCGCCTGGGTTTAGGAGCGGCTATGGGTTTGGAGTCTACTCCCCAGCTCAAGCCTGCTGCCCTGCTTGGGAGATGGGGCAGGCCACAGAAGAGTGGCAGTGTGGCCCTGTGCCTCTGCTTGCCATGCTACCAGCCACAAGTTCCGCTGCCTGTCCCAGCATAGGCATCCCTGCTGGCATGGTAGAGAGGCACAGCCGCCTCTGTTGCCCACAGCCCCCTTCCCGGGCACTCCCCACCATGAAGCAGAGGCTGACCCCTCCTTCTAGTGGTGTTTGCTGCTGGAGTCCACAAGGCAAGCGAGTAAATAGGAATGCCTGGGATTCTGGTACATGCTGTGGCCTCGAGTGCCCACCCTATCCACCCTGCAGTGGGGTGGCTCACTCTGTCTCTGGTGGTACAGTCAAGTCCAAGTATGTGTCTGCATCCCTGGTCTTGGTGTGGACCCCAGTACCCAGGAACTGTGCCCTGGGCTTTGCGGATACCTGGTTCTGATGGGGGAAGTGTTAAAGACAGCATCCACAAATAAATAAGCTGCAGTCCTACTGTGTGCAGAGGAGGGAAGAAAGTGCCACTTGGTGAGGGAAGGTGACCCAGAGAACAGAATGTTGGGAGTCAGTAGAGGGCTGGTCTGGCGCTCCTGCATTAGCTTTGCTTCCAAAGTGTGGGTCGCAGGAGGTGGGACATGACAGGCCCGTGCTGTTATTACCTGTCCTACCGCTGTCCTCACAGTCTTTACGAGGCCTGAGCCCTCTCCCTCAGATCAGGGACGCCCTGCCTCCAGCCTGCTCTCAGGTTCTGGAGGGCTACATCGCCACCCACACCCTCCTACCCTCCTGTGAGCATCCTTCTGCTTGTTTCCCGTAACCTTTGACCTGGCGTTAGTGGCTTGCTGTGGAATCCCGGATCGAGCCCAAAGCCTTCCCTGGGAAAATTCCTGGGATTCCTCTGGGCCTCCAGGACAGTCATGCTTCTGAGACCACAGGTCCTGGCCGCGGCTTGTGCTCTGGCTATTTAAGTCCAGGCTGCTGGGAGTAACGAGCCAGGGCCGGGGGCTTTGCGCCAGGAAGAAGGGTGGAGAAGGCTCCCTGTAATAGTGTGACTTCTGAACCCCTTGCTCCATGACTTGATGGTCCTCCCTCGGGGCTGCAGCTGTTCTGGGGACACCAGGACACGCCAGCTTGTGGGGACCATGGGAAGAGATAAGCAGTCCAAGCCAAAGGCACAGGAAAACTCTGTGGCTGACTGGGATCCTGGGCCCCTTGCAGCCATGGCCGGGTCTCCCCGCCCCCCTCTTCCCAACAAGCAGCCGAGTTTGGGAGGTCTGATCCCAGGGCTGTTTGTTCACCCCCATGGTCCCTGGCTCCACTGCTTTAGTCGCTCAGCAGAGTTCCAGTTCCTTCTGGACGGAGGCCTGCTTGTGTGTGTGGGCAAGCTGTTCAACGTGGATTCTACCCAAATCCAACCTCATTTTCCATCTCTCGGCTGGCAGCAAGAGCCACTCCGGAGGCTCAGACGGAGGAAGGCCTAGTGCTTGTTCCCCACCTCTGGCCAGACATCTGGGCATAGCGGACACAGTCGGCCTGGGCAGGGATTATTTTGGTTCTTATCTCTGATGGGCCAACAAAATGATGACCTGGGGAGCCTGGGGCCTGGTGTGGGGGAGTGACTGGAGAGTGGCCCCAAGGCATTCTCACCATGGATGTGGAGCACTCAGGGCTGCTGGCTCTGGCTCTGTGTCCTGGACCTTGAAGGTATTTAGAGTCGCCTTGCCTGCTGAGAGCTGGCAGTTTGGGAAGGCTGGAGGCAGCAGTGTCCCCTCTCACTGGGGCCCAAGGAGGCAAGCAGTGTGCAGTGTCCCTTCCGCTCGCTTGCCTCCCAAGCCTTGACCCTACACTGCCAGGCCTTCTGCCCATGCCAGACCTTGGCCGTCTCCAGGTGAGTGTGTTGGGTTTTCTCAGTTTGTGTTGTTTGTCAGCAGGTACAGATGAGGCCATTTCATGCACATCTAGATCTCTGGGTTCTCTTGAAAGATCAGAAGGCTGCTGTGTGGTTTCTTTACCCGTCCCTTGCCCAGTCCCCAACTCTTCCTCGGGGACCCATCAGTGGCCACCTCAGGGCTGTCTGTCACCCAGCAGCGTCTCAGCCTTGTGGCTGTCCCATAGTCCTCTCTGCCCTCGGATCCTGGCCTCTCCCTCCCGAGAGTGTGGTCTTACCCAGTAACTCAGTCACCTGGTGCCTATTGGACTGCCCAACAAGAACGCGCAGAAGCTGACCTCGGGCGGTTCCTGCGTGGATTAAATGAGATGCGAGTTTGTCGCATCTTTAGCACTCGCTGTAGGCTGAGCCAGGGGCAGGTGCTCTTACAGCCTCCGTGGTGGCTGTCTCAGTGTCTGGCCCATCAGGGACGTCTGCAGCGGGTGTGCTGAGTGAATGAGGTGGTGCATGGGAGCCTGCTAAGGCCAGCGATGCAGTGGACAGAGCGGTGGGGTGGAGGGGGTTTGAGCTACCTGAGGTCCCTGCCTCAGCTAGCTCGGCTCGGGCAGCACGGCTGGGTCTCGTGCAGGGTGCTGAGGTTGCCCTTGACCTCTGTTCTGTCCTCTGGCTATAAACTCTGATGCTTTTCCTTCCACCCTGCCTCCCCCAGTTCCCTCTCCTCACACTGCCCTGTTCCTCTGCATCCAGAGTGACCATAGCAGCCCAGAGATGCTCCCTTGTGAGCCCTTGCTGACTGCAGTCCACCTGGGAGGTATGGCTGGGGCAAAAGGGGAAGGCCACAAGCCAGGTCGTCCCTGGCTCGTGCAGCCACGTTTTCAGCGCCCCCATCCTCTCCCAGTGGACCTCAGCTTTAGGCTGCCTCTCCTGATGGCCACAAGAGGGTCATGAAGGCTTGGCCTGGCTCATATGCCTCTGCCTGAAGAGGTTGTGGGTTTGTGCCGATTGGCTTCAGCCAGCCATGCTGCCAGGCCAGAGGGGAACCTGGGGCGGGTACCCTGGAGTACGTGATGCACCTTGAATCGTATGTCACTGGGGATTGCCATTAGTGAGTCACCCCTGAGGAAAGCCAGGAGGACGAACCTGTGTCCTGAGCCAGACGTGCAGCGTCTCCGTCAGGGCTGGCAGCCACTCCTTGTGTGTCTGGGAGGGGTGGTGGTGGGGTGGGAGAGTGGGTGTGTGCATGGCTGCTCACTGAATGTGTGGGTGTGCACATCTTCAAGTGTGTGTGTTGTGCTTATTGTTGACTCACAGCCTTTCTGAGGTTCCTAAAGCTCCTGAGCAAGTCTGACCTCTGGCTCATGGCCCCGGGCTGACAGGGCAGCCTGGGCAGCACCATGGGTTGAAGGCCTCCCTGGCCTCCCCACAGGCAGAGCCCAGCTGTGTGTGTGCAGGGCAGGCAGAGCTGCTGAACCTGGAAAGGTGGGCTGATGTGAGCCCCGCCCAGGACTTCTGTTGGGATCCCTGGCTATGAGAACAGTTAACGGTGTGTGAGTGCACAAATGAGCGTGTGTGAAGGGATAGGATTGCCACTGTTTCTGTGCATCTCCTCTGTGTTGGAGTGTGAGTGTGTGTGCACATGCGTGAGTGTGTGAGTGTATGGCTTCCAGACACTGCTGACTTGGTGGCTTTTGGCGGCAGGCTACAGGAAGTTGGCCTGCATCCCGATGGTGTCGCCCTTGGACAGGGAGGATGAATAAACACATCGCCTTCTCTGCAAGCAGAGCACGCCTTACATTTTGGAGATTCTCAGTCTCAACAGACTGTTTTGTCCTCCATGGGATCCTTGGGCTTCCAGGAGCAGGTGGGGCTGCCTGAACCGTGATGCCCTGTGTTGGCCTGGCCGACAGCCAGTGCTGCAGTGAGGGAAGACAGTGCTCAGGCACTCGTTAATGGCGTGTTAGCCACATTTAGGGGGCAGAATGGAAGTCTGTGGACTATGTGAGAAGGAGGAACTGGTGCCATTGCAGTGAGGGGGCAGGGTGTGAGAGCAGGAGAAGGTGGAGCCTGGGGAAGGGGCAGAGTTGAGGGCTGGGCTGGAACCCAGCTGCCAGAGGCCTGGGGTGCCTCCCAGAGGTTTGGCATGACCAGTGGGCTGTTGGCACTGCGGCAGGCTGCCCTGGTAGGCTCGTCTGAAGTCATGTTTACTGCCCTAAGAGGACCTGGGTTTGAGTGGGCTAATTGGGTCATGATGTTCTGGGGACCGGGAGAAAGGGTCAGCTCTAGAACAGAGGCTCCTTGGAGAGGGAGCAGGTTCAGAGGCTCCTGACTTGGGGAGGGCCCCAGGGGTCCACACACACACGGAGGAGTCCGCCATGTCGTGCTGCACTTAGCAAGGGTGGGTGTCAGAAGGGTCTACAGTTAAGCCAGGGCCATGGGCACCCCCACAGAGCAGGAACCATGCGTGCTGCATGCTCCTGGGCCCCTCTGCCCACTGGGCCTGCACTCACACCTGCACAGGGGCTGCCCCTGGGATGACTTCTGGTTCCTGGGCTGGCCTTGGCTGGGCTGCTTCCTTCTCTCTGCAGTGGTGGATGGGATGGACAGGGACAACGCTGCATCTGCTGTCCTTGCTCTTCCCCACTGGTGGCCAGAGCAGAGAAGGGTTGCCTGACTGCCCTGTGCTGAGCTGCCCAGGGCCTGTGCTGGGGAGGACTGAGCCTGGAAACCTGGTCTGAGAGGGCACCATTTCTCCCTCATCCCCAGGAAAGCCCGAGAAACTAGCTGCACAAATTAGAGCCCGACCTTGACCCTCTGCTTCAGGTCCTCGTGGTTTCTTTTTTAGTGTTGCAGCCGGCTCCATGGACTCATTCTCTCAGGGCTGCTTGCCAAGGCCAGGCCCTCAGATTTTTGCCTGGAGCCCTCTTTCAAATTGGCTAGGGCTGGGCTGAGTGTGGGAAAGTGGGAGGAGCTAGAGTCTGGGGGTCTCATCCTATGTGAGGCAGGGTGTGAGAGGTCTCCCCTGTGCTGGGTGGTGAGTGAGCCCCTGTGGTTGTGGGAGGAGCTGAGCTCAGGATGATAGGGCCCAGTCTGGGAGGGGACTTCAGCAACATACTCTGATATGTGCCTCTTAGACTCTAACCTGAGGACTGGGGCCTGCATCGTGGAGTAGCTGATAAAGCACAGCTTACAATGCTGGCAACACTTATAGGCCCCACTTCATGTCCTGGCTGCTCCATTTCTAATCTAACTCCCTATTAAAGGCTTGGGGAAAGTGATGGAACATGGCTCAAGTGTTTAGGCCCCTGTCACTGGCATGGGAGACCTCGAAGAAGCACCTGGCTTCCTCCTAGCCTAGATCCAGCCTTTGCCGCAATCTGAAGTGGACCAGTGGATAGAAGACTTAGCTTTCTTTCTTTCTCCCTCTGTAACTCTGACTGTCAAATAAGTCAATCTTTGGAGGGAGGGGGAAAAATGTCCAGAGACCTCATGGTGTTTCCTCCTCAGGAGGAAGATGATTAGGCCCTTATCAGTAGCAGCCAGAGACTCTGGGACCAACCTGTGCCAGAGGAACCCCCAGCCCAGGCATTCCTGTCCATCCCAGGGGATAAAGGGCCTCTTCCAAGGGGAAAAGTGGGGACACTGAGGGTTTTTGGCTGCCCTTATGGGAGCCTGGCCTGGAGCTGGAGTTCTGGAGCATTCCAGGTGTATGTTGAGACTTACTGGGTCTGCACAGGAATATAGGGCTGGGGTAGCTCAGGGCCAGCCTCCCCCCGCTCAGCCTCGCCTCTCCAATGGGCTCACAGCTGATTTGGCTTCTCTCTGGGCAGAATGTGGACCCGGAGCCCCGGAGCCTCTCGCTGGGTGGCCATGTGGGCTTCGACAGCCTCCCGGACCAGCTGGTCAGCAAGTCGGTCACTCAGGGCTTCAGCTTCAACATTCTCTGTGTGGGTGAGTGTCACCACTGGTTGTGTGGGAGGTGGCACATTGGCTGGCCATATGCAGCTGCCCCGGCCTCCTGACACCATGGGACAGGGGATGGGTGGTATCTTCCGGGCCAGGTGGGTGCCATGAGAGCTGTGGGAGTTTGTTTTAGCGATAGATAGGTTGGCCGGTTTGTTGGTTTGTTGGTGTTAAAAACGCAGACCCTGTTCCTGCTCCCAGCATTGTGTGCTGGGGGCTCCCTGGCCGTCTCCACCACCCCAGCCTCAAACACGGGGGCTCGGCAAGACTGAGCACCCCTACTGCCCCGGGAAAACTGCCCCCTGCCCCTGACCCTCCAGGTCTTGGGGCCCCTGTGGGCCGGGCAGGAGGGACCTGCAGGGGAGGCTTTGTGTGCTGGTGGCTGGGTCCTCTTGAGGCCAGTGCAGACCCCTGCCCTGTGGCATCTCCTAGCCACGGGGTCCTCCCTCTCCCCCGTTGCCTGAAGATGTGTTCTGTGTTTCATATAGCCTGTCTGGCATCCAGGTCTAACCCCATGACTCACTCTCCTGCGTTAAAGCCCCTCCGGGAAGGGCTTGAGCGGGGTGAAAGGAGATGCGGAGGGCGGGAGGAGCAGCCCTGTCTGCTGTGTGGAGCGAGGGTACCAGGGAGGTCTCGGTCCCAGCCCTTGGCGCCCCTCCTGCCCCTGCATCCCTGCCACCCAGGGGAGACCGGCATTGGCAAGTCCACCCTGATGAACACACTCTTCAACACGAACTTCGAGACTGAGGAGGCCAGCCATCATGAGGCCTGCGTGCGCCTGAGGCCCCAGACCTACGACCTGCAGGAGAGCAACGTGCACCTCAAGCTGACCATCGTGGATGCTGTGGGCTTCGGAGACCAGATCAACAAGGATGAGAGGCACGAGGCGGGGAGGGCCCAGTAGGAACAGCATAGGGCCCACACTCCAGGGAGACACGGGAGGGTGTCCCCGGGAGTTTCAGAGGCTCTGTGCTCTCTTTCTGCCCTTCTTGCTGACCCGCTCCTCCACCAAGGGATCAGTAGAAGGGTCAGCAGCCTGTATCCAGGAAGGGATCCCCTGTAGGGAGAGCCCCAGGCGCCCACCCAGCTGCGCGGCCGCCTCCCGGGTGATGGAGCTGTGTGTAGTTACAGGCCCATCGTCGACTACATTGACGCGCAGTTTGAAAGCTATCTGCAGGAGGAGCTCAAGATCCGCCGCTCTCTCTTCGACTACCACGACACCAGGGTCCACGTCTGCCTGTACTTCATCACACCCACCGGGCACTCCCTCAAGTCCCTCGACCTGGTGACCATGAAGAAGCTGGACAGCAAGGTGTGGGTGCTCCTGGTTCCTAGGATCCCCTCCAATCTCCCTCTGTCCCGTGGAGCCCGCAGGGAGCTGCTCAGGGGCCTGTGGACAGCCTCCTGGACGCGGTCCCCTGTGTGTTCTGTCCCACTGCTGTCCCTGCTGCTCTGGCGGTCTCTGTTGCCCTGGGCTCTTTCTCTATCTGCTGAGTCTGGCCCTGGGCCTCTCCTGGCAGCTGAACTGGTTTTTACTCTTGATCTTGCTGGCTTCACTTCCTTCTCTGCCTTCTACCTAGGTCTTCCCTGCGCTCGCTTCCTCTCTTCTCCCCACGTGCCTGCTTCTGCCATGCCCTGCTCTCCCCTCCCTGGCACAGATCCCTCCTGGCTCTCCCATCCCCACCCCTAAGTTCTCTGGGGAGAGGAGCGAAGTCCCGGAGTTTGGAGTGGGCACAGGAAGGACAGGAGACAGCTTCTCGAGGACGTCGGGAAGGGCCATGGTCTTGGACAGCAAGTGACTGCACAGTCACCTGTCCGTGTCCCTGTGACTACCCTCCCCATCTCGAGGGCTACATTTCATCGGATACAGTAGGATAATCTTGACCTGGGAGATTCTGGGATTTTCCTGAAGTGACTGCAAGTGGCTTATCTTACTGTGCAGTAGGGAGCTGGGCCCCCTGCCCATGCTTCTTCAGGCCCCTGCAGTTAATTAAGACTCCCAGAGCATTCTAGGTTAAAGCTGGGTATGCCCAGGGAACCTGGGGTGGGGGCCAGATGATGGCCTAAAGGGAATCATGGCTGTCAGGAGCTGCTGCACCTGCTGGCTCCAGCCCTGCTGAATGTGCACAAGAAGCTGGCATTGGGCTGAGAGTGCCCGATGGAGCACCTGCTTCTTTCTGGCTCCCTGCCCCTCCCAGGGATGTGGCCTGGGCAGGGCTACCCACTGTCAGGGAGTCATCGCTCAAACCAGTGACCTGCTATGTCCCTTCCTTTGTCCCGGCAGGTGAACATCATCCCCATCATTGCCAAGGCTGACACCATCTCCAAGAGCGAGCTCCACAAGTTCAAGATCAAGATCATGGGCGAGCTGGTCAGCAACGGGGTTCAGATCTACCAGTTTCCCACAGATGACGAGGCTGTTGCAGAGATCAACGCGGTCATGAATGTGAGTATCCGACCAGGACTTCAGGGGGCTGGGGAGCTGGCAGAGATCTCAGACACGGTTCCAGAAAACACTCTCGGCTCCACCCTTAGCTACTGTGGGATGGACTGGTGGGCATTAGGAGCCTGTCAGTCCCATGTCCTGTGGGCAGCAGCAGGAGGAATCAGCTACAGGGCTAGCCCTGGGGCTCCCTCAGGATTTGAGAGGGGGCACAGAGCAGGATCCTACAGGAGTGAGCAGGCTCCAGGCTTGCAATCTGTAAAAGATCTTGGCCCTCAGGGTCTGTTCAGGGAGCTCTGATATCCACTGGGAGCCCTGCATCTGGAAGAACCACTGAGTAGTCTGGGGCCACAGAAAGAAGAGTCCCTCCCTATTGGGAGGTCCCTGGACACTTCTCTGGAGGAGAGCTGCTATGTGAGCATCCAGCCCCAGGACCTTTGTCCAGGTTTGGCCTCTGCTCTGTGGCTCCGTGGGCTCCACGGGCAGTGGGCATGGTGTGTGTGTGGCCTGTTGGTCAGCCTGTGAACATGGAGCCCCTTTCCAGGCGCACCTGCCCTTTGCTGTGGTGGGCAGCACCGAGGAAGTGAAAGTGGGCAACAAGTTGGTGCGTGCCCGGCAGTACCCCTGGGGCGTGGTGCAGGGTGAGTGCCGGACTCGGTCCCCTCCCTGCCCGCTATCTCCTGCATCCCCTGGTGCTGCCCTCCAACACGCCTGTATGTCCTCGGCTTGCAGTGGAGAACGAGAACCACTGTGACTTTGTGAAGCTGCGGGAGATGCTGATCCGCGTGAACATGGAAGATCTCCGTGAGCAGACCCACACCCGGCACTACGAGCTCTACCGGCGCTGCAAGCTCGAGGAGATGGGCTTCCAGGACAGTGACGGAGACAGCCAGCCCTTCAGGTGACTGCCTGCACGGGCCACAGCCGGGCGCACCATGCAGGCATCCACCCAAGGGCTCACACGTTGCGGGTAGGGGGTTGTTGCGAGCCAGGGCAAGACTCTCACGAGCAGGGCAGTTCTCTGGCCTCGCCTTGCTCCCCTCTGCCACAGTCCGATTCTCGTCCTTTCCTGTTTGGGTCTCCGTAGCCTACAGGAGACATACGAGGCCAAGAGGAAGGAGTTCCTGAGCGAGCTGCAGAGGAAGGAGGAGGAGATGAGGCAGATGTTCGTCAACAAAGTGAAGGAGACAGAGCTGGAGCTGAAGGAGAAGGAGAGGGAGGTGTGTGCGGGAGCGAGGGGCCCCGGGTAGCACGGGGGGTTGGGGTGAGGCAGGTCTGGTGCCTTCCCGGCCCACGCTGAGGTCCCGCCCCACCCCTTCTGTTCCCAGCTCCACGAGAAGTTCGAGCATCTGAAGCGGATCCACCAAGAGGAGAAGCGCAAGGTGGAGGAGAAGCGCCGGGAGCTGGAGGAGGAGAGCAGCGCCTTCAGCCGCAGGAAGCTGGAGGCCCTGCAGTCGCAGGCCTTGCAGGCTACCTCCCAGCAGCCCCTGCGCAAGGACAAGGATAAGAAGAAGTAGGTGGCGGCTCCTGCCCACTCTGGCCCCCTCCCACGCTGGCCCCCGCTGCTGCTCTCCACGCCCTTGGCTTCTGCTTTGCTCTTGCTCCTCTCTCTCTCGATCTTTCTCTCGGGAATTTCTGTTTTGCTCTTCCATTTTCCACTGACCCTTCTGCCCCTGTCTTGCTCACCCTCCTTTTTCTTTCCTTTGGTCTTCCCTGGTCATCGTGCTGTCACCATCTGCCTCTCAGGTGACCAAGCACTCTGCCCTCCTCTTTCTTGCTCCTTTGCTTCCCCTCACTGTTTTCCTGCAGCAGCTGGGGCCTCTGGGCTACAAGGCAGGGAAGGTCTCTAACAGTGGAGCTGCAGGGTCTCAGGGAAGGAGCTTGCGGCCAGGCCAGAGCCAGGGCCTAGGGAAGCCCGCATGTGTGGCAGGGATCCAGAAGTCCCGTGGTGTCTGCCCGGACAGCCATGGTGAGGCAGTGGCCACAAGTGGTGACCAAGCATGCTGGGAACACCGTGCTCCCGGGCAGCTGGTCTGCAGGGCCTGTTGGCTGGGAGGGAGGCTGGCTTCCGGCACAGGCTGGGCTTGTCACTGCAGACAGAGAAGAGAAGAACACAGGGTGGCAAGGTTTGCCCCGGCCTCTGGGAGGATCGTCAGCTCTGAATCCCTTCTCCTTGGCCCTCTTCCTCACCTAGCTCCACACTCTCCCTCCATCCCCGTGTCCCTCACATGTCTTTCATAGCCTGTGCCATAGCCACATCACACTGTGAGGATCTCGTCCTTCCCTGCCTGTTCCTGTCCTTGGCTGACCCTCTCCTGCCATCCCAGGAGCTGAGCAGGCCTACCCCTCCTGGCCTCCACTCTCAGGCTGCATTTCCTCCTGGAAGCTTTGGGTGAATTCCTGCCCAGGCCTGCCCATTCTTGGCAATGGAGCCTAGTGGTGTGGGCTAAGAAGTGCACAGTTGGGTGCACAGTTGGGGTGCCTCTTCTGGCATTGATAACATTCCTCTTTGCATTCCCTAGCATGGCCTGGCACATGCACACACATGCACATGCAGGTATGTGCATAAACCACCTGCTGTCGCTCCTGCCCCATCATATCTATCAGCACACAGAGCACAGAGACACACAAACATAGGCTATAAAATATGAGGGGCCCCTCCCTGGGCCAGACCAACAAGAGAGGGGCAGGGTCAGGCGTTCAGGAATCAGATGCTGTCCACCCCAGGCAAACCCTCATCTTCCTTGGTTTCCCCATCCCAGTGCCCAGTGGATGTACACCTGCTACTGGCTGGCTGAGCTGGGACAGACAAGCTTTGCCCTTCCCTAGAGAGAACCTTGGCCCTGTGCTCTTCCCAGCTCCAGGGTGCATCTCTGCTTTGCTTTTGCTTCCTGTCCTGCTGCCAGGTCCAGTTCCTGGCTTGGCAGGTGTGGGGGCTGGGCTGGAACTGGTGTGAGTTTCAAGCTGGTGGCTCAGAAAGAAATTTCTCCCAGGAGGTAGGTGGAGGCCACACCAAAGTGACTCCACACTGCCCCCTGCCTGTAGGGTCAGGCCTTCAGCTGCAAGAGATGGCTGAGGCATTGCCCTGGGCAGCCTCAGTGGGGGCTGTGTTGGAGCTTCTGTCAGTTTGGTGAATGAGAGCTCTCTCTTGCTGCGGGCCTTGGGGGACCAGGGGTTGGGTGAGGAGGGGAATGGGGCAGGGGTGGCTGAGTCTCTCTTCCTGCTGCCCTGGTTCAGGGAATGGGCTGGGTCAGGAGTGTGTTGCAGGGCTAGAGGAAGTCATGACAGGTCTTTTTTCATGATCCTTTCCTTGGGCAGCTTTGATTGATTGTATTTTACTCTTTATGTTTTAATCCACTTTTGCCAAATTGCCTCACAGTCAGATCTTGACCCCCAGCCCAGGATGCCGCTGCCATGAATTCTCCACTTTGCTCCTCACACATGCCAAAGAGCCTGCCCTGCCCGGTCCCTGGTGTCCGTCTCACTGTCTCCTGTTCAGTTTGGTTTGGTCTGCATACCTTTTAATGTGTCCATTGCCATTGTGTTTGTTTGATTTTTATTTTTCAGTTAACGCACATTCAGACTTATGCGCTGAGGGTGGACTTTAGACTGTCATGCGTTAATTTGCTTGCGTTGCGCCCTGTGACCCTTCTCCCGTAACCCGGTGTGAGGATGGACTGGGAGCCGGGACAGACGCCAGTGTTTACAGCCTCGCTTGGCGGCCCCGGGCCGCCCTTCTCTATGCAAACTCAGAAAAGCCATGAATGCTGGAATCCAAAACTGACAAGGTTTATTTCTTTCAGAGCCAGTGGCTGGTCTTCCATTTACAGTGTCACTATCCCCTGAGGCAGCTGTGACGGGCCCTGCCGGGCATGGCCCCAGCTGGCGGTGCCGGGCCTGAGCGTCTAGCATCCAGCAGGAGTGTCCCGCCTGAGCGTCCAGCTTGTGGCGGGGCCCTTGGGACAGCCATCCGGCCCAGTAGACATGCTGCATACTTTGCCTGTTCCCCTTCCTTTGAATTTTTTCTAACCTCAAGCTTAATTTTCATAATAACTTTCCAACACTTACACATTTTTTTTCATTTGGGCACCAGCATAAAGACAAATAATACCCTCTCCATTATTTTCATAAAGTAACCCAGATTTCTTGGTTATTTTTTAAACTAAAACTATACCTCTAAACCTCCCTTGTGTACAAAGCACCCTCCTCGCCTACAGTAAACGAGCAGGGAGAGGTGGGCAATAAACGTCCTAGAACAACAGTGTTGGGAATTTCTTTCCGGATGACAGTGGAGCCAGGGCACGAGCCCGGGCCACATTTTCACTGTGAATGTAAATGGAACAGCAGCCCTCAGCCGCCGCCCGTGTGCCCTGCAGGTGCCACTTGTAAGCAGGGATACCCACACCACGCATGTGTTCCGTGTGAGAGTTTGACTTAGGTTCCCAGAGCAGGCCTGCATGTTGCACATGCGCAGGTGCTGGGAGGGGCAGGGCTGCGGCCTGCCAGCCACCAGCTCCTCCGTCCCAAGCTGCAGAGGTGGAGGAGCAAGTGGTCAACAAGCTTCCCACTCCAGCAGGACTCTGCAGAGCGTCGTTTGCGGAAAGTCCTCTGGTGTGGCAGGGAGACTTTGGAAAAATGGGGTGGGAAAGATGGCTGTACCTTTGGTGCAAAGACCTTGAAATCCATGCAGAGTTTTTGTTTTTCCTGGTGCGTATATTTCGTTAACCTTTTTTGAAGAAGACGTGTGCATGGATTACAAGATTCGTTTGGCACCAAAATAACCGCGTTTTCATTCTGTTTTCCACGGACATTTGGAAGTAACCCTTGAACTGGTAGCATTGAATCCTCTCTGCTCCTGTTGGTTTGCAAGTGAAGGCACAAGGGGGATGTGCTGAGGAATTGGGAAGAAAGGAGTCCTTCCACGGTGATATAGCCTGGCACCAGGCCCTGTCCCCCACATGCCCTCACTGGGAAGCCCCCAGCCATGCCCATGTAGTACTGGGTTATCTGTTTTCCATGTGTCCTATCTCCACAGCTCTCGGCTCTGTCTCCTTTCTGACTGGCCTGCTCTAGTGCTACCCAGGATGCTCAGGTGTTGTGCCTTTCTCAGACGATGTAAGAGAGGCGAAGGGCAGCCAAGAAGGGGCTGGGGCCTTCCTTCACCCTCAGCAGAGCAGGCTCTGCTGGTGCTGCCAGGGAGCAGCCCCAGGTGCTATGCCCTGACCGGGAGGGCATACTGATTTTATGGGGCTGGAGGCCTGCACTATTTTGAAAGGATTTCTTTAAGAAAGTCAGATGTGGAGTTAGGCCCCAGGCCTCGGGAGGGCCCTAAAGACGTTGCCTCCTTGGCTTCATAATCAGTCCACTTCTGGCTGTGACCAAGAGTGGGGCTTCAGAGTGGCTCCTAACCAACGTGAGCCCGCATATCTAAGCAAACACGGTGGCCAGCAGCTCTTGCTGAGGGCCACACCTTGCCAGAGCATGTATGTATAATTGGGTCCTGCCTCTGTTAGGAGAGGTGGCCCAGTGCCCTGCTAGCAAGACCCCTGGCTCATGGGCCACGCTGGGAACCTCCACAGTGAGCAGTCTGCCACCCATGCTCCCACAGTCTATGGGCCCAAGGCTTCCCCGCTTCTCTGGGGAAGACAGGGTGTCCTGGGGGGGGGTCTGGGCTGCCTCCACAGGTGTTTTGTGACACCCTTTCCCCTGCTGTCTGAATCCACAATTTTGTCTTCTTCAGTTGAGACCAAAGTAATCTTTGACTCACAAGGTGAGTTTCCAATTGGCCTTTGTTTAGCGAGCCGCCCTTCATGGAACGCTGGGCCCCGCCTGCTGGCTGCCACTTAGCTCGCACTGGTTTTCGTGGGCATTACTAAAGCTATCGTAGAGGACCAGGTTAGCGTGTACTTCCATGTCTTTGGGGAGCCATGCTGCTTGAGGCAGACTCACCATGTCATGTATCGCCCCCTCCTGGACTTTGGTGAGACACCAGGGGTGCTGCTGACCGCTGTGCCAGGTGCTGTAGCAGGCATGGATTGGGCAGAACTGCCCCCCACCCCAAGGCAAACCGAGTCTAGGTGGTTTATGACTGTGCCAACTGTGGTTGTGCGTCCGTGTGTGTCCATGTGCCCCCCAGGAAGCAGGGCCTGAGTTATTGGATCAGAGGCCAGAAGGTATGTGGCTTGCTCATCTGTTACGATAACATGCTTTTCTAAACCGGCTTCATTTGTTGATTCATTTATGCCTCCATTTGTAGACTGTTTTTGTTCCTTTCCATTCACTTTGTACTCATTTTTTTCCCCATTAAATTTTGGCATTTCTTTTGAGTTTTTATGGTGTCTTTGTTTTTGTTTTGGCAATAGCTTTTTCTGATGTAACTAGTACCCTGAGCCTGTTAACTTGCTACAGCTGTGATCAAAATGCAACTAGCCTTTTGTGCTCCTCTTGGGGGTTGATTTCACATTTGCATTGTGTATGCTGCTGTGGACGTGGGCAGAAGGTGGCTGCGTGGGTGTGAGAAGGGCGGGAGGAGCAGTTGCAGTGAGGAGCCAAGGTGAGCACAGAGCTCAGGAATGTTGACCGGTCCAGGTGCTGGTCAGCCCTCGCAAGGAGGCTTGGCATGGGCTGGCGGATACAAAGTTGCTTCTCTGGTGTCATGCTTCAAGGCCTCTAATCCTCCTCATCATCCTGCAGTCAGATACCACTGTTCTTCCCAAGGCGACCCCGTTACCATTCAGGCACAAAGAGGTTAAGCCAATGACCCAAGGTTGTACAGGGAGTCTCTGGAGAAACTGATCTGAATTTTGGCTGTCTGTACTGTTGAATCCTGAGCTACAGGCTGGCTCCGATGAAATGATGGAAGAATAGCAGAAAGTAGCAGTGTTGAAGGGCCTGGCAGTGCTGAGATAGTGTCATCATGATGGGAAGCCCCGGGGACAGGAACATGTTGGGCTAAAGAACAGGCCAGTGCTTGAAGGGAGTCATAATGAGGGTACATGAACCCATTTGTTGAGCTTGGTCTACCAGGCATTAGGAAGATGGAACAACCAAAATGACGCAATGGGAAATGAGGTTTGGGGGAACTCAAGGAAAATATAAAGATGATACGGGTCAGCTGCACCTATGGGAGGCGGGGAGGCAAAGTCCTCACCCAGCTTTGGAGGACACCGTTTCCCCACCCCCATCCCGCGGCAAGGAAGCCTGGGCTCCGGTGGGCCCTCAGGACTGATTGGAGGTGGCAGAGGGCAGTCAAGGATACCACGGGAACCTGTGGACCAGAGCAGCCAGCCCTTGTCACAGCTGCTGGACTAGGGCTTGGCTGCTGATGGTATATGATGTTCACTCCAGCCAGGCTAAGCTCAACAGGAGCCCTTGTGTGGGAAGATGCTGCAAACCAACCAAAGTGGAAGGCAGAGGTGTGTGCTGACTCTAGAAGCCGGCTCTCCCAGCCTGACTACGGCTAGGCCGGGTGCACATCCAGCCTGGCCCACACATCCTCAGGGCAAGTGCTGCAATGCAAGGATGTCACAAAGCACCTCTAGATGGGTCCCCCGGCCATTCACAACCCAGCTGGCGGCGGTGGCAGCGGCAGCTGCAGGCCACTGCTCAGAGACGGCTCTGTGGGCCCAGGCCTTCAGAGAGGCAGCTGGCTTCCGCCCGCAGCCAGGGCGGCCTCCTCTGGGAACACAGTGCACACCTGCTTGCCCCGACAAGCAGCTCTGGGCATTAGCAGAGGATGCCCCCAGTTAGACTAATACCCTTGACTGGCCTGCTTGACTGAGAGTCAGTAAGTGGCTGCATGGTCAGTGGAACACACACCAATCCCGGTACTTTTTTTTTTTTTTAATCCCCAGTACTTGTGAAGGAAGACCTAAGGCCTGACTGACTCAGGGCAGGTGTGTCTGCAAAGACCCCCATCTCTGGGGTGACAGCCAGGGTGGGTGGGCCTGGAAACACTGCACAGGAGTCTGGGAGAAGCCTGGGAGGTGGGTCAGTGGGAGGCAGAAGGCAGGCCCCACTTCAGCCCCCTTCTCCAGCTCTGAGGGACAGTCCCAGTCTTCACCGGATAAGGAAGGAAAAGCAAGAGAAGTTAGAGACTGCAGTCATTCGTTCATTCATTCTCCCTAGGTTCGGGCCCTGTGAGACACAGGGGAGGCTAGAGTGTGCTCTAGCAGCCACACTTGGGTTGCACCATCCCTGCCGCCCTGGCCCTGGTGTTCCTCTGAGATTTCAGCCAGTATCTTTGCCTCAGGTGCTTGTCCAGGGCCTTCTTGCCTCCTAGTTAATGAGATTCATGGAGCCCAGAGCTGTCCAGCTGTGCTGTGTGGGTGCGAGATGGGGCAGGCGCAACAGGAAGCATGTGCACAGGAGAGTGACTACAGAGTCCTCAGCTGCTGTCTGACGAGTTCCTTGCAGGAGTTGTACTGCTCCATGTTGACCTGAGTGGGAGTAGAGTGCCAGCCTTGGGCAGGAGCCTCTGAGACCACGAGGAGTAGACAGCAGGGTGCCAGCGTGTGACTACAGAGCCAGCTAAGGAAGGCCTGCTCACCCTCCCTGCACATGAGCCTCACCCCCAAACTCTGGGAAACTCTCTCCCCTCAGTAACTGTCAGTAGTTCTACCATGCATTTCAGTCTAACGTATCCATCTGGGGGAGATGATGGCAACCCATGCCCTCTGGCCCTCCACCCCTGTAGTCTGCCTTATGTTATTCCTGGTGCCTGGCACACACACTCATGGGGAGTGACTGGGGTCTGGAGTCAGCACTTCCTGTGCTACACTCACAGTTGCTTCCTCCCAAGCAGAATGTATCCCCACTGCCAATCCTCGTGGCTGCTAGGGCTACCCATGGAGTGATTCTGTTGCCACTAGGGAGCCCCACTCTCACCAGCCCAATGGAACCTGTGTCCATTAAGTCCATAGACCATGGCCAGGTGTGGGAAGCCTAAAACTCAGGGAGATTCCTGGCAGAGCTGTCTGGAGCCCTAAAGGACCATGGAGTACCATGGGGTGGGACAGAGCATGCCAGCCAGAGGGGCACAGCTCTGAGCCTGGTGTGGGGCCAAGTTGATGTCTACCTGTGCTTTCTTCAGCAGATCAGATGTAGGAGCGCAGCAGTCGGGCATGAGCTTGTCCAGCTCTAAGGTGATGATGACCAAGGCCAGTGTGGAGCCCTTGAACTGCAGCAGCTGGTGGCCCGCCATACAGTGCTGCAGCTGCTTGGTCAGGGATGCGACGTGGAGGGAAGGATTCCTCTGAAGCTGCAGCATCTGCTCCTGGGGCCAGCTCACGACAATCAGGCCGTGGAACTGGAGAACAGGATTTTTAAACTTTAGAATGGAAAACCCCCTCCTTTTCCTAAGTCAATGGCCAAAAGTGCAAACCATTGACCTTCCCATCAGAGAGCACCTGGTGTTACCAAACCCTGTTTATTCTTAGTCATGGCCCCACCAAGGTGGGCAGGGCAGGGGAGCAGTGGAGTCGGGGGCTCCGGGGGACAGTGAAAGAGGCTTAATGCCCGCTGGGTGGCCAAGCAGAGCTTTGACAGGAGAGACAGCGTAGTGTGGGACAAGGTCCTTATCAGTTTAAAAGGACCTAGTTGACAATGTTTCAGTCCCGAAGAAAAAGAAACATCAGTCAAGCTCAAAGTAGCAGAAGAATTACTTGTATCAGCTTGGAGGGAAGAAACTCTAACTTGGCAACAGTGGCCATTTTTCAAAAGAAACATCCCTTAGTGATTGAATCTCCAAGCCTCCCAACAGCCCAAACCCACTCAACATTGCCACATCACGTAATTTTGCCTTACTAACAGAATCCTGTCCTGACAGATGCCCACCATCCCAACTCCAACAAACACAAACTAATGAATGCTATTTTTTTAAGTGCCAGATCAATATGGTCTAAAGCCTCAGTAAGGATTGTGTGTTGGTGAATCGAGACAGCTAAGTGAATGTGTGTATAAAGTGAGCAAGACAAGATAGATATTTATGTACAATATTCTTAGAATGTAAAGCCCAATATTTTTGCAGCAAGTATTCAGGAGAGTAAATTAACCACAGTCGTGCTACTGTAAACACTTTTTGTAAAGTTAACCCAGTATCCTTTCCAAGTGCGAGTCTGATGGACTAGTGTGGAACTTGAGACACGTTTCCCCCTTCTGTATGTCATGAGCCCTGTGGGTCACCCCCTGTGTGGCGCATGTGCAACAACGTGTGCGTGGACGTGCTTGGCTGTCCAGTGTGTGAACAGCTGTTCCAAAGGCAGATTCTGCAAACCCCTCATGCTTACTATAGTCAAAAAGTCCAGTGGCGTCGCAAGATACAGGTCCCAGTGCAGTTTGTCCAGAATAGTCAGCTCCATCCTCAGCAGCTCATTTGGGCTGTAGGCAGGGCCGTAGTGCTCTATGAAGTCTTTCACCTGTGGAACTAACTGTAAAAGAAAAAAGAGAAAGAAAATAAAGAGGCCAAAGCCCTATACCATGTCATAGCAGCTTCTGTTTTCTTCTCCCTGGGGACCAGGCACCAGGACCTCCTTGGGCCTGCCCAAGTGCTTCTCAAAGGCCATACCAGATCCCAGCTGTGTTGGGAAAGTCCTCAGGAAGTTGTGATGACATGTAGTGACCATCACACGGAGACCCTCTGTGAACAGGTCTCCATCCGCAGTTGCACGCCGGCAGGCACTCACGTGATGGTGCCCTGGTGGCTATACCTACATTACTTTCCCATCCAGTCAAGCACTCCAGCAGCCTTGGTTGGGCTCTGGCCATCCTTCCCTGGTTACTTGCCATACAAGCACCAGACAGACCCATTAACACTGCCACTACTATCATTCCCTTCTACCTTAACTTACGGTGGTTCAGGGGAATTGACGCTCCTGCCCCTGCTCTGGGGTTAGCGGTGGGAGAATATTAAGGCTAGTGTATGAGCAAACATGCAAGGAACAAATGCAATGAAGACTCGGTGTCACCATTCCAGAGAAAGGAAGTATTGCTGTTAATTTCTAGAAATACTTTGAGGGTCACTGACATGGTTTTTCAGTTGCACAAAAGCAACTTTGTCCAGGGGGATGGGGGAGGCACAAAGTTTGTCTAATCCACAGGGGCTGAAGACATTTGTATCGAGAGTTTGGAATGGGAAGTATACAGGCAACTTTTTTTTTCTTGCTTCCTCAGAGCCAGAGATGAGCTGAGAGAGGCCTTGCAGCCTGGGATTGCTTCCCGCTGACTAGAGTGGGAGGGCTCAGAGCTCAGGCAGGGGAGGTGTGGCCAGAGAACTGGCCTGAGGCCCCGAAACAAGTCCACCCCAGCCTGAGGAACTGGTGACCACTTCTCTCTACCCTCTTGCCCTCATGTGCCCAGCCCTCCTGCCCCTCTTAGCAAAGCATTCCAGAGTCCCCGGGACCATGTTCATGGCCATGGTCACTCTTAGGTCTCCAGCAGCTTTCTTAGACCTGGTTTCTAGGGGGTGGCCTTGGGCTTAAATGGGTGGAGAGGCCTGTGTCAACCTTCAGGACAAGCCCAATCCGCCAGGGGTCAGGCTCTAGCTTTGCTGGGCCAGGAGGCTTCAGCTGTGCTTCTCTGTCTTGGGGGGACGGTGGAGGAAAAGGGAGGGTCCCCAGGGTCCAGTACGCCTAAGGAAGGGGCAGCAGAGGTCCCAGGAAGTTAGGGACTTCTCCACAATGCTCCTCCATTTCAAGGGTACAGGCCTTTTGTGGAGACTGGAAGCCAGCATATCTCCCAGGACACACACCTCCTCCTCCTCCTCGACTTTCACAGCCAGTCTCAGGGAAGCAACAGCTACAATGTGGAGTAACTTCTCCTTCACCTGCAGTACACAGCAAGCACATCTGGGGAGAAATCTGGACCCGAAAAGTGCAGGCACATACACCCCGCCTCAACACACCTAGTGAGGGCCTCCCATCTGCCCAGTGTCTACCCCTGATGACCACCCAAGCAGGAGCAAGGCAGCCCAGGAGCCAATGTCTGCAGGGCACAGGCTGCTGCAGTGGCACCCACCTGTCAGGCAGCAATGGGAGTGTCTTGGGTCCCTCACCATCCCTCCCAGCTTGCCCTACCTTTCCTGAAGCCAGGAGGCGGCTGAAGATGGTCAAGGCCAGGTTGAACGTGGCTGAATTGAAGTAGAAAACGTTGGGGAGCTGCAGGAGGTCCTGTACAATGCCCCGGAAGGCAGCGCAGACCTCGGGCTACAGCAAAGAGCAAAGGACAGAGGGCAGGGAGGGTGGCCGCGGCAGAAGCGGCCTTCCTGCAGGCACTGGAGCACATACAAGAGGCCATTTGCTTCACTGTGATCCGTGGGACCAGGTGCCTCAGTGCCAGGCCTTGAGGCTCACCCCGCTCCAACCTGCCCTCTCCCCAAGAAGGAAACTGGTCAGACAAGAGAAATGAGGGAAGCGCCTATGCGGTGCCACACCTGACCAGGGGGCCAACCTCCTGGACACCGAGCACTTGAGCCAGGTGCACACTGCCCGTCCGTTTTCCCTGTGAGCGTGCTGGTACCTGGGGTTGGCCACCTCGCCACTGACGAGCCTCGCGGTCCTGGGTCAGCTGTAGGCGGACAAGCAGCTGGGGCTCCTCCACGATTTTTGAGTCGCTGGGCCGCAGCCATAGGTCCCACTGAAGCAATTCTGGCAGGGGCTGTGAGGGCCCGAACATAGCCACGGGTTGCGGAGCGCGTACCGCGGGGCGCTGGGGTCCTCTCCCCGACGGTGTCGCGGAGAGCGAGGCTGCCCCGGACGGGCGCGACTCCGGGTGTCTATTCCACGTAGCCGGCACAGAGGCGGCCCTTGGACGCTGCGGGAGCAGACAGCAAAGGGCCTCCTGGTCCGGACTTCTGACTGAGGTCCTCCCATGGCTTACTCTGGAGGGTGAAAGCTTTCGCTCGTCCGAGGCCATGAAACAAGCAGGATCCCTTGTGTGGGGCGCCATGTCGTAACCCGGTTTTTTATAACCCAGAGCTTGGGCGCGCAGCTGAGGCTGCCTGCGGTATGGGCGGGTTCAGCCACTACACCTGTAGCTTCTTCTGGGACTCTGGAAGCTGTCCCCCAAGTGGTCCCAACGGCCAGAACTGAGCCCATCCAAAGTCAGGAGCCTGGAGCCTCTCCCGGGTCTCCCACGCAGGTCCAGGGTCCCAAGGCTTTGGGTCGTCCTCAACTGCTTTCCCAGGCCACAAGCAGGGAGCTGGATGGGAGGCAGGGCTGCTGGGATTAGAACTGGCGTTCATATGGGATCCTGGTGTGTGCAAGGCGAAGACTTTAGTTACTAGGTTACTGTCCGGGACCCATCTTTCAGATAATTGGTTTTTTAAAATTGAGACTTCATACTGTACGACTGACTCTGCTGAAAACAGAGCTAGTTTATGACGTTCATAGCCGTGGCCCTTAGGGGTGGGTGGATAACGGCTAGAAAAAAGCACAAGGAGCTTGTGGAGGGATAAGGCCCCGACAAACACGTGGGAGACCCAGGTGGAGTTACTGGCTCCTGGCATCAGCCTGGCCAAGTCCTGCCATGTGAGGAGGGAACCAGCTGGTGGAGAAATGTCTCTTTGTCTCGCTCCCATTCCCTCTCTTAAATCTGCCCTTGAAATACATTAAACAAATATTTTAAAAAGTGATTAATATTTTCACACCCTACCTCTGGTTCCTGTGGATCCAAGGGGGACTGCCAGAGATATCTAAGCCCTGGGCAGGAAACAGCCTCCTGTTTACATACAGCACGCATGAGCCAGTTATGTAAATAACAGCGGCATTGTATGTTAAGGGAACAAGAAGAAGATTGTGTATGTTCAGTATAGACGTGGTTGTTTTTGGAAAATTTTCCCACCCGTCGTTGCCTGATATCCCAGAGGCAGAAGTCAGGACTGCTGGGGAGTGACTGCATTCTGGCAGTGCATCCTCATGCCAGCAAGGAAGCCAGCTCGGCGCTCAGCTGCCTTAGGAAGGCCTGGCACAGATGGCGGGAGGGGCGGTTCCCTTGGGCCCCACTGAACATCGGATGTTGGGGAAGAGAGGAAGAGACCGTGGCTCTGATTCGCGCAGCTGTCAGAGTTCAGTTTCCAGTCATGGAGGGTGGAGGAAAGACGTGTGTGCTGGGGCGCTTTTGGGGGGCACAGGCCGGAGATGTGGGGATGCGGGGTAAAAGTTTCCGTTTTGTGCGGTAGTTAAGCTGGAAGTGCCTTTCGCACCTCCAAGAGAGGGCTTTGGGCGGGAAGGCGACGGATCCTTGGCCCTTTCAATAGGTTTGCTGAAATTTTGTGTGCACGGGGCGGTTGGAGGCGCTGGGAGATGGGCCACCTAAGGGTAAGAGAGAGCGCATACACAGTCCTCAGTTTTCCAGCTAGGACGCAAAGTACAATGGTTGTTGACGTTCGGGATACTCCAGGTGTCAGCAAATAGGCCTTAACGACCCGAGCGCGCCTCCTCAGACTCGCGGCTGCCAGGTGTGGCCACCTCACCGCCCGCGCGACGCCCAGCGCCGCGGCCCGGCAGCACTGCGCAGGCGCCGTCTCCATCTGGCGTCCTAGGAGATCAGCCCAAGCGGCCTCCGCGCAGGCGCACTTTAGGATGTCAGGACCCTGAAAGCGGAGCTGGGGCGGGGCGCGCTCGGAGCGCGCCTGCGCACTGCGTGCTCTCGCCCGAGGAGCCGCAGTGTCGGGAGCGTCCAGGAGGTGTCCGGGCGTCTCTGGGCAGCGTCTCTCGCCCACGCAGGGTCGTGTCGAGCCGTGTCGTTGGGCCTCACCCCGGGCGGGGACGTCCGCCGGGCACGGGAGGGGGTCACGATGCCGGTGAGGAGGGTCGCTCGGCCGCGGGAGATGCCTCCTCCGTGAGGCCTGGCCCGGGGGCGCGGCCGTTGCCATGGAGGCGCGGAGCCGGCGGGCGGCCGGGGTGGGGCTGAGCCGGGCGGTTAAGGGAGCCGGCGGGTGGGCCCGAGGGTCGCGGGGGGCCAGTCCGCCCCGGGAGGGTCCTGGGGGCGAGGCCCGTGTCGTCCGCATCCCCCGCTCATCCCGGGGGCCTGCGCTCGTGGCTGGAGGATGCGCTCTGGCGCCCGGGCGCTGCCCGCTGGCTAGGGCATCTTGGGGGCGGCCGCCGAGGTCCGTGGGCCTGCGGGAGGCGGCAGAGCGGAGGCCTGCCTGCTCCTCTGGCCAGCGGGAGCTGGCGTTCCCATGTCACTCACGGGGCGGGACGTACCCTGCAGGTGTCTTTGTGTGCGTTTGGCACTGTAGGATCTTAGTGCCTTCAAAAAGGGGGCGTTGTTAAGTCCCAACAGCAGAGGCACGCGGGTTCTTCCTTCGTGGTGAGACCGCGGACCATTATTTGATGTGTCAGGGCCCTTATTTCCCGCATAATTAAACTTGTTCTCTTGGGGTTGTTATCTGGGACTTGAAGGGCAACGCTTGACATTCAGCATCGAATGCTCTGTCCGTTGCTTTCGAGTTATTAAATTCGTTCCAGAAATAGTGGGCACTAAACACAATGCTAGATGTTATACTTAGAAAAACGGAGCCGAAGCAGCCAGGTTTATTTTAGAAGCCTCCCTGCTCGGGTGCAGCTGAATACCAGACACATTATGGAGGGAGGACACTTTGATTCGGTGAGACTGCTGGAATGGTTAGTTTTGGGACATTTCTCAATGGTAGCAACTATAAAAAGTGAAATGATGTACACCAAGAGAAGGAGGTGCTCCCAGAGTCCGTAGGGTGCTTTATGGGGTGAAGAAAATCCTCCTGGAAGGGGGCTTTGAGAAGCGGTTGTTACCTAGGGGGGAGTGATTCCGGCCAAAGGACTGGGCAGCGGTGAGCAGGAGGGTGAGAAGAAAAGCCCAGTGGGGCGGTGGGTGAGAAGGCTGCAGGGGGATGTGGGGAGAAGCCAGTGTGTTCCCAGCCATCTAAGGGCAACTTGTGGAGAATCTTAGGTGGGAAATGGGCGTGCCTAAATTAGCGTTGGCCTTGACTGGCTTGTGGAGGAGAGACTGGAGAGTGACCTCGTTAGATGTCAGCGTGCAGTTAGGGAGGCAGCTGGAGCCTCCGGGATGGCAGGCATGAGGGGACCAACGGAGGGAGCGGGACTGTGTCAGGATGTGTTGTCACTTGGTCACCGACCTTGTCAAAACCAGCAAGAGAGGCGCCTCTTTCTCTTTCATACTCTGAAGAGTGCCTGAAGTGGAAATTTAAAGTATTCTGTTCAGTTAGCTCATTAAACAGCTTCCCTTCAATAATGAGATTGTGTTTTAATACAAATTCATAAATCATCTAAAATATCAGAAATTGAAACGTGTATCAATGTCCCTAAGATTAGGTCACACCAGGACATTTTTCTCTGTCTTTAACTTTTTCTTCTGTGAGAAGATGAGTAAATGATGTATGGATGTGTCAGTTTGGAAGCAGTTTGCCAGTGCATTGTAGGAGGTAACACTAGGTGTGTCATTGGAGTCAAGAGCCTACTGTGGTCTTGGTTCAAGTTCTCAAGTTCTTAACACGGTCCTTGTGTTTTCTGGTTGGCAGGAGATTCAGAGAATGTCAGAGGCTTTTGTGCAGGAAGTCTATAATTTGTTAATTTTCTTTTTTGTCTTTAAATATTTTTTTAAAAATTTTTATTGGGAAGTTAGATTTACAGAGAGAGAGAGACAGAGAGAAAGATCTTCCATCTGCTGATTCACTCCCCAAGTGGCTGCACGGCCGGAGCTGATCTGATCCTGAAACTGGGAGTCAGGAGCTTTTTCTGGGTCTTCCATGCGGGTTCAGGGTCCCAAGGCTTTGGGTTGTCCTGGACTGCCTTCCCAGGCCACAAGCAGGGAGCTGGATGGCAAGCAGGGTTGCTGGGACATGAACAGGTGCCCATATGGGATCCCAGTGCATGGAAGGCAAGAACTTTAGCCACTAGGCTACTGCACTGGGCTCTGTTCTGCATTTTTTTTTTAAAGATTTACTATGATTTTTTAAGATTTTATTGTTTATTTTAAGATTTATTTTTTTTTAAGATTTACTATTTTTATTATGAAGACAGAATCAGAGAGAGAACTAGATCTTCTACATTGTGCTTTATGCTTGCAGATGGACCCAACAGCCAGGCCTGAACCAGGCCAGAGTCAGAAACCAAACATTTCTCCATCTGCTTCCCCACGTAACAGCAGGGACCTCCGCCCTTGGGCCTTCATTTGCTGCCTCCCAGGATACACACTGGCATGAGTCTGACCTGGAAACAGAATTGCCAGGTCTCAGACCAGCACGCCATTGTGGGCTGCCAACTTCAGCATGGCAGTATAACCTGCTACACCACAAAACATAAAAGTTCTGCTCTGTTGCATTCTAGCTCGCCTGTCCTGCATTACTAACTCATTTTCTTCTTGGACAGCATTTACCACAGATTCAAGTGAAAGTTTTCTCTTTCCTTTTGTGTTATAAAATAAACTGTATTCCTGCCTGGCACAATAGCTTAGTGGCTAAAGTCCTCACCTTCCATGCACCGGGATTTCATATGGGTCCAAAGCTTTGGGACCCTGGACTGGCGCGGGAGACCTGGAAGAAGCTCCTGACTCCTGACTTCAGATCAGCTCAGCTCCAGCAGTTAGTCACTCGGGGAGTGAATCATTGGATGGAAGATCTTCCTCTCTGTCTCTGCTCCTCTCTGTATATCTGCCTTTCCAATAAAAATAAATAAATCTTTAAAAAATAAGCCATTTTTCTTTGTTCTTTAACAGTCTTTCTATATGAAATGTTTAATTGCATTTATAAATACTGATGAAGTCCTTAACACATGCAAAGCGCCAAGAGAACAAGATCATCTTTTGCAGATTATAAATTGTATCTGTTGAAGGTAAAATAAGTGCTCCTTTTCTTTATTTGTGAAATTGCTTCCACCAGGTCAATAAGTCCGAGAAGCCAGAAAGCTGCGACAACGTGAAGGTGGTTGTTCGGTGTCGGCCCCTCAATGAAAGGGAGAAGTCTATGTGCTACAGGCAGGCCGTCAGCGTGGATGAGATGCGGGGAACCATCACCGTGCACAAGACCGATTCTTCCAACGAGCCTCCCAAGACCTTTACTTTCGATACCGTCTTTGGACCAGAAAGCAAACAGCTTGATGTTTATAACTTAACTGCAAGACCTATTATCGATTCTGTCCTTGAAGGCTACAATGGTGAGTGCACTTTGTTACTGTAATTGCAAAGTTTATTTTCTGAACACTTCCTACATCCGCAAATTTCCTTTTTGCTCATTTGCAGTTATGTCCCCTCACCCCTAGGTAATCAGGTGGTTCACTTTCTGTCATGACAGTTTTTCTGGCAATTTCATATTAATCATAGTATATGATTTTATTACCCTTTAAAAATATTTGTTTATTTCAAAAGTAGAGTTATAGGGAGAGGGAAAGACAGAGATATCTGCCATCATCTGGTTCGCTCCTCAAATGGCTGCAAGGGCTGTGAATGAGCTAATTTGAAGCCAGGACCTTTTTTGGGGGTCCCTGGGTACAGGGTCCTGACTATGTGGGTCATCTGCTGATTTCCCAGGCAAGTTAGCAGAGAGCTGAATTGGAAATGGTGCCATGGGAACTCTTAACTGGTGTCTATGGAATACTGGTGCGATAGGCTGCAGCTTTACCCACTATACCACAGCTCTGGGCCCTTTATTATCTTTATTTGTTTTAAAATTTTCCATCTGCTAGTTCACTCCCCAAGTGGCCACAATGGCCAGAACTGAGTCGATCCAAAGTCAGGAGCCTCTTCTGGATCTCCCACCTGGGTTCAGGGTCCCAAGGCTTTGGGCCATCCTCCACTGCTTTCCTAGGTCACAAGCAGGGAGTAGGATGGGAAGTGGGGTTACTGGGATTAGAACTGGCATTCATGTGGGATCTTGGCACATGCAAGGTGCTAGGCTGCCGCACCAAGCCCTTCTTAGCATGTATTAAAGTCATCTTGTGCATATATTAGTATTCACCCCCCATTTTTGTGAATTGGGTGAACTATGTAAAGGCTGGGTGAAAATTGCATGTCTCATGTATTAACATTTTGTTTATTCATTATTTTCTAGAAATTTGTGTTGTTTTTTAGCTGTTTTAGCAGTGTTTTAGCTGTCACACATTATGTTGCTATGAACACGGATTTGTACCTGTTTGTATCGATACATTTAAAAGTTTCATTTGGAAAGATACCCGGAAGTGAAAAAGGGGTGTAATGTGCTTGTCATTTGAAGAGCCTGTTTTCCCAAGTGAAGAGCCTGTACTGCTTTTCCCCTCACTAGTGTGACTTACGGATTCTCGTTTCACATTCTACGATTCAGTATTGTGTGTGCTTCCCCAAGTCCCAGTTCTCTTTATATATACATTCAGCACTGACATGCTTGGCAACTGGATGGGAAGTGGAGCAGCCAAGACATGAACTAGTGCCCATGTGGGATGCCTGAATCACAGGGTAGAGAATTAGCTTGCTGTCCCACTTTGCTGACCCTAAGAAAATAACTTTTATTGGACCTTCCTACCAAGCATAGTGTTGGTCACTAAAAATAAATTGTTTCATTTGGTTCTTACTATCAATGTAGAGTATTTACTTATTCTGTCTCCTTTTAATGGGAAGGAGGAAGTCTCTGGGCAGATAGCTTATCCAAGGTCAAGTGAGTAAAAGTGGCAAATGTGGATTTAGACTGAGATTTCTGTGTTCTGAAGCCCATGTTTTGCTGTTCTTGTATTAATTTCTCCAATTTATGTTCATCATAATGATTATTGTATATGTTAGAAATTTCTTATGAGTAGTCATAAGTAAAATTTTTCCATTTAGGATCTGGGATTTTTAAAAAAAATGTATTTATTAATTACATTGTATTATGTGACACAGTTTTATAGGTACCTGGATTCTCCCCACCCCTCCCCAAACCCTCCCCTCATGGTGGATTCCTCCACCTTGCTGCATTACCACAGTTCAGGTTCAGTTGAGATTCCTTCATTGCAAGCATATACCAAGCATAGAGTCCAGCATCTTATTGTCCAGTTAAGTTCAACGGCTTCTTAGGGAGACCTTCTCTGGTCTGAAGGTAGAGCCGGCAGAGTATCATCCCGATCAATTAAAAGCTCCAACATACCATCAGCAACGATTTATAATGTTATGGAAGTAATTGACATAGTATTGAGTAACCAATATGTTAAAAATACACGTGAGTTCTTAACCACATCTTGTGTCTACTTCATTGACATTTCAACTTTAGTTTATATACAACGGGTTCTATACCTCTCTGAGATCCTTGCTCAAGTGGTTCCGATAGTTCACCAGTCATAAGTCCCTGCCAATCTCACCATTCCAGGTACGATGAGGCTGGTGCAGAGTCCACTGATTGACATTGCAACCGTTCTATTCTCAGCCCCGACCTCCACCAGAACCAATGAGTGTTGCAGTCCATCCTGGCTCTGCCCATCATACACTCGGCCCTCACCCAAACCAGTGGGAGGTGTGCTGGTTGGGTGCTGTGGTCCCATATGGCACAGGCAGCCTCGCCTTGGCATTCTGTGTTGTGTACTGCTTTTGTTGCAACCGAACCTGGCCAGACCCACACCCAGCTCCGGCGCTCGGACTTGCCAGTGGGTGATGTGAACTGACTCAGCCTGGTCCGCCCTCAACCCATGCCAAATGTATGCCAGTGGGAAGGATCTGGGATTTTCTTAATTAGTGGGATTATCTAATTGGTGCTCAATGTGACACAGAGTACATATTGTAATTAATTGTTGATATTAAAGGTGGGATTTAGTACTGGAATATGAGAAAGAAATTCTGTCATCGTGTCAGAGGAGTTCATTTTAAGAATGTTTTTTGTAGTGTGAGACTAACAAGTCACTGTTTATTATTTTCAGGTACGATTTTTGCATACGGTCAAACTGGAACAGGTAAAACTTTCACCATGGAAGGTGTTCGTGCTGTTCCTGAGCTCAGAGGAATCATTCCCAATTCATTTGCGCACATATTCGGTCATATTGCAAAGGCAGAGGGTGACACAAGGTAAAAGTAGATCCTTTTGTTTTCTAATAATTGAGAATGCAAACATAGGAAGGGCATTTATGTTCAAATGTTACAAACATGTTTTCACACTGTTCTTATTTTATTGTATTTAAGTTTAAAAAATTTTGTCTTATATACAGATTTTTGGTTAGAGTTTCATATTTGGAAATATATAATGAAGAAGTTCGTGACCTTTTGGGCAAAGATCAGACACAGAGGTTAGAGGTAAGATAATTGAAAGTATTTCCAAAGCAATGGGATACTTACTGAATTAAGGCCCGTTTCTGTAAAAGGTAGCTTTAATGTGTTTTTTAAAATATTTATTTTGGGGTCCTGGTGTGATGGCTCAGTGGCTAAATCCTTGCCTTATACATGCCAAGATCCCATATGGATGCTGGTTCATGTTCCAGCTGCTTCACTTTTCATCCAGCTCCCTGCTTGTGGCCTGGGAAAGCAGTCGAGGACGGCCCAATGCATTGGGACCCTGCAGCCGTGTGGGAGACCCGAAAGAAGCTTCTGGCTGTGGGCTTTGGATTGGCACAGCTCCAGCCATTGCAGCCATTTGGGGAGTGAACCAGAAGATGGAAAATTTTTCTGTCTGTGTCTCCTTTGTGCATATCTGCTTTTCCAATAAAAATGAATACAAATCTTTTTTTTTTTTAAAAGAGGATGCTGCAATTAAAACCAGATTTATTTATTTTTATGTGAAGGGCACATTTTATATATATATACATATATACATACATATGTACATATATATATATGGAGAGAGAGAGAGAGGTCTTCCATCCACTGGAAGTGGAATGGCGGGGACATTAACTGGCATTCATTTGGGATGCCAGCACCACAGAACAGAGGATTAGCTTTATGTGCCTCCATAGCAGCTCCTGGTTTTAATATTTTAAATGGCCTTGTTTGTGTGTTATTTCATATATATGTGTATCTGGCTGTAAAATAGTGAAATAAGGTTGTTGAGTTCGGTGAGAAATGAGTGACAGATTTGATAGGTTTTGCCAGATACTTTGATATTTTAAGATATGAGAACCAATAAAAGATTAGTCTTTACAATATTAATGTTAGAATTAGGATTAGGATTTCACTGTCAACAAAATAGAGGAGAGCAATTTATGTTGGATGATAGTGGAATAGAATTTAGAGCAGCAGCATCCACCATTACTAACTTTGAACGAGAGATGGGCATTTGATGTAATTTAAAGAACACATTCTTATTTCATTTAATCTTCACCGAATTTCAATTTTGCTGATGTGGAAATTGAAACTTAGAGGGATTCCATGACTTGCTCAAGGTCATGTTGCAAGCGAATAGCAACGTGGATTAAGAGCGTGATTTCTGGGTCCTTCTATTTCACCTTGATTCTAGGTTCTTATGGGGAGCAAAGTACCTAAGCTCTGTGAGCTTTACTTTCATCATATAAATATGGAAATGATGATAGTACCTGTTTCATGGGATTATTGCTAGCATTAACATACTCAAGTGTTTAAATTGATTCTGATGTACAATCCGTGGATGAGGTAAACAATAAATGCTAGCTGTTTTTAAGTTTACTATGAAAGCTGAATTTTTGGAGCTTTGTGTTATAGTTGTTTGGGATTGTTGTTCTAGGACCATAGTAAAGCCTTATTTTGATAGTGAAGACATATACATAGCAAATGTGCAAATTTGATGCAGTTATCATCTGGCTTTAATGAATACTTTGTTAATTTTCTTTTTTGTGTGCAGAAATTACAGATTAAATTTATTTTCAGGATATTCTTTTCAATGACTCTCAACCCTGTTAGACTCTGTGCACCTTTTTTAGATGTGTTTTATGATGCCTTTCTGACTGTCCTAAAATAAAATTTCATGTGATAAAATCTGCTTAAGTACTCAATTCTTAAAAGTCAGCATGTTGTCCTACTATAATAAAGGAAAATAAAAATATTAAAAAAATAAGACACAGGGATGAGTTTTTGGTGTAGCAGTTAAGTGCCACTTGGAACGTCCACACACCATGCCAGACTGCTTGGGTTTATGTCTCGGTTCATTGTCAGTTCCAGCTTCCTGCTCATGTGGTGCATGGCTCAAGTAATTGTATCCCTGCTACCTACGTTGGAAACTTGGCTTCAGCCTGGCCTAGCCCTGGCTGTTGTGGGGCTCTGGGGGCCCTAGTCATGGCTGTTGGGAGTGAACCAGCAGGTGGGAGATCTCTCTGTACCTGTCAAAACAATTTTTAAAATAAGTAGATAAATAGACAAATAAGTACAAACTTCCATGTCACTGATGGTAACACCTGTTAAGGAGTTTAGACCACCTGTACAACATGCCTGTAACCCTCATTTGTAGCTGTTGCAGCCGTGGTAATTCTTTATACCTCAGATACAAGTTGAGTTCTGGTTTCCTAACTTCAGCCTGGCCCAGTCTCAGTCCCAGGTGTGGTAGGCGTTTGAAAAGTTAATCAGTAGATGGGAGGGGAGGTCTGTCAACATTGCCTTCCAGGGTCTGCAGTACCAAGATAAGTTGGACTCAGGAGCTAGATGTTGGCTCCAGGTACTGATTATGGGCTTGAGTGCCTAAGAGCTGATCCCAGTTTGTTTTTATTTTTGAACAGTGAAAAAAAAATTGTTTTCAAGATTTTTCAAATTTAAAAAATTTAAAAATTAAAAAAATTTTTAATTTCCAAAATTGTTTTAATAAACTAGCTTTTAGAAGAATTTTGCACCAAATGGAATACTATTCTTTCTTGTTTTCCTCTGTTCCTGTATTTTATTATTGTAGTTACTGTTAAGTGGAAAATCCCATTGTCTTTATTTGTAAAATAATGTCATACAATTATTTTAGTCTAGACTCAGATAATTACAGTTTTTTCATCCCTGTGAATATCTGATAGGACATTCATAGTTATGTAGGACAGCCTCATTGGGTAAGACACACCCATTGCAGGATGTTTAGAATCCCTAGTCTGTTTCTGTAAATACTCATAGTGTCCTCTAGTGAACCATAAACACCCCCACAGATTTCTAGAACATTTTGGGGTGGAGGACTGACTGCCTTCATTCAGATCTCTCATTTAGTATTATAAACTATACTTGATACAGAAAGTAAATTACTGTTTTATTTTTTAATGAAAGCCTACCACTCATTTTTTGAGACTTTCATAGGTTGAGTGATTTTGCTTTTATCTTTCACTTGAGTGATCAGTTATCTATACTTCATAATTGAATTTTGAGTTGATATCGCATTGTGGGTGGAAAAAACTTCATAAAGGACCTCAGAGTTCAGTAGTTGGTAGATTGATGTCACTTTGGAGAAAATTTTTAGTCTGTAATGAAGATGAACAGGAAGAGTGACTGTAGCTGCTTAAAAACTTTTAAGGCAATATAGTTTCATTATGTATAACTTTTTTGAAGATTTATTTTTATTGGAAAGGCAAATATGCAGAGAGAAGGAGATGCAGAGAGAAAGATCTTCCATCTGCTGGTTTACTCCCCAAGTGGCTGCAGTTGCCAGAGCTGAGCTGATTCAAAGCCAGGAGCCTGGAGCTTCTTCTGGGTCTCCCACATGGGTGCAGGGTCCCAAGGCTTTGGGTCATCCTCTACTGCTTTCCCAGGCTACAAGCAGAGAGCTGGATGGGAAGTGGAGTAGCCTGGATCTGAACCAGTGCCCATACAGGATCCTGATTCATGCCAAGCGAGGATTTAGCTGAGGATTTAGCTACGAGGCTATCATGCCGGGCCTGGTATATGACTTTTGTATTCTGCAGCAGTATCAGTTTTTCAGATTAGAAATACATACATTGTAATTTGCTGTAGAAGCTTTTGAGAATAATCATCGTAAACCAATATTTTTTTTAATGTATCTTTATTTGACATAGAGAGGGAGAGTGGTTCACTCCCCAAATGGCTATAGTAGCCACACTGCACCTGTCTAAAGCCAGGAGCCAGGAGTTTCTTCAGCATCTCGCACATGGATGGATGTAGGGGATTTGAACCATCCTCTGCTGCTTTCCCAGGCTACATCTGACATCTGAGGAGCTGCTGACATCTGAACTAGTGCCCCTGTGGGATGCTGGTGCCACAGGTGGAGCATTAGCCTACTGTACGTCTGCATTGACCCCCAGTAACAGTTTAAATTGCCTGTCTTTTCCCCTGGTTTTGTGCTTTTTCCACCTACTGTTTTCCTCGTTTGTTTGTATTTTGCAAGTTGCTATTTTTTTTCTCATTTCAGAATCTTTGCACATATTCTTCTCCATTCCAGCCCAGATAGATAACCTATTCTTCAAGGTTTTTTTTTTTTTTTTGTAAGATTTGTTTATTTTACTTGAAAGAGTCACCCAGGGAGGTCGTCCATCTACTAGTTCACTACTTGAATGATTACAACAGCCAGAACTGTGGGAGCCAGGAGCTTCTTTTGAGTCTTCCACGTGTTCAGAGTCCCAAGGTCTAGGGTCATGTTCTGCTGCTTTCCCAAGCTGTTAGGCAGGGCGTTGGACAGGAAGCGGAGCAGCCGGGAACTGGTGCCCATGTGGGATGTTGGTGCTGCAGGCCACTATGCCAGCCCTCCTTCAATTTTTTTCTAAGATTTATTTATTTAAGAGGTAGAGTTACAAATTGAGAGAGAGATAATGAGAGAGAGGTCTTCCACCTGCTTGTTCACTCCTCAAATGACCACATCAGCCAGGATGTGACCAGGCTGAAGCCAGAAACTTAGAATTTGTTCCAGGTTTCCTATGTGGGTATAGGGGCCCAAGGATTTGGGACCATCTTGTTTTGCTTTCCCAGGTACGTTCGTAGGGAGCTGGATTGAAAGTGGAGCCACTGGGACTCGAACCAGCACCATATGGGATGCTAGTGCTGCAGGAGGAGGTTTAATATATTATGAAACAGCACTGGCACCTTATCAAGTTTTTAACTTAAATATCATGGGGAAGCTTGGGCCCAGCGTCGTGGTCTAGCAGTTAAGGTCCTCGCCTTGAACGTGCCGGGATCCCAAATGGGCTCCGGATCTAATCCCCGCAGCTCCACTTCCCATCCAGCTCCCTGCTTAAGGCCTGGGAAGGCAGTCGAGGGTTACCCAATGCCTTGGGACCCTGCACCCGTGTGGGAGACCTGGAGGAGGTTCCTGGCTCCTGGCTTTGGATTAGCACAGAGCTGGCCGTTGCGGCTGCTTGGGGAGTGAATCATTGGACAGAAGATCTTCCTGTTGGTCTCTCCTCCTCTCTGTATATCTGACTTTGTAATGAAAATAAAATAAAATCTTAAAAACAAATATCATGGGGAAGCTCAATCTGATGCCTTCACTAGCTTAGTGTCTCTATAATATATTTCCATATTCTGTATTTTTCTTCATTGAATTATCACAATTGAAATAGAATATATTTTATGTGTCGTAATTCACTGACATATTTACCCTGTGGACGGCCATGGCCTGTGTGTTTAGGGACTATGTTTGGTTCATCACCATTTCCCTACTCTCTAGTAGAATGTCTAACATATACAGTGGTACGTTCAAAGGTTCATGGAATAAAAGATAGGTTTTATGTTAGTGCAAAAAAACCTTTTTTTTTTAAAGTATTTATTTGAAAGTCAGAGTTACAGATAGAGGCAGAGAGAGCTCTTCATCTGCTGGTTCACACCCAAGGTGGCTGTAACTGCAAAGCTGGGTGCCAGGAACTTCAGTCATGTCTCATGGACGGCATGGGTCCATACATTTATCCATCTTCCATCACGTATCCCAACCATCAGCAATTAGCTGTATTGGAAGGAGAACAGGCAGGGTAGGAATTGCTGCCACAACATTGATTCTGCAAAAAAAAAAAAAACTTTGGAAACTCATGTGTGTGTTTTTCACTATTTGTGTTTTCCTGCACATTATGAAGTAGTGCTCAATAAGTAATTGTCTGAAGTATTGGGGCTGGTGTGGTAGTGCAACTAGCTAATCTTTCACCGTGTGGTGCTGGCAACCTCTATGTGTGCTGATTTGTATCTTGCCTGCTCCGCTTCCCATCCAGCTCCCTGCTGTGGCCTGGGAAAGCAGCAGAGGATGGCCCAAAGCCTTGGGACCCTGCACCCGTGAGAGAGACCCGGAAGAGGCTCCTGGCTGCCAGCTTTGAATCGGTTCAGCTTTGGCCATTGTAGCCATTTGGGAAGTGAACCAGCAGATGGAAGACCTCCTTCCTTCTCCCTCTGTGAAATCAGTCTGCCTGCCAAATAAAGATAAATCGTTTAAAGAAGTATTGATATCAGTGAAAAAGTCTTTTTTTGTTTTGTTTTAGGTTAAAGAAAGACCTGATGTGGGAGTTTACATCAAAGATTTGTCAGCTTATGTTGTGAACAATGCTGATGATATGGATAGGATTATGACTCTAGGCCACAAAAATCGTAAGTATAATGCATGATTGTGAGTCAACATCTGTATAATGAGTAGGCTGAGTAAGAAGCAAAACTAGCCTGGCACTTTCCTCATAGAGACTACAATTTTAGGCTTCTTCAGAACCTTCCTGTTTTGATAATTTCTTATGTAGAGAACATATATGAATGAAAGGTATTACAGGTTATTTTTCCTGCAGACCAAGATTTTCCTTTTCAATAGTGCAAATCTTTGAAACATCCCTCTGTCTGGCTCTTATTAGTGTAATAGCAGGTAGCTTCAAAACATTCATGGAAAATGAAATTGAAAGATTATTTTGGTGTCTGCAAAACATTTGTGAAATCATGTCTTGTTTTCTGTGTATTTTCGTTAACTTTTGCAGAACTTTAGTAATATTGGTAACACTTATTGAGCACTTGGTAAGTGGAAAGTGCTTGTCTAAGTGCTTGCTTGTAACAGTGATTGCTTCTGGGCCCGGCGGCGTGGCCTAGCGGCTAAAGTCCTCGCCTTGAAAGCCCCGGATCCCATATGGGCGCCGGTTCTAATCCCGGCAGCTCCACTTCCCATCCAGCTCCCTGCTTGTGGCCTGGGAAAGCAGTCGAGGATGGCCCAATGCATTGGGACACTGCACCCACGTGGGAGGCCTGGAGGAGGTTCCAGGTTCCCGGCTTCGGATAGGCGTGCATCGGCCCGTTGCGGCTCACTTGGGGAGTGAATCATCGGACGGAAGATCTTCCTCTCTGTCTCTCCTCCTCTCTGTATATCTGGCTGTAATAAAATGAATAAATCTAAAAAAAACCAACAACAACAACAAAAAACAATGGTTGCTTCTAACCCTCACTTTAGATTAGGAAAGGCCTGAGGTTTTAGTTTAAGTAACCTGTTCAGGACAGTATAATCACCAAGTAGCAGAGCAGGTACCTGAATGCAGGCTATTAGGCTACTCTGAAAAGTCACTCTACTAGATCTGCTTTGTTGGCAAGAGAAGCAAAACAAAATGAAAATATGCGTTCTTTTTAGTAATTGCTTCAAAGTTTTAATCTCAAGAATAAGAAGCTTTAGTAATATTACATAGCTTTAGTAACAGTACATGGAGTAATAATACGTAGAGGTACTGCAGGCCTAGTCCTGTGATGCTGCCAGTAGCAGTTAGAGATGAGGGGTAAAAGATAAGAATGGAGAAGATGACTGAATATAGATCTAGTAAGCCTAAGAAAATGACACAAAATTGTAAACATTCTTATAAACTAAAATAATTCTTATAAGCAGAGAAAGAGAGTAAAAGGTCAGTATGATTGAGTGTGTTTTTCACAGAAGAGCTATGCACACCATGATGTTTAACTTCACAAGTCATCAGGAAAATGCGAATTAAAACAGTGAGAGAGAGTTCATCCGCTAGGAAGGATGGAGAATGTCCGGTCCGGAGGAAGTTGAAGAATGGAAATAAACACAGCCTTTTTTTCTGTAAGCCTTATTTTGTTAATTTGGATGGCAGCCCCGGAGAGACAGAGAGAAAGATCTCTTCCATCCTCTCTTCACTTCCCAAATTGCTGCAACAACTGGGCTGACCCAGGCTGAAGCCAGGAACCTGAAATTCCATCCAGGTTGCCGACATGGGTGGCAGGGGTCTAAGGACTTCAGCTGTCTTCTCCTGTTTTCCAAAACACTTTAGTAGGGAACTGGATTGGAAGCGGACTGCTGGGACTTGAACTAGCTTAGCACACTACTTACTCCACAAGGGTGGCCCCACAGGTACAACTTTTAAAACTTATCTTTTGAAACAAATAACATCAGAGGGAAGGGTAGGGAAACAAAGAGACAGAGACTGGTGGTGAGATTTTGCAGCCATTGGTTTTGTTCATGCGGCAGACAAGCTGAGTGGCGGCGGCCCAGGACTGGGCCATCTCTCATTACTTTTTCCATGACATTAGCAGGGAGCTGCTTGAGAAGTGGCACGACCAGGATGCGGGCAGCCTACCCCTCAGCCACAGTGCTGGTCCCTAGATACAGCGATTTTGAAACAGTATCTGTTGACATTTTAACTTTAATTTATTTTAGTTTAAACTTTTTTTTTTTTTTGATTTGAGAAGCAAAAAGAGGGTGCAAGTGAGCATGCCTTCCCACTGGTTCGCTTCTCAAGTGGCTGCAATGACTGAGACAGCCTGGCTGAAGCTGGGTGCTGGAAATTCCATTCAAGTCTCTGATATAGTTGGCAGGAACCTAATTACTTGAGCTGTTACCTGCTGCCTGCCAGGCTGTGTTAGTAGCCAGCAGGAGTCAGGAACTAGAGCTGAGTTTGAGCCCACGTTCTCTCATAGGGCATGCAGGTACCTTAACTGCCAAGCTAGATAATCACTTGTTTGCTAACATTGTAGAAAATTGTCCACTGGGGGCTAGCTTTTTGGCTTAGCACGTTAAGCAGCCGTTTGCAACTCTGGCCTCCATATTGGAGCACTGGTTTGAGTCCCAGGTACCCTGAATCTGATTTAACTGCATGCTAATGTGCCTTAAAATAGTGTAAATACTTGGGAGACCTGGAGGAAGTTCCAGGCTCTCAGCTTTAGCCTAGCTGAGTCCTGGCTGTAAGGACAGTTTGGGAAATGACCAGTGGATAGAAGATCTCTTTTTTTCTTTTTGTTTCTTGTTTCTTCTCTGTTACTGTGCCTTTCAAATAAATAAATCATTAAAAAAAGAATTAAATTCCTATTGGGTCCAGTTGGGCTCAATGGCTAAATACTCCCCCTTGCAAGCACCAGGATCCCATATGGGCTCTGGTTCATGTCCTGGCTACTTCACTTCCCATTCTGCTCCCCAGTTATCATCTGGGAAAGCAGTAAAGGATGGCCCAAGTCCTTGGGACCTTATACCGGAGTGGGAGACCTGGAAGAAGCTCCTGGCTCCTGGCTTTGGATTGGCTCAGCTCCAGCCATTCCGACCATTTGGAGAGTGAACCAGTGGATGGAAGATCTTTTCTCACTGTATCTCCTTCTCTCCGTAAATCTGATCTGCCTTTCCAATAAAAATTAATTAATTAATTAATTAATTCCTTTTGACTCAGTAGTTCTTATTTTAGATGTATAATCTAGAAAAATATTTCTCAGGTATAAATAATATAGTATAAATAAATAAAAATAAAAATAATAGAATATCAGTTATTTATGTTATGAAATAAAATATGGTCTGTAATGAAACTGTTAATTTAAGTCTGTAAAGGTATTCAGTATTGATCATTAAGTTTAAAATGAATTACTTAACAATATGTACTGTATCATTTATATGTGTGTGTAGAGAAATTAGTTAAAATCAAATATGTAGGGAGCGTGTGTTACCCAGTGCATGTTTGTGTGGTTTTCTGTGGTTTAGAAGCTGAAGTCATGCTTCTCTTAAGACAGCTGAATTAACCATGGTGTTCCCAGTTGTTTAACATGTGAGTTCTTTCTGTTTAATAGTAATAATACTAGGGATAGATTTAGATTTTTTTTGCTAAACTTATGTCCTTTCTATGAGAAACAGTACAAAATCTTTGGTTATCACCAGAAATTATTTGAGAAGTTTCATAAAATGGCTGAATACATACCTGTGTTTTTGTGTTTTACCCATGCTTGCTTGGTTTTGGACATTGATGGAAAGAAGTCGTTTAAGTTGTTCTGGATGATTATTTTTAAAGACAGTATGTGTTGCACTTTTTATGAGTTTCCTTTCTTTATTACAGGTTCTGTTGGCGCAACTAATATGAACGAACATAGTTCCCGTTCCCATGCCATCTTTACGATTACCATAGAATGCAGTGAGAAAGGTGTTGACGGCAACATGCATGTCAGGATGGGGAAGCTCCATCTGGTGGATCTCGCTGTAAGTTTAGGATCCGTTTATATTACACCTGAATGGATACTAAAGTAGAAAATAGGGATTATATATCATTTTCAAGTTGTTACTCTTGTGTGTGTTTAACATATGTATTATGGTTTACTTAAATGTATATGGAAGTATGTAGGAGGGTGTGATAATCTCCATACCTGGAACTCCACTGCAACAGTCTTATTTGATCCATTCATGTACTTCTTCCTTTCCTTTATAATTTATTTTTATTTTCATTTCTTTTTTAAGATTTATTTATTTTTATTACAAAGTCAGATATACAGATAGGAGGAGAGACAGAGAGGAAGATCTTCCGTCCGATGATTCACTCCCCAAGTGACCGCAACATCCGATGCTGTGCCGCTCCGAAGCTGGGAACCTGGAACCTCTTCCAGGTCTCCCACGCGGGTGCAGGGTCCCAAAGCTTTGGGCCGTCCTTGACTGCTTTCCCAGGCCACAAGCAGGGACCTGGATGGGAAGTGGAGCTGCCAGGATTAGAACCGGCGCCCATATGGGATCCCGGTGCGTTCAAGGCGAGGACTTCAGCTGGTAGGCCACACCGCTGGGCCCTTATTTTCATTTTCTTAAAGCCAGAGTTACCAAGAGTAACTCAGTGAGATCTTCCCTCTTCTGATTCACTGTCCAAATGGCTGCAATGGCTAGACCAAGGCCAGATCAAAGCCAGGAGTTGAGAGCTTTTTCCTTGATGCCATGTGGATGCAGGGCCCTAGCAGGTGGACCTCCCTCTGCTGCTTTTGTAGGTACATTAACAGGAGCCGGATAAGAACTTGAGCTAGCATCCTTGTTGGGTACCAGCATCGCAGATGGTGGCTTTACATATTATGGCACAATTTGGGCCCCTCCTTAAAATTACTTAAAAGTGAATTCCAGGGGGCCCAGCTGCGTGGCCTAGCGGCTAAAGTCCTCGCCTTGAAAGCCCCGGATCCCATATGGGCGCCGGTTCTAATCCCGGCAGCTCCACTTCCCATCCAGCTCCCTGCTTGTGGCCTGGGAAAGCAGTTGAGGATGGCCCAGTGCATTGGGACACTGCACCCACGTGGGAGACCTGGAGGAGGTTCCAGGTTCCCGGCTTCGGATAGGCGTGCATCGGCCCGTTGCGGCTCACTTGGGGAGTGAATCATCGGACGGAAGATCTTCCTCTCTGTCTCTCCTCCTCTCTGTATATCTGGCTGTAATAAAATGAATAAATCTTTAAAAAACAAAAAAGTGAATTCCAGGGTCAGTGTTGTGGCATGGCACGGTAACCCTCTACCTACAGTGCTGGCATTCCATATGGGTGCTAGTTAGTGTTTCAGCTGCTCCACTTCCAATCCAGCACCCTGCTGATCGCCAAGGAAAGCCGTGCCAAGTGTTTGGGCCCCTATACCCATAGGGGAGACCTGAAGGAAACTCCTGGCTCCTGACTTTGGAACAGCTCTGGTCGTTGTAACCATCTAGGGAGTGAATCAGTGAATGGAAGATATTCCCTCCCTTCTTTCTTCAATCTCTCTCTCTCTCTCTCTCTCTCTCTCTCAACCTCCCCGTCTCTCTATAGTTCTTTCAAATAAAAATAAATAAATCCTTAAAAGAAAAATTGCTGGTCTATGTGTTTAAAAAATTGAAAACCACACAGCATATTTGATTATTTACTGTAACTTACAAAAACTTTGTAAGGATTTTTATATTTTTTAATTTTAGCTTTTATCTATTTCTAGGGTTCAGAAAGACAAGCAAAAACTGGAGCTACTGGGCAGCGCCTCAAGGAAGCTACAAAAATCAATCTTTCTCTTTCTACTCTTGGAAATGTAATTTCTGCTTTGGTCGATGGAAAAAGCACACATGTGCCTTATCGCAATTCTAAACTGACTCGGCTTCTTCAGGACTCGTTAGGAGGGAATTCAAAAACAATGATGGTAAGGCACGGCTAGTGAGAGTTAGCAATTGGCAAATGGCAGGTGCTGCTGTGGGCTGGTAACTAATTGTACAACATTATTAGTTTTTTTAAATTTTGGTTTGCAGTTATACTTTGTGTAGTTTATTAATAAATATCAATGCACACATAATAATGCATTTACAATATACATTTATACATATATCGATTATCTACAATATATTATAATATATGAATTATATATATTATAAATAATACATATATAATACATGTATATAAATCCAGTGTGATTTGTAAATACATGTGGTTGATACTCTTGTTTTTAATGTTGGAGTGCATTTGTCTTTAAAAGTTGTGTTTTTATGTACTTGTAATAATAGTATTAATTTTATCTATGCCATGTGTAAAACGACTTGTGTCTAATTTGACAGTGTGCAAATATTGGGCCAGCAGATTATAATTATGATGAAACTATTAGTACCTTACGTTATGCCAACCGTGCTAAGAATATCAAAAATAAAGCTAGAATTAATGAAGATCCAAAGGATGCTTTGCTTCGTCAGTTTCAGAAAGAAATAGAAGAATTGAAGAAAAAGCTTGAAGAAGGTAACTTTTCTTAAAATACTGTTAGCATTTTCTAAAAATCTATGGTTAACCATTAAATTATGAAATGCTTTTTGCACTATTAACATGATATTTAAAAATTTCTGGAAAGTAAGTTGGTACTTAGCATACTTTTCATACTAAACTTTCATGAAGTTATATAATACTTGTGTATATGGTTTTTAGAACAATTAATTTTGCTTAAACTGATATATTTTATTCGTGTGGCATTTATAGCCTTTTGTATGATTACTTGTAAAATAATGAATTTTTATTTATCTCTGTGTAAAAGCAAACTTCACATAGGGTATGTGTTAATTGATACATGTATATGAGTAGATAGCAAGCTCAGTGTTGGCAAAGAGAAAGATACCAGGCAGCCATGAGTAGACCAGGTTTGCTGTAAGAAAACAATCCATTGCACAGCTTTTAAAGTATGCTTTTATATATAAATTTGAACATGAGATTTTATTTTGAATTTTTTTCTGTTTAAAAATTTTCAGTTATTTTTGAGGTAGCATTTTAATGCATGTTATAGTCGAGGCTGAATACTCAACTAAAGAATTAAGCAAGGGCCCGGCAGCATGGCCTAGCGGCTAAAGTCCTCGCCTTGAAAGCCCCGGGTTCCCATATGGGCGCCGGTTCTAATCCCGGCAGCTCCACTTCCCATCCAGGTCCCTGCTTGTGGCCTGGGAAGGCAGTTGAGGACGGCCCAATGCATTGGGACCCTGCACCCGCGTGGGAGACCCGGAAGAGGTTCCAGGTTCCCAGCTTCGGATTGGCGCGTACCGGCCCGTTGCGGCTCACTTGGGGAGTGAATCATCGGACGGAAGATCTTCCTCTCTGTCTCTCCTTCTCTCTGTATATCTGGCTGTAATAAAAAAAAAAAAAAAAAAAAAAAAAAATTAAGCAGGTAAAGCGCAGAGAGACCATAGTTGAGCAACAAAATAGGCAAGGTCCAGAACAGTGATCAAATGAGAAAATGTGCAATTTCACATAAAATGGTCACAAAAATCATCAAAATTATAGCAGTATATAATTTTTAATTTTTATTTTATTTTTTATTTATTTATTTTTTAAAGATTTATTATTATTGGAAAGCCGGATATACAGAGAGGAGGAGAGACAGAGAGGAAGATCTTCCTTCTGATGACTCGCTCCCCAAGCAGCCACAGTGGCTGGTGCTGAGTCAATCCGAAGCCAGGAGCCTCTTCCAGGTCTCCCACTCGGGTGCAGGGTCCCAAGGCTTTGGACCATCCTCGACTGCATTCCCAGGCCACAAGCAGGGAGCTGGACAGGAAATGGGGTTGCCGGGATTAGAACCGGTGCCCATATGGGATCCCAGAGTGTTCAAGGACTTTAACCACTATGCTATTGCGCTGGGCCCCAGGAGCTTCTCCAAGTCTCTGTTGTGGGTGCACTAAGTGAACTTAGATAATAAAACTTGGTGTTTTAAGTCTGACCACTAGGTGGTATTTATAGCCAATGTTTTTTAAGGTTTAATTTTTAGTTTTGTTAATGTTGAGTACATGCCTTTTTTGGCTGACTATTTTTTACTTTTTTGTGTAGCAAAATGCATATTATATAAAATTTACCATTTTAACTGTTTTAATTTGCAGTCCACTGGCATTAAGCACATTTACACTGTTGTGGAGCTGCCATCCCCATTCGGCTCCAGAACTTTGTAATCATCTGAAACAAACTACTTTAAATACTGTGGTCCCATTCTTCCCTTTCCCCAGTCCCTCATAATTACTGCTCTACTTTCCATCTCTGTTAATTTGAGTATTCTAGACCTTATATACGTAAAATAATACAATATTTGTCCTTTTTGATTGACCTGTTTCTTCAGATTAGTCATTGTTTTAATATTATTAGAATTTCTTTTCTGTAATATTCTGTTGGGTATACAAGTATATAGTGTGTTGGGCTTGGCAGTGTGGCCTAGTGGCTAAGGTCCTTGCCTTGATCCCATATGGCCGCTGGTTCTAATCCCGGCAGCTCCACTTCCTCTCTATCTCTCCTCCTCTCAGTATATCTGAGTTTGTAATGAAAATAAAATAAATCTTTAAAAAAAAAAAACAAACAAGTATATAGTGTGTTGTGTTTATGCATTCATGCATTGATGAGCCCTGGGGTTCCTTCCACCTCTTGGCTGTATGAAAGTGGATGTACTAACACTTTTCTGGGTGCTTGGTTTAAGCTGTGCTGTGTGTACACCCATGTGAGACATTGCTGAATCTCATGGTGATGCTAGCTCTTCATGACACATTTTGTTTTATTTGTGCTCTTGGGACATTTGTTTTTATAATCTACATAAGACAATTGACATATAAACTGAAAGGATAGGCAAAAGCACTAAAAGAATAAACTTAATGATTTTTCACTTACAGACAAATACATAGTGTTAAGTTCCTATCCATCCTTCACCCAAGTTTTCCTCGCATTTTGATCCATAACCATAGTACAGTTATTGAAACCAGAAAATTTACACTGCTGAAGTCTTCTTGATAGATCTATAGAACTTCTAATCTTGGGGCTAGTGTTGTGGCATAGTGGCCTGTGGTGCTGGCAGCCCCTGCGGGTGCTAGTTTATATCCCAACAGTTTTGCTTCTGATTCAGTTTCCTGCTGATGTCCTAGGAAAGCAGAACATGACCCAAATATTTGGGCCCTTGACCACCCATGTGGGAGACCCGGACCCAGATCTGGCCATTGGAGTCTCTTGGGGGAAGTGAACTTTCAAAATAAAATTTAAGTAAGTTTTTATTTTTTTTTTTTAAGAACTTCAGATTTTGCCCGGTACCCTTCCAGGGCCTTTGCTGCTGGGCCCGAACCCCATCCGGGATCACACACTGAGCTTCCTTGTGTCTTCTTGATCCCTTTCAGTTCTTCCCTCCTATTTGTCTTTCGTCATCTTGACACTTCCGAAAAGTACTGATCATGTGTTTTGTAGAATGTTCCTTCATTGGCAGTTCTTTCATACTTACCCTGCAGTATTTCTCCACTGTATATCTGTTATTTTTCTGTTTGCGCTTCTGTGTATCCTGTGAAGAGGCACTTTGAGTCATTGCGTATAGATCCCGTTTCTCACCCTACTTTCTCTTTTTTTTAAAGATTTATTTTATTTTTTGTTGGAAAGCCAGATACACAGAGAGGAGGAGGAGAGACAGAGAGGAAGATCTTCCATCCAATGATTCACTCCCCAAGTGACCGCAATGGCTGGAAGGAGCCTGGAGCCTCTTCCAGGTCTCCCACATGGCTGCAGAGTCCAAGGCTTTGGCCATCCTCAAATGCCTTCTAGGCCACAGGCAGGGAGCTGGATGGGAAGCGGGGCTGCTGGGATTAGAACTGATACCAATATGGCATCCCGGTGCATTCAAGGTGAGAACTTTAGCCACCTGGCTACCACGCCGGACCGCCTATACTAGTTTTAACACCCTCTGTGGTTCTTGCCTGCAACAAGAGTGTTGTGACATTTGCTTTGTGGTGATTTTCTGTTTTCTTCATTTGTTTTTTGTTTATTTTTAAAGACTTACTCATTGTTCATGGAAAGGCAGACTTGCAAAGAAAGAGCTTCTCTCCGCTAGTTCACTGCAGAAGGCTATAGCGGCCAGAGCTGAGCCAATCTGAAGCCAGGAGCCAGAAACTTCTTCCGGGTTTCCCATGAGGTTGCAGAATCCTAAGAACTTAGGACAGCGCTCACTGCTTTCCCAGGTTACATGCAGGGAGTAAAATGGGAAGTGGAACAGCCGGGACATGAATCAGTGGTCGTATGGGATCTCAGCGCATGCAGGGGAAGGGTCTGCCAATTGAGCTGTGGTGCTGGGCCCTTCATCTTTGTGTGTGTGTGTGTGTGTGTGTGTGTGTGTGTGTGTGTGTGTGTGTGCTTAGTGTTTGGAATTCTGTTGAAAGAAGCATCATCCTCCTCCCTCAAGTCCTCTCCCTCTGTTGCCTGTGCCTATGTTTTATGTCCTGTGGGTTATAATCCAGTGGTATCATTATGTATTTTGTGGTTTGAATTGTCCCAGTGTTGGCTAATAGAAACTCCTTAGGGTAGTTTTTTATTCTTTCAGTACTCTTCCATCAGGGTTTTCAGTGCTAAAATTTTTTTTTTTAAAAGTCCACACTGTAAGATGTTTGAGGTTAATCTTATCTCTTCCCTGCCCTACCTGAAGATCATCCATCTGTCCCTCGTTTCTGTGTTGGAGGATGCTATTTAGAAACCAAGGTTTGGACACTGACTGTGTGCGTTGCTACCAAGATGTCAGTGTTAATGGGCTTTACGAACAGAGCATTCCTGGGGGCCTGGCACACCCTGGCCTTGTATGCGCTGGGATCCCTCAGTCCAGCCAGCACCTCACCCACGCGTCCCACCATGTGCATGCTAGTGACTCAAACACTTGCTTCTTTGCTGCTGCCTCTCGGGACGTACGTTAGCAGAAAGCTGCACTTGGAAGCAGAACCAGGACTTGAAGCCAGGGACTCTTAACACTGGATGCAAGCACCCCAAGCAATCTTCTTGCTGTGCAGATGCCCACCCCAACTTGGCAATTTTGTTTTCATGACTTATTTTTATTTGAAAGGTAGAGTCACGGAGAAGGTGAAACAGCAGAGAGATCTTCCATCTGCTGGGTCACTCCCCAAAATGCTGCAGTGTCCGGAGCTGGGCTGGTCTGAAGCTGGGTGCAAGAAGCTTCTTCAAGTCTCCCATGTAGGTGCAGGGTCCCAAAGCTTTGGGCCATCCTCAAGCAGGGAATGAGGTGGGAAGCGAAGCAGCCAGTACTCGATTTGGTGCCCCTATGGGATCTCTGTACTTGCTACTGCAGGGCGCTGTCCCCTGGCGTTCTGATTGGATGCCAGACATTATGAATTTTACCTTGAGTCTTACGTGTTTTATAAATATTTTTGAGTTTTGTTCTGTAATGCCCTGCCCCTAGCTGCTTTTTTTCTTCTCCTGGATGTTTTATATAGGGATAATGATGATTTTCAGCAATTATTTTGAAAATAATTGGGCCTGGCACAGTGGATCAGTTGACTGATCTTCCCCTTGCAAAGCACCAGGATCCTGTATAGGCGTAAGTTCATCCTGGCTGCTCCACTTCCCTTCCAGCTGCCTGCTTGTGCCTGGAAAAGCAATGAATGGCCCAAAGCCTTGGGACACTGTACCTGCATGGGAGACCTGAAAGAAGTTCTGGCTCCTAATTTCGGATCAGCTCAGCTCTGGCCTTTGCAGCCACTTGGGAAGTGAGCCAGCAGATGGAAGATCTTTGTTTTTCCTTCTCTTTGTAAATCTGCCTTTACAATAATAATCATAACCATTATTGTTGTTATTTTGTATTGAAAGCAATTATTAATATCAGTTTAGTAATTATTTTGGTCTTTAATTTAATATGTGCTTAACATTGCCTTTCTAAAAATAAGCTCTTCTTTTGAAATATTTCTTGTGATGTAGTCCTAAAGTGTGATCACTATGTAAGGTGACAGTTTTTATGTCTCTTTTAAAAATGCAGAGCAGGTGAATTGTTTATCAAGCAAGAAAGTGAGGAGCAGACACTTACCCAAAGTTGTCATGTTTAAGAGGACTGAACTAGTAACTTAATATATAATTTTTCCATGTATTCCTGAGTGTACTTGAACTGATGATTTAAGTTCTTAAAATGGGTCAGAATTTAACTTCTGTTTAGAGACTTGAAAAAAAATCTTTGTACATCTTATTTATTCTTGTTACTAGCATATGTGATATATGTTTAGGAGCAGTTAAATTTGGTGTTTGGGCCCGGCGGTGTGGCCTAGCAGCTAAAGTCCTCGCCTTGAATGCGCCGGGATCCCATATGGGCGCCAGTGGCCCTGCTTCCCATCCAGCTCCCTGCTTGTGGCCTGGGAAAGCAGTCGAGGACGGCCCAAAGCTTTGGGACCCTGCACCCACGTGGGAGACCCTCTCAGAAGAGGTCCCTGGCTTTGGATCGGCGCAGCACCGGCCATTGCGGTCACTTGGGGAGTGAATCATCGGACGGAAGATCTTCCTCTCTGTCTCTCCTCCTCTCTGTATATCTAACTTTGTAATAAAAATAAATAAATCTTTAAAAAAAATTTGGTGTTTTGAGGCAATAAAACCTTAATGAATAAAGTTACTACAGGTATTTTCTCCATAGCCAATGACTTAAAACAGAGTAAAAATAAGTGTATTACATTTCTCTCCCAGGGGAAGAAATATCAGGCTCCGATGTCAGTGGGTCAGGAGAGGATGATGATGATGAAGGTGAGATTGGAGAAGATGGAGAGAAAAGGAAAAAAAGGAGGGGTAAGTTTTCTTTTTATTGCTGGCTTCCTATGTCGGGCAGGGCAGTGCATGCCTTTTATTTCACCGGTTTTGGTTATGGTAGCATTTAGAACAGAAGACATATAAATAGCTGCATTTGTTTGCTCATACACTGATCTGTTTGTAACTGACACAACATATCATTTTCTGTTTTATTGCTTTTCAAAATTTAAAATATAAAGCTCTAGCAGTGTTATGCAAAGTGTAAATTTTATTTAGGGACTTTAATCCGTATTAGGAATTCAGTGGATTTTTTTTTAATTCAATGGATTTTAAAATTGACATAGTTGATGATTCAACTTTTAAATTCTTTTTTCTAAATCTACTTTCCTTCTCATCTTTCTGTGGGCATTTGTTGCAGGTTAATGAAGAGTGTGTTGTAATAGGAATGTAGACACTGAGTAGATGAGTCAGACGTATTATAGTGGCCTGACTTGCAAACCTCTTTACTCTGGATGCTTCCTTTTTTCAGAACTCTCTTCCATTAATATGGATCAGTGTTTTCAAATTGATGCATATTTGCTTATCTTGTTAAAGTTACCTCGCTGAGAATACATTCAAAACTGCTTTTAAAAGTGTGATTCCATTTTCAAAACACGGGAAAAGCATGATCTAGGAGAGTTGGCCAAATACAACTAACCACCTGTTTTTGTAAATAAAATTTACAAAAACACCCATGCTCATTTGTTTACATGCAGTCACGTGACCTGCAGAGTCTACAAGTTATCTGTTCTTTTGTATAAGGTGTTTGTCAGCCTCTCGTTTAGAGAAATGAATTTTTGTTTATACCTAGTTTTTCAGAGTAGATTATTTGTAGCAAAATCAAACTTTTAAATATAAAGAACGACCATTATGTAACACATTAAAATATTTAGTAATACATATTTCTTTTGGGCTTAGAAAATTGAATTTTTTCAGCGATTCTTTCAAAACTTTACTGTCAAACCTTCACTCAAGTAATTATATTTGATAATTTGATGTTTTGGTGGGAGACAGCATATTTGGAATGGACCAACCTGCCTATAATGAAGGATAATTTATCATTCCTGTGTTGTATAAGGCTCCATTCCTTTAATTTTCAATTTAAGTAGTTTAAATAGACTTAACGTTACCAAGTGGCTTATTTGGCTTTTATTCTGGTCATTTACATCCTTAGAATTGTTATGTTCTAGGTGAGTACTGGAGTTTGCTTGCCTGTAGTAGGTGTTCAAATTAGTACAATTTTCCCCTGTAAGGTTTGTAAAGTAGAGACTAATGGCTAGACTATAGACTTATTTTAAGGGAAAGAAAGTTTTTCTTTTTGAATGCAAAACTCGATGTCCTTTAAAATTCTTTCTCTGGAACTGAATTTTTTTCTTTGTGTGTCTGTTCATATTCTTGTTTCCTCTTTCTTTGGTTCCAGTTGGGCTCATTTCTTTGTCTTCCAGGCAGTAGCAGCAGCAGTAGTTCAGACTCCACATGTTCTGTCATAGAGAAACCTCTGGATAAGTTCTGGCCTAGTGAGTTGTAGCTCTTAAATCCTCTAACAGAGCTTTGGCTTTTCCATAACCCATGGCCTCATTTGAGAAATGCTGCAACCGCTCCCTGTCATTATTCGAAGAAAACATGTTGGACTTCTCTGTAAAATAAAGCATGTGGTGATCCCCCTCCCTCCTTCATTGCTTCCCATTGACTGTGATTGTCAAGACATGCGCTGTAGCTGATGCCTAAGACAATGGAAGAGAGATTCATGCTTTTGCAATCGAGATAATGTAAAGAGAGCTAGTAAGCTGTACCAGAGAATCGTTCTTATTACTGTTTTCTAATGTTTTGATATATTTCTACTGCTGTTCAGGATAAAGCATACGCAATAACAAATCCTGAACCTGGAACGGTACAGGTTGTATTTGGAAGTCTACCAGTATCCATTATAGCATGTCACATAATTAACATTTTATAACTAGTGTTCTACTAGCAGTGGCTTAAGATTGAAGTCTCTTAAATAAAAATGTGATGATTGAAGCCATTGAAGAGAAATTGAATAGTATTTCACTTCACATGAGCGTTTATTCCTGTTTCTAAATTACTCTATTTAAAGAAATGTTTAAAGATGTGATTTGATACTTAGAACCACAGTTTATGGTGGATCTATTTGGACTCATTTCTTATTTCCTTTTTAAACCTTAAATTGAAAAGTGTTAATGATACACACATATGTATATTTTGTTTCCAGAAAAAGAAGGGAGGTGAAGTTTTTATACCAGCCTGCAGCTTACTGTCTTTTAAAGCATTATCTGTGTACTTACTTTTTCTAAAACTAATAAAAGTAACTATTTATTGTTTAGCTTTGTAAAGGAAGAATTCCTAGATTTTTAGAAATATTTTTCTTTTGACAAATTTTAAGCAAGGTACCAAGACAATTTCAAAGGTCGCTTTTTAAAATATATGAAATTGCTTTATGCAGGTATAGTTTTGTATTGTAATACATGAAATAGGAAAAATGTCAGTAGGAGGCATGTACTTTACTTTTTAAAAATTTTACCTCAAGTCTTTAAGAGAAGTTAAATGAAAGTATGGTATGAGTTGTATTTCATTCAGTTTTTCACTGCAATTTGCATACTTCACATTGAATGTTTTTGTTGTAATGTGTTGGTGGAGCGAAAGGTGACTGTCCCCGCATGCGGTTGCTGTGTGTAACCTGTGTGTACTTGCCCTCTCACAAACTTGGAGTGGCCTTTGCTCAGGTGTCTGTTGCTTGTGTCACCAGTTGGAATTGTTATTACAGTTCTCCTTAAGAATATAGTGATATTGGGGAGAATCCCAGTACCTATGAAACTGTGACACATAATACAATGTAATTAATGACTAAAAAAAAATTATCCAATTAAAAAAAAAAGAAATTTAAAGTAATACTAGGTAAGCCAAATAAAATTTATCATAAAATAAAAAAAAAAAAAGAATATAGTGATAGATTGAATATAAGCTTATTACTGTACAGGTATACTTTATTTTATCTAGCAAACTTTTTTGTGAAAAAAGTTGTTTATTAATCAAATGGAAGAAGTCAATGTATTTGGGAAGATCTGCCATATTTATAAATTCTTCCTTGTATTTTTTACACCAAATAGTACACATCACTGTAATCTGTCTTTAGTTCAGATTTTTGTGTTGGATTTTCTTAAAGTGGGGAACACCTGTAATGTGGATTTTTATACTAGAAGAAGCATTGAATTGGTAAAATTTGGAAATGGACAGTGTGAATTTTGTTATTTTTAAGTTGCTATTTTTTTGATTGGCTTAATTTTCTGTTTTGTCCTTTTAGATAATTTTCCAGGGGCAGGTTCCCAATTCCATGTGTGCCATTAGCATAACCACGTGGTGCTGACAATTACATTTGCAGGAGTTTGGAAATCAGTGTGAACTCTTGACATAGATTTGTGATGTTAGTAAATCTTATATTTGCTTAAATCACTCTCATGTTGCATATGCTTTCTTTTTACTTGAGCTGTATTTCAGTTGTGATGTTTTGATTTATTTATATGCTTATACTATAAATGAATGCTATTATGTAGTTTTCTTTGTTTTACAAAAGAAATAATGTTTCCTTTTTTCCTCCTCATCTCTATGCATTCGCTTCCTGCTGCGATTTGCTTACTACTCCTTATTGCAAGATCAAGCAGGTTGGTGTGATTGCTTTGCACTCCACATGGTACAGTTATTCTAGAAAGAATTTTGTCATCCAAATACATTATTGTTTTTAAATTTAATACTTTTGTTTTTGCAAGGTAAGTATGCATCTTGCAGTTACATTTTTTTCAATTTCAGTGGGTTTTTTTTTTTGGAAGAGTTGTTTATTTTTATTGGAAAGGCAGATTTATAGAAATAAGAAGACACAGAGAGAAAGATCTTCCACCCACTGATTCACCACCAGATGGCCAACATGGCCAGAGCTGAGCTGATCCAAAGCCATGGAACTTGTAATGGCTCTCCCACACAGGTGCAGGCTCCCAAGGCCTTGAGCCATCCTCCATTGGATGGAAAATAGAGCAAGCAAGACTCGAACCTGTACCCATATGGGATTTCAGCATTTGCAGGGGGAGGATTAACCAATCAAGCCATTGCAACAAACCCTAGTTATTGCTGTTGTTTTAAGAACTTCTTCTTTTCATAAATTCGTACAAATTCAAGCCAGATTTTGACGATACCAAAGTGAATGATTTCATACTTAAACATTTTTTCCTGAAGCCGAGAGTCAAATTCCTAATTGCCTGCACCCGTGGGTTCCTTTTTTGTTTTTTAAAAATCTGTTTATTTTTACTGAAAAGACAGCTTTACAGAGAGAGAAATCTTCCATCTGCTGGTTCACTCCCCAGATAGCCACAGTGGCTGGGGCTAAGCTGGTCTGAAGCCAGGAGCCTGGAGCTTTTTCCTTTTTTAATATTTAGAAAATGTTTATAAAGTGACTTTTATTGACGCTACAATTTTAAGTACCTGGTTAGAAGAGTTGGTGTATAGTCACAAAAAATATTATTTGAAAAGAAATACAATGATTTTTCAAACTGATTCTGGCTGCAGTAATGTGTTAAAAGATTAGCCTTTTGTAACTAACCCTAAATGCATTTACATGATCATTATGAAGCTGTTAATAATAATAATAAAATTAAAATGAGGTTAACAAAAAACAGAAAATTGATTAAAAAAAAGAATAACAAAATTAAAAAAAATTTTATCTGAGGGCCCTAGCTCAGTGGCTAGATCTTCACCTTGCATATGTCGTCATCCAGTATGGATGTCAGTTCATGTCCCAGATGCTCCACTTCCCGTGCCCTTCTCTGCTAGTGACCTGGGAGAACAGTGGAGGACGGCCAAAAGCCTTGGGACTCTGTGCCTACGTGGAAGGCAGAAAAAACTTCTGGCTTCGGATCATCTCAGCTCTGTCCATTGCAGCCATTTAGGGAAGATCTTTCTGTGAATCTACCTTTCCAATAAAAATAAATAGATCTTTAAAAAAAAGTTACCTGAATGGCTTTGAATTACTAAATCACCTAATGTTAATTCATCAACAAGCATGTGCTTTTGTGTTTCTGTGTACAAAAATCTTTTCCTTTTATTGTCTCCTAATAGTGTTCGAAGCTTTTTAACTCGTAACAAAACAATTAGAAACCTAAAAATTCTTGGTTTTATAGTTGGTCAGATAATTTCCTCTATACCATTAATATCTATGTTATCGTATATACATTTGAAAATATTTTCTGTACATATTTGTAATTGTGAGACAAAAAGGAAATAGTTTTTAAATTTCATGAATTTTCTCTCCACACACAACCACATACTTTCCTCCCTAAAATTTCTTCTCCCTAAATTTTCAAGAAATGGTAATATTAATCAGAAAACCTTCCTAGGAATTCATTGGGAATAGAAGTTAAATAACTAGATTCCTAATTGTATCAGATGACTTGATACAGGTCACCGTGCCAAACAGACCAGCAGAGCTGGGTTTGTAGTTTGACTTTTGGAATGCAATGAATCACACCATACCAGAGCATGAATTTGGATCAGTGCTTTTATTTTTCCTTTTATTTAATTTGTTTTGTGGCTTAGATTTGCTTTGGACTTACACTACTATAGAGATGAAGGATAATATAGTTTAAACTCTTGAAATGTTTAAAATATATTTTTGTCCTGGAGTTGAAACCTTTGCATCATTCTCTTTCTTGTGATTCTTGGAAGAAGCCTTTCAGTTGTGTATCTCCATCATAATTATTTTTTAATTCTTTTTCCTTACAAGCAAGAAGAATTGGATTCTGGGTGGAGACATTAGCAGTGTATAAACTCTCCTGGTTTATGTTCCTCTGTGGTCCTTTGGGAAGGAAGGAAGTTAAGAATGAAACAGCTTTCAGGAAAGCCTCAGACCAGTTCTGTGAAAAGTTTAGTTTTCTGGAGGAATGTATGTTTCTAAGAAATTGTATCACCAGAAATGAATAGTCTTTGATTCAGTTTCATAGCTAGTTTATTAACCAATTTTCATTTTTCTTGAGTTTCAAGATTTTGAAATTTATCAAAAACTTTTATCAACCACCTGTTAGATATATGAAGAACATGTTATAACCAAAGTAATCCATTGGAAGCTGTAATCCAGATTTTTAAAATTTAGTAGTATTTTTAACTTTATTTTGATATTTGGCATATTTAATCTGACTTAGGAAAGACATAGGCTCCTGGCATAATTACAGGATTATGATGTGGGATGATAGCTTACTAACTGTAAACTGTCTGGACAATGCTAGGTAAATGTTACATCATTAATATATAATTTATTCTTTCTTGCATAGTTTGAAACAAAAAAATTTTAATTACATTAAAAATTTTTAGGAAAATCTAAAAAAAAATGAATTTATTTTATGAATATGTATTTTTTATTTTGTATTTATATGTATCATTTAATATGTTTTATATGGTTTTAGGGAAGATAATTTTGAGAAGCCACCTGATTTTGTGCTTAGTTATCAAGAAAAAGTAAATGAAGAACCTGTTGGCTTTTTAAAAATGTTGAGGAACACAAATATTTGCTTTATGTGTTTGTTCTTTTCTGCTCATCTGTTTTGCTTGTCTTTCACATACTTTTTTCTTAGTTATCATTGCACAGTTAAATAATAGCTTGGATGTAACAATGAGTTTAAAAGTTGTTCTATAAACATAATAAATAGAAATGAAAAATATTATTGGTTTGATTTCTTTAGAATGTTAATACTTGGTTTTGTGTACCTGAGTAGTAAGGCAGTTCTGAAGACAGTTCCTGAGTCTAAAGTAGTGACTTGTGTTAGTGATTATTGCAATTGAATGACTCAAATAGGTAAAAAGAAAGTTTCCCCAGATAAGATGGTTGAAATGCAAGCAAAAATCGATGAGGAGAGAAAAGCACTTGAGACAAAGCTTGATATGGAAGAAGAAGAAAGAAACAAGGCTAGAGCTGAATTAGAGAAACGGGAGAAAGATCTTCTTAAAGCCCAGTGAGTATTAGTAAATTAAGATGTGTTTGTGAGCTTAATTTTTAATGGTTTTCATAGGATGTATAGCCGTAAAATTGAATAGCAATTGAAAAATTTATTTTTACCTGCAGTATTAATGTGTTATATAGAAGATCACATTATATGTGGTATATTTTCTTTCTTTTTTTAAAATTTATTGATTTATTTGAAAAGCAGAGTTACTGAGAGGGTGGGGGAGAGGCAAAGAGAGTGATCTTCCATTTGTTGGTTCACCACCAAAATGGCAGTAGGTTGAAGCCAAGTGCCAGGAGCTTCTTCCAGGTCTCCCATGTGGGTGCAGAGTCCCAAGCACTTGGACCATTCTGTGCTGCTTTCCCTGCACCAGTTGAGGAGCCAAGAGACAAACTGGCACTGATCTGGGATGCCAGCATCACAGGCAGCAGCTCAGTACACTACACCCCAGTGCTGGCCTAATATGTGATGTATTTCAATGTTAGGTGTGTTTTCATGATTTCAAATCTGTGTGAAAGTAAAAGAAATTGTATAATTGGATCATATCATGAATTAACACTACCCAATGGTATAATTTGGTAAAGATGTTACATAATTGTATTTATGTTTTGAGATTGTAGTTCAAAATCTTGTTGAATTTTGGGACTGATGATATCCCAAAAACAGTATATGATTTTTTTATATAAAACATTCTTTTTAAAAAGACCTACATATTTATTTTACTTGAAAGAGTTACAAAGAGATAGAGGGAGAGACAGAGCAAGAGATCGTCCATTGACTGATTCGCTCCCCAATGACTGCAACAGCCAGCGCTCCAAAGCTGGGAGCCAGGAATTTCTTTGGTTTTCCATTGTGGGTACAGGAGCCCAAGAACTTGGGCCATCTTCCACTTCTTTATGAGGCCATAAACAGGAGCTGGATTGGAAGTGGAGCAGCCAGGACATGAACCAGCATTCATATGGGATGCCGTTGTTGCCAGTGCAAGATTAGCCTACTGTGCCTCTATGCCAGCCCCTTATTTATTTATTTTTGAAAGAGAGAGAAAGATCTTCACTTCTTTGTTATCTCCCCAGATGATCACAGTGGCTAGCACTGGGCCAGGCTGAAGCCAGGATCCGGGAGTCTCATCCTGGTCTCCCATGTGGGTGTCAGAGATCCTAGCAGTTGGATCATCAATGCTTTTTCCAGCCTATTAGAAGGTAGCTGGATTGGGAACTGAGCAACCACAACACCAGTTGGTTTCTCATATGGGATGCCTGCATCACAGGTGTAACTGTTACCTGCCTATACCACAATACTGGCCCTGAAAATATTCTTATTTTAATGAGCAGACAAGAGCATCAATCTTTGCTGGAAAAATTGTCTGCACTGGAAAAAAAGGTCATTGTTGGTGGTGTTGATTTGTTGGCTAAAGCTGAGGAGCAAGAAAAACTTCTTGAAGAATCTAACATGGAATTGGAAGAAAGAAGGAAAAGAGCAGAGCAGCTTCGCAAAGAACTTGAGGAAAAAGAAGTAATGTGACTTTTTTGTTCTTAGTTTAATACTTTGCTTAAGTTATTTAACTTTTCAATTAAAATATAGATAGTTGTAATCTTAATAAATTTTAAAGCCAATTTGTGGATTACTTTGGTGTTAATAAGTATATCATTTGTCAAATAACTAAATTGTGTTTTCACAAAAAATTCTGAAGATTACCATTTTGTGTCATAGCAAGAACGCTTGGATATTGAAGAAAAATACACCAGTTTGCAAGAAGAAGCACAGGGAAAGACCAAGAAGTTAAAGAAAGTGTGGACAATGCTGATGGCTGCAAAGTCAGAGGTTGGTCTCTTAGGAATTACTCATGGGGCAGTTGTTTAACCTCATGCCACATTAGGGTGCCTGACTCCAGGTTCTGCTGTTGCTGATCTGGGAGGCAGCAGCTGGAGCTCAGGAAACTGGGTTCCTGACACTCAGGGGAGAAGCGGGAGTTGGATTCCAGCCCAGCCCAGTGCTGCCACTGCAGCGTCGGGCAGTGAGCCAGGGAAGGGAGTGTGCTCTCACTCTTGCACTTACTCTGTCTATCTTTCTCACTTTTCTGCCTCTGAAAGGGGAAAAAAATTACCCGAAAATAGAATTCTGAAGTTTAAAAAGGTTTTTATTTTTACAGATTTATTTATTGTGGTATATAGCTGGCAGAGCTACTGTCTGAAATGTCAGCATCCCATATGGACACTGGTGCAAGGTCTGCTGCTCAATTTTCTGTCTGATTCTGTGCTGATGGCCTGGGAAAAGTGACAGATGATGGGCCAAGTGTAGTAACTAGGGCTCAAAGCAGCACACATGTGGGATGGCGGCACCACAGGCCATGGCTCAACTCACTACACCACCGTGCCAGCCGCGTTTTCTTTTTCTGTCTTTCTCTTCTTCTTTTTTTTAAAAATTTGTCATGGAAATAGCTTTCCCTTTTTTAAAAAAAATTTAATTAGATGATGGTTACGTAGTTGATCAGGGGTGGGGGGAGAAGACAGGGTCCAGGAAAAGTGGGTGTGATTATCACTTCTGAGTCTTCTATTTCTTCTTTGTGTTTGTGGGGTGAAGGGGAAAGATAATGGGAGAAGCCATCCATACCCAGCCTCCCAACCGCCCCATACCCGGGGATGGGGAACGGCCATCCGATATCAGCCCAGGGTCCCAGTGTGGCACACCAAAGTGGTTTTGGTAGTTCCGAAATGCTGTCGATCTCGCTGATCCATAGAACAGGAATCCCTTCCAAAGTCCATTGGCTGACATAGTTGACCTTAGAGTCTCCATTTGCCCAGATTTCTGCTGTCATCATTTGGCTAGGGCAGTTGTCCAATTTGTTCTGTCCTCCTTCCTCTGCTGTGGTACCAGATATCCTCTGCAGGCCCCCGTGGGCTGCCATATCCTCTGTGTGCGTCAGGGCCTGCCATCCACTACTTTGTCTTTTCCACGGAGGACATAACTAATTCTCATAACTGGGCCCACCAACCTGGACCCGCTGGATCCTCTGCCCCGCCACCCCATTTTCTAACCGTAATTTTGTTAAAAGAATTGAGTAAGGTCTCACAAAGCTTCTTGAATCAGTTTCCTCAGTTGTCACGTGTAACTGTTTTATGCTTAGTATCTTGTTTGTTCATGTATTTTCACGAATTTTCTTGTAGATGGCTGATCTCCAACAAGAACATCAGAGGGAAATTGAAGGCCTGTTGGAGAATATTCGACAACTTAGCCGAGAGCTTCGACTTCAGATGCTTATTATTGATAATTTTATACCTCAGGATTATCAGGTACGTGGAAAATTCTCTGACCTAGATTATAGGGGTTAACTACAGTTAAGAAACAAAGAAATAGGGGGGTCAACTTGGTGGCGTCATAGGCTAATCCTCTTCCTGCAGGTGCCAGCATTTAATTTAGGTGCCAGTTGGTGTCCTGACTGCTCCACTTCCTATCCAACTCAGCAAACGGAAGACCTTTCTCTGTCCTTTCTCTGGAAAAATCTGCCTTTCAAATAAAAATTTTAAAAAGCAGGAAGTATAATATTCTAAGTTCACTGATGCTAAATATTTATATTTCACAGTTGGCTGTAAAATTTTCTAGAATCCCATCACATTTTATTTTAGTTGTTGATTTTTTGAATATGACTCTGAGTATCTAAGTGTCTAAAAAAGAATTTCTTAGCTGTTTGGAAGAACTGAGATTCATGTCAGTTCAGTTCATATGTCATCATGTCATTCATCATCATGTCATGTCATTGTCATGTCATTCATGTCATCATTCATCATCATGTCATCATTCATCATCATGTCATCATTCATGTCAGTCCTGTTCATCAGTTGAGCATCCTTTATCATGCAAGTAGAATAAATCGAACCCTTGCATTAATTCTCCCTGCTTCTGGAGGTTATTTCTTTTGCTTTCTGTGGTAAAATACACATCACAGGCCTGGTGTGGATTCCTCACCTTGAATGTACCAGGATCCCTTATGGATGCTGGTTTTTATCCCAGCTGCTTCACTTCCCATCCAGCTCCCTGCTTGTGGCCTGGGAAAGCAGTTGAGGACAGTCCAAAGCCTTGGGACCTTGCACCTGCATGGAAGACCTGGAGGAGGCTCCTGGTTTCACATAGGCTCAGTTCTGGCTGTTGTGACCACTTGGGGAGTGAACCAGCAGATGAAAGATCTTTGTCTCTGTCTCTCCTTCTCTCTATAAATCTGACTTTCCAATAAAAACAGAGAAGTGTTAAAAAAAATACACGTGACATTGAAGTTTGCCATTTTAACTGTTTGTCTAATTCAGTGTGAATACATTCACATGATTGTGCAGCAGCTATCATCCATCTCAGATGTTATGAATAGCAGTATAACTTGTAAATCTTTTTTTAGTTTTTCATTTTTGATGATTTTTGCATAGTTGATTAGGGTGGTAAGGGTCAAAGGCTATAGGAAAGTTGGTGAGGTCACCATTTCTACATTATCTTTTTTTCCTTCCTGTATTTGGGGGAAGTGGAGAGATAAGGAGAGAAACCACGCCCAACGTCCCAAATGCTTCTGCACCCTGGGATGGAGGACAGCCACCCGACACCTCCCTAGAGTCTCCAGTGTGGGGCATGCTCTGAGGGTCCTGCTCAAGAGGTTTCAGTAGTTCAACAGTTCTGAATTACTGCTGATCTTGCTACTCTAAGCATGATGAAATCTCTCCAGAATCCACTGGTTGACATAGTCCACCTGAGAGTCTCCATTGGCCCAGATATTTACTGCTAAAACTTGGCTGAGCTAGTTGATCAATTTGTTCTGTCCTTCATCCTCTGTTATGGTACCAGGTGTTCTCTGTAGCCTGTAATGTACTGCCATGTCCTCCATGTGCACCTGGATATGCTGGCCACTGCTCTGTCTAAGCCACTGAGGAGGCCCATGTCTGACATATGCACTGCACGATCAGACTGTGGAACCTGCAATTCTCTCCATGGTTGGGGTTCTGAGTTCAGCGATTCAGTTGGGGGAATCCCCAAAGAAACTTCATCTGCGGTGATTGCAGACCTGATTCTTGTGTGTGCTTGGCAGTTCAGGATCCAATACAGTCTGTTGCCCCAGTCGGCCCCAGCTGGTGTTTGCAGTTGATGGGTCAGTTGTGTCTTTAGTCCTATCTCCTATGCAAACCAGTGGGTTTTGCAGTCCAGCCCAATCCTGCCCATCACAAACTTGGCCTTCGCATACGCCAGAGGGATCAGCAGGCCTGCCCCCTGCCCTGGTTCCTGTGCTTAGCAGCATGAAAAATCTTTTTTTTGTTTTAAAACATATTTTTATTGCATTTCATTTTTTAAATTAATTACATTGCATTATGTGATACATTTTTTATGCACTGGGATTCCCCCCCGCCCCTCCCCATACCCTCCCCCCACGGCGGATTGCTCCACCTTGTTGCATTTCCATAGTTCAAATTCATTTGACATTCTTTCATTGGAGGTATTTACCAAGCATAAAGTCCAGCATCTTATTGTCCTGTTAAGTTCAATGGTTTCTTGGTGAGACCATCTCTGGTCTGAAGGTAGAGCCGGCAGAGTATCATCCCAATCAATTAAAAGCCCCAACATAATATTTCCAACCATTTACAACATTGTGGCATTAATTAACATGGTGTTGATTAACCAATATGTTAATAGGAAAATGCAGGTTCTCAATCACAACCTGTGACTTCTTCATAGACATTTCAATTTTGGTTTACATTCAGCCATGTTCTATATGCCTTAAAATGGCTTAGATTGCTATTCAGCTGTCTCATGCCTATTTTAATTTTAGTCTTTAGCATTTTATAGCATTGAAGCACGTTTTCGCTGAACCTGGCTGTTTTTCAGGTGGTCTAACTCTATAATTCTAACAGGATATATGTCAACAGTTTAGGTGAGCATGTTTAGGAGGGGTGTGCAGAGAAATCTTCCATACCCCAGTGAGGAGTAACTAATCTTTGTGCCCCACCCAGTGAGGTATAAGTGTATCCCCGCTGACCGTTTCCTGTCTGTTTCTAAGCTTTCTTTGTTGTTCTCTGTCTATCTATTCTAGTTTTGTTTGTTTTGAGAGGTTTCTGGAGCGCTCCTGATGGTTATTACGGGAGGGGGTGGGGACCCAAAATTGGAATCAGACGAGGACCAGAGAAAACTCCTCTCCCTAGTCCTGAAGGAAGTTTACTGTTCTGTTTCTGCGGACCGCTCAGGGATCCTGGTTGTTGTTCCAATGACCTTGGATCCTGCAAGGCAGGATTTGGGCTTCTTCCATCCCATGTGGTAGATCCAGTTGGGGGTGGGTGACCTCAGAGTTCTTGGTCTCCGAAGGCACTCCATTTCCCTGTGGTCTCCTTGGCAGTAGGGATGTAGTCCTCGGTGCTCATACTGATAGTCCTTGGTGAGGATCTAGGAGTCTTTAGGTTTGGGATAAAAGCCTTCTCCTGTCCGCCTGCTCCATTCTGGGGACCCCTCCCTGCTCTATGCGTATGACCTCCTGTTAAGAGGTTATTAGGATTACTCCTGATTCCCCCATTTGCCTTTGTAGTTTTGCTATTGTCTAATGCTAATTCGAGTCTGTTGTCTATGAGTTATCAGTTATGATCCTGATAGGTTATATTTCCCGTCTTCCTCACATCTTCTAGGGTGATGTAAGATTTCTCTGCTCTCCCTCCGCATTTCCAAGTATCATGGGGTCTTACAAGTACATTAGGTTTTACAATTCTTTGATGTAGATCATAAGCAATCTGCCTCATATCATTGGTTACTTCACAATATCTTATTGCATGAGATACAGGCTGTTTGGGGTTGAGATAATACCGTTTTTCGGATTGACATCATTTCATAACAGCCACATTGATCACAATAACAACAACAACAACATCAACAACAAATTGTAGCACCCTGCTAAAATAATGTGCCACTGAGTAAGCAACACATGCTTAACTAAAAAGAAACACAGAAGTCTTTTGGGAAATGTGATGCCATCATATACTTCATGAGCACTGGATGAATTCTACTAGAGAATAGAGATTATTTGGAAGCAAACAAGCTGACATAAAAACATCAAAACATATGAGATACAGCCAAAAGAGCAAACAGACAATCACCGGAAAAAAAAAAAAAAACCAGTATAGATTGGACTGTTGGAGTTACACTTTCCATGTTGGCCTCCTTATATGAGAGAGAATATATGGTATTTGTTCTTTTGTGATTGACTCGTTTCACTGAGCATAATGGCTTCTAGTTGGAACCACCTGGTTTTAAATAGAATAATATCATTCTTCTTAATAGCTGAATAATAAATTAAAAAAATGTCTTTCTGGTACATTTTAATATGCTTTAATAAAATGATTTTTAAAAAACTATTTTAAATCTTACTGTAACTTGAAGAAGTATGTCTGAAAATAGGCTTTAAGGGTGTTTTTTTTTTTTTTTTTTTTGCTTTGTTTTGTTTTGTTGAGTTGCGTTGTGTTGTGTTGTTTTTGCTTTGAACCCCAGGTACGTGAAATGCATCCTGGATTTGTGGTCACTTTCTTTCTGGGTCCTTGGAGGGCCTGCTTGTATTGAGTGTTTTATTTTGAGCTGATTATCCCCAAAACAAAAGCTGGGGCCTTGTTGGTGACTTCGCTGCTACCAAATGGTCTCCCCCACCCTGTTCCTTCTCTTTGCTGCACTCCTCACCCTGTTCCTGTTGTTTTTTTATATAAAACTTAATGATAGCTACATCTAAGAAATGTGCATTTAAAGATTCATTTTTGAAAAGTACCATGCAATATCTATTTTGAGATGTAACATTTTTAAGAATGATGTATTTGTTTATTTAAAATATGCCATGACAGAGAGGGAGAGCTCTTCCATGAGCTCAGTCACCATCTGAATGTCTGACAGCTGAGCCTGGGCCAGCCCAGCAGACTCCCTTGTTGCATCAGGGACCCAAGCACTTTCCATATGCGTTAGTAGGAAGCTAGATTAGATGTGGAGTGGCTGGGATCGAGCTGGAACTCTGATATGGGATGCAGGCATCCCAAGTGTCGACTTAGCCTGCTTTGCCACAATGCTGTCCTAAGACTTAACATTTTTTTAAAAGGTGGACTATGTTAGCCAGTGAATTCTGGAGAGATTTCATTGTGCTTAGAATGGTGAGATTGGCAGCAATTCAGAACTGTTGAACTATCAAAACCACTTGAGCAGTGCCTTCGGAATGTGCCCCACATTGGGGACCTGGGACGGGTGGGAGGCTTAGTGTGGCTTCTCTCTTTATCTTCCCTCTTACCCCAGATACAGGAAAAAAAAAAGAGAGAGAGAGAATGTGGAAACAGTGGTCTTACTCACTTTCCTGTAGCCCTTGATGCTTTGTGCCCTAATCAACTGTATGAAGATTATCAAAATAAAATAATTTAAAAAAATCATAAAGTAAAATTTTTTTTTTTAATTTGAAAGGCACAAATCAGAGGAGAGGGAGAGACAGAGATCTTTCATCCACTGGTTTGCTGCCCAAATAACTGCAATAGCTGGGACTGGGTCAGTCTGAAACCTGGAGCCACAAGCTTCCTTTAGGTCTTCCCCAAGGGTGCTGGGGCCCAGCATTTGGGCTGTCCTTTGCAGCTTTTGTAGGCATGTTGGAAGGGAGCTGTATTGGAATAGAACAGCTGGGATTTAAATAGGCTCATATAGGATACCAGTGGTGCAGACAGCAACCCAACATCATTATACCACAATGCTTAGTATTTTAAAAAATACTATTTATGAGACAGACACACCCAGAGAAGGAACAGGCACTCCCATCCACACTGATTCACTTCCCAGATACCTGTAATTACTCAGTCTAAACAAGACCTGAAACTGGTACCCAGGAGCACCCAGGACTCTCAGTTGTGGAAACCCAATGGCTTGAGCCTACACCCCAACCCCCACAAGCATCTGTGCCAGTGGGAAGCTCGAGTGATGAGCCGGAATTGGGTAGTGAAACCACCTGCTTCAGTGTGAAACATGGACATCTTGCCTACTAGGCAAAATGCCTGATCCAAGTTTTGACTTGTTATTTAACATTACTAAATGCTTAGTTTCATTACTAAAAATTTAGTTGAGACGATTTTTTACTCTTTTTAAAGGAAATGATTGAAAATTATGTCCATTGGAATGAAGACATTGGAGAATGGCAGCTGGTAAGTGTTCCTTCTTGCATGAAGTTCTGCTGGAGTCCTTGCTGCGAGCTGAGCACAGTGCTGACGGCTGTGGAGATGAGATGGCCATGGTGTGAAGCCGATGAGACCCAGGAGTGTGGGTGGGAGGTTTTTCTAACTGGCCATACCTTCATAGCATGCCGCAGAAGTAGAATAGGCCAAGGACTAAGTGGACTGAATGGTTTTTGGGTCCCTTTTCATTCCAGCATTCAAATCATGCCTTACTAGTGTAGTCTCAGAGGATCTCCCCCTGAATTACCTAGTTCATAGTGTTGATTACTATTTATGACTTGTTTTCCCCTCTGCTTTTCTTTTTTGAGAAATGTGTCGCCTACACAGGAAATAACATGAGGAAGCAAACTCCAGTACCTGATAAAAAGGAGAAAGATGTAAGATAACTTTTTGAAAAATGTATTTTTAAAAAATATAATGGTTGCTTTTTAATAGAAATGGGTCCCTAAATTATTATTAATCTTCTTTATCTGTTAATAAACTGTACTTAGAAATGAGCTAATCTTCGGAAATTGCCGGAGTCCAGCTCCAGCTGAGTCCGGAACTCGGGAAGGGTGCGTGGATGAGGCGTGAAGAGAAAAAGAAAGGAGACGGACCACCAGATTCCTTGATCGTAGTGGACTAAGCGAGAAAGCTGTCCGCTTTATTTATACAGAAGCAGTACAAAGTTTTTTCTTAGGGGCATATTGACATAGCTTCAGGGGGGCACAATTTACAACTTTTTGAGAAATGATTGAGGAAGGATTCCACATTCCTTGCTTATCTTGGCTTGCCAGTCTTTATCTGCTCTCCTCAGGTCTGGGCTATAACCTAGGCGCCATCTGTGTCAACCAGACCCCTACCTTGAATTACGTATGAGTTAAAAGGACTGGGGCCTTGGTCTATGGGGATCGGGGTTATTGACATTAGTTGGCCATAGGTATATAAGCTCACACAGTTTGTTAACCAAACAAGTAAAGCAAGGGTAAAAACGGCGGAAAGAATTGCAGTTAGCAATGAGTGAGTGTTTCCAAAGACAGTTCTACAAATTGTTTCAGTATTAGACAAGGCATTATCCATTCCAACATTGCAACCAAGAGTTTCTCAGTAGACAACACGTCTTATGCAGTAATACACTCCTAATACAATTCTTATTCTACAACTTATCTATCACTAGATGGGAGAAATACACCAAGAGAGAAAAAACATGAAGATCTAAGAGAAAAAGTTATAAACATTACATTCCTCTACAACTGCAGGCTCTACAACTTCATAAGTGATCAAACAATAATCAAAAATATATCTTTATGATATTAGTGAAATCACCCTGTATTTAATCTAGCTAAAATTTTATGAAAACAACTAAAACAACTACATTTTCTATATTCTAAAGAATTGCAAGGACAGGCTAACCTTTAAGACCACAGTAACTATATTTTTTGCCTTAGCAGGATAGGCTTCAGAGTTACAGTAGTTATATTCTTCGTCATAGCAGAATGGCCTTTAGGGTCACAGTAACTATATTCTTTGTCATAGCAGAATGACCTTTAGGGTCACAGTAACAGGATAACTTTTAGGGTTCCTCTTATCAAGCCATTCCCCAGAAAGCATGCTAAATATCTGGGCCAGATTTTATGGCAATGGGTAAACAGCACAGACTTAATTATACTCCTGTGTGTAGTAAAAGGCCCACTCACCAGGACATCCTCAGTAACATTAACTCTTAAGCTCATGTTGGTTGTAAAAGCCATCTCACAGGGGCAGACAATGCCTCAATAGATTACAAAATTCTTAGTGGGGTGGTTGAGTGCCCATGCGAAGGGGAGTGAAAACTGCGTCAAGGTGGTCAGAGATGAATCCACTTAGCCCTGCTAAGCAGCTGGTAGCTCCCCGGGCCCTGCCAGTCAGGGAGCTGTTCTCTTCACACCTTCGTGTTATTCACACCTACTGCATGGACTCCATCAGGAAATAGTTATTTTAAGGTTAGTCACGATGGCAGATTTATCATTTCTGTCAGAAGAGGGACATATATTCATTCTTTGCAGTCCTGTTTATCCACCTTTCCAGGTCATGGGGCTTTGGCTAGAAAGTTGAATGAGTCTTCTTTCTTAAAACTGGTTCTGGTTATAGGTCTCCAAAAAGAGGGAGTGACTTTATGGAAAAGAGCAGCAACTTTTCTCTGCATTTAAGGAAACGTATAGTGTGTCAGGGCTTCTTATTCACCACACTCTTGTTGCACGCATTTACATTTTTACTTTTAAGACTTGTTTGTTTACTTAAAGGGCAGAGTGGTAAAGAGTGAGATGAGGCAGGAGAGAAAGGAGACAGGAAGGGTGGAGAAAATCTTCCATCTGCTGGTTCACTCCCCAGTGTGTGTGACAGCTGAGACTAGACTAGACCGAAGCCGAGAGCACCAAGCTCCATCCAGCTCTCCCACGTGGGTAGGATGGTCCAAAATGCTTGACCCGTCATCTGCTGCCTCCTAGGCAGCAGCAGGGAGCTGGATCTGAAGTGTGAAGAAGACAGGGCTAAAGCCAGTATGGGTTGCACATGTCCCAAGTGGAGGCTTTATGCATTGTGCCCCAATTCTCATGCTTGCTGAACATTTTATAGGAATTGGGATTTGAAGATGTCTTTAGACTTTTGCTAGATTTTGCTTCCTGTGTGGTATTTCTAGGAATTTTCCCCAAATTTGCCCCCCAAATCTGGTGTATCTCCTTCCTGTAAGAGTAAGAGTGACTCGTTTGCTTTTTTCATTTAGCCCTTTGAAGTGGACCTTTCCCATGTGTATCTTGCCTATACCGAGGAGAGCCTGCGTCAGTCCTTGATGAAATTAGAAAGGCCACGGACATCAAAGGGCAAAGCAAGGCCGAAGACGGGGAGGAGGTGAGCACTGCCCTTACACTCCATGCAACGGGGGCTGTGATGTATCCTTAAAGTTATAATATACTTAGCATGATAAATATTTTGGCTAATATATGAAAATCAGATTCCATATAAAATTATGGTTAATTAATTTGGCTAGCCGCTTCCATCCTCTTGAGTAGTATGATTTATTTTCAGTTTGCTCTGTTCTTTCCAAATGTATAGATCGCCTTCCTGCTTATTTAATTCCTAAATTTCTTAATTGTTCTAGTGAGATAGCAGTTAGTTTGTCTGATTAGTCTCTCAAGGTATTGTACCCCACCGAGTAGCTTTCCTGTCAGAAGCATTACCCCAGAAAATGGATTTCTTGAGCCAACTTCGTTGGCACTCTTTCCTGTTCCTTTAGGCACTGGCCCTGACCTTGGGGTAGTATCTGTGTATCATGTAGACCCAGAGAAATCAAACTGTAGGAACCCTGGGGTGGAGCTTGCTTTCTTCCCTCGCTTTTCTGTACCAAGGGATGTTCAGGATATTCCATATGATTCTAGCACTTTGGAATTCCTGAAATGATAGAAAATAATGAGCTACTTTGACTCTGGGACTCTGGGTTACTTGCAGAAAGAAGTTGTATGTTCTTAATATATGTATTGTATCACGTCATAGGCACAACCTAACACTTTAGGGGATAATGGAACTTGGAGTCAATTACATATTGAAAGTATACACAGTTTTGCATTATCTTTAGCATTTAGGTTAGGGTTACAAACTTTGATATGTACCTTAAACAAGAGATGATGAAGGGATTCACATCTGGCAACCAAGTTACCCTCTGCCCAGCCCTTTGCAGCTCTGGTGTAATGGTGTGGGGTGCTGTCCTCCTGTACCTGGGAAAGTCTCAGACGTGTGTGACCTTAGCCTCTCTCTGGACTGACTCTGGCCACCCTGTGTTTGCTGCTACCTAGTATGTTTGTTTCCATCCTCTAAGCAAGCATTCATACTTTGCTTTTCTCTTCTCCAAACAGAAAGCGTTCTTCAAAGCCTGAAACTGTGATTGATTCTTTGCTACAGTAAATATTATAGAGTTAAAGTCACAATAAAAACTAATGATATTCTCATGGCTGGACAAAATCTTTAATTAAAACGTTGAAGACATCTGTGTAATTCCAAACAGCGGAAGCTGTAAATCGTGATGTAAGACTGGAAATCATAACCCAGTGAATGATGTTTGCGTATATATTAAGTTAATGTAACATACTGAAACCGTACACCTTGTGATTGTTGACGTTGCACACCCCCTTGGTTGTATTGTGCGGGGAGCCTGGGGGCACTTTGTGCTGTGGAGACTGGCAGTTTAGAGGTGTATATAAATCTGCTGGTAATTTGCTCAACTACTGTATATGTAGATAACCAGAATTTCAGAGCAGTTAGGAAGTATGCCCTATTTTGCACATGGAAAGTAGCAGACTGACTTGCCCTGTGTCATGATATTACATGTGAATGTCGGGGCTGCACAGCTGAGAAATGACTCTGTCCTCAAACTAACCTGCCCAGGCTGCTTCAGGAAGTCCCGATTTTTACCCGAATGTTTAATTGTATCTTAAATATAATTGGTCTTAGTGATCTGTAGAGAATTTTATGTTTCAACAGTCAATATTTGCAAGTGTACATTTTTTGAAAAGGTGAAAATGTGTTTCATCTAGACTTTTTGCCAGTTTGAATTTAACTATACTTCCTTGGTTTCTCTGATTTTATGTTCTCTTGAAACAGTGAATTGTACCTAAGAGAGGTGTAGAACACTAGGAAGCATTAGTCCTAGCCGCTTGTGTTTTTAAAGCTTCACTTTGAAGTGTGGCCTATGGCTGTTTTCTTTGTCTGGTTCTAAATTTTGGTGGAAATGAGTCGTGTCTTCCAACTGAAAAAGGTCCCCATTTTCCAGAAAATGCAACCAAGCAAAAATAGTATCTTTTAATATTTGAAACACTATTTTATTTTTCTTTATACTTTATAAAAACTAAATTTTCTTTTAATTTCTTCTGTTGGTTAATGCAGTTAAACAATATTCCTCTAAAAATAAAAATCATGTGTTATAGTAAAATAAGTTGTAAAGATAGAATTACTTGTTCTTTTGTTGACCGGTTACAGCGTTTTTAGGTTTTTTGAAGCTTACGGTACTCCTGAGCTACTTTATGCATCTTTTGTGGGTTTTAAAATTACATGAGGAAAGGTGGGCATTGTGGGGCTGTGGTTTAAACCACTAACGTAGACGCCTGCACCATGTCGGAGTGATGCCTTGAATCCTGGCTGCCACCTACATGGGAGACTTGGATGAAGTTCCTGGCTCTAGGCCTTGGCCTGGCCCCGCCCTGGCTCTTTTGGGTATTTGGGAAATTAATCAGTGATTGGGAAGAGATCTGTCTCTCTCACTCTTCCCTCTGCCTTTACAATAAATACAAAAATAATAATATGTAACTAGCTTTGGAATACATTGGTTGCAAAGGTTTTAAACTTTACAATTAGTATTTCTAAAATATATCTCGTCAGTTTGGTTAACTGTTGGATTATAATTACTGATGGTGATATAAAGTTTGGGGGAGGGCATGAAAGTGGACGATGATGAAGTGATGATGGAAGTGTCCATACATTTGAAGTCATGTTGAGAAGTGGAGCGCTGACTGGCCTGTGGATGGTAAGTGTTTTCTGTCGTGGGAGTTGGGTTTCACTGGTGGCATCTTCTTTGTGGTGTGGGGTAGTTGGGAGTAGTTGTTACTAACTTGTTACTGTGAAGACTTGGGGTGAACATGTGTCTTTTAACAGTTTTGTGGTGCAGAATAGCTTGATAAATGTAAAGTGTGTTGGTAGTGTGCCTGTAACAGAAATCTTAATTTTATCAATAGGAAAAAAAAGATGAGTGCTGCTGCTTTTTAACCTTTAGCAAGTAAGTTAGAGAAAGAATAACTTTTGAACTGTTTTCACACATAGTAGTTTAAACTTTTGTTTTACCTCGACACAATAAGAAAAAATCTATAAAAAGCCAAAATCTTCAGAAACTCATAAAACAGGCTGCATTAACATGTAAGCATTTGTACTTGAACAGTGATTATATCAAATGAACACTGGATGTTTATCCTAAGAGATGATAAAACTCACCATGAAAGTCAGCCTGGAATATGGACATGAAGGCATGGGCATTGGCTTGGAGCTGGCCAGTTAGCTCAGCTCCAGGAGTGCCGGGTTTACGTCATGTGGATTGTGTGTTTGTCCACAGATGAAATAAATTGTAACTTCAGTATTCATTTCATGAAAGAATATAAATAAACAAGCTTACTCATTATGTGAAGCAAATATGCATATTTTACATGTATGTCTAAATTGATTACTGAATAAGTATTTTCTCCTTAATTTAAAAAGTAATATTTATTTATTAAAAGAAGCTTTGGTTGAATGTTACAGTTTATAGTGTTCTTTAATATAAACCCTATAACTATATATGCAAATAGGGTTTTAAAGTATAATTTTATTCCCATTTTTGTTCAGATTCTTGTAAATATGAGATTAGTCAAGAGGAGAAGGATTTGTATTGGCATGTTTACGTCGGAAGTAGAATCCGCTTGACAAGTTGTCTTATTCATGTTCTGGAAAAGGAGGATTTCATTTTGCAGCAGAAAATTTCTGAGTGTGCTGGGAGAGAGAGGGGTGCTACTTTATCTGCAGTATGCTTTAAAAATTACAGTTATGGTGTAGGTTTTTTTGTTCATTTGTTATCTTTTTTAGTTTGTTTTTAAAGTCCCTCTCTTTCCTACAGGGCTGTGAATTAAGGAACAGGTCGAGTTTACATTTCAGCAGTCCAGTGTCTGCCCAATTTCTTAACATATGCATTTGTTTTCCTTTTTAATTATTGTGTTTTTTGTAATTCTAGAGGAAAACATAAATGTTCCTAGTGCCTTTGAACTTACACTGTAGTCTAACTTAAGTCATTGCTAATTTCAGAAGCATTACTGCAGTGCAGTGTGCTGACCAAAATTGCAAATTGAACAATGAGTTGTTGCGTTGACTTCAAAAGCCACACTTGCATCCTATCTTATGTATAAATTGTATTTGCTTAAATTGTATATATCAATATTGTATGTATTCATGCAGCATGGTTCAATGAGAAATAAAGCTCTTTTAACAAGTGCCTGTGGCAGTGGTCGTCTTCTTCGAACTTGTGTTTACTTGCAGCCTGAAGTAATGAGCAGCTTCTTCGTGCGTGGCCTCTTCATTCCATGTAGTTGAAGAGGCCTGTGTTGTCTCACACGCAAACATTCTCAGCACTGTAGGACTTTGAAACAGAAGTCACTGTGAAGCAGACATTTGGGGAAGATGTTTTTGAATATACTTCTCATTCATCTAAATTTTCTACTGAGAATATTATTGAAGTTTTCTTATCTCTGTCATTAGGTGTTTGAGAATAGAAACCAGTTCTCAAGTCATGCCTTCAAGGAATGTGTGCAAGCAGACTGATGGAATTATAACTCCTAATGAAGGACTAGACTATTGTAATGATATGGGGTAAATCTGTTGTGGGGTGCAAATTTGGGGGGGGCGGGAATCCCAGACCCTATGGAATTGTACTGTAAATTTAAAAAATAAAAATAAGTGTGTGCCGAATGTGGCCTACTGAATGGTGTGTGGGAACACGGCCTAGGGGTCACAGTACTGTGAGCTCCTTCAGCAGCTCTCCGTGAGCTGGATTGTTGTTGGCCGTGCATTCTTTGCACAAATGCTGATTACCTGGCACTGTGTTGGTTTGCCTCATAAAATGCAGTGGGCATTGAAAATGTTGATTTTTAGGGCATCTCAAAGGACTTTTTCAAAAATATACTTTCTGCATAAAGAGGAGATCTTTATTGCCTTTCTAGAGCTTGCTGTCTTGCTTTTCCCAGTTGCCAACCTAGGTAAAACTCCGTGTGTGTTGAAAACAAAAATAGAGGTGGCCCTAGTGTATACAAGATAATAAACAGTGCTGCTTTTTCTTTTCTTTTCTTTTCTTTTTTTTTTTTTTTTTGCACCTGCCACCCCTCTTGCCAACTGAGGTTTGGAGCCACAGTGTCTGCCTGTATCAGGAAGCCTGTTAGCACCGGGGCTGTCAGGATGCTGCCGCGGACACAGGAGAGAGCTCTTAGCCCAATGGACTCTTCCCCCCCGCTTGTGGATAATCAGAACTAGGTAAACTAATGTGGATTTGTGCTGGTTGATAGGACTATAATATTTGACGGCCCCCTTACCTGTAGGCTGTTTCTCCCGGGTCACTGTCTGCTACTTCCTTTCTTCTTTGGTCCTAATAATTATATTGTTATTTTCTTAGTCCTTTCTGACAAACCACTTCGAATCCATTTTTGAAACAAGATAGTGCACAAGTATCTTAAGCTTACAGTTACTGTGAGCCTTACACAGGCATGTTCACACCTTCTCAAGCCACAGCCTTAGCTTGATGCCAGCTGGAGGAATCTGCCAAACACATGTTTGTTGTAACATTATCTGAATTTCCTATTCTTAAGCTGTTTCATTTGCAAAGCAAATCAGGTATTTAGTCTTCCTTCGGAAGTTGAACAAATGTGTGGGAAAATGATTATGAAGAGGCTACTTCAAAAAGAGCCCGTTTCCTCTCAGCATTTATCTTAGGCTTCCTGTGGCCCAATCTTCAAGTGACTTTTATCAACGTTATCAGAACATCAGATTTTCTTACCCGAACACGTTCATGGCTGTGACTGAAGAATATGACAGATCAGACATTCTGCCTCACCGGCTCCCCTCCCCCATCCCTTTGAGAGGGCTGGGGGAAATTCTAGTTTTGAATCAAAGGCTTTTATTTCTCCAGTTGTACAAAGGAATCTAACTGGGACTTTACAACGGAATAAAATATTTCTCAGAGTCGATATCAATCTCAGCAAGAGGATATTGCCCAACTCCACCTTAAAATACCAGAGTCATCACGCGGGTCGGGTGGCCTTGATTCCTCCTCTCCACTACCTTGTGTGTGGCTGTGCTGCTGTGGCCTGTGTTCTCTGCGTGAGGCTCTCCAGTGTTTATGTCTGCATTGTGCTGAGTAGGCTCTCCCTGGGAACACAGACCTATGCCTCCTCTGTCAGGAGGGCAAGGTGTCAGTGTCAGGGATTAGTGACAGTGAGGTGTGTTGAGGAGGGGGAATGGTCCTTCCCTTGCAGCCAGAACAGTCCCTGTGTGTGTCTCCCTGACCCAAGGTTCAGCCGAGCCTTTCAGGGAAGTGCTGCTGTTGAGACTTTGAAACAATTCAGTAAGTGGGGAGGCATCCCAGCAAAGGTAGTGGTACGAATTTGGAGATATGTGAATTGGGGTCGGGGCAGGCAGGGATTGGCCAGGCCCCTGTTGTGAAAGAATTTTCTGGAAGTGGGAAGCCATAGCAGGATGTACAATGGATCCCTCCAATAGTGTCTTAGAAAAACAAGTGCTTGGGGATTCTCCCTCAATATCCCCCTTCACCTCAGATACATAAATAATATAATAATAAAATATATATATATATAAAAAGAAAAAAAAGAAAAACAAGTGCTGGGGCCCAGCACAGTGGCCTACTGGATAAAGTCCTTGCCTTGAACATGCTGGGATCCCATATGGGTACCGGTTCTAATCCCGGAGGCCCCATCTTCCCATCCAACTCCCTGCCTGTGGCCTGGGAAAGCAGTTGAGGATGGCCCAAAGCCTTGGGACCCTGCCCCTGTGTGGGAGATCAGAAGAAGTTCCTGGCTCCTGGCTTCGGATTAGCTCAGCACCAGACGGAAGATCTTCTCTGTCTCTCCTCCTCTCTGTATATCTGACTTTGCAATAAAAATAAAAAATAAAATTGAAAAAAATAATTGAAAAAAGAAAAACAAGTGCTGGAAGGATTGTGAAGGAAGGAGCGAGGCCTAGGAGGGCAGGTGATGCTGTGCAGGTGTCTTGGAGCCCAGAGCGGCCACGCCACAGTCTCCCTCTCTTAGGAGCTGTGGGTGCTCTGGGCTGAGGGAGACAATGCATCTTTACCTGCCTTTTCTTTTCTTTCTTCAGGATTTATTTATTTTTATTGGAAAGATTCACAGAGAGGAGACAGAAAGATCGTCCACTGGTTCACTCCCCAAGTGGCCACAATGGCCGTAGTTGAGCTGATCTAAAGCCTTGAGACAAGAGCTTCTTCCAGGTCTCCCATGCCAGTGCAAGGTCTCAAGGCTGTGGGCCATCCTCTACTGCTTTCTCAGGCCACAGGCAGGGAGCTGGATGGGAAGTGGAGCAACGGGGCAGAAACTGATGCACATATGTGATCCCGGTGTTTGCAAAGCGAGGACTTTAGTTGCTAGGCTACCGCACTGGGCCCTACCTGCCTATTCTTGAGCTGCCTAGCAGGTACCCAGGTATGTAGTGAGCACTGGCTAATGGCAGGAAGGATCAGGCAGAGACTGAAAGGTGGACTAGAAAAAAGTGATTGGGAAGGATAGAGTGTCAAAGAAGGAGTTCTAGGAAGCTGAGAGGTGCGTATCTGGGGCTTACGCCAGAATGCCTGTTCCTGAGAGAGTAAGCATAGCAGCTGCTGAGGGGTGTCGGTATTCTCCTTAGCCTGAGCTAATAAGATGGACCCTAGGAATCAGCCCCAAAGTAACTGAAGGTGCTGCCCTGTGCTCAGTGACACTGGTAGCATGTGCCAATCCAGGCTTGCTTGGTGAGGCCAGGCTGAGCCTTGCTCCACAGGAGGCAGGCAGTGCCCTTTCCTGGTGAGTCCCAACCTCAGGTGCTTTGGGTACCCTGCAAGGCTAACTGAGATGATGCCAAAAGGAGGGTGAGTAAGAGGACCCGGGCAGTGGCACAAGTGGACCATAGCAGCAAGGACCCCTGTTGCGCTTTTATCAGAGGCCAGCGTTTCTCATAGTGGCCCAAGGATGTTTTCGTAAGACATAACCCCAGAGTTGAAAAAAATGGCATTTTACTATTCATTTATTAAATAAGTTTGTATTACCTTCTATTAGATGCCAGTTAAAGAGCATCTATTCAAAGGCAACAGGCGGAAGTGGCTGATAGCCAGGAGGGACAGGTCAGCCTTCACTGTCACAGTGACACACATTCCACATACAAACAGGAGGCCTATCCCAGGAAGCAGGTACTGTGGGTGTCTCTGTTGCTGAAATGAGTGTATCTAAATGACAGGTGTCGTAACTTTCACTTATTCCTTACACAGGGGTCATGCTAATCTCTATATCGTTCTGAATCTAGTATGTGTGCTGTTGATGTGAGCGTTCCCCTACTCCTGAACTTCTGCTTCACTCACACACTGTGAGTGTATCCTCTGCAGCTTGGGCTCTCTCGGTCTGCTTAAAGGCAAAGTGTTTGGTGTTTCCATCCTGAGTCCAGGATTTTGGTCTGAAGTGACTTGAATGTTAGTTGCATTAACTCTTGTCTTCTGACAGACCCGCCTAAGAGCCTGCTTGTATCCTCTCTCTCAACTTGTTCCACCACTTTATGGGTGGGTGGGTGGAGACACAGTTTACTTACCAGTTAGGGTGTTTGTAACCCACACAGGGGTGCCTGGGTTTAATACCTGTCCCCGGTTCCTGTTCTGGCTTTCGGTTAACCCAGACCTGGGTGGGAGCAGTGATAGTTCAAGTCATTGGGTTCCTGCTACCTGCACGGGAGACCTGGAGGGAGTTCCTGACTGGTGACTTCACTGGCTCTTGGCTTAAGATGGACAAATCCTAGCTGTTGTGGCTTTTTTTTTTTTTTAGATCTTTTTGACAGGCTTTCCTTTGTTACCTGGGCCTCATCTACGAACTATAATCCACAACTCATCTTGTAGCAGTCTGCAGCTCACATTAGCCATTGAATGCAAATAAGTCTCGATCAAAGAAGAGAGGAAAGTAAAGGTTCAGGGTGTACCTCCTCTGATTGGCCTGGGCAGCCCCCATGACTCCCCTACATACTTAATGCCCTTGGCACATGGGTATTTCATGTGGGCAGGGTGAAACTGGCTGTGGTCAGGGTGAGACTTTAAGCTTTTGATTTATTCCCTTATTTTGAGAGGGTTAAAAAGACATTACCTATTTTTGTGTAATTTTAGTACTAGTATTAATTTTGGTGACGTGTAAGTGAAGATGAAAAGAGTGCTAAATCATTGTTACTAGATCCATGTCCTTGCAGAGAAGATGTTTTCAAAAGGCAGGTTTCAATGATTTAACAATTGATTTTGTGTTTTCCTGCTCTGATTTCTTTCAATAATGGCTTTGCTGAGATACAACTCACAGACCATGACACCGATTCTTCTGGAGGAGGCAACTCAGGAGTTAGTCTGTTCATAGCCATCATGCGGCATTTTGTCACCATCAAAACAAACCCTGTACCCACTCACATACCCTTCCCCTGGCTCCAGTGCTCCAACCCCTTAGCAACCAGTACCCCATATTTGCCTCGGTAAATTTTCCAATTTTCAATATTTCTTTTTTTTTTAAGATGTATTTATTTTTATTGCAAAATCAGATATACAGAGAGGAGGAGAGACAGAGAGGAAGATCTTCCATCCGATGATTCACTCCCCAAGTGAGCCGCAACGGGCCGGTGCGCGCCGATCCGAAGCCGGGAACCAGGAACCTCCTCCAGGTCTCCCACACGGGTGCAGGGTCCCAAGGCTTTGGGCCTCTCTGGACATGTTTTCAGTTCTCTGATATATACCTAGACTTGTTGGATCTTACACTGTGTTTCACCACTTGAGGAACTATAGTTTTCCAAAGTGGCTGCATCATTTTCCATTCACAACAACAAGGATTTCAGCTCATTGTTGTCATCGTCTTCTTCCTTTTCCTCCTCCTCCTTCTGCTCGTTCTCCTTTCCCTTCTTTTTCAATTTTCATTGGAAAGTCAGATTTTCAGAGAGCAGGAGAGATAGAAAGATAGATCCTCCATCTGCTGGCTTACTCCCGAAATGGCCACAATGGCTGGAGCTGAGCTGAGCTGAAACCAGGAGCCAGGAGCTTCTTCTAGGTCTCCTACATGGGTGCAGGGTCCCAAGGCTTTGGGCCATCCTCAACTGCTTTCCCAGGCCACAAGCAGGGAGCTGCATGGGAATGGGGCTGCTGGGACAGCATGAACTGGGTCCCCAGTTTTTCTGTTTCTGTCAGCATTTGTTATCCAATTTATAGATTGTATTCATTTACTTTTAATTTTTTACTATTTCTGCACATGTGAGCACACAAACACAAGGAAGCATATAATGGAAAGCCAACTTCACTCCCTACTTGACAAGCCCTGCTTCACTCCCTGTAGCTGATGTATCATACCTTATACCTGTGGGGGGCTTGGAGGGGTGCATGCTGAGACCTGATACTGACCGTGAACCTTGGGAGCACCTTCAGTCTTGGTCTAACTGAAGGCCTGGAGTCAAGCACCTCAGGGTAGGTGCACAAATGGTTCCCTGGAACATTGCCCAGGTGACAGGCTGTGCCACAGTGTTCTCTATCCCACGGCTACCCTGTCCCAGGCCTGCTTTCCATCCTTGGAAAAACCTGCATCCTAAAGACCTTGGAAAAGAATGCAAGTTCATGAGAACTAGGAAGCGTTTTTAGGAGTACAGCTTTCTATGTTTAGAACCACGTTATCGTGTACTCTGTCTCACTAACTAGAAGACCCAGTGTCTATTCTCACAGGTTGTTTAGAGACCTGGGAAGAATGAATGTAAGGGAAGCTTACAATAACCTTTCTGCCTTGGACTCCTGATCCTTGGTCCCTTGCGGCTTTTCCATGTAACAGTGCTCCTGTGCCCTAAGTCCTGAGATCCAAAGACAGCCACAGCATTCCCAGGAAGCTGTCGTTTTTTTTTTTTTTTTCCCCAAGTTGTCTAAATGCTTTCATGATAATTCTAAATATTTCTTGATTCATTCATTGCTAGGTTTTTTTTTTTTCACTTTTCACTATGAAAATTTTCAAACACATATGAAAGCAAAATAATTCAGGCCCGGCATGATATCCTAGTGGCTCAAGTCTTCACCTTACATGTGCCAGGATCCCAAATAGATGCCAGTTTGTATTCCGCTGGTCCCGCTTCCCATCCAGCTTCCTGCTTGTGGCCTGAGAGAGCAGTCAAAGACGGCCCAAAGCCTTGGCATCCTGCATCCACTTGGGAGACCTGGAAGCGGCTCCTGCCTCCTGGCTTCAGATCAGCTCAGCTCTGACCATTGTGACTACTTGGGGAGTGGCCCACTGGATGGAAGACTTCCTCTCTGTCTCTCCTCTCCTCTGTATATCTGACTTTCAAAAAAAAAAAAAGGCAGAATAGTTTGATCAACTCCCACATACTCATCCCCAACTACAACACCATCAACTTTGACCACTTTTAGAAACTGACTTTTGATTTGTTGAATGGATAGCATGTATTTCATTCCATACTGAAAAATGAAGGTTTACCTTACTAATTCTACCCCCTCTCAAATTATTTATAGTAAGCTCTTTTTAGTTCTTGTGTTAAGTTTAAATGTCACATGAATAATTATATCTCATATTCTTCTGTTAGTGTTAGTGTTATTAAGCTACATTAGTGTCCAGCCTCCATCTGCCAACTGTCTCCAGCAGTTCCTCTTGTCCTGTCAGGTGGTTGGTGGCTACAATCGCTTGTCTACTGCATGTTGTCTGTTAGTTGGTTCTGAGACTTGAGAATCCAAAGATTTATTATGGGGAGCCTGGTAGTGTGTGAGGATTAGTTATGTTTTCTGCAGCCTCAATGAAGGAAGATGAATGATCCAATCATACTTTTGGCTTAGATTATACATAACAGTAGGGCTCACGGACCCACTGAACAGGCTGTCTTATCATTTATGTCTCTCATGGCCTTGTATTTAATTACTCTACAGTATCTCCCCAACTATAGAGGGAACTCTTTAAGAAAGAATGGCCTTGGACCCGGCATAGTAGCCTCATGGCTGAGATCCTCGCCTTGCATGCACTGGGATCCCATATGGGTGTGTGTTTGTGTCCTAGCTGTCCACTTCCCACACAGCTCCCTGCTTGGGGAAGCAGTTGAGGATGGCCCAAAGCCTTGGGACCCTGCACTCACGTGGAAGACCTGGAGGAGGCTCCTAGCTTCAGATCGGCTCAGCTTGGCCATTGTGGCCACTTGTGGAGTGAACCAGTGGATGGAAGATCTTTCTCTCTCTGTCTCCTTCTCTCTGTGTATCTGACTTTCCATTAAAAAAATAAATCTTTAATTAAAAAAATGGTCTTTCAGTTTGGCTGCTTTAAGTAAAATGAGTTTTCCTAAAAGTTGCATACCTTGGCTTTGACAAGTAAACTTAGTCACCATTAAATAGCATTGCTATTAGATTATACATATACTTTATTTTATGATGAATTATAAATATATAAATATTAAAATATAAAACTATCGAAATTTATAAATTAAAATAGTTAGCTTTGATGCTTTGAGTATTTCTTTTGCATTGTCGTCTTTAGCCTGTCCAGGAAGTCTTCCAGTGTAGTCTGCATGGCTCCCTTGGAAGGGCAGTTGTTCTGTGAAAGAAACATTTTGTTAGCTTACGTCAGGTGGCATTTGGTGTTGCTTTCATGCCTATGGACTTGTCCAGGCAGGGCCTCTGGCACTTGCCACCTGAACGGTGCTCAGTCCCGGCATCCATGCCAGTTAGCTGGGACTCTGCCAGTAGGCCAGATCCAAAATAGGATCTGCATGTTGTGAGTACACACTCAACTTCCAGAAGTGGTTTCTTTACTACCACCCTGTGTCAGCTTTTTGGGAACAGGCAGTGTGTTGGTGGTGATGTCACAACCTCTGGAGACATCACAGTGGGGTACTGCTCCAAGGGAGTAACATGAAAGTGCACTCAGACCTGTCCATGGCCATACTGGACCCTCTGCATGCCTGCTTGACTTGCTGAGAGATTTAGCCATGCTGCCCTCCTGCTCCTTGGTGACCCACAGTCTGTGGCAGTATAGGTGGAAAGGATTCCAGGTCACCATTTGAGTTTGAATTGCTTAAAACAAACTACTTGAGCCCGGCGGCGTGGCCTAGCGGCTAAAGTCCTCGCCTTGAAAGCCCCGGGATCCCATATGGGTGCCGGTTCTAATCCCGGCAGCTCCACTTCCCATCCAGCTCCCTGCTTGTGGCCTGGGAAAGCAGTCGAGGACGGCCCAAAGCTTTGGGACTGTGCACCCGCGTGGGAGACCCCGAAGAGGTTCCTGGTTCCCGGCTTCGGATTGGCGCGTACCGGCCCGTTGCGGCTCACTTGGGGAGTGAAACATCGATGGAAGATCTTCCTCTCTGTCTCTCCTCCTCTCTGTATATCCGGCTTTCCAATAATAATAATAAAATCTTTAAAAAAAAAACAAACTACTCAATTGTAAAAAAAATAATAATAATAATAATAAAGAAGTTTCTTCTTTTGTAATGTGGGAACAGTAGAGCCTACTCTGAGATGAAAGGTTTACAGACAGGCCCTGTTGGTTGCCCTGATATTTTCAGTAAGTGTGAGGCCCAGGAGGGGAGAAACACCCCTGCTCTTTTCTGAAGCCAGCTCCTCTGCGTGGCTCCAAGGTCTGCTGTCCTTTCCTGGTTTCCTCCCTCTCTTGCATTAACTTTCCTTCTGTCCTGGAGTCTTCCTCCTGGTACCCTAATATTCTGAATAGGCTCCCCACCTTGAAAATCTTACTTCTCCATGCCTGCTCTTTGGTAACTGTTAGACATGTCAAAAGAGTTTTCTGTATTCACTGTCCTTTACTCAGCTCTTCCCACTGCATCCTCTGTTGTACCTGTTCCATTAGGCTTGCATTCCTGCCTCTCCCTTTACAACCATCCATTCCCACTTGTATCCGTATCATCTCTTCTATCCATCATGCCAAACCCACTGGCCATTCCTATCACTCCCTGCTTAAGAGTGTTTTTCCTTACCTTCTGGGGCACCACACACTGCACAACTGTGGACATGTCCCTAGTCTCCTGTGGTCTGTGACAGGACCAACCATTGCCAGAGGGGCCCAGGCAGGAACTATAAGGTCATCTGTTAATCTTCATTCCCTATAACTAAAATGATTTCCTAGCAAAGGCTCCTTGGCCATGTTCTTTAGGAATGCCCCAGATTCAACCACCTTCAGAGTCACCATCCTGTTCAAGCCACTACTGTCTTTATACTGGCTTATGGCAGCTTTCTGACCAAAATAATAATAATGATAATAATAATAAATACCATACATACCATGTATGACAAGAGTGATCACTGAAGGGCCTGGCTCAATGACTCAATGACTAAATCCTCACTGTGCAAACACTGGGATGCTATATGGATGCCAGTTCATGTCTCAGCTGTTCCACTCCCCATTCACTCCCTGCTAATGGCCTGGGAAAGCAGTAGAGGATGGCCCAGTGCCCTAAGACACTGTGCCCACATAGGAGACCACAAGAAGCTCCTGGCTGCAGGCCTCAGATCAGATCAGCTCCGGTCATTGGGGCCTTTTGGGGAGTAAACCAGCAGATGGAAAATCTTCCTCTGTATCTCCTTCTCTCTGTAAATCTGATCTCTGACTGAATCCCCTCAGTCCCTCTCATCCACCCACTGATTGTCCTTCTGAGCACAGGAAACTCGATGCTACCCTGGCCTCTGCATAGTTGAACCTTGTGCCTGTTGATCAGGTGGCCTGCATCCTCTCAGTTAGCTATGTGGATAGAAAAATGGACTAAACCAGTCCTGCCCACTCTGACTCCCGTGTCATTTCTGTGTTTTCTTCATAGCATGTTTCCTTACTGAGCAGTTTGCATTTGAACACACCATGAGAGCAATAGACTCCGCTTACTTATCTTTATTCATTCGTTTCCTTGTGAGAGCTTTCTCCACTGGCTGAGTCTTCAGATGCCTGCAGTGGCCCCTGGCTGGGGCTGAAGCCAGAAGCTAGGAGCACAGGCTACATCTCCACTGCTTGAACCGTCAGTGCTGCCCTCTAGGGCGTGCATCATCCGGAAACTGGAGTCTGGCGCTGGAAGTGGGAATCCCAACCAGGCACTCTAATGTGTGATGTGAGTATCTTAACTGCTGGGATAACTATGTACCCTTGTCTGTTTGTCTTTAAGGCCTATATCTCTAGTGCTTCAAAGAGAACCTGGCACTTGTAATGCCCCAAGAAATGTTTACTGGATGAGTCAGTGAGCTGGTTCATCAAGGTTACTACATCTCCTGAACAGGAGCAGTCAGGAGGGAGGCTGTGCATGCAGAGCCCAGCTGCCTTCTGCATCCTTACCATTCTTGCCATGCTGCAGAGGTTCCTGTCGAGTCCCTTCAGGTATCTGAGAACATGTTGCTCTCCATGCTGGGTGACACACTGGAGCGCACGCTGTTGACGGTAGAACTGCCGGAGTGCAGTTGCAGCCCTGCAGAGTGCTTCCTTCTCAGTCGTGTTCTAGAAAAAGAAATGCCAGGCAACCACATGCTATCTCTGTTTTAAATGTGGGAGAGGTGTTTTCACTTCCTGATTTCTTTCTGGGAGGACCAGTGCAGAGGGTGAGGTCGCTTCACTCTGGAGCTGTAGCCAAGTACTCCTGTGTGCTGCTCTGACCTGCAGCCTCTACAGAAACCTCTCCCAGCCATCTCCCTGCTCATGCAGCCACCTTCTCTTTAGAACGCCTCAGTTTCTTTTCTCTTGGAGGATTTTGCCAAATGGATGCCCCATGAAGTAAGTGGGTAAGGGGAGGTGAACTTTACATCTAAGACTCTGCAGTCTGCACAGAGGTGTGGGAGCTGTTCTTTCTGTGGAAGATTCTACTTTTCATTCCTGCAAGGTTTTAGGATCCAGCTTTCCCTGGAAATCTTACTGCTTGTTGACCAAATGAATGCCAGACCTTTGACCTGGAAAAGGCTGTTGTGGGCAGCACTCTCCATTTGAATACTCACAGGAGACAGCAGTGTATGTAGAAGTTTGTAACAAAGTGTCGAGCTGAGAGCCCACACTACGAGAGATAAGTGCTGAGGCTGGCAGGACAAGGTGCCCCAGGGCTGTGTCCAGGGCAATTGAGGGATGCTTCTACAAGAAGGTGCTGTTGAGCTAGGCCTTAGGCAGCACCTCTATAAGGAGCCTGTGGCCTTGAGTGTGCATGCGGAGTGTTGGAGCTTTGATGTGGCACTGACCACTTCTTGGGGACCGTGGGCCTTAGAAAAAGAAACTGGCTCTTTGGTGAAACCCAGGAGAGGGCTTCTGTGTCAGTCTCACCCGGCCTGTGTTGTCCTCTTAGTTTCTGCTGAAGAGCAAAGATGTGACACCTGGAGAGTGGTCTTAACCTGAGCCCTGTTTCCTTAGTTTCTCCTGACACTCAAGGTGGCAAATGTTCAACAGCAGTGACTCAAAACTTCTACCAGCCAGAGATGATGACTGTTAAGATTTTGGCAAATACCTTCACAGGTTTTGTTTGTTAGTTTTTAGTGTAGTTCCCCTCCCTGACCCGCACCCCCTTCCAAAAATATACATGAGCCAATTGGGATTGACCCTGTTTTGTAACATTTTTACACTTAAAATGCTGTACTATAAGCATTATGTTGGCCAATGCTATTTAAGAAGATAGAATTGAGAGCCGCAAGGAAAACAGTTGTGTATTTGTACCATGACTTGCCATTTCCTTATCATAGCAGTTTTTTTTTTTTTTCTGTAGATGATGTGGCGGGAGTAATCTCTGTGGTTATCTCATTTTCTGTAAGTTAACTGCTAGGGTGCATTTTAAAGTTTTTAAAGGAAGATTTGGACCCAGACTGGGGCACCAAAATCCTCAAGCCTTGGCCCTTCCCCCTCCCTCCTTCCCCTGTGGCGCACCATGCCGCAGTGGAAGGGCACTCACTTAGAGAGCTGGCTACGTGTCACCCCTGGTCCCTGACCACAGGCAGGAATTTAGAGCAGTGCCAGTTTCTCTAGACTCCAGGAGTCAGGAACCCCCTGATTAGGTACCACACCTGCCCTGGTGTTGGGCAGCTGGCAGTGGGATGCAGACACTCCCTGTGTGCCCAGGTGGGAACAAGCACCCTCCTTGTAGAGAAAACAGTGAGACCCCAGAAAGCCACAGGAAGAATCCCTTTGATGATTTTCCCATCAAAAGTGAGGGAGGTTTCTCTGAAACCTGAGCTTGGAAGCCTAGACGTTATGTTGTCTCTTGGTTTTCACCCAAATATGGCCACATAATATGAGAGAAGACCCTTTTTATAGATATTGTTTAAAGTATTGTGTAAAGACACTGAATATGAAATACAAGACAAAAAAAATGGCATCAAATAGAAAAGACGGGTGCTAAAGAAGTCATACAGGCCTTCAAGCCTGCTTCTCTACTCAGACTGCCAGTGCAGTTTTGAACTAGCCACATCTAGGGTCATCAAACCTGCCCTATTGGCATTGCATTTGTTATCTCCAGCTCTGCCCAGATTTAGTCAACCAGTTCTGTGCATGGGGAAATCCTTTTAAAAAAAAAACCAAACAAAGCTATCTGTGGTTCAGTGTGTAGCTCTGTGGAGTTGGTGGACTTGGCTGTCTTTGATAAACAAGAAACACATCTAAGGGTCCACCCAAGAAAAGTTTTCCCTGAGCAGCCAGCTTGCTGTCCTTCAGGCAGGGATTGCCCCAAGACCCAGCATTCCCACAAGTTTGTTCTTGGCAACGGCTCTCCTGAGAGTGCTCCCCAACTTAAAGATACCTAGTTCCCCCTCCCACCCCCCAAATGAAATTAGTACACTAGGGTTCAAAAAGATTCTCCCTCAGGAGCATAAGCTCCTTTTACTCCCACATGCTACTCCTGTGGGGTTTTATTTAGAAAATAACAGCCTTTCCAGTGCTGAGTGTCGGAGGGAAAAAAATTATGGCAGGATGAGGTTGGATCCAAGAGAAAGGGGAGCATGCTCTCCAGGGGAAGACATAGGAAATAGGGATGTTCAGGAACAACAAGAAGAAATAGAAAATTTGGAAGCAATGAGTTTACCCAATTTTCCCTAAATCTTGATCTTTCCCACCCTGGTCAACCATGTAATCATTAAATTTTTTTTAAAAAGAACAGAAAAGAAATGGAGCGGTGAAGGAAAGCAGTAGGGACTGGCAGGAGAGGGCTGCATGTGTGCTGAGGGAGGCATGACCGTGGGCGATGGCAGCAGCCATGCCTGACCTGTGCTGGGTGGTGGCCTTCCAGGGACACAGTGCCACCCAGCCTTCCCCTCATCTCTGGAGTTACCATCACGGAAGAGCTGCTGAAGGCCACACATCTAGTTAATGGCAGAACTGGGACGGAAGCCATAGCCTGTCTCCCTGGCAGGTCTCTCCATCCCCACCACTGACCCCAGAGCCAGTTCCTCCTCCGCCGGTTCCTTCCTTGGCAGAGCTGGAGGCTGCTCATCATTGTAGCATCTAAAGGAGGTGGGGGCCCAGCTCAGCTGCCTTCAGCCTCTGGCAGCAGCCATCGGGGTGCAAGGACTTAGGAATTATAGAAACATACTATATTGGTTTACATGTAAGATAGAATTTTGTCCTTTGGAATCCCATCCTGATTCAGACTCCTGGAACGATCTTTGATAAACTGAGCTGTTCCAGGGACAGCCCCAAAGCACAGTCCTCGGGAACAAGCACTGGTACGTGGCTGAGTCCTGGCCAGGGCAGCCCTTCAGGGTACACAGAAAGTGTGCACTCAGGAGCACTGGGGCTTTCATTCTCACTCGTGTGTTTCCATGAAAACAGGAACTGAAGTGCACCAAGCCATTGATATGGCCCCAGTCATGTGTTTGTCAGAGAAAATACGCTATCAGCTGTCAAATCTATCTCCTCCCACTGCACATGGAGGGGTGGGGGCGAGGCGAGGGCCATCATGGCCCCTGAGCAGCGAGGCCGGTAGATGCCCACGCAGTTAGAGCCGGGATGCCTCGGCTCTGTGTGGCAGGATGGTCCCGGCACAGGCTGGAGGGGGCTGAGCTTGGCAGGACAGGGCAAGCCGAGGGCTTAGGGGCAACCGGCCCGGGACCCCAGGGGACTGTGAGGTGACCAGCCTGTGAGAGAGGAGGGGACAATAGCTCTTCGTTGCTGTAGGAAGTCTCTTAGACAAAATGAAAGCTCCCTTAACCTGTAATCTCAATTTCTGCTTTTCTGTGAGAGTATCTGGTTTTTCAGAAATGTATGTGCCAAAAAACTTCCCTCATTCAACAGGTATTTGTTTTTCTTGACCAGGACCTATCTGTATTACAAAATCCAAGCTTTGTCACACACCTTCTAAGTCAAGTGAAACCAGAAACACCAAAACACGCTCCTCAAGAGTGAGAATCATAATTCTTGTTCTTTGAAAACATTTAACACCTCACAGCCTGGGCCTGCCCATTTTCCCTCAAGCAGTTTCTTGTTCTAACCCTTGTGGACAGCTCCCCTCGCATAAGCCCCCCTCTGCCCGAGCAGGCACAATACGGCTTCTTACCTTGGGGACAGCCAGGACGTCAGCGATGGTCAGCTTGGTGCATGGTGACTGGCCCCGGCGGGAACAGCAGAACAAAGAGACAGAGTTAACCTCCCACTGGACCCAACGAGTGCATCTCAGCCCCTGCCCCCCAAGGCCTACAGCCCCTCACAGGCCCCCAGTCCTGCCACCTGCTGCAGGCCAGCAGCTTCCTGACAGGACTCTCGTGCCTGGGACATACGGCATACGTAAAGATTGTGCTAGATAGCACGGATACTCACCTTCCTCTCTGTGAGGAGGTTCAGGGTTTTGATGACCTCTGGTAAGATGATGTCGCCCCTGTGGCTGTGGACGAAGTGACCGGTGCCTGCCAGGAGGCAGAGGAGAGTGACAGGCAGGTGGGAGGGGAGCCCCATCAATAGAGCTCAGTGTGCGGGGCAGTGAGGGACAATGAGTTTATCAATAGACACCACCGATGCATTCTGATGAAGATTTCTCTATATATAGAGTTAAAATTGCTGAAACCGAGGAAAAATAAGTTTACATTGGAAATTTTCGTTACACCAGATTGTCAGTTGCTGGTGGCCAATCAGCACCTCTCTTCCAGGAGAAAAAGTGCCTCAGAGAAATAGGTAAAATGTTCCTGTGAAATGAGACCATAGGAAAATGAAACCTTTTTTTAAAACTAACTACAAAGTTTCAGCATAGGAAATTACACCATAATTTGCTCTTTAGATTAATCTTATCAGCTCAGGGTTGCTGCTGGCTTTTTGCTTTGCATAGAAGGAAGAGACCACAGGTGTCCGAGTTTGCTTTAGTGCAGTCCTTCTGGGGGAAAGATAGAGTAATATCAAGAAAGGTTGACTTGCACAGCACTTCAGCCTGGCTTCTTCCAGGTATGGGTGGCGACTTGGAAATTCTCCTGTCATGGAGAAGCTGACCCAGAGCGCTTCCCTGGGGGAAGGGGATCCCCTCCTCACCTCCCTGGAGCCAGCGGTTTCTGAGAGTGGAGGGCTGGAGGGAAGACAGGTAGCATCAGGTGAGGCCGTGTGTTGGATGCCCGGGGCAAGGTGTGCTGTATGTTCAGGAGTGACCACCTGTAGATCTGACATCCCAGCTAGGAACAAAAAGACTGCTGTGTTACCAATGTGGGTGTTAGTTCCCAGTTGTCCGTGTTCCTCCCCAGCCCTCCTGATAGAGTCTCATTCCCTAGACTTGGTGAGGCATTTGCACACCTTGACAGTGACCCTAAGGATCCTGTGTTGGCTTAGGCGCCTGGGTACCCCGTGCAGGGTCCCCTTCCCACCTGGAGAAGGGGCTCGGGCACAGCGGCACCCAGGCTGAAGGGCCATCTGCCTGCCTTCCACTCCTCCGTGCTTGGCTTCTAACCTTCTTCTCACTCAATTGCAGAGTCACCTGGAAGTGTTTGGATTGAGAGTTTTTCCCCCCTTTTGTTATTTTTTTACTTGACAAATATTATGTAGCTATTTATGGTGCTTTAATCTAAGCACATATGTCTAAGTATATAAGTACTTCTATGCGTTAATGTTTTTGAAGTGGTAGACAGTGTGGAGTTGCTAGATCAAGCTTTAGTTGTCTTGATTTTGATGACCATATTACCTGACTTGTGATAAGGACACTCAAAACTTCGCCCTCAGGGTTTGTGAGTGTGGGGGGACCAGTTCCAGCTGCTGTCACCATGTCACTCAACATGACCCCCAAACTCCTCTCCCTGGCATTGGAGAGTTTGGGACCAGCATCTCTCCACGCCCTGCAACCTCCACCCTGCTCTCTGCTTCCATGGATGTGATGTATTTGTAGTCCCCACAGATAGAGTAATTCCAAAAGTTTGTGGGAAAAGTGGGATGAGCCGCTGATGTGCGTCTCCCACAGACTTTCTGCTTGGCCTCACGTGTGCGTTCACACAGTGTTTGCCTCTCTGAGCCTGACCCCAGCTCCCCCATACTGTGGCAGCTCAGACTCGCTTCTTTCTCAAGGCTGAATAGTATTCCCCCGTGTACATTCCAGCCTTGGCAGGAGCCCACCCCTCCCCCGGAGCAGTGTAGTGAGGCTGCCAGACTCAGCAGGCACCTCTGGCAGCTGGGCTGAACCATGCCCTGCAGGGAGGGCCCCAGCCGCAGCTCAGGGCTCCCCAGGCTGCAGCGATGGACGCTCACACTGCCCCCTCAGCCTTGGTAATCCGCTGTCATAACTCAGGAAAGAGCCCTTGTGAGGTCACAGTCATTTGACAGCAGATATGCAAATGAAGACCAACACCAAAGGAAACACCCAGGGTAGGGGCCAGGCAGGTCGTCTCTCCACAGACCCCAAGTATGCCATACACTCAATTCCCAGCATGATGGGCAGCTGGTCCCGTAGCCAAGGAGATCTGCTGTGTTCCTCATCTGGGTTATGGATGTGTGAATAGCTGAATGAACCATTGGCCACCCAGCTGGACTTGTTCTCCAGGCTGGTGCCACAGTAGTTCAGTGGCATGGCTAGACCCTCTCTGTCACCCCACCTCACTGCACCCCAGAACACTAGCAGAAACCATCAAGACTCTGCCTCCCAGGAAGTTGTGAAAGAAATTTCCAAAGAAATTCCTAGAATTTTACCCCATTGGACCCTTTAGAGTCAAAACACCAGCCAGCTGTGTGTGGGGGAAGTTGGTTCTTCCCTATGGACAGACTGGGAGAGTTGGTGGGCTTCGTATCAGGTCAAATTGAGGGTCCCAAGGCTACAGGCAGAGCAGCGGCGGGCTGTGGAGTAGCCAACCAGCTTGGTGCCCCACTGGAAGGTCTGGGGGGAGGCAGGTGCTGGGGGAGAGATGGGACAAGGGTGGAGTCTGCAGTGGCCTGGTAGCAGCTGCAGATGTTTGTCCAATGTGCCATCTGGGCTTAAGGCTGTGCAGGTCAAGCTGGGAAACCAGGAGCAGAATGTGTGGGCCTCTGGTTCAGAAGCAGGGACCAGAGGTTATTTTGTTCCTTCCAACAGCTTGATCAGGCCAGGGGGAAAAGGACAGTTTTCTAAATGTCAGAAAGTGACTGGGGAAGGGGGCCAAAGAGAGATGGGTCATTCTGCCCTGCAGTGGCAGTTTCTGGGGATGCTGTTTTGCACTGTCCCATAGCAGAGCCCAAAGCTGACCAGAATGCAAGGCAGTGCCTGGGCAGGGACCCAACTTACATCCATCCATTATGGGCCCTTCCCCACCTCTTCCTGTTTCTAGACCCTATCACCGTCAACAGAAAAGTCATTCATCAGCTCTGTTCTGTGGACAGGTCAGGAACTCTTTCCAGTCTCGATTTATTTTATCTGTGAAATGGGTATCATGCCTGGGATTCTTGTGAAGAAACAGAGGAAGATTCTAGGAAAGCACTCAGTATGTGTCACACCCCAGGGTTTGGTTACCCCTGGAGCAGACGATGCCAGGGGAGGGCTCCAGGCCAGACCTAGCTGCTCAGGCTCTCTCCACCCTGGGGGCTTGGGAAGGTAGGGTGGTACACGCACCTGTGTCGTGAGGTAGCTGTGAGGAGTACGTTTTAGAGTACTTAGAATACACCTGCTGCAGCACTGTCACTATCACGATTGTTACTGTTATTGACTGTATCTTAGCTTGGGCACATGGCTATGGTTCTTAATTTCCCAAGCATGTCCTAGACGAAGCAGGGCAACAGAGGTTTTATCAGCTGGCTGGTCAGGGACAGGCCTCCTTGTTTCCTGTCAGTCACAGCCAGTTGCTACACAGCAGCTGTCAGACCTCCATCTCCAGATCTGTGGGCAGGAAACAGACCCTGCTGTGGCTATTTCCACAAGAAAGGACTTGATGCAGGAAAGCAGGTGCTCATTAAACGGAGAGAGCAGGAGGATCAGGCTCCGGGTAGCCCAGGGCCCTCCTGGCAGACCCCTGAGAGCAGGCCTGCATCTGTGGCTGCCTCTGGAGTTTCAGCTGCAAGGTGGGGTGCCCAGAGCTGCTCCCTAACACCCACCAGAGGGCTGTAGCAGAGCACCCTTCTGTGGACCCGCAGTCCAAGGAGCATGGAGACAGCCCCAGCCTACCTGCCCAGCTGTCGCCACCATCCCGCTGTGTCCCCCACATGCCCTGCCCAGAATCCTCACTTCCCATGGCCTCATAGTGCTACCTATGCCCTCTGCAAGGGAGGACGGGCATGGAGAGACATTTAAGCAGAGACTGGGCCAGGCAGGTTTCTTTGAGGAGTGCAGGCTGCAGAGTGGGGGCAGGGTGCTGTGTGTTAGGGCTTGAGGCCAGGGATTTACTGGGACCATGATGGAACTCAGGAACTTGGGGAGTCTGGCAGGGGGCATGGACAGGGAAACCAGTGAGAATTGTGCACTGGTCCTAGGAGCAGGAAAGCTGCGTGGATTGGGTGGGACTGGAGAGGGGAGCTGGGGTTTCAGAGCCCCTGGGCAGCCGTCGAGTGCCCAGGTCAGGACCACGTGTCCTGGACTCAACAGCCTCTTCTTGTTCCCAGGGCCAGCTCTGCCATGTCCTTTCCTGGTGACGTGGGGTAAGGCAGTCTGTCCAGCTTTCTCCCTGAGGTGCAGCTCATCATGGAAATGTAGGTCACAAATAGGCAGCCTTTGGTGTGGTGCCTGGCAGGCTCACAGTAAACCCTCGAGAAACTGTCTGCTATCATTGCCATCATGCTTGCTGCTGGCTGAGCTGTCTCACCTGGCTCCCCGGGCCTGCCTTGGGGACGGCCACTCACAGAGATGGCCTGGGGAGGGAAGAGGGTGACTAAAGTGGCCGCTGCTCAGTTCTGGCTCCAAGCACACAGAATGACTGAGCCATGGGGGGAACATTCAGTGCCAGGGAACATAGGAAGAGAGGGGCCAGGGATGGGTGCTGTGCAGAGCAGAAAGAAGTGGGACCTGCAGTGTGGGTGGGAAGTGCTGGATGCGGGCTCAGCCCAGGGCACCTGCCACACACGGCACTCCCGAAATCTACCATTTCATAGGGCTCAGGAGCTGAGGGAGGGGCGTAGAGATGAGGCAGGATCAGCTGTGAACTAATTGTTGATGGAGGTACCCAGGGCATACCGTTTTGTGTGTTCGAAATTGTACTAAGAGTACAGAAGATTATATATGAAGAGCAAATTTCCATATATATGTTTGGTATCTATATGTGATGTTCACATATATGTCAGTCTTGTATATTTGTGTGACTAATATGAAGAATAGACATCTGTAAATACATGATAGGAATATATAGAATGCATGTGCACAAACACACATGCCCAGTGTGCATGCCTGCCTCGCCTCGTCCTCTCGCTTCCTCTGCCCCCCAGCCTTCACCTCCCACAGCAGCCAGAAGGGTCATGCCGGCACCTTCGACACACAGCATCCCTTGTCTCACCTCTGGAGGGAGAAGGGCCTGTAGCATCTTGGCTCTAGCCACATGGGCTCTCACAAATGCCAGGAAGAACATGCTCCACTCCACTCTTTGCAAGCCTCCTCCCTCCATCCCTGCGCTCACCTAATCTCCCCTCAGCCCAGCAGCCCTTGCTGGCCCCTCTCCTCCGTGGCACGTGGAGCCCCTGAGGTGCCGTGTGTTCCGGGCTTGTTGGTTCTTCTTCCTGCTGCACGCGCCCTGTATTTGTTCCCTGTGGATCCATAGCACATGGACAGTGTCTGGCTCCCTGTATCCTTTCTTGTCCCTTGGTGTCAGAGGGCTGGGCTCGAGGATTGTAGGATACCAAACTGTGGACCCCTTGTATGAAATAGTATAGTACTTGTATAAAACAGTATAGTACTTGTATAAAATAGTATAGTACTTGTATAAAATAGTATAGTACTTGCATATAAGCTGTGCACAATCTCCCCTATACTTCATCATTAAAATTTTTTTAAACTTATTTTGAGAAGCAAGGAGAGTGCTCCAATTAACTGACTTACTCCCATGAAGGCCTGCAGCGACCAGGACCAGGCTGGGAAGAACCTAGGAGCCAGGGACACACCCCAGGTCTCCCAGTTATTTGAACCATCGATAGTTTTGCCCGAGCCAAAGCCTGCTCTTTCATACACTTTAAGTCATTTCTGGATGACTGGTAACACCGAAGGTCAGTCCTGTGTAAATCGCCGTTTGGCTAAATTACATAGGGAATAATGGTGAGAAAAGTAACTGCGCAAGTTCAGCTCAGGTGCAATTTTAAATGTATCTGTTTTCTTTGGTTGGCTGGCTCCCCAAAGGGAGAACTCACAGACCTCCTGCACCTGCTGAGTTCCTCAGCATGGCTCCAGTTCACAGAGGGCTGGCTGCCCTTCAGCCTGAGTGACAGCAGTGGAAGTTGGGGGACACAGCTGGGGCTGAATCAGGGCTGTGTAACCCTGGCACCTTTGCCTCCACCGCTTCTCTCCCAGGCTGTACTTTCTGCCTGTGTCTAGGGCACAGAGAATGGCAGGACGTGGGAACCAGGGTCACAGGGTATGTGGGGTAAGGGAGACAGAGAGGGAGGAGCCTTTCCCCAGGAGATCCAGGAGCTAGGGGAGGGTGCACCAGAACTCTCCATCTGTCCCTGGAGTATGTTTTTATTTTTTTAAAAAGATTAATTCATTTATTCGAAAGTCAGAATTGGCAGAGGATCTTCCATCTGCTGGTAGATGTGACCACCACCCCAAGATGGTCACAGTGGCTGGAGCTGGGCTGGGTCTGACAGGAGCCAGGAGCCTGGAGCTTCTTCCAGGTCTCCCACAGGGGTACAAGGCCCCAGACACTTGTGCCATCCTTTGCTGCTTTCCCAGGCAAGTCAGGAGGGAGCCGAATTGGAAGTAGAACAGTCAGTTCTTTAACTAGCATCCACGTGGGAAGTTTAACTTGCTGCACCTCAGCACCGGCCCCTGTCCCCGGGGCATTGATGTTTCCTTAGCCACAGAGCTGGACTGCAGTGGGTATCCTAGTTCAACCCCGCAAGGCCACATGAAGACCCCAAGCACGGTCAGTCCTCCCCCTCGCCATCGTTGTGAACTCTGAGGAGCCCAAGAAGAGCTGGCCTGTGCCAGGGCAGTGAGGGGCAAGGCCTCTTGCCCAGGCCTCTGCAGGCCCCCATCTCCTGCTTGGGGCCTGTGCCGCACTTCTAGGTCCCTTCACCAACCCCACCATCAGCTCCCACATGGGCCAGATACTAACTCGGGTTCTTTTTGCTTTTTAAAAAAGCATGTCTTTGTCTTGCCTTGGGAATGAATGCGTGCTCATTGAAAAAGCCATGGCAAGCTGAGAGTGCATCTGTGACAAGTTGCCTTTTCTGGCCTGCTGTCCCTCCAACTCCCCTGGGCAGGCCCTGGGCCAGGAGGGCCTCTGGGCAGTGTGGCATCCAGTGCCCTGCGGCCCAGGTCTCCTTCCCCACCGGGTTTCAGGAAGAGCTGTCACCATTCGGAGAGCAGAGTTGACGAGAGTTGCTAAATTTAATTGTGTTGCCTGCGTCACCTGTGACCGCGCCGCTGCGTCTGCTCCGACAGTACACGGGCTGGGGGCGTTTGTGAGCCTCTCTGAGAGTCACTTTCCACAGAGAAGGCCTGTGAGGGAAGGGGCAGAACAACAGAAAGTGAGGTCGTAAGTAGAAAATCGCTTCTGGGATTTCGAATGGCTTCGTCATGGGGCCCTCCCTTGCTGCTGAGAAATCAGTTGCTCTGGGAGAGTCGGTTGCACACCATTTGCCTGCTGCCTTTGGGTGGAGCCGAGAAATGAATGAAGACAGGCAGAGCCTGTGACTGATGGATCGGAGCAGGAAAACACCGGAGGGTGGGAGGTGGCCGGGGACACAGCCCCCAGTCCTACCAGCTGCGGGCACCTCTTGGACCCAGCCAGGCTGCCCAGATGGTAGTGCCAGCTGCCTTAGGGGGCACGGCAAGGGACTGGCTCAGCCCAGCGGGGATGGGCTCAGTGGCTGGCCACCCTTGGCTGGCTTTGCGGAGACTGAGCTAAGCTGGAGCAATGCCAGCCTGTCACGGGGGAGACATACAGGCCTGTCTCCTATCCCAGCTCCGCCTTCTCCCAAGCAGCTCAGGGACCGGCCTAGGAGAACCGCCAAGTGGCCTGGGCTGTCTGCAGACACCATCTCAGAGCTGCAGCCGCCTGCGGGTGGTGCCAAGTGCACCGGAAACTCGTGCGTCTCTCGCTTCTCACTGAAGCCACAGTCCCTCTTGCAGCAAAGCCACCCCCGGGGCCCCACGACCAGCACGGCTCTCCCATCACCGGGCACTCTAGTCCCTTGTTAAACAGCCCTCAGCCTCCGGATCCTGCGTGGGGCCTGCCTCGTGCAGGAAAGAAGGCAGCCGTGTGGTTAGAGAAAACTCCCGGCAAATACCCCCGGCTCAGCCCCAGGGAGGCCACGCTGCCAGGGGCGGCGGCTGACGCATCCCTTCTCCTCGGTCTCTGCTCACTCCCTGTCGCCAGCAGAGGCAGTCTGGCTCCCCACGCGGCGCCTGTGACCACAGGGCCGCCTGCTCGGGGACCTTGTCGGCCACCTCGTCGGCAGGCAGCGACCGCGGCTGCCTTGTGTGCGTGCGGCCGAGGATGTGGTGAGCGGCCTCCCCCTAGCGGTGGGGCCTGGGACAGCCTGTGGGTTGGTGCTGCTGTGGGTGGCTGCAGGACTGGCTCCCAAGGGAGCGCCCCCACCCGCTCCACCCACGGGCACCCTCCCCTCGCCTCAGCTCCGGAGGCGGGCCCCAGGAGATCCCGAGGAGGCCCTCCACCTTGGTTTTGGATGGGCAGGCCAGCTCATTGGTTAGGCAGGATGAACTCAGTTTAAAGATGTTGCAGAACCTGGCATTTGGCCTAGCAGATGAGGATGCCTGTGTGCCAAGTCCCAGTGCCTGGGCTCGGTACCCTGCCTGCCAGCGTGGACCCCGGGAGGCAGAGCCGGTGGCTCTCCATTGCAGGAGAGACCTGGAATTGAGTTGCCAGCTCCACTGTGGGTATTTGGGGAGGGAACCAGTCCAGGAGAGCATCTGCACCCTGTCTCTGTGCTTTTCAAATGACAGCAGTGGTGGACGCATCACTAAGTTCTTAAAAAGCATCATTGCTCTTCCATAAATATCCTTCCAGCCTTGAACTCCTAGAGTTCTGAGTTCTGTGGCCAGGATGGACGCTGACTCCTCTGCCCCAGCAGGCAGCCCCTGCCCACCTCCAGAGAGCGGGCCTCACTCCTGCAGACCCTGCATAAAAAAAAAAAATTCCTCTCTTGCTAAACCTGGTATGTGTGTGCTGCTAGGCCGGCACGAGCCTGGGGGGCTGCCTGGTGCAATGTCAGGTGGTCGCAGCAGATGCAGAGGGGACTTCCCAAATCCTTTGATGCCCCTGGCACCCAGAGGCCTATCCTGCCCCTGTCCTGTGCAACCTGTGGAGACTCAGCTCATCAGGCCCTAGGCCTGGCACCACGGGCACCCATCCTGCCTCTCCTGGTTTCTCCCCTGGGTGGACATGAGCAGTCCCTGAGCCATTGCCCACAGTTGGCAGCTGCCCAGTCCTCTTCTGTGGCCTGAGTGACACAGCTGTGAGACCTGGTTGTCCACATGGGCATCTCGGCATCACTGGGGGTGTCCCAGGAGGACGGGTACCTTGTCTTTTTGGAACCAGAGACTGAAGGAACGGTGTGCTCAGACCTGCTGGTTCAGCCTTCCCACATCTGGCCAGGCCCCCCCAGGAGATCTGAGCGCTGTCATGAGGAGTGGTCTTGCTGGATCCCGGCCTTGCCCTCTATTCCGCCCTGAGGTGCAGGTGCCGCCCACCCACCCACGCATCCCTGTCCAACACTGAGTACTCCCACTGAAGGGCTCAGAGCTGTCCATGCTCCGTGTCAGGCCCAGGAGCCGACGATGGATACTTGAAGGGAACATTGGGCCCAGTGGGCCGGTCAGAGTGCAGGCTTTCAGTTGTAGTGGTTTGGGGGCTCAGTTCTTGGCTTTGCTCCTTCCCAGCTGTGTGTCCCTAGGTGAACCTGAGTTGTCCTCTGCCTGTTCAGGTAAGAGGGAGATGTGGCAACGTGTGTGCAGTTCCAGCCTTGCTGGTGATGTGGTCTCTCCCTCCTCCTCCTCTTCACTGTGGGCAGTAGGCTGCAGGTCGTGGCCCCCTCAGGCCACATCTGGAAGGCATGTGGCCCAGGTCACATTCCTCCCTGCCCCTCCCATAGCTAGGCCATCTCCCACGGGGCCCCTCCCAGTTGGGAGACCCCAGTGCCCCAAACCACAGAGAGATCCGGTCTCTTTGTCATCCTTTTTATTTCTGGCTTCCAATTTGACACAGTGACCCCTTCCCTCCAACCACAGCCCCCCTCCATGTCTGGGCTGCACATCAGTATATGTTATGCACTTTGTACTAGCATGCTAAATACTTTAAATACAAGGCAATTCTAGAATAAATTACTCCTTGGGTGCTGGCTGGCAGACGGGAGCGGCTCCCAGGCTCTCTCCTGTCCCTGGCTTTGGCTGAGGCCCAGAGGCCCCAGGACCAGTGAGGTAGCAGAATTGTGTGCACAGTACATATGAATGGGGCTTTTAGCACTTCAGCCCCAAGTCCCCTGGCAGCACCAGCCTCCCAGTCCCAACCCAACAGACACGTTTAAATAACATACAATAATAAATAAGATGGAGACCAGTGCCTGCGCTGTACTGCCCCCAGCCCTGTGAGAACCAGGCCCCTTTCCCAGCCCATGTCTGGCAAGAATGGCACCCTGTGGGATGCCGCTGCTCCAAGGAGGGGCGTTGTCCCCTTGTCCCCCTTGCTCAGAGCCTGGGCTGAAGGCAGGCAGCACAGATGAGGTCAAAACTAGGAATTCTTACTGATCCCTCTCCCTTCCCCTATCCCCTTCCCCAGGAACACCCTGACAGCCAAAAGGCAGATGAAGTGGCAGCTGCTGTGCCTGGGGCTGGCCCTGCACACATCAGTGGAGCTTGTCGAGGGTGGGGTAGCGGTACAGGTACTGTAAGTATTTGCGCAGATCATTCACAAACGTGGCCAACTCCACCTTGGTGTCCCGGGCTTGCAAGCTGGAGACATACTGCAAATGAAGGGACAGAGAAGCCAGTGTGTCAGTAAGTGCCAGATCTGTCTCTTATAGCCCGCACCAGAGTCCGCAGGGGGTGGGGACTGGGATGACCCAGGTGTGGCAGATGTGGAAACAGACCCAGGTAGGAGGTAGGGGCCCCGAAGCCTTGATCCTGAGAAATTCCACCACCACTCCCCCTCCCACCCCTGCTGGCCTGCTGCCACAGTGGACCAAGGCTGGCAGGAGCCAGTAGTGAGAGGCTAAGATGTTGGGTAGGGCCTCACCTTGGCCATGGCCTTTTCTGGACAGAGTCCTCTCAGCATCCGCTGGGTCTTGTGGATGGCATGGCAGCCGGAGATGTTGATGAGCGAGTCCAGGGCCGCGCAGTACTGTGAGAGGACAGAGCTCGGGGTCAGGCCCTGAGGCGAGCAGGGGTGGGGAGCCCAGGTGGCAAGGGCACAGAAGGGCCCTGGAAGTCTGCTGCAGCCCCCACTCCCACCCCATGGGGTACAACGGTCCTTACCACACCGGTCGTGAAGTTGACACTCCACACCATGGTCCCATTGCAGAGCGGGGCCTGAGGAGACAGAGCGACAGTAAGCCCAGTGCTGGCGGGGGATGGAGTTTGGGGTGGCTCCCTCTCGGGCACCCCAGAACAGCTCTGCTTGCATCTCCCACCTTGTGTAGCCATTGGTAGGGGCAGGGAGGGGAGGACTGTGACACAGCTGTGGTGGGGGCAGCCCAGGCTGCTGTTGAGCAGGTCAGATGGGCTGGCAGGTATGTGGGGGAGGGGATGTTGGGTATAGTAAGCACCCTGGCTTCTGAGGTGGGGGACCTTGCACCAGTAGCAGCAGGGGTACTCTGGCCAGGCCTGGCTTGAATCTGACACCTGTCACTCAGTCTCACTAAATCTCAGTAAAGCAGGTCATTGTACCTGCTGCTGGAGATGACATGCAGGACGCCTGGTGCAATCCTGGCACCTCGCCCTGCCCACCATGAGCTGTTGCCAGTAAGGAGGAGAGCCTACTCCTCAACCCAGTCCCACAATAGTAGGGCTCAGCCGAGCTATGTGGACAGCAGTCGGGTCCAGGTGTGTGCTGGCCCTTCTCAGCTCCCAGCTCTTTGGCAGAGGCCAAGGAGGGGCTAGTGATGACAGGGCAGGCTGGGCCAGGGGACAGTTGGTACCTGAGGCCTCCGCCAGGCCCCCCACAGCTCCTACACTGCTGACACCTGGTGCTTTGCCATGGCTGGGCCTGACTCTAGCCCGCCTGACTCTAGCCTAGCGTCTCCCTGATCCAAAAGCACCCTAGGATCAGGCCCAGCTTGCTCAAGATTTCTTGGTGAGGGCAACCCACCCCACACCCCAGCAGGCAGGACCCTGGCCAACCTTACTCACCTTCTGGATCTGTGAGATGTTACGCAGCTCTGAAATCAGTTCCCTGAGGTCCGTGGTGGAAGGCACGGGGCCCGGAGACGTGAGGCCGCTGAGGCAGGTGACAGCAATGGCCAGAGTCCACCAGAGTGCCATGGGACCCAGAGCAACACGAGGGGATCAGGAGCAGATGTGTGAATGGCCCAGCTGAGTGGCTTGTGGTCCTGGTCTCCGGTGGCAGCTTTTATAGGCCCAAACAGTGACGCACCACCACCCTGGTCTCCGCTGTCGGGCATATCTAAAAACCACATCTTTACTCATCTTTTTTTTGACTGTGGAAAATCCAGCATGGTCTAAAGGAAAGAGTTTGATTTCGCATGGACTTACCATGAGGCTCCCATGCAGTTTCCGCCATCGGGCTGGGCTGGGTCCCAGAAGCAGGTGGAGGGCCAGAGCGCTTACCTGAGCAATGGCCACGTTCACCTGGGTTTGCTCCTCAGCCGTGAGCACGGTGGCACATGACTGCCGCCACTGCTGGCCAGCCATGGACAGGAGGGGATGGAGGAGTGAGCGTTGAGCTATCCAGTGAACTGGGTTCAGAGATCACCAGAGTGACATCTGCTTTGGACACAAGGAGAGCAGGGCAGTGCACACAGCTCTCGGCCCACGCGGTGCCCTCGTGGGAAGGATTCTGACAGGTGCATTTCCACGTCTCCTCTAGGAACCTGGCGTTGGCATGGTGACTTGGATGACAGAGCTGACCCCAGGCAGCATGGATCCTGGCCAGGCTGGCTGGCTGAGCCCTGGGGCCAGTGTATAACTTTCTGACCACCAGAAAGGTGCCCCCCCGCCCCGTTGCCTGTACCCATCAACATCTGAGGGACTAGCTTCTGCCTTTGGGACCCCCCCCACCGGTGTAAGAGTGGAGGAGGGCTGGGGCAGGGCGGGTCAGGCACAGGGGACAGCTTGCACACTGCCTCCTGCTGTTTCCTCCCTGCCACGGAATGGCTGATGTTAGGATCTCTCCTACCCACTTCCTCCCCTGCCCAGTCCCTGCTCCATGTGCTAATCCTCCCGCTCAGACTTCCCTAAGGCTTCTCCGCAGGGCAAAGGACACGCAGTCCTCACTGCTGCCTTTCCCTGGGGGAACCAATTCCTAGCCTCACTTGGACGGGTCCAGCCCGACCCAGGGGCCTAGCCTTGTGACCCGTCCTGCCCACCCGCGTGGGCCTCATTTCTTCATTGATAGAACAGGCCAGGAACATTTCTCACAGGCTGGGGTGGGGGCAGGGAAGGAGCGGGGACCACCATGTTCTGGTCCAAGTCTCGGGGCCCCCCGCGGGGATGAGTCAGCTGTCCCCTGTTCCCCATGACCAGCACAAGGCCCTCGGGGAGTTGGGGCCCGCGCGTGGGAGCCGGGTGGGAGCGGCGATGGCCCCAGAGATAGGGGTGCTCCCTTATGTAAGGGTTGATGGGCAGATAAGCAGCCTCCGTGTGCCTGGGCCCTCCTCTGCGGCCTCCTCTGGCGGTGGTCAGGCTGACGCTGTCTACCGGGCTCTCCGGGAAGCTGCGAGGGGGCGGGGAAGGTGGAAGTGGTCGGCGGCCGCGCGCCAGACAAGGCAGGGGCCTGCGGAACTTGTGCGCACCCCGGGCGGGATCCCGGGCACCTGTGCGAGCCGGCGCGCAGCCCAGGTGCACGTGCGCGTCCCGCTCCGCACCCGGCCGTGTGGGGTGGGCAATCCCAACGAGAGCGTTGTTGGTGGGGGACTGCCGGCTTCCCCACACGCGGTCAGGCGCGCCCCGAGGTTTTTTCTTGATTGTGAGCTAGGTCCCAAGCATACCCCGGAGCGCTGTAATTAGCTAAAGCAGGACGGCACCGCTCGGGGCTCGGCACACGTGGCCCGCATCTCGCCCCTATCCGCCGCCGCAGGTGTGAGCTGCAGGCACGCGCTCTCGCATGTGTGAGCTGCGCCTGCGCCCGCCGCCGGCCCGGCCCGCTCTTCCGGGGCCAAGGCCCACCGAAGCCCGGGAAAGGCGCCGCTGGCTTCTCGAACCTTCCCCGGACTCCTAGCTCAGTGGGGACAGGTCAGGAGATCCACCCAGGAGGAGGACGGGCGAGGCGAGGTGTCCTCGTAAGTACAGCCAAGTTGTTTACTCTGTCTTGGGCCTCAGGAAAGCCGCGCTGGCCGGGGATTTTAAAGAGGAGGAGAGTCAGAGCGGGCCGGTATGAGAAAGTGAGTTTTCCATGGATCTCAGCGAGGCCCAGCCGGCCATGTCCCCTCCCTGCCTCTTCCCCCCCAGCATCCGTGCCCTCGGACTCTCGCTGCGGTTCACCCACGCTGCCCTCTGGCACACCAGAGCGGGCGGGTATGAGAAAGTGAGTTCTCCACGGATCTCAGCGAGGCCCAGCCGGCCATGTCCCCTCCCTGCCTCTCCTGCCCACCCCCAGCATCCGTGCCTGCGGGTGCTCTTGCCCAGCCCCATTGGGTTGGGGAACTCGGGACGAAGGCTGCACTGTGCACCTTCTACCCGGCTCTGCGCCTCTAGCGTCTCTGTTCCCAGGTTCCCCTGTGCTCACCGCCGGCGGGCTCAGTCCTGGGCCCTGTGCTGCTTAGCCTGTCCTCCAGGGGAGCCACTCTTTCTGTTTGTCTTCATCTACTTGAAAGATGGAGCATCAGGTAAAAGGAGAGATGGGGAGATGGCTCCCATCTGCTGGTTCACTTCTCAGCTGGCAGCAGCGGCCAGGGCTCTGGGCTCCATCCAGGTGTGCAGCTTGGAAGGCCGCCCTCGGGCCATCACTGCTGCCTAGGGGGTGGGGGTGCACAGGAGCAGGAAGCTAGGTTGGAAGTGGGGGCGGGACTCAAGTTCAGGACTCATGCTCGGACCAGCACCTAAAGCTTTCCGTTTAAAACTGCGTGTTCTCTGGGAGACCTGGCTGCTGCTTCATGTACAACGTGTCTTCCTATTCAAGTCACATTCATGTGTCTGATGTCTGCCTTGACGGTAGTATGGTGACGTGGTCAGGATTCCAGGGTATGGCCGTGTGGGAGGCAGTGTCCCCACATTGCTGATCCCAGAGACCCCCTTAACTTTTGAGCTTACTGTTTACACTCCTGCGTGCTCCTGAATTGAACCAAGGTTACTGCCTCCTGACTTCTAGGTGTAGCCGTCTGTTGTCCAAAGTGATGTTAATTCTCTTTGCTGCTTGCCATTGGTCCTCTGTTCATGTCCTTCACGTTTGCCCCGCCCAGCAGAGCTCACACCTGAGCCTTGTTCACCCCCCAGCAGAGTGCTAGCTGTGGCTACTTTTATTTTCTTGCAGAGCTTTTTTTTCCCTCTGGAATTGATAATTGTCTTAGTTTTCACTTGGCTCAGTGCTGTTTCTCAGTGATTTTAACCCTGGAATCCTGGCCAGCTGGTGGACTTCTCTGGGTGATCAGTTATCCTAGAGTTTTGCCTTCCCAGGAGTCTCCCCAGCGCTCATTGCTGTTACTCTGGAAGTTCAGGAATGTTCGTCACTTTCTGTGGCAGGAATGTCACAGGAACGAAGCAATGTCCGGCAGCGGGCCAGGTTGGTGGTCTCTGCAGAAGTAGTTGTTGGGGCTGCTGATTGTGTGGGGACCACACTTTCTCTGTCAGGTCATTCCGTTTGTCTTGTCAACAAGTATGCTGGGGACCCAGCGCAGTAGCCTAATGGCTAAAGTCCTTGCCTTGCATACACTGGGATCCCATACGGTTGCCAGTTTGTGTCCCAGCTGCTCCACTTCCCATCCAGCTCCCTGCTTGTGGCCTGGGAAGGCAGTCGAGGACGGCCCAAAGCCTTGGGACCCTGCACCTGTGTGGGAGGCCTGGTGGAAGCTCGGGCTTCGGATGGGCTCAGCTTTGCCCGTCGTGGCCACTTGGGGATGGAAGATCTTTCTCTCTGTCCCTGCTTTTCTCCATAAATCTGCCTTTTCAATAAAAATAAATAAATCTTTTCAAAGACACAAATATGCTGGACACGGAAGTCAGAGGCCACGTCAGCTTGTGGCCACTGTGCTCACTGGCGTGGATGCTGTGAGGCTCGTGGCTGAGAGCCTGCTGTGGCGCTCCCTGGCTCCTCGTGGGTCCCTCCTCTCGTGCACAGTTACACATGTTGCCACAGGTTGAATATCCCTCACCTGGCATGTGTAGGACTAGAAGGGATTTAAATTTTGGGGGGAAGGAGAGGTAATTTTATTCAGCACTTTTACTCGTGTGTTTTTTTTAAATTTTCATTTGAAAGGCCGACTTTGCAGAGAGAGGAGAGAGAGAGCCTCCATCAGTGGTTCACTCCCCATATGGCCACAGTGGCCGCAGCTGACTGATCTGAAGCCAGAAGCTTCCTTCTGGGTCTCCCACATGGATGCTGGGGTCCAAAGGACCTGGGCTGTCCTCTACTGCTTCCCCAGGCCTTAAGCAGGGGGCTGAATGGGAAGTGGAGCAGCCAGAACTCTAACCAGTGCCCGTATAGGATGCTGGCACTGCAGGCAGAGAATTAGGCTGTTATGCCATTACGCTGGTCCCATCCACCTGTTTTTGACAGCCGCCTGCATGGGAGATCAGATGTAGGATTTTCCATTTGCAGCATCACATTGATGGTTAAGATACTGTTGGGTTTTAGAGCATTCTGACCTTTGAGATTAGGCATGCTTGGTCTGTAGGAAGTGGAGCTATCATTGTCTCTATTCATTTATGTATTTGTTGGTGCACAGTTGGGCTCAAGAATGTGAACTCTATTGGTTATAATAGAATGTGGCGTATTCCGTTTCTCATGCTGTCTCACCATTGGTCGCTAGGGGGCCCTTGGAGGGCCTGAGCTCCTAGGAGAGGCCCTGCCTTGTTTTGAAGGTTTCCTACCTCTTGGTGCCACAGGTGGCTCTACACCTGCTGTGTGTTCTCCCTCCACGGTGGAACCAAGTGCTTCCTCACCCATGTAGAGGCGGGGTGTCTTAAAATTAAGGTCTGGGCCCTAGGCTTGCCACTGTCCGTCGTGTCGCGGCATTCGGGCCTTCCAGTGGTCAGAGCCAGGACCTGTGCGTGCAGGTCGGCGCAGGCACGTGCCCAGCACCCGTGTGTGCACGCCAGTGCAGGTACTCGCCCCTGTGGTTCTGTGTGTGCCTAGTCTTCCTAATCAGAAAAACACAAACTTCGTCATTGTAATAATTTTTTTTTCATAAGATTTATTTGTTTGAAAGGGAAAGTTGCATAGAGACAGCTGAGAGAACTTCCATCCCCAAATGTTTGCAATAACTGAGGCTGGGCTGGTTCAAAGCCAGGAATTTCCTCCAGGTCTCCCAAGAAGGAGCAGGGACCTGAGGACTTGGACCATCCTCTGTAGCTTTCTCAGGCCTGTTGGCAGGGAGCAGAATTGGAAGTGGAATAACCGGGATAGACCGGCACCCACATGGGATGCCGGTATAGCAGGTGGTGGTTTTATCTGCTCTGGTGCCAGCCCACAGGGAAGTAATTTCTGAGTATGCAGGTCAGTGATGCTCAGCACCCTCACGTGGCCACGCAGCCATTTGCCAGAACTCTGCGTCCGTGAAACAGCCGCTCCAGAGGCATGGAGCAAGCAGTTCCCCACGGTGGCCTCGCCCAGACGGGGGGCCCGTCCTTCAGTTGTGTCTGTGGATCTGCTGCCTGAGGCAGCTCGGTGGGTGGGATCCGAAGCTTTGTCCCTTCTGTGACAGGTTCATTTCACTTGGCCCGGTGCCCATAAGGTATGGGACCGCCTGCCCTTTTCAAGCACAGTGATGTCCATGGTGTGACACCTCGCATCTGCTCATCTCCTGCGCGGTGTCGCCTGGCCTCAGCCTAGCGCTGTTGCAGATGCTGCGCCTGACAGCATGGTGTGCAAATGTCGTTTAAGACTTCGCTTACACTTCATTCAGCTTTTACCTGGAACTGAAACTGGTGGGTTGTGTGGTGATTTTATTGTTAAGAATTCGGTTCTATGTTTCCAGGTTTTTTTGTTGTTGCTGCTGTTGTTGTTTGTTGGATGGACCGCAGTGTGTGTGCAGGGAGCCCTATTTCCCACAAGCTCACCAACACTTTTTTTTTTTTTAATGGTAGTTGTTCCTTGTGGTTTTGATTGACGTTTCCTTATGTTCGGTGATGCCAAGCATCTTCAAGTACTGACTGGCCATCTGTGTATCTTTTTAAGAAGGTTTATTTTTATTGGTAAGGCAGATTTACAGAGAGCAGGAGACAGAAAGGTCTTCCATCCGCTGGTTCACTCCCCAAGTGGCTGCAATGGCCAGAGCTGAGCCAATCCGAAGCCAGGAAGCAGGGACTACTTCTGAGTTTCCCACGCGGGTGCAGGGTCCCAAGGCCTTGACTCGTGCTCCACTGCTTTCCCAGGCCACAAGCAGGGAGCTGGATGGGAAGTGGAGCAGCCGGGACATGAACCAGTGCCCATGTGGGATCCTGTCTCTTGCAAGGCGAGGGTTTAGTCACTGAGACATCGTACCAGGCCTCACTTGTGTATCTTGTTTGAAGAAGTGGCTGTTCAGTTCTTTGTGGATTTCTTGTTGCTGTGTTGTAAGAGGTCTTTATTTACTCTGGGTTTTTTGTTTGTTTTGGTTTGGTTTGGTTCAACTTTTGAAAATAGATCAATTAACAGCTATTATTTAATCACTCATCCATTGACAACTTGCATCATTTATTCAGTGCTATATTAAACAATGCATTGGAAGATAGATTAACTAGCAGCTCCAAGCCTCTTAACAATTTAAATGGAAATCACAAAATGTTTGAGACCCTATTTTGGAATACAAAGAGGGTTTGACTTTGAATTTCCATTCTCTGCAGCACAAGAACAGGTCATTCCTTTATTGGCAGACATAAAATGCCTCACATCCTTCTGTTCTGTTGATGCTGTAAATCCAGTGCCAGTCCTCCGGCCACACCAGTTACGAGTATAAAGTATATCATGTGACGTCGCATCTCTAACACTGGCAGCTGCTTGGTCACGCGCTGCCTTGGATGTGACAGCCAGGAGTCCATCTCCTACCCCTCATAGGACTCCCTCGGCCCATCAGAGCCGTGAGCTGTGCTGTTAGGCTCCTAACCAAGCTAGGGTGGAGACACTGGCCACAGGATACGCCTGCTCCCTTTTAAAAAAAAAAATCTGGATTTTGGGCAACTGTTCTCTTGTAACTACTTAACAGTTTCTGAAAGCAGTGATTGTCCAAGGTTGGATCTTGATCTCAAATAAGCATGTGAATGAATGGAGGGAGAGAAACCAAAAATAAAATTTAAAAAGATGAGGTCTGAAAGTGGAGCAGCTAGATAAGAAAATCAAAACAGAAAATTAAAAAAGTCAAATTACTGTTCAGTAATTTAAAGTTTATTCTGGCTATAATGCAGGTTATTCTGACCTGAAGGTAGTATCGCATGGCATACTGTGAGTCCACCCATCCCTGGGATACTCGTTTGTACTTAACTGTTTTATAGATCTGTGCAGTCTCTGGCACTACAGATCATATAGCAGGGAACAAGTGGATTAAAGAATTTTAAAAATAGTTCAAGTTGCAATAAAAATGAACAAATCTTTAAAAATATATCCACAGTACATCCTGCAGTGTCTCCCATGATCTTCTGGTTCTCAAGTCTCGGGGTTCCCACCACTCTTCTACCCGCCCCCTCAGCCTCTGACCCGCCTCTGTCTCCCACCTGCTCAGGCCAAGGTTCGATCTGTGAGAGCCAGCACGAGACCAAGAGAGGATCCTTCCTGCAGCTTGGATAATCGAGTTATGGCTGGGCGCACGCGCGCACACACTGAGCGCACGCGTGAGTGAGCCAGACCCATACAGTGTGTGATCAATAAGGACCTTAGTGACTTGGCCCATGATGCTCTAGCACATGATACTCGGCAGCTCTACTTGGACGAGACATTTCACCGGCAAGCCACAGTTATGGGACTTAATGACAGCCCATATCAAGCCGGCTTACTCCTTTTGACGATTCATTTTCATACAGACTACCCCTTCAACTCACCTAAGGCTGCATTTACAACAAGAATTTATCATGCAAATATGAACAGTAATGGTAGCATTTGTCTCAATATTCTTTTTAAAGATTTATTTTATTGTAAAAAATATATAGAAAGGAGGGGACAGAGAAGATGATGTTCCATCTGATGATTCACTCCCCAAGCGGCCACATCGGCCGGTGCTGCGCCGATCCGGAGCCGGGAGCTTCTCCAGGTCTCCCACGTGGGTGCAGGGTCCCAAGGCTTGGGCTGTCCTTGACTGCTTTCCCAGGCCACAAGCAGGGAGCTGGATGGGAAGCGAGACTACTGGGAAATGAACCAGCACCCTAATGGGATCCTGGATGTGCAAGACGAGGACTTTAGCTGTTAGGCTACCACACTGGGCCCGACATACTGTAGATATTAACCCCCACCTCACTCTTGGGTTCCTCCAGTTGGCCTTCCTACTGTGTCCGTGCTGTCCTTGGCTGCCTGGCGTCTCTCCTGGCTGCATCTGTCACCTGTGCTGCTGCTGTGGAAGGCTTTCCATGTGGATTCCGTTCTCTGGCGTCCTGCTGAGGAGTTTAGCATCTATTTTCGCAAGGACATTGCCCTGCAGTGTCCGCAGTTTCCTTTCCTTTGGTTACTTTGTCTGGTTTTATAACGAGTGTAACATCAACCTCAGAGGATCATTTGGGCAGTAAATTAATTCCTTTTATTCTTGGAAGAATCTGACAAGGACTGGTGTTAGGGTCGGTGTTATGGTTTAGTAGGCCAAGCTTCTGCCTGTGGAGCCAGCCTCCCTTTTGGGTACTGGTTTGAGACCCAACTCCTCCACTTCCAATCCAGGTTCTTGCTAATCCTGCAGCTGGCAAAGCAGCAGAAGGTGGCCTAAGGCCTTGAGCTCCTGGACCCACATGGGAGACCAGCCCGGCTCTGGCCGTTGTGGCCATTTGGGGAGTGAACCAGCAAACGGAAAATCTTTCTCTATCTTTCCGTCTTTGTTACCCTATGTTTCAAATAAATAGATTTTTGTTAAAGAAAAGTTTTGGTGTTATTTATAAATGTTTTCTAGAATAACCAGTGAAACCTCTGATGTGGGCTTTTTGCTTTGTTTTGTAGGAAATTTTGTTAATCATAAAGTTAAGAATATTACATGTTATGGATATATATTCAGATTTGTGGTTTCCTATTACACCAAACGTTGGCAGCTTGCATGTATCTAGGAGTTTGTGAATTTCCTGTAGGTTCTCTGATTTGGCAGCCTACTCTCAGGAGTCCTCTGCCTGTGGGGATACGTTCCGAGGGTGGTTTCATTGCTGTGCCAAGGCTACCACACTGCTCGGCTACAGGCAGGCATGGCGTGTCACTGCCCTGCGTCTGCGCTGTGTGCGTCACAGCGTGTCAGGGTGTAGGAAAGGAACAGTCAGGATGCCAGCGGGGAGTTCCTCCGCCCCTCCTCTGCTGGCGCTGTCCTGCGGGCATGCCTCCAGTGAGCGGGCGGTGCTGGAAGGCACTCCTAGCCCAGCGTCACCCGGCTTCGTCCAGGGTCAAAACTGGAGCCTTTGCGCCTCTCTGCTTGACTGTTCTGGCAGGTGGCTGGCCCCTCCCTGGGGTCGCGTCAGGTTCTGCTTCACCTGTCCACATGGAGAAGTTTGGCGGGGTGTGTGTACTTCTCATTGGTATAAAATGCCCCTCTCTGGTTCTATTTAGATGATATGCCTTCTGCTATACTTTTTTTTTTTTTAAGATTTATTTATTTTTCTTGGAAAGGCAGATGTACAGAGAGGAGGAGACACAGAGAAGATCTTCCGTCCGATGGTTCACTCCCCAAGTGGCCCCAACGGCTGGAGCTGGGCTGATAGAAAGCCAGGAGCCTCTTCTGGGTCTCCCACGTGAGAGCAGGGGCCCAAGTCCTTGGGCTGTCCTCGACAGAGCTGGAAGGGAAGTGTTAAAGCCAAAACATGACCACAAGGACTGCCGGTGCCACAGGGAGGAGGATTAGCCTGTTGAGCCACCACGCTGGCCCCTTGAGTTATTGTTTACCAGAGAGTTTTCCAGTTTCTTTGTTTTTCAGTGTGGTAGAATTGTCTGATAACCCTTTTCATTCTGCATTTCAATTCCTGTGCTATCCCACTGTTTTCAATCGCCATTGTTTCTTATTTGAAGTCATTTGATACTTTTATTAAGGATCATTTATTTTCTGGGTATCTCTTGTTTGTTTCAGGGAAACACTATGGCAAGATTAAAGAATAGATTCCACATGAGAAGTTAAACAGCATCAGTAAAGGTAAATATAGAGGTTTCTTTGTTACAGAAAAGAAGGAAGAGAGAGCGAAATCTTCCATCTAGGGTTCCCCAAATGACCACAACAGCCAGGGCTGCCCAGGCCTAAGCCAGGAGCGTCCTTCCAGTCTCTCACACGGGTTCAGGGCACCAGGACGTGGGCTGTGTGCTGCTGCTTTCCCAGGAACATTAACAGGGAGCAGCTGGAACTCAAAACAGGCACCCGTCTGGGCACTGCTGGCGGTGGCTCTGCACGCTGGTCCCCGGCACTGCTGGCGGTGGCTCTGCACGCTGGTCCCCGGCACTGCTGGCGGTGGCTCGGCACGCTGGTCCACAGCTGGCATCAGTATCTGTTTTTCTTTTTTTTTTTTTTTTCTTCCAACCTGACTTTGAATCCATCCCACTTAGAATTCATGTGGCTTCTTTTTAAAAGCATTATTATTTTTTTAATTTAATTTTTAGAATGACAGATTTTACACAGGAGAGACAGAAGGTCTTCCATCTGCCGGTTCTCACCACAAGTGGCCAGAACTGAGCTGATCCAAAGCCAAGAACCAGGAGCTTTTTCTGGATATCCCATGTAGGTGCAGGGTCCCAAGGCTTTGAGCCATCTTTTATTTTATTTATTTTCTTTTTTTTTAAAGATTTATTTTTTTTGGGGGGGTTATTTGGGATTTATTTTATTTTATTTTATTTTATTATTTTTTAAATATTCATTTATTCATTAATTACATTGCATTACATGACACAAGGGATTTATTTTATAATTGACAAAATTGCTTATATGTATATATGATTACATATATATTATAGAATGGCTCAATTCAGGAAAATATGTTAACTCAGGTGTTAATCACATCATGTGTGTATGATAAGCATAATTGAAATGTACATTCTTAGAAATTTTTATGTATCGAATACACCGTGATGTGTAGTTCTCTTGAATTTATTGCTTCTCGTTCAAATTTTTTATCCATTTGGCTAAGATCATATGTAGAATCATTTGGATTATTCAAAAAATCTCATTGAGTTCCCATTTCATTCTTTTTTTTCTTTTTTCAAAAAGATTTATTTATTTATTTATTGTTTTTTTTGTTTTTTAATTATTTATTATTTTTAATTCATTAATTACATTGTATTATGTGACACAGTTTCATAGGTACTTGGGCAAAGATTTATTTTTATTGGAAAGTCAGAATCAGATGTACAGAGGAGGAGAGACAGAGAGGAAGCTCTTCTGTCCACTGATTTATTCCCTAAGCGGCCGTAGTGGCTGCAGCTGAGCCCATCCGAAGCCAGGAGCCAGGAGCTTTTTCTGGGTCTCCCACACAGGTGCAGGGTCCCAAGGTTTGACTCGTTCTCAACTGCTTTCCCAGGCCCCATGCAGGAGCTGGATGGGAAGTGGGGCTGCTGAGATTAGAACCGGCGTCCATATGGGATCCCGGAGTGTGCAAGGCAAGGGCTATAGCCACTAGGCTATTGCGCCGGGCCCATTGAGCCATCTTCTACTGTTCTCCCAGGCCATAAGCAAGGAGCTGGATGGGAAGTGGAATGACCAGGATACAACCTGGTGCCCGTAAGTGATGCCAGTACTTTAGGGTAGAGGATTAGCTGCTTATGCCACTGCACCAGTTTCTTAGATATGAAGATTATTTTTATAAGGAGAAAGGTTAACATATTCCCTACATGTTCTGCCTGCTCCTTTCTTGGTGCTGCTGTTGGCGCCTGCGCTGCAGGGGCTGCGGGTTTGCTCCTGACCATTCTCTATGCAGCACATTGGATCATCTGCCCTCTCATGGCCTCAAGTCTGCTGCTGCTTCCTTCTGCCACGTCCAAGCATCCTTTGAATTTTTATGTTAGTCCCTATGGGTTTATTTTTTAAATATGTGTTTATTACTTTTATTTGAAAGGTATCTGAGAGAGAAGCAAAGATTTTCTCTTCATTGGTTTACTCCCCATGTGGCCGGAACTGAGCAAATCCAGTCTTGCAGGTGTCCCTCATGGGTGCAGGGTCCCAGTGCCTTGGGCCATCCTCCACTGCTTTCCCAGCCATAGGCTAGGGGCTGGAAGGGAAGTGAAGCAGTGGGACTTGAACCAGCACCCATAGGAGATGCCAGCACCATAGGCAGAGGCTTAGTAGGTCACACCACTGCACCAGCCCCATCAGTCACTGCATTTCCAACTGCAGACTGGTTTTCTGTCCTTCCTCCTCCTCTAATAGTCTCATTGTGGCGATAGGTCAGCCTCGCACTTCCTTCAGTTCTTTAGTTCCGAGAGAACATACTCATGGTAGCCGACGTGTGGCAGCCTTGCCCAGGAAGGCCGGTGTCAGGGCGTCCTTGGAGGGTGTGTCTGCTGACCGCTTTTGACTGTTGGCCACGGGCCCTATTTTCTTGTTTCTTTGCGTGTCTTGCAGCGTCTGTAACAGGCCAACTCCGCAAGTAGATGACTTCTCCCCTGGGGTCTGCAGCTGTGGTGCTTGGTTGATCCTGTGACTTTCTTAGGCTAATGCTCTGATTCCTTGTCGCATTGGTTCAGCAAAGCCTCAGCTCGGTTGGCAGTGAACCAATAATAGAGTGACAGAAATTTCCTGTCATGCTTTGAGCCAGCGAGGTGGTCTGAGGCCTGGTCAGGTCTGCACACAGATGTGCCAGCGGTCGCCTATCGGGCCTCCCCTTGGAGCTGCTGCAGGTACTTCACAACGATACCTCACCACCTGCTTCCTGCACGAGGGCAGAGCCAGGGCCGCAGCTGACCTTGCCGGTGTGCACCTGGCCTTGCAGAGCCCCGGGAGCATTCCTGAGCTGCTTGTGGCTTCCAGGGACATCGCCCCTGGTCCTCATCACTCAGCGCCAACTGGACTGCTGAGGCGGCTCTGTGGCAGGAGGCAGGACGGCTGTTTGCCCAGTGCGCTGCATGGGCGGCCCAGCTGCAGCTCTTCCCTGGGGAGACACTGGGGCACTCCCAGGCCACCCAGCCCCTTGCACGCTGCCAGCCTTAGCAGGCGCCGCTGCCTTTCACAGCCACCATGGGTCAGGAACAGGGAAGTGAGGCTAGGGCAGGTGAAAGCCGCTGGCCAAGATTCAGTTCCCAGCAGAGACTGCTGTGGTTAGCAAGCTCCCCTGAAGTTCTGATCTTGACAGTTCTGCCCTGTTCTCATCGCTGCTGTGCAGGAGCTGACTTGCAGTTTTCTTGACCCTTGGGGAAGTGGAAACTCTCCCTGTGACAGATGCCCTGCACTCAGTCGGCCACCCCTTTCCTTTCCACAGGTGGCTGTCTTGGCCCAGCAGTGCTTAGGAGCTGCCCGTAGGACTCGAGCGCACAGATGAAATGAATGAGCCCTCCATGAGGAGCACACTGCCTTGATGCCCAGGCCTCTGTGTTGGCAGTGGACCACAGGGAACAGCTGGCCGCAGTCGCAGAGAGCAGTTGCACAGTTGCTGTGGGTCGGGTCACATGAGCGGTGGCTTATTTGCTCTGATCCATGATCAGACTGCAGATGTTTGGCAAGGTAAACCCATAGTGTTAAGCTGTTGGATTGCATGTGAGATGGGAGATAAGAATGAAGGACAATGCAAGGTTTTTGAACCAAAAGCCATTAAATGGAGTTGGCATTAGTTGAGAACCTATGGGAGGTGCAGGCTGTGCTGGAGAGGTGTTTTGGTTGTTGCGTGTCTGAGCTGTATGGAGGGTCGGCTGTCCCCAGGCAGCTGAGCACCAGGTTGGAGTGTCTGAATGGAAGATAGGTCCGAGCCATCAGCCCGCAGGCGGCTGAGCTGGGAGTTGCATGGCCTGCAGGCGCCTGGCACTGCCTGGCATGTCTACCTGCCTCCTGGGTTGTGCTTATCACACATCTCTATAGAAAGGTGTTTTTGCTGCTTCCATTTCAAGCTTCGAAGGCAGCTCTGCTGGCATGTGGTCTGGACCAGCGCTGAGCCATTGCTGGCAGAGGTGGGCATACTGAGGTGTAGATCCAACCATGTCTCCCTGGAATCTCCCTGTGGGTTTGCCTCCAGTGTCCGTGGTGGTCCCTGCTCCTCCTGCACCTTCCTCGGCTCTTTCCATTGCACAACCCCGCCTGGCTCCTGGTTGCTCAGACTTCAAGTGCTGATCTGGGTTCTGCTGCTGGGACAGCAGGTGTAAAACCAGGAGCTGGAGGTCACCAAGTGAGCAAGTGGAGAGCGGACAGACTGCGTCTGAGCAATGACCCGTGCCAGGCCACAGCCAAGGGAGAGAAGGAAGCAGCAGAGTGGCTGGGTGCCGGGCGCTCGGGACCGGCCGGGAGAGGACGCTGCAGCTGCTGGCACTGCAGGGATGGGCCACATGAGGGGATGAGGCCAGAGGATGAATGGGCGCAGAGTCAGTGTCCAGTGCTGTTTGGAGCCAGTGGCTCACAATAGGGTGACAATGCTTACAGGCCTTGTCAGCCCAAGGCCAGGATTCCAGGGGGAAACCTGGCGGTTTCTGCTCGATGGAGGCAGAGTGAGGAGCCCCAAGGCCAGGTTGGTCTCAGATGACCCTGGGACACGGAAGCCCGAGAGCCCGAGACAGGCTCCAGGGGAGACATCAGCAAGTGGCCAAGCTGGGGGGCTGCAGAGTGCAGCAACAAGGACGAGTGAACCGCAGACAGGCTCTTCTGGAGCACTGGGCCTCTTAACACCCCTCCCAGGCAGGCTCCTTGTTCCCACCTTTTCAGAAACAGAGGCAAAAGCAGGTGACTTGTTCAAGTCCCATTGCTTGTGAGTTAAGGTGCTAGCAGAACTCTGCTGACTGGTTCATTCTTTTTTTTTTTTAAATATTTATTTATCTTTATTGGAAAGTCAGATGTACAGAAAGGAGGGAAGACAGAAAGATCTTCCATCCGATGATTCACTCCCCAAGTGACCGCAACAGCTGGCGCTGCGCCGATCCGAAGCTGGGAGCCAGGAACTTCTTCTGGGTCTCCCACACGGGTTCAGGGTCCCAAGGCCTTGGGCTGTCCTCAGCTGCTTTCCCAGGCCACAAGCAGGGAGCTGGATGGGAAGCGGAGCTGCTGCGATTAGAACCGGCGCCCATATGGGATCCTAGCGCATTCAAGGCAAGGACCTTAACTGTTACGCTATTGTGCCGGACCTGACTGGTTCATTGTTTTTTTTTTTTTTTTTCTACAAATAAACCCTTTATTTGTTCAGGTCCCATTGCAAAGCCTCACTTGTGTGAGCAGGCCCTTTGCTCAGCCATTCTGTCCACCACACTGACCCAGGGGCTGCCCTGAATGTAGAAGCGCAGGGGCTTCTGGGCCCACTCTCCTGCCTGGCCAAGGCCCACCTGGGCTGCTGCCACCACAGCGGGCACTCCAGGCCCGAGGGTACTGCCTCCAGCCACGGGCCTCGTCCCGAGCCAGGTCCCGCTGGTCGAAACTCTTGTTGATGGCTAGCGCCTGGCACAGCATGGAGGGGCCACTGATGTGACAGTTTCCTAGGCTCTGGGATTCCCCTAACCCCTCCTCGTATCCTCCCCTCATGGTGGATTCCTCCACCTTGTTGTAGTATTACAGTTCAAATTCAGTCAAGATTCTTTCATTGCAAGCATCTACCAAGCATAAAGTCCGGCATCTTATTGTCCAGGTAAGTTCATCGGTTTCTTGGGGAGACCATCTCTGGCAGAACTGACAGAATATCATCCTGATCAATTAAAAACTACAACATAACATCAACAATTTACAACATTATGGAATTATTTGACATGGTATTGAGTAACCAATGTTAAAAAATGCAAGTTCTTAACCATATCCTGTGACTACTTATTGACATTTCAATTTTAGTTTATACACAACCGGCTTCTATACACCTTAAAATGGCAATAGGGTAATATTCAGCTGTGTCGTGTCTATTTTCATTTTAGTATTTAGCAGTTTATAGTGTTAAATTTTGCTGAACTTGGCAGATTTTAGGATAGTCTAAATCGGCTTATAACTCTCACAAGGCATATGTCAACAGTTGAGGTGCAGGGTCTGGCGCAGTAGCCTAGCGGCTAAAGTCCTCATCTTGAGTGCGCCGGGAACCCGTATGGGCAGCTTCACTTCCCATCCAGCTCCCTGCTTGCGGCCTGGGAAAGCAGTCAAGGACGGCCCAGTGTTTTGGGACCCTGCACCCGCGTGGGAGACCTGGAGGAAGTTCCAGGGTCCTGGCTCTGGACTGGCACAGCACTGGCTTTTGCACTCACTTGGGGAGTGAATCATCGGACGGAAGATCTTTCTATTTCTCCGTCTCTGTATATCTGACTTTGTAATAAAAATAAATGAATCTTAAAAAAAAACAGGTGAGGTGCAGACCCTGTGAGACCTGTCTGCCCAAGTGATATGGGGGAGAAGGATCTAGAAGCATCAGTGAGGAGTACCAAGGACACTGTTCCCTCTTTGTGCCCACTGAGCTGAGGGTGGGATAGACTGGTGTTTACCAGGTGCTGGGGCAGCTGCTGCATGGTGACCCCAAGGCTGGGGAGGCACCCCCGCAGCTTCACTGTCACTTATGGCTAGGAGGGACCTGCCTAGCTTAGCTCAGAAGCCCATGGCCAGTGCTCGGGAGCTGAGCTGCTGGTTTCCTTGGGATTCTTTTGCCAGGTTCTGTTTGGTCACTTGTTTCTCACAGGTTAGTAGGACCAAAGGTTGTCAGGAGGTGGGCCCTGGCGTGGGCACAGGGGCCTCTCGAAGCTGTGTGGAGTTCAAACTAACCCTTCTCAGACAGGCTGCTTCCTGTGACCACAAAGCACTCAGTGACAGAAGCAGCTTTGCTCCCGATTCTGGGGGCAGTGTGTAACCGCTGTTGTCTTAGGTTCCAGGGGAAGTGTGGCCAGGCTTGCCCTGGACCTGCAGCGGACATGCCGGGCATGCTGCTTCTGTGGTTGGCTGGCCCCGTAGGAGCCTGGCTTGCCTTCCACCCTGACAGCCCTTGGGGAGGAATCCGTGCTTGGGACGGGCAGGTAAGAATGCACTGTGGGGCCTGCTCTGGCCGACTTCTGGAAGGCGAGGCACTCAGCGCCCAGGTGGGAGGCCTGTCCAGGTGTGGGAGGCCTACTGGGGAGGGAAGCCTTGTTTGGCCAAGGGCTGTCTGGAAATTCACGCCAGTCCTGGGCCTGTACAGAATCACCAACTTGGCAATGAGACTGCCATGGGGCTACCAGGCTCTGAGTGCCTGCCACCACCATGGCAGGGCGAACCATAATTAGCCTGAAGCCCCCTGCCCCAAACTGCAGGGCAGGTCTGTCAATCTCGAGCTCCCTCTCCAGGAGGTCAGATGTTAGGGAGAGTGAAGCCCAGGGCTCAGCTCAGTAAGACTCCACAGGGGCCTGGCTTCTAGCCCTCTTCAGGGCTATTGTGGAAATTGTGCAAGGAGATGATGTGCTGTTACATGGAAGTCAAAGCTGCACAGCAGGGAGAAGTGCCTTCCTCCAGGGGCTCTGGGGGGGTGGGGGCTGCAGTAGCCTGAGGGGAGGGGGGACAGTCAACTGCCTTTTATGATTTCACAACTTCTCAAACACCTATAATCCTAGACACAAGCGCCTTTTACATCGTGTGTTTTATTGCTGACCCAGCTCTTTGGCAGTTACATGCCGAGTGATTTTAATGAACGTAAGACCCCAGGGAGTTCACGCTGCACTTGACAATCTCTGAGCACTGATCAATGTTCTTCTTGATCCTGTAGAATTTCTCCACATATTCAGAACGTCCTAGAAGCTCCACGAAGTCTTCATCATGAGTGATAACCAGAAGCTGGAAGTTTCGCTGCTGTGAACGACTTTTTATTATTCTGAAAAAAGGTGTATTTAGAATATTTTATTATCCAAGAACATAATCCTTTCTTTTGCACAGGCCACTGCAAACCCTGCCAGTACATGTGTCTATGTGTGGGACAGACAACCTGGTTTTTCCTGTCCGCCTGGCCACCCTGCAGGAAGTGGGCGGGGGGCGGTGGCCTGCGCCTGGCTTCGCACAGCTGACAACACACTCTCCACTCCACAAGCTCGGAGGTTCTCACTCCATTTCCTTGACATCTACACTGCGCAGCCTGAGGAGCTGACCAGTCCCTCAGCAGGGGTTTTCCTGACCTGTTACTAGTTTTCTGCAGAAGAAAACTCTTCCAATAACAGATAGTCCAGGTCGGGGGAATACCGCCGCCTTCCTCGGAGCTGGTGTCACTGCTGTGACACCTAGGGGCCCCAAGTGGGTGGAGGGGGTGCATTTCTGCTCAGCAGCTAGCTAGCTGCTAGGGGAACCCGAAAAACTTAACTCCTTGTTGCCATCTGGCCTGGAGCTGGCTGCACTGAAGCCACCCAGGCTTGGCGGCTCACCCTGGTGGATAGTGGCCGTGTGCTGGGAGATGGGAACCACTGCCCTGTGCATTCTGGGAGCCAGGAGCTGCCACATGGCTCCTCATTCCAGGGAAAGGCCTTTCTTGTGCCAGTACAGCCAAGAAACACAGTGCCCAGCAGCAGGGAGTGTGCAAAGTCACCTGCTCCAACCTGCTGCTGAGTGGGAGTTCTGTCCTCCCAGCTTTCACGTGAACAGGGGGCGAAACAGCCCCACCCCGACCCACTACGGATGCCTCGGAGGGCACGCTACTGTCTTCATGGCCATGTGGTTCCACTGTTGGTTTTTCAGGTAAACCAGAGCCAGGTGCCTCTTAGCCATGACTTTGACTGCAAGCAGTTGGGAACCACGGGACCTATCTGTGTCTGCTGGCTAGCATCTCATTCCTTTGCTGTCTCAAGGTGAAGCCCAGGGCCTAGCCCCGACCACCCTGCGGGGCAGGACACTTACTCCACCAGTGCATGTGCCAGAGACTCGATGTTCTCTCGGTCCAGATTTGTCGTGGGCTCATCCAAAGCAAGAATGCCGCAGTTAAGGCAGAAGGTTTCAGCCAGGGCCAGGCGAATGATGAGTGAGGCTAAGACCTGAAAAAGCACTACATGAGCTGGATATCCAGGTCACCTCCTCCCCCCTGCAGGCAGCATGCGGACCAGAGGGGTGGACAGAGATGCGGGGGGCACTGATGGGCGCCACTGGCATTTGGGGGCACCCTACCCTGTGGCCCCTCTAGAGAGGCGCCCCCACTAGGCCTCAACAGCATGCTTGAGTGCACTGGCAGACAAGGTAAGAGCTCAGCAATAGCGGGTCCTAGGTTGGAGTGGCCGGCAGTGCGCTCTGCTGCCTGCTCAGCTGCAGCTAACTGAGGGACAGGGCACGCGAGGGGCACTTGCATGAGTAACAAAGCTAGGGCTAATGTCCTGACAGATAGTCACTGAGGAAGACCCGGGAGGCACAGGCCGTGCATAATTTGGGGAGTACAGTCCTGCTCCCTGCTGACTGGAGTGTGGGAGAGCCCCCCCTTCCAGAATGAAAGGGCCTCAGTGCTAAGATCCTTGCTAAGCCTGTGGGCCCCGCTGGCCTCTAGGGTGCAGCGGAATGGGAGCTCCCCTGTCCCACGACCCCAACGAGGCGATCCCTGCTCATTTCCTTCCCTTAATAGCTGCAGAAGCCTACTTTGGCTCAGGAAGTACTTGGAATTCCAAGATACCATGCTAAAACTGTGTTCTCATTATTACTGCCAAAGCAAGCAGTGGTATTGATTACAGGTCACAAATTTGTCATTTTTACAGGTTTGGATTTAGATAGTAATCTGCAGATGCCTTAAAGCTTGTCTGCGCTGACCACATAAGCAGAAACTGGAAACTGAGACCACACAGGTAATGCAAGTCCCCCATCCTAGAGGTAATGGTGCTTAGTGTCGCAGGGTGCCCCCCAGTGTGGTCAGCAGGACCCTGCATGCTCTCCGGGATATGGGGACCACTGCCTTGGCCCTGAGATGGGCCTCCTCGTCCCCCCACCCTGTGCTACAGCGCCCCGGGCCGAGCAGCTGGCACACTGTTCTCCAGGCGAGGCAGCTCCCAGGGTACCTGCCTTCTGCCCAGCACTGCATCGTCCACGCATGTCCAAGGCCGTGTCCCCCTTCAGCATCACCACACGGTAATTGTAATTCCGCCTTTTATCCGAAGCTGAGACGTTTTCATCAGCATCAGACCGAATTTCTATATATTCAATATCTGACACAGAAAGATGATTTCAGAAGAACTGACAGGCTGAGATTTCTTCATTTAGGGGGTGCCCATTTCCATGCCTGGGAGGCCTTGGGGACCTGGCCAGAAGTGACCAAGATGCCCCCAGCAAGCCTCACTAGGGCTGTCCTAGTTCCCCTGGCAGGGCCTCCTCTTCCTGCGCGGGGTGGAGGGGGGGGGAGGGCGCATCCCTGTCAGCACTACACAGTGTAGTTCAGGCTCAGGTCTACCACAGGGTAACAAGAACAGAAAATATTTTCTTTCTTTTTAGAGATTTATTTATTTGATTACAAAGTCAGATATACAAAGAGAGACAGAGCGGAAGATTCTCTGTCCAATGATTCACTCCCCAAGTGAGCCGCAACAGCCAGTGCATGCCGGTGCACGCCGATCCGAAGCTGGGAACCTGGAACCTCTTCCAGGTCTCCCACGTGGGTGCAAGGTCCCAATGCATTGGGCCATCCTCGACTGCTTTCCCAGGCCACAAGCAGGGAGATGGATGGGAAGTGGAGCTGCCGGGATTAGAACCGGCGCCCATATGGGATCCCGGCGCGTTCAAGGCGAGGACTTTAGCCACTAGGCCACGCCACCGGGCCCTTCAGCAGCCCTTTCTTAAAACCTCTTCCCATCCAGCTCCCTGCTTGTGGCCTGGGAAAGCAGTCGAGGAAGGCCTTAAGCTTTGGGACTCTGCACCCGTGTGGGAGACCCGGAAGGGGTTCCTGGTTCCCAGCTTCGGATTGGCGCAGCACCAGCCGTTGCGGCTCACTTGGGGAGTGAATCATCAGACGGAAGATCTTCCTCTCTGTATATCTGACTTTGTAATAAAATCTTAAAAAAAGGAAAGGGCATTTGGGATGTGCATGGTGGTGTATCATTAAGTCTCAGCCTGTGGTGCTGGCATCCCATATGTGCACCAGTTCTAGCCCCACCTGTTCCACTTCCCATCCAGCTACCGGGGAAAGAATGGAAGACAGCCCAAGTGTTGGGGCCCCTGCACCCACATGGAGACCGGCAGGAAGCTCGTGGCTGAGGCTGGGCCCAGTGCTGGCTTTTGTGGCCATTTGGAGAGTAAAGCGAAAAACAGAAGAAATCTCTTAAAACAGTATTGGGGCTAGACCTGTTCATTACCTTGTCCGCGGTAGGTGCTTCGCCAAAGATCACGAATAATCTTATTGATCTCCTCCATTTTCATACTGTGAAATTTCATTATTGCTCTAGAAAAGGAAGCCATTTATACTTTAATGGAAAAATAACATGAAGTAGTACTTACTAGAATACACATTGCTCTATGTAAGTAATACAGCGACTTTCCCAGGATTTTCAACTCTCAAAGTTGAGTATATAAACAGCAAGAACCAAAAAAATTCATGCTGCACCTATTACTGGAGATCACTGGATACTTTAGTTCTCCAGGGTCCCAGGCCTTCCCTGTCAAATTATTAAAAACAATGGGGGCCCGGCAGCGTGGCCTAGCGGCTAAAGTCCTCACCTTGAATGTGCCGGGATCCCATATGGGTGCCGGTTTAATCCCAGCAGCTTCACTTCCCATCCAGCTCCCTGCCTGTGGCCTGGGAAAGCAGTCGAGGACGGCCCAATGCATTGGGACCCTCACCCGTGTGAGAGACCTGGAGGAAGTTCCTGGCTCCTGGCTCCAGATTGGCGCAGCACCGGCCGTTGCGCTTGGTTGCGAAGTCAATCATCAGACGGAAGATCTTCCTGTCTCTCCTCGTCTCTGTGTATCTGACTTTCCAATAAAAAAATTTTAAAAATACCCCAATGGGAACTTCATAAAACAACTATTTAGTAGATGGGTGTAGTGGATTAAAGGGAAGGGAGCATCAGCCAGGGGAGGGATTTCTGGAAATTGCTACCTTGTTATTCCTCTTCTGTTACCATTCAGGTCCTGTATTTGGAGTGCTGGTTCAGGGGGTGACTTTGGTCTGAGGTCAGGCTGAACCTCACTGTTTTCTTCTGCCTTCCTAACATTCACAATCCTACATCTAAACATGTGTAGTAACTCCTGTTTGGTCTTTCTTAAGGTAGTTTCTAAACACTAAAAAGCAGAAAAGAAATATTTGTGAAAACAAAAATAGTCTGTCACTTTTCTTCAAAATGCACTTACTCGGGTTCTCTGGAATCGAGCTTGTGAGCCAGTGGATGGGGCAGCTGTGATAAGAACGCACCCCCACCCCCTTCACCACCAGAGGATGTGAGGTGGACGCACGCACTTCCAGCGCAGGCCTCTTATCTGATTCACACAAAAAAAGAAACTGAATGTAATGCTACAACTGCCTCTGCAGAATCATTTCATGATCTTCTGGTTCACCAGCAAAAGAGAAATGACTCACCATAAATATATTTTCAGTATCAGATGAAGGTCTGCGAAGTAATAAAGACAAAAAGCACATGGTCTGCTGCTGGATGAGAATTCAACAAGTCTCCATTTTCTACTAGCTCCATGCATCTCAGGCTAACACTTCACACCTTCCCCTCCGCCCCCGCAAACATTTCTGTCTGAAGAAAAACCACTCGCTCATGCTCTTAGGAGTGAGTTCTGTGAAGCCTGCCTTTCCATAGCTCATGCACCTTGATCCAGATTTGTGGGGGGAGGGGGTAACATCTACTTATCTGAAATGCAGAGAGGGAGACAGACACACATCTTCCATCCACTGGTCACTCCCAGTAGTCAGAACTGCCAGAATTGGGTCAGGGGGAATCCAGGGGCCCGGAACTCCATTCAGTTGGAGTGACAAGAGTTCAAATGCCTGGGCCCCATCTATTCTTTTCCCAGACACATCAGAACCAGCACGAGGAAAGTAGAACAGCTTGGCCTTGACCCATTAACCCATAGGAGATGCCAGCTTACCCTGTGGTGGCACAGTGCCAGACCCAAGTTATTTTTTTTCAAAGTCGTATCAAAGATCAGGAACAGGGTCCAGGGCTGAGGCAGGTTAAGCTGCTGCTAGTGGCATCCCAGGCCAGGCATTTGTGCAAGTCCTGGATGCTTGACTTCCAATTTAGCTCCCTGCTAATGCACCCAGAAAGTCATGGGCCCCTTCACCCACGCGGGACACCCTGATAAAGCTCCAAGCTCCTGGACTGACCTGGCCTAGTCCAGTTACGTTGCAGCCTTTGGTGAATGACCTAGAGGATGGATAATTGCTCTCATTCTCCTTTGCAAAGCTTTCAAATAAATAAAACACGGCCACCATGGTTGGCGGGCTCCAGGGAGGGCAGAGGTGCCTGAGACACACACACAGCGGCTGCCACACTGGCCTCCGATGATGGCTGGACTGCCAGCCCCCAGCTCATGGAACTCACAACAGTCCCAGGGGAAGGGCGGTCACAGACAGTGGCTGCCAATGAGTGCTTACCTGGTGTAAAACACAATATGCTAACTAGTCTACGTGATCGCAGTCCTGTCAATGGGAGTTAAGATGTTATCTCCACTTACCATTAACAAAAGTGAGATCTGATGAAACTAGTAACTTAGAGACAAGTGGCTAAGCTATTGTCAGTTCTTGAAATGATAGTTCAACTAAACAAGCAATCAAAATCCCCTCTTTTAAAGTCACCAGAAATGGCAACTCTTCAAGATATACTACTTTTCCAAGTGTATCAAGTGTTATATGGCACAGAAAAACAGAACTAAAGAGGGGAAAGTACAGGCCTGTTTTGCTTATGAATACTGACACATTCTAAATCAAAACAAATGTCATAGTAAGGATATCAAAAAATACATAACAAAATGTTTATCTCAATAAACAAAAATTATGCATCAGAGAAAATCAGTAACTTTTCCTTCAAAACATTAATGCAATAAATTATCTCAAAAAGCAAAAACAAATGTTCAATAATTTTTAACAGTTCTGAAAACAAAAAAAAAAAAAACACAAAACACCTCTTCGGTTAGTGAAAGCAGAAGGAAGTGTCCTTAATGTGTCTGTCTGACTTTTTTTTTTTTTTTAAAGATTTCATTTTTGTTGGAAAGCCAGATATACAGAGAGGAGAGACAGAGAGGAAGATCTTCCATCCGATGATTCACTCCCCAAGTGAGCTGCAACGGCTGGTGCGCGCCGATCCGGAGCCAGGAACCAGGAACTTCTTCCAGGTCTCCCACACAGGTGCAGGGTCCCAATGCTCTGGGCCGTCCTCGACTGCTTTCCCAGGCCACAAGCAGGGAGCTGGATGGGAAGTGGAGCTGCCGGGATTAGAACCGGCGCCCATATGGGATCCCGGGGCGTTCAAGGCGAGGACTTTTAGCCGCTAGGCCATGCCGCCGGGCCCGTGTCTGAGTCCTACACACACACAGCAGCAGGCAGCACCTCTCCTACGGGGAGGGACAGGGCCACACAGGTGCCGCCTCTGCCAGCTGTTCTACAAGCCTGCCAGGGCTGCAGGGGATGAAGCTCCACACTGAGAAAACGCAAAGTAAAGTTTTTCAAATTACATACACATTTTCTAGTAGCAAACTCCAATGGGAAGCACAACAGAAAAAATGATTCTACTCAACAGAAACTTTAGATTACAAAAACTATTAAGTTGTAACACTTTATATAACAGTTTTGGACATGAATAAATTAAAAACTTAGTGAACACAAAATACAGAACTCTGTACCTGCCTGTTACACTTGAAACCAAATGGAAAGATTTCCAATGGGTTGGAAAGGAGAGAACAATTAACTGTCACTATTCTTTATAAAATTCCAAATGAATGAAGAGGATTCAAAGTTGAACATAAGGAAAGTATGTAAATCACAAGGGAACATTTTCAGTTTAGAGTTAAGGAATAGAAAAAAAACTATAAATAAAAATACCAAAGACTGACAAAATATGAAAATGACACCAAATGACAAATGACACCAAAAGGACAAATGACACACTGGGAGTGGGTAGTTGTAATATGCTTGAAAAGGATTATTATCTAGAATCTGTAAGAAATCAGCACATACCACCAAGACAAGTTAGTGGAAAAAGTGGCAGTCAGAAATGAACAGGCAATTCTGAGAAGAAATACAGCCAACAGATGCACCAACTCGTTAGTAAACTGGGAGGGATACATTACAGCATTACAGAGGGAGCAGTCTCGCACAACACAGGGCCAAAATGTATATCTCTATACACTACTACTGGTGCAAACCAATTTTCTATTTTTGTTTTAAATATTTATCTGAAAGGTAGCAATACAGAGGAGAGAAAACACACGTGAGCATACACTTGCATCCCCAATGGCGTCAAAGGTAAAAGCCAGGAGCTTCACCCAGGGACCCAAGCCCTTGGACCAAATACCCTACTTTCCCAGGTGCATCAGCAGAGGGCTGGATTACAACTGGAGCAGCAGTTTTACCCGATACACCACAGCATCAGCTGTGGATGGCACTATGGCATGAATCAGTTAAAAACACACATCCCCTTCTGACCCAGGAGCTCTCTAAGCTGCTACCTTTATGGTGCATCTGCACAAGTGTGCAGACACACACTGCAGCATAAGCTTACAAGCAAGCCTGTGAATGCTTCCTACTGTGTCAGCCATGGCTAATAAAGTAGGAAAACTCATGTCACAGATTATGCAGGTACTGATAATATAGAAAGGCTTACATGTTAACATGAAAGTTTCAGCACGTGTTGAGGGGAAAAGAAAAAGAAAAATCCCTATGAGGTGGTCCCATTCGCATGAAAGCAGAGAGCTCTGCGTGCACTGCATGTACAGGCACCTGGCAGGACAGGAAAACATGCCACTGATGGAGTACCAAGTGCACAGTACCTGCTGGGTGCTGCCATGGATGAACTGAAGCCACCTGCAGTGAGCTAACAATCATGAAACATGGGGAAGCATGAATTATGTGTAATACAAGGTTGAGTGAGCTAAATGGTACAAATTATTATGCAGTATAATGGAAGGAAAAATACATCTGGGAAGAAATTCTTCAATGTGACACTGCAAGGAGAAAATAGGAAAATATGTCTTAAGGGAGCAAAACTGTTCAATTCACTTAGAGCAAGAGATGAAATGAGGGAAAACAAAGATGGACACTGTTTCTAAAATCAGAAGGGAAGAGGGCCAACAGAGGCCACCACCTGCACTCCCTTCTCTAGCTTCCTTCATGCACACACTGAATGTAGTAACACTCCAGCATGCACTGAGCTGCCGATTCCCGGCTCTGGCCTGGGTTAGCCTTGGCTGTTGCAGACATGCTGGGAGTGAACCTATAGTCTGCTGGGCTGCCTTTCAAATAAAACAGCAGAGTAGCAGCAATAACGCAGGAGCAGGTCCTCCCTGAGTGGAATCTAGTGAGGGCAAACAGAGCCTGGCTACAGCATCAGCCCACAACCTGCTGCAATGAGCGGGTTGTTACACACACAGAGCAGCGCTGGGAAGCTTTGCTTTCTTTGTGAAAACTGCTTCTGCTCATAAAAGAACCTCAAAATTTTAAGAAAATCGGGCCTACAAATTAGTTTATATTTAACTACTCAGAGTTTGAAAGATTCCCTTAGAATTTCAGTAGCAAGGGCAGCCATTTGATCTGGCAGCAGAGATGCCAGCTGGGACACCTGTATCCTTTAGCGGGATCTGGGCTGAAGTCTGGTTCTGCTCCCAATCCCAGTTTCCTACTAACATACAGCACCCTGGGTCATAGGAAATGACGGATCATACATCTGCATCCTTACTACTGTGTGTGAGAACCTGAGTTCTCAGTTCCTGTGCTTGGCCAGGCCAGTCCTAGCCACACTGGCAGCCAGGGAGTGAACCAACATAATAGGAGATCTCTGTCTTTCTCTCTCAAATAAACAAACAAAATCTAAAAAATCTGTGGTAACACTCTATTTTATTCAAGAAGATAAATTATGACTTCCATGGCTAACTCTGGTGTGCACCACGGAAGACTATGGACATGAGTCTCACTGACGACAAGGATCTAACATATTTCCTGACGAAAAAGACCTGCAAGACCAGAAAGACAAAGACTGGTACCACTGAAACCATCTACATGGCATTGTAACACTGCAGGTCATTGGACATCTGCTCAAAGATTTATTTAGGGGTCTTAATACTCTGGGCCATCCTCTGCTGCTTTTCCAGGGAGCCTAATCAGAAGTGAAACAGTTGCGACTTAAAGTAGCACCCATAATGGGATGCCAGCATTGTGGGTGGCTCCGTAAAACGAATCTTTAAAATATTAAAATAAAGAAAACCTGTGAACCTTTGTGCTACCCTCTGCCTAGCATGCCTGGCTTCTAACGTGATGTCACTACAGAAGCAACACCACAGGCCTCCCCATAATAACTTGGGCTCCTGCTGCCACTCTGAGGGCCACTTTTCTAGCCCATCTTGGGAGTTGGCCACTCCCATGGGAACTACATGCTTGCAATGCAGCCATCAGCATGTATCTGAGGGGCTGAGAAAATACCGCTCACACAGATCAAACCCTCCCTTTCTAAAAGACTTCAGCTCTTGTTTTTCTTACCATCACATGAAAATCTGTACTTAAAAGTGCTCACAAGAGGGTGACTCTGAATTGAGACTTCCCCAAACCCCAACTATTTCACTGGATAAAACACTAGGGGGAATGGCCAAATAGCTATATGTAATTTTTACCTAATAAACATTGGTTCATAAAAACAATTAACGAAAACTAAACATGTTGGGAAAAATATTTTCCCAATATTGGACAAGCATTCTCATGCTCTTCCTACGAGAAATGCCAGTGGTATTGAATAATGACAGGTACGTTGTTGAAAACAGGCCGTGACCACCGTGAGTGGCCATATTACCATCACGACATTGGGTACCCATCCTCCTGCCCTGGCACCTAGCACCATGGAGACCTGGGGAAGACCTGGCAGAAGCGACTCCTGAAGGAGCTGAGTGCACCGAGTCCCTGTGCTCGCTCTCCTTCCTGCCTCCCTCAGGCCACAAAAAACAACAAAGTTTCACTAGCCTCAATGCTGAAGTCAAGCAGATACTCCCATCTAGAAATGTTTCCAATGTGGAGTCTGCACACAAGATCAACACCTGCTATGACAACACGTCACAGTCACAAGCATGCACAAACTGAGGAGTTGCTGCCTCTCCCCACACCTAAAATGTATAAAACCCCAGTGCTGTACACCCCAGGTGGCCCTTTCCCTCACATGGGTCACCCTGCCATGTCAAGTGGTCCCAGGATGCCTCCCATCAGGGAGCAGTGCGTCAGACTCTATCTCTCCTCCCCACAGATACCTTCTTCACTGAAATAAAGATCTCCTGTGTGATGGCATCTGCTTTTTTGGGGGGGGGGGGTTGTGGCTAACACCTGTTGCCACCAACAGTGGTTGTCACTGAGCAAAGCTCCATGCCCCTAATTGTCACAGTTTTCCCCATGGAGGCCCTTCCTGCAGGAGACACCACTGGGGATGCCAACCCCATGCCACATCGGGTGTGCCTGGTTTATTTATTTATTTATTTATTTGTTTATATATATATATTTTTTGAATTTCTGAATTATGTGGTACAATTCTGTATAGACTAGGATTTCCCCCAAAACTCCACCCCCCCGATAGATTTTCCCCATTTTACTATAGTGGTATAGTCCTTCATAAGTGTGCCTGGTTTAAAGCCCACATATTCTGTTCCCAATCTGGTTCCTTCCTAATATGCACCCCAGGGGGCAGAAGGTGACAGCTCAGGGATGGGGGTTCCCTGCCACTCACATGAAAATTCAAATTGAGTTCCAGATTCCCAGCTTCAGTATGGCACTGCTCTGGCTACCAGAAGCAAGGGGGGGAAAAAACCAGTGGATAGAACATCTGTCTGTCTCTGCTTTTCACACAAAGGAAATATAAATTAAAAAATGCTTTTCAAAAGTGAACTATTTTTCTAGATAAAGCCCTTGGAGCCATGAGGGCAATTTATAGTTTGTAGACAAATGTGGGAGAAAAGTTACATTTATTTCAGAACAAAATTTTTTTTTACATTCATGCAGTTTCTTCGTAATACATGTTTTTTCCATGGGCTTTCTGAAGACCCTTCATATTAAATAAACGTCCTAAAGCCTCTAACACCACTAAACTAATTTTCCCTAGCCAGACTCTCAGACCACAACTTTTAAAACTCAGGCAATGGCTAACCACTGTAGCAACAGAAAACACTTACTCTCACACCTCCTGGTTCTAACGTGCCCTCGGACACTGCAGGAACCCTGGCTGTGGAGCTAGGCTGTACTCTCAGGCCCCTAACAGTGCTCAGCCAAAACTCCCTGAATGTAGGGCCCAGAGCCCAGAACGGGCCTGACAGCTAGCTGGCTGCCTCATATGCAAAATTGCAAGAGCTACGTATTTCCACTCAATCACACTAAGCATGACCCACTGGGCGAGTTCAATGTCTGGGAAAAAATGAGAGAGCAGCGGGCCCAGAGTAACACATTAGTAACACACTGTGACATCACTTACATCGATCCTGTTAGTTTGGAGTAACAACACTAAGTGATGCATGCTTTTCCCTTCCAACATGCCTCTGACCACTGCCGAAGCTTATACCTAGTGATGTTTTTAGATTACTAATAACAGATGGTAATCAGCTTTTCTTGAAAATGCACTGTTAATTTCCTGTGTTGCCTTAAATAGACAGCAGAATGCAACAATCACACTAACTGCATACTTTATTCTAAGAGGTGAAACATTGAGGGAAATTTCTGGACCTTCTGGTGAGAAGACAAACTTAGGGTTCACATAAGGCCACTGCTTGCAAGCACAAGCCCACAATGATGCAACTTTGGGGGAAATTTTGCTCCACTTTCCTTCTCATTTAGAAGAGTCCATCCAATTACCAGATCAGAGAATTCCGTAAACAGCCTCGCTGTGTCTCCAAGGCCAGCCTCAGTGGCTGGAAAGCACCTTGTCCCTCCACAACCTTTTTTGCCCATGGCTGCCCCCTCAACAAGTGTCTGTGTCCTCACCATGCTCAGTCTGACGCCATGACCAGGACACTTTCCCCAGTGAAATGTCCTTCCTTGTTAAAGACCCAATTCAACAGACTATGGAAAACCTACCCAGGCCTTCCCACCAGTTAGTCAGCAGCTTGGAGGGACAGTGATACACTGCCATCATCCGGAAGTCTGACACCAGAGAATAGAGCAGGAACAGGTGGTGGGGTACAGTGGATTGATCCACTGTAACACTGGCACCCCATAATCAGAGTGTTGATTAAGTTTCTGGCTGCTCTGCTTTCCCATCCACCTTCCTGCTAAGATGGCTCAAGTGTGAGGTCCCTGCACCCAAGGCTGAGAGTCCAGGATGGAGCTCCTGGCTTTGGCCTGGCCAAGACTTGGCTGTTGTGGCCATTGCGGGAGTGAGCCAGTGGATGGCTGATCTCTCTTGCTCTCTCAGAGAGCCAATCTGAAGCCAGGAGCTTCTTCTGAGTCTCCCACATAGGTGTAAGGTCCCAAGGTCAATCTACTGCTTTCTCAGGCCATAAACAGGGAGCAAGATGGGAGGTAGAGCAGACAGGACACAAACCGGCACCCGTATGGGATGCTGGCATTTGCAGTGGAGAATTAGATAGTTGGCCCCTCTGTAATTTTCAAATAAATAAATAAATACATCACTTTTAAAAGTCACAGAAAAGATAAAGAATACCTATTAATCAGTGAGATCAATAATATACCCAAGAATGAGCCCGGCAGCATGGCCTAGTGGCTAAAGTCCTCGCCCATATGGGCGCCGGTTCTAATCCCGGCAGCTCCACCTCCCATCCAGCTCCCTGCTTGTGGCCTGGGAAAGCAGTCGAGAACAGCCCAATGCTTTGGGACCCTGCACCCGCGTGGGAGACCCGGAAGAGGTTCCTGGTTCCCGGCTTCAGATCTGCGCAGCACTGGCCGTTGCGGCTCACTTGGGGAGTGAAACATCGGACGGAAGATCTTCCTCTCTGTCTCTCCCCCTCTCTGTATATCTGACTTTGTAATAAATAAAAAAAAAAATAATATACCCAAGAATGGGCAAAAGATAAGCATTTCACAAGACACAGTGTCATCACTCATTCAAGTGACAGTACCAATACCAATAGAATGAGGGACTGAAAGGCCACCAGTGGGCCACACACACAAAGACATCCACAAAACCAGTGCCAGCCGGGGCAGCAAAGAAAGTGCCTGCCTACTGCTAGTGATGCAGATTAGTAAAGCCATTTTGGAAAACAATTTAACATTGCTTTAGAAAACTGCATGTACCCTGAACCTATTCCTGATTTATAACTATTCTGATGCCACTGGTCCAGAAGATCCAGGGACAGTGTTCCTGGGAGTGAGATTTATATTAGTGAAGGCCCGGGGTAAACGCCAGGGTGCATCTACAGCAGGAGATAGAGTGCCACAGAACTCTGCAGAGTCAGGATGAATGAACGACAGCTGTAAGCACCATGGGCAGATGAAACAGCAAACCTGAGATGACTCCAAATACGACACCAATTTTAAAAGCCCACCAAGAAAAAATAAACACATAACACCATTTTTTAAGAAAGCAAACATCCTTGGCATGGCCCTGGGGAGGAGGGATGGGGGGATGATGGGGAGATAATGTGGAGATCATGGGGGGACGAGGGAAGGGAAGCACACCCAGCAGACACCAATGCATGGAATAGCAGAGTTCTGGGACTGCTGAGAGCAGCAACATGACTTGATTTCAAGATTGCTTTGTTTTATAAATATTGTTTTGCTTTATAAATTATCTTCATAACTTACGCATATGGGTCTGTAGATACATTCTATAGTATAAATAAAATATTCTATTTAATCAGAAAAGTTGGAAAATACGACCGAAACATGCTAAATGGTATTCACTGCACTGGAAGCACATGTCAATCCACTACTTACTGGTCCAGAGTCTTATAATAAATGTCCAGATCCTTGTTCACAAGCTCCGTTGTTCTCATAACAATCATCATCTCTCTATATTTTTCCTCTGCATCTCGAAATTGAGGTTCTCGAAGTTCTTTCTTAAAATGAATAATTTCTTCCTCATAACCCTTCTGCCGCCCTATTGCCAGGCTGTGATTTCTTTTTATGTTTTCTATATTCTCCTCCAACTTCTGATGCTCACTGTTAAAGGGAAAAATAACAAACAAGGACCTCTTTTTAGCTTTTAACAACCTAAAGTGACGAAGTTATAGATTTCTTAAGATGGGTGTCATTTTTTGAGTACTCAAAGATGGTAAGGCTCTGTCCTTGCTTTTCATTGAAGGCTGCATGAGTCAATTCCCTTCCTTCCTAATATACAGCCTCCATGTTTCTCAATGGCTCATTTTAATACGTCAAAAAGAGAACTCTAAACCCAAGCAGACAAATCTATAAGTAAGGTTAAGTGAGCAAGAAATCTGAATTAATTAATTGAGCTGGTTCAAAATCTATGTATTTGGCTTCTTTTTTACTGAGGCAAAGGGACAAGGAAAGCTCTGATGAGCCCAGTTGACTCCTTAAATGCCATTAGAGCTGGTACTGGGCTGGGAATCCCTCCTGGTGGCAGGGATCCAATGTGAACCCTGCTGCCTCTCAGGGTGCACACCAGCAGGAAGCTGGGACTCGAACCAGGGCACTCTGATATGGGACATGGGTGTCCAAAGCAGCATCTTAACTGGCCAAATGCCTGCCTCTGGTCCAACCTTCTAGGCCACTGTCCTGTCTTGAGAATGTCTAAGGCATACAGGGCAGGAGCGGCATCTCTCCTACTGCTTCAGGAAGGTAGGAACTGAAGTCAATAAACGAGGGAAGAATCAGCCTGTTCACTAAATAGATTTGTTCTTGGGCCCGGCAGCATGGCCTAGCGGCTAAAGTCCTCGCCTTGAACGCCCCGGGATCCCATATGGGCGCCGGTTCTAATCCCGGCAGCTCCACTTCCCATCCAGCTTCCTGCTTGTGGCCTGGGAAAGCAGTCGAGGACGGCCCAAAGCTTTGGGACTCTGCACCCGCGTAGGAGACCTGGAAGAGGTTCCTGGTTCCCGGCTTCGGATCGGTGCAGCACCGGCCTGTTGCAGCTCACTTGGGGAGTGAATCATCGGATGGAAGATCTTCCTCTCTGTCTCTTCTCCTCTCTGTATATCTGACTTTGTAATAAAATGAATAAATCTTTAAAAATAAATAAATAAAAATAAATAAATAAATTTGTTCTGGTGTGTACAAAACTACGATTGGGATCATCTAGACTGAGTCTCCACTGACCAAGCCCTGTAGCAATCCACCGCACTGATGCAGGGAGGGCCCACAGCTGCCTAGTCTTTATGCTTGGTACCACTGTTCTTTGCAATTGGCTAGCAGAAGGTTGAACAGTCACTACTCCCCACTGCCACAGGGTGAAGTTACTTCCATATCACTCTGTGATTCAATTCTCAAAGCTGTGGAGATCATATTTATATAAAAACACTGCTCTATGATAATTCTTAAGGAACACTAAGTTCAATCTTATATTCTTTTGTGAAAGAAATATTTCCTCACATTACAATAAAAAAGATCTTGAATTAAAGATCATTGTCAAAAGCTTACTTCTTCATTTGTAAAACCTGCATTTGTCCCATTTCCTTCAGATGTTGCTTTCTTTCTTCTTCAACTTCTTTTAGTTCCTCGTTTCTTTTTCTTAAAGTAAGATTGTCCTGTAGCCAACGTTCCTGTATCTAAATACAATCATCAAGTCATTGTTAATAAAAATCAACAAGTTACCAGGCTGAGACCAAACAACTGTGGCCAGTGCCAATCCTGCCCTGCTCAGAACCACGTTCAGCAGTCAGCGTGAAAGCTGAGGGGCACTCCTGCTCATCCATGCACTGTGCTCCTTCCTGTGACTGGGGATAGACTTCTCTGGGTTCACAACAGCATTACAGAGAGAGAGAGAGAGAGAGAGAGAGAGAGAGAGAGAGAGAGAGAGAGAGAGAGAGAGATTTCCATTTGCTGGTTCACTCCCCAAATGGTCACAAAGGGGGGGCTGGGCAGGTGGAGGCTGGGGGCCAGATTTTCCCACATGGGTGAAGCGGCCCAAACCTTGGGGCCATCTGCTGCTGCTTTTCCAGGTGCGTCAGCAGAGAGCAGCAGTCCCAGGTGATGGCGGCTTCACCTGCCCTTCCCCTCCTCTTAGCCATGACCTTCATTCATCTGACATCTATGGCCTGAGGCAGCATATCAGACCTCATGGCACATGTTTTACATACCTGGCCCCTCCCTCCTCCACTAGTTTCATTACATTCTTTTTCTTATTTCTATTTTGCCTCATTTTCCCATTAATTTAAAATGTATTTGACATCGCTCTACTGCATGTAACTTGACAAATAATTTCTGAAACAAGGGAAGTTACCCAATAAATTAATAACATTGATTTACAAAATTATAGACCACCACCTTAAACATGGCCATCTTTCACACATACACAGACAGCTAGCACTATGGAAAATCTACTTATAAGCGACTTAAAACTAGACTCTGTTCTACACACATCCTAAGGCTGTTCAGTTCTTCAGCATGTCTTGGGTCAGGCACAGATGCATTTCCTTCTGACTGGTATTTCATATATTTGAAGTTCCTGGTGTCACAGCCAAAGACCCAGCAGGAAGCTGATCAGGCTGATCTTTCAAGAGATTTTAACCACCACCTACAGCCAAGTGATTCAAACACTCAAATAGCTAAAAAAATTTTTTCAAGATCAGACTTTCACCCCTTTGTGAATTTATCCTACAAAAATGTTAGAATGTGTAAGACCAGACATTTTGCATATATTCCGCAATAAAGGAATGGTACATATACAAAAATGGAGTAATTTGTACCCTGAAAAATAGGAAAGAAAAGGGGCCAGCTCAATGGCCTAACAGGCTAATCCTTCTGTCAGCCAATGTCAGTATCCCACGTGGGCACCAGTTCTAGCCCTGACTGCTCCACTTCCTGATCCAGCTCCCTGCTTGAGGCCTGGGAAAGCATCAGAGAAAGACCCCAGTCCCTGCACCTGCATAGCTTCTGGCTCTGAAGCCTGAACTTGAAGCCACACTAATTCCATCACTATCATCACCCAGTGAGGGAATGAGTCAGAGCAACTAAGCGCAGGCACAGTTTCTACTTTGCATCCTGGTAGGTTCTCGTCTTGTTCTTGTTGCTCTTGTTCATACTGAGGCTACTACAGGCTCAGCAGGTTTTCCTGACTGTACAGTTTCTAGTCCAACCTCTAAGTCATGATCTAATGCCTGCTTTGATTAGCCTCAGTAACGGTGTTCCTGGCTAAGCCCTTTCGACTGACTGCTGCTTTGGCTTTCTGAGGCTCATGTGGAAGCTCCCATACCCTGACAAAGGCTCCAGTATAAGTCAGGGAGACACACAATAATATACATGTCCACCGTATTATCCTACTCCTGCCCGTTCTGGATTCATTCACAATCTCTACCTCCATAATGACTTCCTCCGCTATGTGAAAAGCTGTGTCACTTGCTTGCATCATTGTCAGATCCCAACTTTTGTATTTATCTACTCCAATCAAGAAGTAACAGTGACCTATAAAACTGTGTCACATAATACAATGTAATTAATAAATTAAAAAAAAAAAGTAACTGGGCATAGCACAATGGCTCAATGGCTAAATCCTAGCCATGCAGGTGCAGGGATCCCATATGGGTGCCAGTTCGTGTCTCGGCACCTTCTAGTGTATGAACTGAAAATGACTGTAGGAACAAATAAGAAATTAGCAGTAATGACATCTCAGTGAGGCAGATTTAAGAAAGAAAACTTAATTTTAGCCTTTATGTTTCAACTTTTGTCACACTAACCTCATATGAAAGTAAGCATGAAAAACAAAGCATGTCATGGGAATTGTTTTCTCTACTGTTTGCATCTACTGGAGCATCTATGGAAAACAAGCCAAACATAGAAGGTAACGTAGTGAGTGTACGAGGCAGAATAAGCCCAAGACTTACCTTCTGTGTGTCAATATCTTGTCTCATAATTCCCATGTCTTTATTTATCTTTTCTTTGTGTTTCTCACATTCACTTAGTTGATCTATAACCTTATTAAGTTCAGCTTCTTTTTGCTATAAAAAATAAAATTCTTTAAGTACATAAAATAAAAATATAACCTAGTATATAATTTTAAGGTTTAAATTACCTTCTTATAGTCATCTTTCCCGTCCTGAATGTAATTCTCAATGTCTTTCATATAACCATGAATATTCTTAACCTTCTCTTTGATGTCATTCAGCTGTGGAAAAAAATTGTACACTCTCATTGGCTAGGTCTCCTGGCACCGAAGAGCAGAGCGCAGTGAAACACAGACTTGGGGAGAGGAATCCCGGGTTCCAATGGCTACCACTGACAACCTCCATGACCTCTGACTAGTCTATCATTTATGGCAATGGATTAAATAATCTCAGTTCTATTTTTGACCAACAAAGTAATTTGTTTAATCTTTTTTCTAACAAGACCTTCTCATGTTAAAATTCTATCATGAATCTGAAAACACCATTTATTAATTATACTGTTGTTTGGGCTCAGCAGTGTGGCCTAGCAGCTAAAGTCGTCTTGATCGTGCTGGGATCCCATATGGGCGCTGATTCTAATCCCGGCAGCTCCACTTCCCATCCAGCTCCCTGCTTGTGGCCTGGGAAGCAGTGTTCTACACACTGCCTTGGGATCCTGCCTTGGGATCCTGCACCCATGTGGGAGACCTCAAGGAAGTTCTTGGTTCCCGGCTTCGGATCAGCACAGCACTGGCCATAGCGGCCACTAGGGAGTCAATCATCAAACAGAGATCTTCCTCTCTGTCTCTCCTCCTCTCTGTATATCTGGCTTTGTAATAAAATAAATCTTGAAAAAAAAATTATACTGTTTTTTAACTTCCTGTGAAGTAACAGTGTCTAACATGGTACAAACTAAGTTAATATGGTTTGATAAATAATAAATGAAATCTTACTTTATCCTGTGCTATTTTGTTGCTTGTGTGTTTTTTGCTAACTAATTCTTCTTTTTCCTGCTGGAATTTCTCCAATGTTGTTTCCAAAGGGTTTACCTGCTCCTTAGCATCCTAAAAAAACAAACAAACAAAACGGGAAATCACAAAACATTTCTTTATCATATTATAGATAGTATTCTTTGCACTCTCTTAATAAAACCACTTCCTACATCCCATGCTGTAAAGCCTCATTTTCTTCTTCCAATGGTCCTAGGAGGAAAGCAGCACTATTTTCACCCTCAGATTTCAGATTAGTCCACAGGCACATAGTGACGTGCCCAGGGCACTGAGGAGCCAAGGGAGCAGCCAATTTACTAACCCAGTCCCAGAGTTCACTCCTGTCCTAAAAAACAACATGTACTTGAAAGAGTGATACAGAAAGGGAAGAGGCATAGAGATCTTCCTTAAATGGCCACAAGGTCTGGGGCAGTGCCATCTGAACCCAGGAGCAGGGAACATCAGTTATATGGGTAGCTCAGAAGTGGAGCAGCAAGGACTCAAACTGGTATTCCAATGTGAGATACCAGTGTCCTGGGGAGCAGCTCAACTCACTGTGCAACAACGTGGGGCCCATGAGTTCACTCTGATAAGCAGTCTGACGCTGCCCCAGTCACTGACTTGACTCTTGGTCTAGAATGTATGCATCTGTACAGCATTAAGTATCCTCAGGCAGAGTTGTATGAGTTTGTATGAGTTGTATGAGTTGTATGAAGTGCATTCCAGGACAAATCCAGCTTAGTGCCTGCTCACTACATCTGGAATTGGACAGAGAATACTATGACTGACAAGTGTCTGTCACAGATACAGCACTTGTAAGACAAATTTCCCAGACAAGCAGGAATTACTACACAGAGCTATCCTACAAACTTCCCTACTCCAGGAACACAAAGTTCAATACGTTATCAAGCAACTAGTTCTTGCATATACCATGGTCAATCTTCTTTCAGAAATCTTGATTTATGGGCATATATTTGGTTACTCAAGAATCATACCAAGAATGATCTCATTTTCATTTGACCCTAGCTCCGGGCACTATCAACATGATCAATGTCTAATGTAAAGAACAAACACGCAGGAAGGTTCTTGCCTTTATCTCTCTGAACAAAGACTGAACTTCACTGGACAATTCCACAGTCTGCTCTTCCAGCTGCTGACGACGCTGCAGATTAGTGGATATCTGAAGTTTCTCTGATTTAAGCTCATTTGTTATACTTTTTAGGTGTTGTATCTGTTCTTGCTGGTCCTGAATGAGCTTCCGATTCAATTCAATCTTACTGGTCACTGCATGAAAGCACATTGACACACTGATTAACACAAGGAAACAGGAGGGTCTCAGGAATCCATCAAGGCCTTCGGCAGGCCTCACCAACTGCAATCAAAGCGTGGCGAGAACATCTTCAGCCCCTCGTGGCCACTCACAGGACATGCAGGACTGGAAAAGCACAGCTCATGATACTCGCCTACTACTCAAAATGCAAAAGCAAGGAAGCATAGAGAAGCTTGTCAGAAAAGAATGAATACACTGAGCTAGAAGGAACAACATGAGCTGGTAATGCCAAAGTATTTATGGGCACATGAGGAAAAATTGCGTTACCTGTATCTAATTTGTGCTGTTTCTCTTGTTTTTCCTGGTTCACCTGCTGAACAGTTCGATCTAAGTCTATTCCATGTAGCTTAGCTGCTTGCTGTGCGATTTTTCTTTCAACATCTTTAAGTTCCATCTGAAGAAAACAAGAAAGTTTAAGAAACTTGCTGCATAATCACTATTCAAAAATTTTTTAGCAAAATTGGAAAAACAAACAGAATTAATTTTTAGTAATACAAATGACATGACAGTAAGCTAAAAATGAAAAACAGCAGAATTACATTTTAATTTCCATAACTTATGAATTTAAAAATTAAACCCAGAAAGGTGAACTAAGTTGTTCATTGAGGCTACATGATGTTTATAATGGAGAAATTTCCTTTTCAGTAATTTTTTTATGGGGCTTGAATCTTTTTAAGGTAACTTTTCCCCCCAAGCTTTATTTATTTTTATTTGAGAGGAGGAGAGACAAAGATCTTCCATCTACTGGTTCATTCCCCAAGTGGTCGCAACAGTCAGAACTGGGCTGATCTGAAGCCAGGAGCCAGGAGCTTCTTCTGGGTCTCCCATGCAGATGCAGGGTCCTAAGGCTTTGGGCCATCTTCTACTGCCTCCCCAGGCCACAGAGGGAGCTGAGAGGGAAGCAGAGCAGCTGGGACATGAACCGGCATCTAAATGAGATCCTGGTGCATGCCAAGTCGAGGACTTTAGTCACTAGGCTACCACACCGGGCCATGGAGCTAGAATTGTAGCATAGTGGTTTAAGCTCCCATGTACAACACTAATATCTCATGCAAGCACAGGCTCAAGTTCCAGTTGCTGAACTTCCTATCCACCTCTCTGCTCATACGCCTGGGCAGGCAGTGGAAGACGGCCCAAATCCTTGGGCCTTTTGCACTTACGTGCAGAACCTGCATGCAGTTTTGTGGTTGCAGCTTCTGCCTGGACCAACCCCAGCCATCATGGCCATGAGGGGAGTGAACCAGGGATGAAAGATATCACCCCATCTCTTCCCGTATCTCTTTCAAATAGTTGTTTTAAAAACTTATTTACTTGAAAGGCAGTTATAGAGAGAAATCTCCCATCTGCTGTTTCACTCCCCAAGTTACTGTAACAGCCAGGACTCGTGAGGTGGAAGATAGGTGCCTAAAATTCCATCCAATCTCCCACATGGGTAATGGGGATCCAAGATTTCAGCCATCTTTCCCTGCTTTCCCAAGTGCATTAGGAGGAAATGAAGAATCTGGGACTCGAACCTGCACACATATGGGACTCTGGTGCAGCTGCTGCACCACAGAGCTAACCTCACGATGGGAAATTCTGAACACAACTGGTTCTAAACAGCATCTACTATTTTTAATACTTCAGCCACCTTTCATATTCAAGTCACCATGAAGTTTTACTCTGATTCAAACTCAGTAAACTCACCTGGAGTCTCTCCATAATTGTAACATCTGTCAGACATACTTTAGCACTTTCTTCTTCAGGCATTATTGTACCCAAGAGAGTTTCCTGTTCTTCTATGTCATTCTTTAGGCGTTGTATATCTCTATTGACATTCTGTAGTTTATTTCTTAATTCTGGTATTTCCTTCTCCTTCAAATCTACTATGCTTTGCCTTAACAGAAAACACAGAATTAAAAATAATCTGATGTTCTCTCATAATTAGACTAAAGTTATGTAATTTTTGGCAGGAATATCATAGAAGTGACACTGTATCCTTTCCTGATCATCACATCACTAGCTAACCTGGCATCAATACACCTTACTACAAATTCAACTGGGGAAGGTGGTGTACTCAGTTTTCTCCACTGCTAAGTTCCTATTTTTCTTGTTTGAATTATACACTGACACTGTGTAATTACACTGCTTTTCCTCAAACTTCTGCCGTTGAGTTTAGTAGACCTTGGTAGATCTTTCCTGTAATAACTAGTGTTTTGGTGCTGGTTAAGCTGGGAGATACTCTACAGATCAACTCATGTAAAATATCAAGGTCCATCAGCAGGGTAAGACACTAGGTATGCCTGCATCCTATACTTCAATTCCTGGCTCTATTTTCCATACAGCTTCCGGCTAACGTGTGCCCTTGGAGGCAGCAGGAGATAGTCCAAGTACCTACAGATCTGCTACACACATTGGAGACATGGATAGAGTTATGGCCTCCCAGCTTAATTTGACCCAACCCTGGCTACTACAGGCACGTGGAAAGTGAACCCGATGATTAAAGATCAATATCTCTCTGTTGCTCTGGTTTTCAAATAAGTAAAAAAGTAACACATGTCAAGGGTATGAAACACAAAAACTGGTGAGCTGTTGCACTCAGGAGGCTAAAGAGAAAAGAGGACAGTGTCCTGACACAGTATTAAAGGAAAACTGCTACAATGTAAACTTGGCTTATAATTCAGTAGTACTGTATCAACACTAAGTTCCTAATGTTGATAAATGCATGTGTTCACATCAGGACAAGCTGGGTGAAGATATTCCTAAATATTCTGTACTAATCTTGCAATCTTTCTGCAATCACATCTGATTCCCTATTTGAGCCACGTCATCTCACAGAACCATAAACACTGTAAGTCACTGTTGTGAGGCACTAAATTTTGAGGAGGTTCATTAACACAGCATTTACTAACTGGAACAGATAAAGAGCTGTCATTCACGCCTTCAGTTATCAAAGTTAAACATGACAAACTGTGCAGGGTCCTTACTCTGGGGAGCGGCGCTGTGACAAAAAGGATCCTAGTATAACCTAATGTTAACTTCTGCCATTTGCGATAGATCTGTGCAACATAGAACTAAAGACACATCTCCCCCACATGTGCATTCTACCAACTTCAAGTTTTATTTGTCTTTTTCTTTTTAAGGTGCTATCTTATTTCTCTACTGCTTTTTTCATGCTCAAACTATGGCTTCTGTCTCACCAACTCTATGGCCCGAATAACCTGGTTTTCACCCTTAATGCCTGCATTAGTTATCTGTTGCTACCCAACAAAATGCCCTCAAAATTGGCAGCTTTGCAACAGGAGCACTCAGTTGTCTCAGACAAATGGGCAGGAAAATGCCTCTGTCTTGAGGTCTCTTGGTAAGCCACAGTCAAGCAGTCATCCAGGGCTAAGACATTGGAGGCCAATTCCTGAAAAACGTACTTTCACACTCACCGTGAGATGTCAGCACCCAAATGGGATGCTGGACGCACCACAGCTATCAGCTTTATCTACAACACAACACCTGCCCTATTCTCTTTACTTTCTGTTCACCCAACAACTCCTCTCTGAGTGCCTTCCACATGCCAGGCACTGGACAACACCTTCTGCAGTGTCGCTGCCACCTGCAGAGTAATAGTAAACGGTCTTCTCACCTCATGGGCACAAGTCCCAGCATTTCATCTCGCCGCTTTTCTTTCTTCTTTAGCTCTGATTCTGTTGACTTGAGTTTATCTGGAGCAAGCCGCAGTTTGGATTGCAAATCACTGATGACTTCTTGTAATTCAGCCTCTGTCTGAAAAACTCTCTGACAGACGGGACAACACGACTGGTTGTCATCTGTCAGCTGAGTAATGAACTGGGAGTAAACAGCTGTGGCCCCAGCAAGCATAGCTATTTTAGGAAAATAAACACATTTCTGATGAGAAAAATATGAAATATCATTTTGTCAACATGGTTATGTCTTTTTCTATAATACATTAATTCTTGCTTCATAAGCAATGCTACTAACACAAATAAAAATCATCTGATAAAATTTTTTTTCCCAAAAGGCATGAGACATTCAGATTTGCCTAAATCATTTTCAGCCAATATACAGTAAGTATAACCTTCCTGAACATTTTCTGTGTGCTGGCTAGTACTCAGAGTTTCACAATCCATCTTATTTACTCCTGAAAAGTGCAGGCAACAGCTGTGTCCTTATCTCACAGGCGATGACTGTGACACCTAAGAAGGTTCCCACATATTGTCCAAACTCACAATCTGAGCAAGTTTATAACCAAGACAAAACTCAGGTCACCTGGCTCCACAAACTAGCTTTAACATGTCCCATCCTTAGAAGTCACCTGTGAACAAATCCAAAACCATCAAAGTGCCATAATATAAAGGAGGTTACTCACCTCGCTGTTTTGAGGATTTTTCAATGTCCTCTTTAAGCCTATCTAAATCACTCTCAAAATCTTGGCTTCCACAAACATCAAAAAGCTTGTCTTCATAACTTGACAGTTGCTCTTCCTTTCTTTTTAGCTCATTGTTGATATGATTTTTATTTTGCTCAGCCGAAGCTAGCTCCTTGCTAAAGTAAGGATACAGAACATAAATTGAAAGCATCAGAGGAAAGGTCTGAGCTAACATATACAAGACAAATTCTACCAAGAAATGATTACAAGGTTCCAATGTCATGACCACAGTCTGGGACACCAATCCTGGGCCTAGTGCTAGAAAGAGGGGCATGGCAGAACTGCCTGCTTTCTGGGGATTCCTAGTCTTACAGTCCATGTTAAAGAGACATAACAAGAAGATGCCTGCTGGGCATGTTAGAGGAAAGGAACAGAGTAGAACATTCTCCTAAGTCTCTTTAGTCTCTGTCACAATACCAACTTACCTGTAAAAACAAAACAAACAAAAAAAACCCTTTCTTTTCTTCCCTCCTTTTGCTGTCATCTGCTTCTCTTCTACTGGCTACTTCTTAAAAGATTTGCTTACTGGTTCAATTTATCTCTACCCCAACTCCTGAAATTCATCCTAGCCCAACCTCTAGGCTCACACTTAGCAGAGTTTTTTTGGTGCACAGGTTATGTTACACTATGAAGTCCTGTAATTAGTTCAATCTGAACTACACACATTTTGTTTCAGACAGATGCTGAGCAGGCATACATTTCATTATCCTACCTCCAGTGAATAACAACAAAATTTGGGAAACTTAACTTTAGCAGTTTATCCTACACAGACTACTTCTCATCAAGAATTGCAAAGCCTTAAGTGTCAAGTGAAGTCTTCACTCTCTCTAAAGGAGCACTGAATACTATCAACCAGCTCCTTGAGGGGCCATCTTCCCAAGGCAACCCATGTGCCACTTCTCTGCTCTTCTCACCTGGGCTCCCCGGACATGCCCCACCGCACTTCACCTGTTCTTCTTTGAAAATACTGGTGTTCACTTGGAGTCTAAATCCTCCTCTTAGAATTCTCTCAAGACAACATGGTCTTTGATGATGACTTCAATCAGCTTTTCATTATCCCAATCTCCTGAATTTCAAACTCCAATATTCTATTCTCTTGCAGACACTTCCATAAGAAATACAAATTTAACATGACCCAGACCAAATCCACTATCTTTTTAAATTGACCTTCTTGTCCAACTGCCACCCAGAGTAACATCTGAGAAAAATCATTTTTGTTTTTCATGATCACTCACAGAAATTAAGAGAACTTTAGAATCTCTTAGAAACCTACAGATTTTCAAGGAACAACAGGCCCAAGTCACTATCCTTTATTACTAACCTTGTAAAATTAAGAATGGAAGTAAATCTCCATCACACATCACTACCATAAAATGATCTTTCAAAAATTAAAAATGAAATCACAAGAAATGTCTATTATATCTCAAAATATTGCATCTACTTACTTCAATTTGGCAAGTCTGTCTCTGGTCTGATTAATTTCTTTTGATTTACTATGAAGCCAGTCCTCAAGCTGTTTTTTGTTGGGAAAATACCCCAACAGTGAAATTAATTCATCACTATGCCTAGATTTTATTTTTCTAATTTGTTCATCTTTGTCAACCTGTAAGTTCAACAACAAAAACAAAAACAAAGTATCTTGAAAACAAAGCTTGGTGTGTGTGTGTATATATATATATATATATATTACATCAGAAATAAAACTGCATATTAATTGAAGTTTTAGGCTTAAAAAAATATAACTATGCAGGCAGAAAATACAAAATTTCTTAAAGTCTTGCAGAAAGATCTTTTAAGCCATAACAGAGTTATAATATAAAATGTCTTTATTAAAAGGTAACAGGAATGTCTGTGTGTACTTCTGTGTTTGGGGTTTTGTTGTTTTTTTGTTTGTTTTTGGTAACTAAAATAGGACGTTTAAAGTCTTGGGTAATAAGTTTACTTAGCATCTAAAGACAAAGCGATTAACAACTCAATATTTCATAGTCTATCTATTATGAACAAGATAAACTACTTCCAGACAGTTTAATGAGAACAAGAAAACTCATACTTTGTCTTTGTTCAGCATCTCCATTTGGGTACGTGTGGTCGTATGATGATTTAACTGCTCCATTTCCTGGTCCAGTTTACGCAGGTTCCTGTCTAGGTCTGTTTTCTCATTTTGAAGACTTATTACCTCTGTTTTTAGGGTTTCAACATTACTGTTTTTCTCAGCCTTGCTTAATTCACGTTCCTAGACAATAATTCAAACAAATGTGTAGGTTTATATGCAAGAATTAAAATCATGGCAAAATATATTGGATATTAACTATTCCTCAGCATGGCCAAAAGAGGAAACCCCATGAAGTTCTAAGTGTACTTCAGGAAAATCTATTAAAATTACTTTATGTTACAATGGTAGATAATTAGTAAATAAACCCAGAAGCATCAAATAGGATGGAAGAGAGTTTGTGCAAAATTAGGAGAACTTTATCTATACATAAATAGTGGCTTCTCAGTCAAAAATTATTAGGCTTGTGCGTGACTTCACTGTTATTACCTAGCATGCCACACTATAAAAGCAGTGTGATGTGGTTCTTGTCCAATGTCTCCTCAAAGACAACACTATAACCTAATGCTAAACCGACAAAAATGTATGAGTTAGGGAGCAAAAATGTTCCCTTGAATTAGAGGATTTACTGTTCTTTACGATGTCTGCATAGGTGATGAAAATGTCAAGGAAGTGGAGCAAAGAATGGAATTTGGAAATTCCTGAGAAGAGATCAGCTAAGAAATTTTATACCGAAGAAAAAAATGTTACCATGGTACAACTACGTATGTTATCTTTTGTTTGGAAATGTAACATGTATATAGTTTGGAACTTAAAAATAAGCATACTTTTAAAAAAAAAATGTAATTAGTTTCTTTTTTTAAAAGATTTATTTACTTTTATTTGAAAGTCAGATTTACAGACAGAATGAGAGACAGAAATATCTTCAATCTGCTGGCTCACTCCAAGTAGCCACAATGGTCACAGCAGAGCTGATCCCAAGCCAGGAGCCAGGAGCTTCTCCCAGGTCTCCCATGCAGGCTGCAAGGTCCCAAGGCTTTGGGCCATCCTCTACAGCTTTCCCAGGCCACAAGCAAGGATCTGGGAGGAACTGGAACAGTGGGGATATACAACAGCACCCATGTGGGGACCCTTGTTGCATGCAAGGCAAGGACTTTAGCCACTAGGCTACCATACTGGGCTCTATATAATTAGTTCTTAACCACATTTTTTTGTTTTCGTAAAAATTACATTCTTGTTTAGTTTTGGACACTTATCTCTACACACATTCTCAGATATTTTGATTTAGAAAGTCAAGTTTTAACTTCTAAGCACACAAGTGACTCAATTTTCAACCCATCAAATTCCCAATGAGTTACATTAAGATATTGAATTTGTTTTACATGACACCAACAGTCACAGCTGACAGTTTATTAAAAGTTGTAATACAAAATTAGCAACAAATAAAATATTTCAGAACACAAAAATTTAAAGGTCTTACACCTTAAAATTATTACTCAAATATCTTACAGCTTTTTTGAGCTCCTGTTCCAGTTCAAGAATCCTGTCTGAAGATCCTTCCAACTGCTGTAATTCAAACTTCACATTCTTCAGTTCACTCTGCTTCTTATTTAGGATTTCTGATTTTAGTTCAATTATTCTTCCCAATCCAGTTTTTTTATCTCTTATCTCATCTATTTGTTTCTGTTTCAGAGTCTCTTTTTCTGCAAAGTCATTCTAAATACATTGTGAAGAAGGAGTGTTAATTTTTTCAGTAAAAACACAGGCTTCTTTTAAAAATAAAACGTACACTGAAAAAACTCAGGACAGTATTCTCAAAAATGTAAAAGCAATCAGAACCAGTATTGTGAGCAAACTTTTCTTTACATTAGAAAAATCCTAAGACCAAATAAGAAATGTAGTTCTACCTTTTCTATCTTTATAAAACCATAAAAATTTACTTCCGTAAAAGTTAACCCTACCTTGTAGCAGTGTCTTAACACTACTCTGAAAATATGCCAAAATAAAGTTCACCCAACAATTATAAGAATTCAAATGCAGATCTGACAGAACCAAAAGAAAACACTGTATTTTCAAGGTATTTACCATCAGCTGGTTGGCAGTCTCTGCTTCCTTTTCTTGTCTCTCTCTCACAAGTTTGTGAAAATTTTTAATTTGTCTTTCATTGAAGGGTCCACGTTCAAAGCCATCCAATTCCAGCTGTGCTGCCAAGGACTGAAGTAATGAGTCTCTAGCTCGGATCTGTTCCTGATGGCGATCTGCCTGTAGCTGAAGACGACCTACAGAAACATATCAACCTACTAAGTCTCTAAATCAGGTTCTGTAAGACCTGAAATCACCACAGAATAAAATGCTGTTTTAAAAAGTACAGTGTGTACCATCAAAAATTCAAATACGTAAAATAAAAAAGTACAGTGTGATATCTTGTATATATTGCTCAATTGCCCCAAAAACATTCTGCAAAAATTCAAGTATAATGTTACAAATAGGATACTTACCCCAATAAAACAAATCAGTATGACGAAAATTTCCTCAATATTACTTGCGTCCATTTGTGTTGTGTGTATTAAGTTCTATGTAATCTTATTATCTGTGCAGATTCATAGACCCACAGTGACAGTCAAGATATGAAATTGTTCCCACTCAGAGAGAATCCTCTTGGGGGAAGGGTGGTGTAGTGGTGACCATCTCATAGAGGAAACCCTGGAGCTCACATCCAGCTGCAGCCCCGACCCCAACCTCCTCCTCCAGCGGTTCCTGGGGGCAGCACTGATAGCTCAAGTGACTGATGCTTGCCACCCATGTGGGAACTAGGTGCCACTGGAGTGAGCTCACGCCTTCCACGCTAGCCCAGTTCCAGCCACTGTGGGCCTTTGGGGAATGAACCTGTGGACAGGGGATCAATTTTGTCTCTTTGCCTCACAATTTTTTTTTTTCAAAGAAAAAGAAAAGACACATGATGGGGATTTGGCACAATGGCCAAGACAACCATGCAATGGAGCTGGGGTTGTGGCATAGTAAATTAAGCATTCACCTTCAGCACCAGCATCCCATATGGGTGCTCGTTCAAGTCTGGCTCTTCCACTTTCAGCCTAGCTCTCTGCTTATGGCCTGAGAAAGCAGTAGAGGAGAGCCCAGAGCCTTGGGATCCTGCACCTACATGGAAGACAAGCAAGAAGCTCTTGGCTACTGGCTTCAGATTGGCTCCATTCTGGCCTCTGTGGCATTTGGGAAATAAACCTCTGTAACTCTTTTAACTAAAAGTAAATAAATTTTAAAAACAACAATAACAAAACAGATATCCATGTACCAAATCAGAGGACCTGGGTTCAAATCCTGGTCCCATTCCCAGTTAATGCAAACCCTAAGAAGGTGGTGGTAACTCACAGTAGATCCAAATTTAGCTCCTGGCTCCTGACTTTGGCCCTGGCTGCTTTAGGCATATGGGAGCAAACAAACATTTGGAGAGTTTACTCTGCCTCTGTCCTGGCAACCACTACTCCATCATTCCTAAAATTTTAATATAAACTAACACACTATATTCAACATTTTTAAACTGGTGCTTTTTCACTCAGTGTAATTCTCTAGAGACTCTCTGATCATGCAGAAAACATGTAACACTATAGGAAAATAAACCAAGCAAACATTTTTTCCTACCCTGTTCAACAAGGAGTTCTGATTTTTCTTGATTGAGAAGTCTAGACTCTTTATTTAATTTCTCTAGTTCACGCTGACAATCTACTAATCTCCTTTCTTTTTCTCTAACTGTTCTCTGGTGATTGTGATACAAGTCATTTAGCTGGTCATCAGTCCCTTGAAAAACCTGCATGAAACCAAAATAAAAAGCTTTAATGTATAAACATAAAAAAGTGTAATCTTGAGGATCAAATATTCAATTGAGGCTTATAATCAATTTATACACTATATACAGTTTTTGTAACACATTCATAAAAGTTGCAAAAATATTAAGATTTGTAGGTTTTTTTCTCAAAATGTGGGTGGCAAGACTGATTAAAATGAGGTTCATTACAATATTTCAAAAATTTGGAACAGAATTCTGCTATCACAAACCTTTTCCATTTTCTGTTCCAGTTCACTGTTATCCTTCTGCATTTGCTTCTTTCGGCTCTCCAAGGCTTTAATTTCATTGTCAAGTCTCATTATTTTGGAGAGATTGTTTTCAATTTCTTTCAGACGGTTCTGAAAATAAAGAAACGGAAACACTCTACCTAAATGAAATCTACTTTCATTTACACCACTGATGAAGAGAAGTAAGATGTATCCAGGCAAAGCATTTATGGAAAGTGATCTCATTTACTGCTATAATAGCACTGTTAATCGGGCAAAGAAAACTGATGAGCGATATTAATGAAACTGTTGAGTCCTCTCAAAAGAGACAAGTAATTAAATTCCATCTCAAGTAAGAGTCATTCATTCATCCACAGTTAGAGCTACCCTATGAAAGTAATCCTAGTGTTGGCACAGTGGTGTGATGGTGTAAGCTGCCACCTACAACACCATAACCTATACTGGAGTGCCAATGCAAGTCCCAGCTACTTTGCTTCCAATCTTGCCAACATACCCGGGAAGGCAGTACATTATGGGCCAATACAACCACAGAGATCAGGAAGAAACTCCTGGTTCCTGGCTATGGCTTGGCCCAGACACGTTATAACCATTTGGGAATGAACCAGCAACAGGGAGATCTCTTGCTTTCTCTGTCACAATGCATTTAAAATAAATTTTTAAAAATCTTTTTAAAAAGTTAATCTCAGGGCCAATACTGCACATTAAGCCTCTACCTAAGGTGCTGGCATCCCATATGGGCATTGAGTCCCAGCTGTTCCACCTCCAATCCAAGTTCCTGCTAATTAAGAAAGCAGCAGAGGGTGGCCCAAGTGCTTGGGCCCCTGCACCCACATGGGAGACCTAGAAGTTGTTCCTGGCTTTGGAACAGCCCAGCTCCAGCTTTTCAGCCATTTAGAGAGTGAACTAATAGATGTAAGATTTTTCTGTCTCTCCTCTCTCTGTAACTATCTTTCAAATAAAAGTATTCTTTAAAAAGTTGATCTCTAAAAGTGTATTTCATTATTTTTTATTTATTTATTTGGAAGACAAAAACAGAAAGACAGAGCTCTACCAACTCCTGGTTCACTCACAGGGCAAAGCTAAAAGCAAGAGGTGGGAACTCAACCTAGGTCTCCCATGTAGTTATCAGGAACCCAGCTCCTGAGCCATCCTGTGGCGGCCCCAGCACGCACATCAGCAGGAAGCTGGAATCAGGAATGAAGCTGGGATTCAAACCCAAGAACTTGCATGATGTAGGCCTCCCAATCAGCCATCTTAACCACTAAGCCAAGCAAACACTCATCTCTCATTATTTTTCAAGAAATCAGAATTACTTAGTGGGATAGAAACTTATGAGTTGTCCAGTTTATTTGTGCACTCTGATTTCATAGGCAAGCTTGTACAGAATACTATACTTTCTTCCTCTGAAAATATTTGAAAGGAAGTCTCAGAGATAAACCAGACAAACAACACTAGTTCATTCCCCAAACTGCCACAACAGCCAGGGCTGGGTCAGGTGAAGCGGAGAGTCAGGAGCTCCATCTAGGTCTCCCATATGGGTGGCCAGGGCCAAGTACATGGTTCATCTCCTGCTGCCTTCCTAGGTGCGTCAGCAGGATATGGATGGGAAGCGGAACAGCTGGGACTTGAAGCAGCATCCAAGTAAGAAGCTGGTGCTCCAGGCAGTGGCTTAACTGGTGGAACCAGAACCCAGCCCCAAGCCGTACGCTTCTTTCTCCTGACTTATTGTAATGGATAGGTCCTTCAGAACAACGGCAGAAGCAGTTCCAATGGTTGCTCAAGCACAGAGAACTCTGAGCAATGCGTGACAAAGAATTCCAGTGGCTTGCTTTTGAGACCACTTCCAGGTGCAGCTGGCTCTCAAACCACATTCAGAAATTAAACTGAAACAGAAATATATATTTAAATATTAGAACTCAAATGTAAGACTTCTGGAAGAAAACATTAAAAAAAATTTTATGACATTGAGTCAGGCAGATTTCCTAGATAGAAAATAAAAAGCATAAACTGTAAGAGGAAAAAAAAAATCACTAAAATGCTCCTCATCAAAATTTAACATTCCTATCCTTTGGCAAGCAGCGAGGAAAATAATTTCAAAACACGTATTTGAGGGAACTGGCACAATGACTAAATTGCCTAATCCTCTAAATGCAAGCACTGGCACCCCATATGGGAGCCAGCTTCTTCCCAGCTGCTCCACTTCCCGTCCATCTCCCTGCTTGTGCTCCTGGAAAGCAGTAGAGGACGGCCCATAGCCTTGAGACCTTGCAACCACATGGAAGACCTGAAAGAAGCTCGTGGCTTCTGGCTTTGGACTGCTGTAACCTTTGTGGCCACTGGGGGAGTGAATCACTGGATGGAAGACCTTCCTCTCTGTCTCTCCTCCTCTCTGTCTCTCTCTCTCTCTCTCTATATATATATATATATACATCTGACTTTGCAATAGAAACAAATCTTAAAAAAGAAAAAGATTGTAAACTTTACCACAAAAGATATTCAGATGGTATATAAGTTATATGAAAAGACATTCAAGGTTAACAGTCACTGGAAAAGTGTAAATTAAAACCACCAAACAGCCCACCTCCCCCCTAAAAAAACACACTTCAATGAGATAATACCCCATCCTATGATGACGGCAATAAGAACAAAACTGACAACAGTAACGGCAGTTGTGGACACAAAGCCACTGCTCTCCTGAACAGTGCTGGTACTAACACAAAACAACACAGTAGTCTCATTCCTAGGGGGTTCCGTTAGATACATGAACTCATATATACAAAGACAATACACAAAAGCTTTTCACAGGTATATCTGTAAGGGTCAAATACGGAAAAAAATTACCATCCACCAATCAGAATGGATGAATAAAATTAACATATCCACACAATCTGATATTCCTCAGTAATAAAACAGAATGAACTATTTACATAGGAATAAACAAATATAGAGCATTTTGCTAAGGAAGGAACCTTGATACACAAATCCTTATACTGTATAATTCCATTTAAATATCATACAGAAGGGTCAGTGGTGTCAGGGACTGAAGCAGAAGGGGAGACATACAGAGAGGCAGTCTCTGAGAGACTGTATAGCAGTACGTAGTAGGCGGCTTCCAGGGAAAGGGTGTGTTCATGCCGTTTGTGGAAAACAAAAACAGTGTCTTCAGGAAATATCTTTTGGGCAGAGAAGAACAGAGAACAGAACTGATCCTCAAGAACGTGGAATAATGACCCCTCAGCCAGGGTAGTCCACAAACTTCTCAGCTTTTCTCCATCCATGCTTATACCACCAGAAGGTGACATAGCACCAAGTCATCTAGGCTTGGGTGTTCAGTAAATCTAGCTGTCCATCAGAGTTGATCATCTCTTCTTTGACAATGTGTTTTGGCCCTGTCCCCAGGGTACACAACTTACTACGACAAACTATACCAGACCACTTGCAAGTACTAGTGTTACATAACATGACAAGAAGAGTAAGGTTACCAGGCACTTTAGAACCAAGAATCTGTGTAGGAAAAGAAACAAACTGACCTATCAAGCAATTCTTTACAGAAGGAAAAGACAACAGGCCTAAGGGAGTAAAAATGACAAGATGCAATGGCATGAACGGACAAAAGTTACCCAGAGAGTTCCTGTGAGTGGAGGCAATCTGCAGAAACAGGTGAGTATGCACTGCCTCTCAGAGACAAAACAGGCTTCTCTGGACAGCAGCTGGGAATGTCACTCGGCCTAAATGTTGTGTTTTATGAAGGAAGGAATCTTTGACACAGTAGCTAGGAAAGTACTTTGGAAATCACTCAATAAAAATTCACTGAACCACTTGCTATGTGCCAGGCACTGAGCTAGGCCCTACGAATACAGAGAATGAGACTAAATCCATGGTGAGTTGGTCTCAAGCAAACCCCAAAAGCCAACACCTGTGCCTTTGATACAGCCTCTGGTGAGACTACCAGCACCACTCAATAAATACTGGACTTCACTACTCGTCTCCACTTTGATCTTATTTTCCATGAAACTCCCCATTTCAGATTTCCTTGATAGTATTCAAAGACAGCTTGCAATTTAACAGCTTCTCTAAGAATTACTCACTTTGGATCAAAGAAGCAACATCCCACATTCAACCTATAAAATCCTCTTGGTTGGATTGGCTCAGCTCCAACCACTGCGGCCACTTGGGATGTGAACCAGCAGACAGAAGATCTTTGTCTCTCCTCCTCTCTGTAAATCTGCCTTTCCAATAAAAATAAATACATCTTGAAAAATAAATAAATAAAATCCTCTCTGGCCACCTCAGACAGAAATTCTCTTCCTTCCTCTTTCAACTGCCCTTTATTTCTTGGACTTTTTTTTTCTTATCATGGTGCTTGTCATCTCTCCAACAAGGCACTTTCTAGAAATAAAAATATGTTCCATTATCTGGGTAATTATAGTGCATATACACAGTTATCAGGACAATGTACTCTGAAATACAATATATTCTCTTGTGGTCTAAGCCACTCTGACCCAATTCTTCTCACTCCCTTTATACTGATTTACTTACCCTAGCTCTCTCTCATATATTCTTGCACTAATAAATCAGTATGCATGAGTACATTCATGTAAACACAAAAACATTTACACATACAAGGATACAGTATATATGCAAAAAAGTGGTGGTCAAGCACTTTTGCCCAGAGGTTAAAGTGCTAACACCCCACGTTGGAATGCCTGGGTTTGATTTTTGGGTTCAATTCCTTCCTTCAGCTCCTGCATCCTGCTCATTCCAGCTGCCAGCTAGTGCACACTCTGAAAGGCAATGATGCCTCATGTAATTGGTTCTTGTTATCCACGTTGGGAACCTGAACTGAGTTCCTACTCCTAGCATTAGCCTGGCGCAGCTCAGCACCAACTGTTGCAGGCATTTTGGAAGTGAACCAGTAGACAGCACCTCTCTCTGCATGATTCCTTGTCAATTAAAAAAGAGAAAACTGAGCCTGGCATGGTAACCTAGTAGCTAAATTCCTCACCTTCCACACGCTGGGATCCCATATGGGCGCCGGGTTCTAATCCTGGCGGCCCCGCTTCCCATCCAGCTCCCTGCTTGTGGCCTGGGAAAGCAGTCAAGGACAGCCCAAGGCCCTGGGACCCTGAACCCACAGGGAGACCTGAAGAACCTCCTGGCTCCTGGCTTTGGATGGGTTCAGCTTTGGCCATTGCAGCTGCTTGGGGAGTGCAACAGTGGACAGAAGATCTTCCTCTCTCTCTTTTCCTCTCCATATATCTAACTTTCAATAAAAATAAAATAAATCTTTAAAAAAAAAAAAGAAGAAAAGAAAATCAATAGCATATGCTCTGGAGATAAGAGATGAGGAGCAGGAAGGTCTCTTATTTTTATTTAATATCCTGTAACTTTTTCATTGCAAACACTACCTTTAAGAGAAAAAAATTGAATATACATAAATACCTTATTTTATCAATTTCTTCCCCTTTCTTTGAAGACCAGCTTCGTCCTGACTAAAGCCCCTGTGATATATCTCTAAGACCACTATCATGAAAAAAAAATTACATACTTTACAATTCAAAAATCTATACCAATACTGTCAGGTAATTTAAAAAATTAAATACGTTAATGTTCTCATTTTTGAAATATCTTCTTCCTGAACTTAGGAAACGGTCTGTTCTTTTAAAAGATGATTTATTTAAAAGGCAAAGTTTACATAGAGAGGCTTGGGGAGAGGGAGGGAGAGACAGAGCCCTTCCATCCTCTAGTTCATTCCCCAGATGGCTGCTGCAGCACGAGCTGTAACAGAAATGGAGCAGCCCACACCAGAGTACATGGGTTGGACTCTCAGCGTGGACTCCCAATTCCAGGTTCTTGCAAATGTCCCCATGACCCCCCTGGGAGGCAGTGGCGATGACTCAAGCAACTGAGCTCCTGCCACTCATGGGGCAGACCTGCACTGAATTTCCAGCTCCCGACTTTGGCCTCAGCCTGGTCCAGCCCCACTGTGGCAGGCACTTGGGAAGTGAATCAGCAGATGGGACTGCATCCTCATTATTTGTTTCTCAAATAATTAATTAAAAGGGAATAATGTGTTTAAAAGGAGAACACTACCATGTTAAAATATGTAAGACTTTCTCCTTAGCACTGAAGAGATCAACTATTATACTCCAAAGTAATCCCCATTAATAATAATGTAGTATAACACTTCAAAATGACTATTCTCATCACAAAAAAACATGGTATGGGAGGTTACACATCTACTGATCTTATTTAGTCGTCCCACAACATACACTTCTATCAAACATTCTGTATGCCATATATACATATAATCATAATTTGTCAATTAAAAAAAAATAATGACCTTCAGTGGTTCCAGTTCATTCTCATAGGATTTGACAATTTCCTTTGAAGATGTCAGCTGGGCTTCCTTAGTAGTAATCTGATCACGGATTTCACAGGCTTTTTCCTTATTTTGCTTCAGGTATTTTAGTTCAGTTTGACATTCCTTCACTTTCTGACCTTGTGTCTGACGAACCTGACGAAGCGTTTCTAAGGCTTTAATGTATCTTTGAAAATATGAAACAAAAATATATAGAGTTTCTACCAAACTTGGTTACAAGTATATATTAATACAGTCGAATAGTACACAGTCATTAGGATTACATTTACCAAAACTTCTTAACAACTTTGCGAACATGTATGACATAATGATTAAACGAAAACTGTCAATCAGTAAGAAAACAGGAAATACATTCAATGTCTGCTTCTAAGCTAAATATACTTGATGATCTTTCTGATGGAAAAAACATTCAAACTAGAACCATGATGTACTAAAACTTCTGAACTATAAAGTTTACTAAAGGATACAAACCTTGTTGCAGAAAAAATCTCATCGAATTTTTGCTTGAGAGCCTTTCCTTCACTTAAGGGCCAATTAGAGTCTTCTTGATGACAGAAAATGACATTGTTCAACACAGACTTGGAAACGCCAAGAGAACTTATCATTTCTCGATCGATCTCTGCACACTTAGAGCTCAGACTCACCTTCTCACCATGCCTAGAGAAAACAGGCAGAGAAATCTTCAGTTATCTTTTTCTTTTTAAATTCCTGATGAAAAAAACATTATTTATTATCTATCTAGCTCTCTAATTGGAAAGTCAGATTTACAGGAAAAAGGAGAGACAAAAAGACCTTCTGTCCACAGATTCACCCCCTAAATGGCCACAACAGCTGGAGCTGAGCCAATCCAAAGCCAGGAGTCAGGAGCCAGGTACAGAGCCCCAGGATCCGGCCCATCTTCAGCTGCTTTCCCAAGCCACAGCAGGGAGTTAGATGAAAAATACAGCAACTGAGACACAAACAGGTTTCCATATGGGACCCTAGAGCATCCAAGGCAAGGATTTAGCTACTAAGCCATCACGCTGGACCCTTCAGTTTTCTTTTCTATCATTTCACCAATCAAGCTTTTTTTTCTATCACTTCATCAATCCTTCATAATGTACTACTTCGATGTCTCTCCAACTATCCTTTGCTACAAAAATTTACTCATACAAAAGCAGCTCATTTGTAAGAAGGTGCGTACAACAAGAGTATATGGAAAAGATGCCACAATTTTTAAAAAAAACATATTTTGAAGTTTAAAACACTACCTGTATTATCTGTAAATAGAATATTTATTTACAGATATTTATTTACAGATATTTATTTACAAATATTCTATTTACAGATAATGCAGAGGAAAATAAACTATCTTCCTTTCTCCAAGCTTAAAAAAAATTAGGGTCCAATGCCATGGTTAAGCGGCTAAATCCTCACCTTGCAAGTGCCAGGATTCCATATGGATGCCGGTTCATGTCCTGGCCGCTGTACTTGCCATCCAGCTCCCTGTTCGTGGCCTAAGTGAGCAGTGGATGGGCTCAAGCCTTGGGACCCTGCACTTGTGTGGGAGACCTGGAAGAAGCTCCTGGCTCCTGGCTTTGGAGGGTGTTTTATGGATAATCAAGAGGTCAGGGGGGTTTAGTTTTGAATACGCTGATTCTAGGGTGTCTTTGAAATAATCAGTAGAAAATGACAAAGAAAGTTAGGTGGATGGGCCTGGATATAGCGGTCTGGTTTATCAGAATTAAATTTATGACTCAATTATGAGCACAAAGTAACTTAAGCAATGAAAATCAGTAAGATTACCTCGGAAGAATATATGAAGCACATTCAGAAGATACAAGATTGAGCCTACGGGGCCCAGCGGCGTGGCCTAGCAGATAAAGTCCTCGCCTTGAACGCCCCGGGATCCCATATGGGCGCCGGTTCTAATCCTGGCAGCTCCACTTTCCATCCAGCTCCCTGCTTGTGGCCTGGGAAAGCAGTTGAGGACGGCCCAGTGTATTGGGACCCTGCACCTGCGTGGGAGACCCGGAAGAGGTTCCAGGTTCCCAGCTTCGGATTGGCGCACCGGCACGCTGCGGCTCACTTGGGGAGTGAATCATCGGACGGAAGATCTTCCTCTCTGTTTCTCCTCCTCTCTATGTATATCTGATTTTGTAATAAAATAAATAAATCTTTAAAAAAAAAAAGATTGAGCCTACGGAATTCCAGCTTTTGCCAGCGGAGTGAATGAAGCACGAGGATACGAGTGAATGAAGTAGGATGTGACTACTTTGACAAAGAGGGCCAACAATGCTATGTCATGAAAGAATTCGTTAACTACTATCATTAACTTAGCTGTGGTACCTAGAACAGTGACTTTAATGATGTTCACATTCTATTTCCTGGAATCCGTGAATGTCAGGTTACATGGAAAGGCAGAATCAAAATTAGAGAAAACTCACATTGCTCACCATCTCACTCCAAAGTCAGAGATGACATCCAGGAGTACTTGTGCAGGATCAATATAATCACAGACTTACATGTGACAGAGGGAGGCAAGAGAAGAAATCAGTCACTCAGCACGTAAAGAAACCTGCTTGGGGCTACAGCCATGGTGTGGTAGGCTAAGCCTCCACCTGTACCACCAGCATCATCTACAGAAACCGGTTTGAGACCCAGCTGCTCTACTTCTGATCCAGCTCACTGTTAATGGACTGGGAAAGCAGCAGAGGATGTCTCAATTCCTTGGGCCCCTGCACTCAGGTGGAGGATCCAGAAGCCCCAGGTTTCAGACTGTCCCACCTCTGGCCATAGCAGCCATTTGGTGACTGAACCAGCAGACAAAAGACCTGTCTCTCCTCAGCAAGTCTTCCAAATAAAGCAAACCTTAAACAGAAAAAGAAAAGGGCACTCTGATACTCGTGGTTAACTTTTTAGATGGAGAAACAAGGCCATAGGTCAAGGAAGATGAGTAGCTGCTAAAAGATAGAAAGAGCCAGGAAGCAGATGGCGTCTAAGCCTCCCAGAGATCACAGCCACTCAGCGCTCTGCACCGAGCCCAGCAGGACCCAATCTAGGCTGCTAGACTACATAACTGCAAAGTAATGCTTAGCTGTATGCCACAACCTTGGCGGCTTCCACAGCATACAATACCAAGAAATGGGCTTACTACATATTAAGCACTTTATATACATTAATTCAATCTTTACACCAGTTCTCCAAGAAACATCCAGAAATAACAAAGCCCTATTTTATGAACCAGTCTGGCTCACTGGTAGACCTACTTCATAGAGGGGCATCATTACCCCAATCATTAGTTATTAGCAACCTTCGCTGCAGCCGCTTCCAGAAGATGAGATTCAGAAATGCAGACAGGGAACAACTACTTCTGCAAAATGGCTACACAGGGGATTAGGGGAAACGGCAGTTACTGCAATGTAAAGAAATCTGGAGGTATGAGAGGGATCCAAGGGTGTTCAAAGCCACTGAAAAGAACTTCAGAAGCTGGTAGCCCATATAGAACCTTTTGCATATAATGTTAAGCAGTAATGATTAATTAATCATAATAAATGGAAGAGTGGTAAGGAGTTAATTTGCTCAACAAGATTAACGGGATCCAAGCAAAACTAATTCTCAAGGCCAAAGCCACTTTTAGAAGACCATACTTGGGCTCTAACGAAACAATAATGATGGAGCTGGCACAATGGCTCAATTGGCTAATGCTCTACCTGCAAGCACCTACATTCCATATGGGAGCCGGTTTGTGTCCAGGCTGCTCCACTTCCCATCCAGCTCCTTGCCTGTGGCCTGGTACATCAGCAGAGGATGGCCCAAAGCCTTGGGACCCTGCACTTGTGTGGGAGACCTGGAAAAAGCTCCTGGCTTCGGATTGATTTAGCTCTGGGTATTGCAGCTACTTGGGGAGTGAACCAGAGGATGTAAGATCTTTCTTCCTTCCTATTTCTCTGTAAAAGCTGCCTTTCAAATAAAATAAATAAATCTTAAGGAAAACAAACAAAACCTATTCTAAAGCAACATAGTTTACTTAAAAAATAATTTGCTCTCCCTACAATAAATTTAAAAGCAATAGGAAAACCTGTGGCATCACAAGCCTAAAAGAAAGACTAACAGAGGAAGAACTACTCAAGTGTAATACACCTACTTGGTCCTGGTAATGACTCCTTCCAGGGTTTTGAACTCCGTCTTCTTGCTCTTTTGAGAACACACCATGGATCTCTGCACAGCAACAAGCTCTCCGTTGACATCCCGAAACTGCAGGCGGATTTGGGCTCTCACATCTGTTTCTTGAGCAACCTTTGAGGATAAACAGAAAGCAACTACACTACCTTAATAACAACAAGAATTATGGTTCCAAAGGAAAAAGCATAAACAATCTTACTCATCCAAAAGAAGGAAATAAAACAAAACAATTACATTCAAAACCAGTGACATTTTTGCTTAATATTCAAAATATGGGAGGAAAGTAGAGTTACTAAAATAATATATTTTCTACCTCTTTACTAAACATCATTAAACTACGTACACAGATTTTTTTTCCAATAAATTAAGTACCATTTTCTTTAAGATATATTTGTTTTTATTGAAAAGGCAGATATACAGTGAGGAGGACAGACAGAGGGGAAGATCTTCCGTCCGCTGATTCACTCCCCAAGTGAGCCGCACCGGCCGGAGCTGAGCCAATCCGAAGCCAGGAACATCTTTCAGGTCTCCCATGTAGTTCAAAGGTCTGAAGGCTATTGGCCATCCTCCACTGCATTCCCAGGTCACAAGCAGGGAGCTAGACAGCAAGTGGAGCCACCAGGATTAGAATCAATGCCCATATGGGATCCCGACACGTGGCAGGACTTTAGCCACTAGGCTACCATGCCAGCCCCCAGTTTTTGTTGCTGTTTTTTGTTTAAGTTTAAAGAAATAATCACAGGGGCACAGGGAGCCTGGCATTACTGCTTAAATGGCTAATCCTCCACCTGCAAGAGCTGGCATCCCACATGGGTGCCAGTTTCTGTCTAGGCTGCTCCACTTCCCATCCAATTCCCTGACTGTGGCCTGGAAATGCAGTAGAGGAAGGCCCAAAGCCTTCGGACCCTGCACCTGCACTGGGAGACCTGGAAGAAGCTCCTGGCTTCAGACGGTTCAGCTCTTGCCACTGCAGCCATTTGGGGAATGAACCAGCAGATAAAAGACCTTTCTCTCCGTATTTCCTTCTCTCTGTAAATCTGCCTTTCCAATAAAAACAAATAAATCTTTAAAAAAAAAAAAAAAAAAAAAGCAAGCAAGCATCACAGGTTTAGAGAAACAAACACTGCAGTAAACCTAAATCCCCACCAACACCGGAACTACCTCAAAGTTGCTGATCTGATATCCCTCCTATCACCAATATTTCCTATAAAACAAAAGCACCATGAACCATAAAAACCAGAAAATTGAAACCGATATAATAGTATTACTACAGGGTCCAGAATCCATGCTAATTTGGAACTGTTCCACTAGGTCCTTTAAAGCAAAAGAATCCAACTGTTTCACTAGGTCAAAAGAATCCAGTTCAGGATTATACACTACATTTGGTGGTCAGCTCTCTAGAAGGTTTTTTTTTTTTTCAATTTACAACAATTGCTCAATTCTGCTTCATTTTCATGTTTAATAATTTTGAAAATTACAAACCATTAGTCTGAAGTATATCTTCTAAAATTTGGTTTTGGTATTTCCTCATGCCTAGTCTACTAAAACTGCATGCAATGAAATGAGTTTCTCCTTTCCATTTCAGTGGAGTGGATCCAATTTTCAATTTATCTCATCACTCGAGGTAGCAGCTTGACAACCCCTTGATAAATGTTTATCTGCCAGGTTCTTTACCAGTAATTATTTTTTGCTTCAAAAACTGGAAGTTTTGGGGGGAAGAGATACACTGAGACCATGTGAACAGCCCACACTTCATCATACTTATCTGTGCTTGTTTTATCAATTACTGCTGAATTATAACCGCCAGATAATTTTCTTGTTTCAATATTCCTTCTATGCTTACTGGCCAGGATTTTCCTTTAAGACAGGGCTTTGGCCTTTCCCTGTTTTCTTTTCCTTCATTGTGTCACATCAGTAGGAACTCATGGTTTCTTTCTTAAGCAGGAAAGCGGACTGCACAGAGAAGCACTTCAACGTACACACTCCAAATTGCCTTGCAGAAGCCCAAGTCTCAGCTTGGACCACTGCCCCACAGCACCCACATGAAGCTCCAGCTTTCTTTTTTCTTAGCTGACACAGTACATTTTTCCCTATCCTTTTACTTTCACTCTATCTGTATCATTATATCCAAAAACACTGGGGCCAGCATTGTGTCACAGATGCCAGCATCCCAAAAGCACCAGGTCATATCCCAGCTTCTTGTCAAGACAGCAGAAGATGGCCCAGTGCTAGGGCCTCCGCTACCCGCAGGGCAGACCCAGAAGGAACTCCTGGCTTCAGCTGGCATTAACCCTGACAGTTGCCATCTGGGGGAGGAAACCAGTGGATGGAAGAATCCTCTCTTTCCTAACTTTTAAACAACACACAAATCTTTAAAAGATAAAAGTTATTCCTTTTATTTCTTTTGTTACACTCTTCCATTTCCCTCTTCACATTTTCCTTTGTATCTAGGAATATATTTGCAAGATTTATACTGATATTTCAAGCTTTTTGTATACCAATTCTATTACCTTCCACTTTTGGATATGTTGATATGCTTGATTTTTCTGATTACAGGCCTTATTTTCACACTTCTCTGCATTCTGGTTAACTTCTTACTAGAGTTTCAAATCACTGTGAAAGTTTTTATTCCCTTAAGGAATGCTGAACTTCATTCTGGTATGCTATTGTGCTTCATGAGCAACAGACAATTTCTGAGGTTTTACATTTAAGGTTTGTTAGGGAAGGGTCTACAGCAATATACTCCAGTGTCACTTCCAGTCACAAAGACTTTCTTTAGTGAGTACTGAAGCATACATTTGTTTAAAAAAAAAAAGAAAAAAATAAAGACTTATTTATTAGGGGCCTGGCACAATGGCTAAATACTCAACCTTGCAAGTGCCAGGATCCCCTATGGGGTTCCAGCAGCTCCTCCTCTTACCCAGCTCCCTGCTTGAGGCCTGGGAAAGCTGTAAAGGATGGCCCAAAGCCTTGGGATCCTGCATTTGTATAGGAGACCCGGAAGAAGTTCCTGGTTTTGGATGGACTCAGCTCCAGCTCCAGCCATTGCAGCCAGTTGAGGAGTGAGCCAGAGGATGGAACATCTTTTGTCTCTCCTCTCTATAAATCTAACCTGCTTTTCCACACACAGAGAGAAAAAGATCATCCCAAGGTCTTGAGCCAACTTCTTTGTTTTCCCAGGCTATAAGCAGGGAGCTGAATTGGAAGTGGAGCAGCTAGGGCATGAACTGGGACATGAACTGGTGCCCATATGGGATGATGGAACTGCAAAGACCACAGTACCAGTTCCTCATGATAAAATATTTATCTGAAAAAGCTCTCCATTTCATCTTCAATTTTTAAAATTTATTTTTATTAGAAAGTCAGATTTACAAAGAGAAGCAGAGAAAGATCTTCTGTCCAATGATTCACTCCTCAAGTGGCCACAAAACCTGGAGCTGAGCCAATCCGAAGCCAGGAACGAAGAGCTTCCTTTGGGTCTCCCATGCACGGGTGCAGAGTCTCAAGGCTTTGGGCCTTCCTCTGCTGCTCCCCCAGGCCACAAGCAGGGAGTCAGATGGGAAGTGAAGCACCCGGGATAGTAACTGGCGCTCATATGGGATCCTGGCGCATGCAAGTCAAAGCCTTTAGCTACCAGGCTACCACACTGGGTCCTCATCTTCCATTTCTGAAGGATATTTTTGCTAGATGCACAAATTTAAGTATTAATTCCTAGCACATTAACCAACAGTAATTAAACTAAAGAGCCATGTAATTAAACTAGGTTGTCTATGCAGCAGAAAAGTTTACTAAAATGCTTATGAAGTCCTAACAGACCAAATACACATATATTCATGCGAAAAGCATTCACTATTCTAGAAGGATTAAACATTTGGCAAATAACAAATTAGTTCACGGAATTCAAAGGGTATCATGCAGCATTTTACCACAATACTGTAGCTGCCATTTTATTGAGAAAGTATCACCTAAAAAGAACCGCTTTTTTTTTTTTTCAAAAAAAGTTATTTAGATTGAGCTGATCTGCTAAGGCAAATAAATTTTATTATATTTCAGAACTATTTCTAACCAAATTAAGAATAATGAGAAACAAACAAACAAAACACATCACACCTTTCTTTCCAAACTATCTAGTCCCAGGACCAACAGGGCAGAAGACTGAAGGTGTCCGTGCTTCCTGGACGTGGGGAGACAGCTCAGCCTAGACTGGGCCCCTGAGCCTGAGCAAGCTGAGGAGACTGTGCAGCCTGGGCGTGGCCCAGGGCTTCAAGAGCCCCAGAGTATGGGAAGCAGGGCAGCAGTTCTGAACAGGGCATCCAGGAGGGCAGCACTCCCCCTGGAGGGGACAGTGTGGAATTCAGATCAGAGAGCACAGTGTCCATTAAGAGGTCAGCTGTGAGAGTGCCAGTCCAAGTCGTGGCTACTCCACTTGCAATCCAGTTTCTTACTAACGTACCTGGGAAGGCAGCAGGAGGAGGCCCAAGTGCTTGGGTCCCTGCCACCTACATGGAGATCCAGGCTCCTAGCTTCAGTCTGACCCAGAGCTGCCTGTTGTGGTCATTTAGGGAGTGAACCACTGGACAGAAGATATCTTTTTCATTACTCTTTCAAATAAATAAATCTTGAAAATCAAAAATAAAGAGGGGTTAGCGTTGTATCTCAGCAAGCTAAACCCCTGCCAGCAACACTAGCATCACATGTGTGCCCTGCTCACATGCTTCACTTAGTTCTGGCTGCTCCACTTCAGATCTAGCTCCATGTTACTGTGACTGGGAAAGCAGCGGACTATGCCCAAGTATTTGGGCCTCTGCCACACGTGGGCTACCCAAATGGAATCTGGGCTCCGGGCTTTGGATTGGCCCAGCTATAATCACTGTGGCCACGTGGGGAATGAATAAGCAAATGGAAGATCAATCTCTTATAACTGACTTTCAAACAAGTAAATCACTAAAAATAAACATAAAACAGGGAGGAGGGGTTGGTGCTGGTGTTGTGACATAGCTTTAAGCTCCAGCCTACAATGTCAGCATCACATATGGGTGTTGCTTCAAGACCCAGCTGTTCCTCTCCCAATCCAGTTCCGTTAATGTTCCTGGGAAGACAACAGAAGACGGTCCCCACACTTATGCACCGTCACCCATGTGGAAGATTTGCACGGAGTTGGAAGCGCCAGGATCTGACTGGGCCCAGCTATTTGGGGACTGAACCTACAAATGGTAGATATCTCTATCTCTCACCTCATCCCTCTTTTTTATTATTATTATTCTGAAATACATATTTCATGAGTGAACTATACTGAAATGTATGGAATTTTTAAAAATTCAATTTAAAAATTCAATTTTATTGTCCTTAAAGTTCCTTCATAGAAATTCAGTTTAGCTGTGCCCTCTGTCTTTCAAAACAAATTTTTAACATAAAAAATGTCACTGGCAGGAGTGTACTGGAGGATGAGCAAGTGATCCAGCCTAGGGTATCAGCCCACAAGCAGAGGGGAAAGAATCAAGGAGGGACCAGGACCAGCTGGTCTAACAAGGTGAAAAAGGTTGGAACAGGCAGGGGAGTCAGCCCATGACAAGGTCCAGTGCCCTGCACAGTGGTGGGAAGAGTCATTATAAACAGGTAGTTGAACAAAAAAGGAAATACATTAAGCAAGTCAGTTCTGTGCTGTTTATTCCCTTCACTGCGTTCACCAGGAATATTCTCACCTGTGTTTACTCCAACTTCTCTACTCAGTGTTTTTCATCAAACAGTTCAAGAATAAAGAAACACACAAATGCATGACTGATTTCCCTTTAAACTTCCACATGTAAATCTCAAGTGGCTCTCTGATGCTGTCATGCCACCCTCTAACATTTCCCCAATTTACTCCCTGAGATAAAAAATGCTTCACATCTTCTCTAGTCTCAGTCCAGCCTTCCTCAAGGATCTCACTTTTGTTCACTGAAGTAAGAAGCCATGGAAGGACAGCTTGTCCGTCCTTCTCAAGACTCTGCCCACCAGTCGGTAACACTCTCTTCTCTCCGCTCACTCCCCATCTGACCTTATCACGCTTAAAATTAACATTAGAACTGCACATATAGCAATTCCTAATTTCCTCTTATTAGCCAAACTTCACCCCAAGAAGGATTCCAAACTGTCAACAACACATCTCCTTTGGAAATTTAACAGGTATATATATCCTAAATTTACATGTTAAACCAGACCCGGCCAAATACGAGTTCCTATCACAATAAATGACAAACTATTTTACTCATTTGTTCAAGCAACAAACCGTGGCTTGATGCATTTCTCATACACCGTTAGCTGATCTGCTAGTTCTGCTGTTAAAACGCATCCCAAATCCAAGCATTTCTCACCACTACTACTGCAGAAACCCAGCACCAAAAGCAGGCCCGACTAAAGTCATTCCACAGCTCATTCCCAGCAGGCCCACCCTGAGCAGAAAAGGATGGAAGCTCTCTTGTAACAAACATTTGCCGACAAGATTTCAATATCCACAAAAACAAATGACGACTGCCCCATTCACTGCAGCTAATGTATAACTACTACATTTGCTCTTTGGAGAGGACATGTTAAAAACATGCAAATACTGAGTCGGGTGCAGTGGCCTAGTGGATAAATCCTTGCCTTGCACATGCCAGAATTCCATATGGAAGCCGGCTCATGTCCTGTCTGCTCCACTTCCCATCCAGCTCCCCGCCTGTGGCCTGGGAAAGCAGTCGAGCACGGCCCAAAGCCTTGGGATTCCACACCCATGCAAGAGACCTGGAAGAAGCTCCTGGCTCCGGATCAGCTCTTTTCCGGCTGGCCGTCGCAGCCCCTAGGGAAGTGAACCAGCAGGTAGGGGATCTTCCTCTGTCTCTCCTTCTCTCTGTAAATCTTACTTTCAAATAAAAATAGGTAAATCTTTTAAATAAATAAATAAATAAAGACATAGAAATAATCCTCTGCAGGGCCTTAACAGCTTGGTCCTTCCCAGCAGCCCCTCCCCACTGTGGGCAGCTTCTTTTTTTCTGAAATACAACTTGGAAATTGCCAGCCACACCAAGATACCAACCCACACTCATCCCACCAGGTTTCCTGCAATACTGTTACCATCTTAATCAAGCTGTTGGATCATCACAATTCCCCTTAATTCTCTGCCCTTCTACTGCTTACCACTGGTACACCACCATCTCAGTCAGGCTGATCCACTATTATTTAAAAAAAAAAAAAAAATTTTATTGGAAAATCAGATAGAGAGGAGGAGAGACAAATATCTTCTGTCCACTGGTTCAATCCCCAAGTGGCCACAATGGCTGAGGCTGGGCCAATCAGAAGCTAGGACCCAGGAGCTTGTTCCGGGTCTCCCACATAGGTGCAGGGTCCCAAGGCTGTCCTTGACTGCTGTCCCAGGGGACAAGCAGGGAGCTGGATGAGAACTGCAGCAGCTAGGACATGAACTGGTGTCCACATGGCATCCCAGAGCATGTAAGGTGAAGATTTAGCCACTGGTCTACTGCACTAGGCCTTGCTGATTTTAAAATACAAATCATGTCACATCTTTTCCCCACCCCAAACCTTCCAAGACTCCTATTTAAATCAGAATAGAATTCAATGCATAAGATAATGCAGTCCTTTCCATCTTTTTGACTTAATTCTCTACAACTCTTTCCTTCATCATTTTGTTTCTCCTGCTGATTCCTCAAACACAGCACACGCTCCCTCCTCATAGGATTAACACTGGCATTCAGCATTAACACTGACTGTGAGTCTTTCCCCATATTTTTGGACAACTCACTCACTCTGAATGAGCACATAAAAGGTAACTCTGCTATGCAAAAGAGAGCTTCAAGAATGATGGCAGAGCCCGGTACGGTCGCCTAGCAGCTAAAGTCCTCACGTTGCACATACTGGAACCAGTCTGAGTCCCAGCACCCTGCTTCCCATCCAGCTCCCTGCCTGTGGCCTGGGAAAGCAGTTGAGGATGGCCTAAAGACTTAGGACCCTGCACCCATGTGGGAGACCTGGAGGAAGTTCCTGGCTCCTGGCTTTGGATCAGCTCAACTCCGGCCACTGCAGTCACTTGAGTGAATCAAGAGACAGAAGATCTTCCTCTCTCTCTTTCCTTCTCTCTGTATATCTGACTTTCCAGTTTAAAAATAAATAAATAAATAATGATGGCAGGAAAACAAGCTGGAAGACTCCCATAATAGTTCCAAGCAAAGATGACAGTGGTTTGGACAAGTGACAAAAGCATGAAAAGGACAAATAGTGGATATACCTTTAGAAGGGTAGCTCAGAATTGCTTATGAACTGGAAACAGGCTAGAAGGAACAAATAAATGAAGGCTGGCACACAAGTTTTTTTTTTTTGCCCAGAGCAAATGATTGCATCATGTACTACATTCTAAGAGTTCTGAGGCTGGTAGTACACTTAATGTGGGAAGGATGGCAGCACAGAAAATGAAGTATCTGTTTTGAGCTCAGCATGATGGCTCAATGGCTAAATCCTCACCTTGCAAGCACCAGGATCCCTATGGGTGCCAATCTGTATCTGGGTTGCTCTACTTCCAACTGTCCCTGATTTTTCCCTGGGAAAGCAGTAAAGGACGACTTTTCAAAGCCTTGGAGCTCTGCACGCATGTGCAAGACCCGGAAGAAGCTCCTGGATCCAGATCAGCTCAGTTCCAGCCATTGCAGCTACCTGGGGAGTAACCCAGCAGACGGAAGATTTTTCTGTCTCTCCTTTTCTCCAGAAATCTGATCTGCCTTTGAGATACCTTTTAAATATCCTCCAAAACAGCTAGACACACGTTTTCAGAGCTGAGGAAGGATCAGGAAAACATACACACCTTTGGGAGTCACAAGAACACTACCAGTGCTTAAAATCCTGACTGGAAGAGACCACCCAAGAAGAGGGGAGATAAGAGAACAGAGAGGTGCACAGAGGCCTGCACCTTGCAGCATACCCACAGTTAGAAATGAAGCCAAAATGGAACCAGCAAAAACCAAGATGGTTCCACACGACCTGGAGAAAATCCTGAGACTATGATGTGTTTACAGAACCCACAACGGAAGCATTTTCTTTAAAAAGAAACAACCAGTTACACCAAATCTACTGAGAAATCAATGCAAATTAGAAACTGACCACTCTATCCGGTATCAGTATGATTACCGGTGACCCTCTAAGATCAGTTTAAATGGCAAGAAAAAAAATCCCAACAGAGCAGAATGAGGAGAAAATAAGAGTCAATTCTGCTAAAATTAGAAGATACAGTAATAGCTACATGTGATTTGAAATAAAGGGAGAAGCGGTTTGGTTTTTTGGGAACTTATATTTGAAAGACTGAAAGGACATCTTCCATGCACTGGTTCACTCCCAGATGGCCACAGTGACTGAGGCTGCACGATGCAGAAGCCAAGAGTTTGGAGCACCATCCAGGTCAGCCACGTGCGTGGCAGGAGCCCAAGCACTGGGGCTGTCCTCTGCTGCTTTCCCAGGTACCTTGGTAGGGAACTGGATCAGAAGTGGAGCAGCTGGGACTCGAACTGGCACTGTCATGTACGCTGGAGTCGCCACAACACCTGCCGTAAGGGAGGGTATTTTATTTGAAGACTGGAATTGCCAGAGCATGTTTATACCCCTCTGTAAGAGGGACGAATTGCTGACGCAGAACAAAGAGCCAACATCCTCTCTAACACGAGGGAGCAACGGGAACCAGCCTGCAGTTGGGCTGCTGTTCAGTAAAGAGAGCAACAATTCTCCACTCGGCAGAGAACAATTTGCTCACATATGTAGGGTAGTTTGGTAGTTTTACAACTATAAAATGAAGGGATCTACAATTGATTCCTCTGATTTCTCAATGAAGTACAAGGCAAGATCATTAAGAGTAAACTGTAGGTTTAAGGAAAGAGGAATAAACAATTATTGTAGAAAAGACTCCGAAGTCAGCAACAGTAGTGCCACCTCTAAGAGGAACATTCATAAATACTTTAAATCACAAAGTATTCTTTAGTCACATCAAAGTAGATACTACTGGGGCCATGATAATGGCTCAACTAGTTAATCTTCCACCTCCAAGCACCAGCATCCCACATGGGCACCAGTTCATGTCTTGGCTATTCCACTTCCCATTCAGCTGCTTGCTTGTGGAAAGCAGTGGAGGACGGCCCAAGTCAATGGGATTCTGCACCTCTGTAGGAGACCCAGACGAAGCTCTTGCTTTCGGACCAGGTAGGCTCCAGCTGTTTTGTCCATTTGGGGAGTGAACCAATGGATGGAAGATCTTTCTGTCTCTCCTTTCTCTCTGTAAATATGCTTTTCCAATTAAAGTATTTACAAAAATAAGTAAATCTTAAAAAAAAAAAAAAAAGTGGATGCTACTTAAATGATCAACAGATGAAGTAAACAATTAGCAATTAAACAGGTGTATCTACCTTCCCAGGCCACAAACAGGGAGCTGGATGGGAAGTGGAGCAGCTGGGGCAAGAATCAGCACCCACAGGAGATCCCAGAGCTTGGAAGCGGAGGATTTTAGCCAATGAGCCATCCACACTGCACTTATTTTTAAGATTTATTCATTTTACTTGAGTAGGAAAGTTGGGGGGGCACATGGGCTGCTACTGGTGTAGGAAGATTAGCGAGCTACACCACGGCACCAGCACCTTCATCTGTTTACAGTTTTTCATTGCCAGGTTTTCTGTAATTATTATATCATTTTATAATTATAAAAGTTTTATTTTAAAACATACAAAATTTTACTAGCACCATTACCTTGGGATCATGAACAAACGTATTTCCTTTGGTTCCAGGAGGGAAGTCTCCAGTACAAATATATTTCAGACATTCAATGATAGTCTAAGGGAATAGAAATGGTAGTGTTTAATTATACGAGAACTGCAGGCATGTATCAAAATTACTAAACATTTTGGCAATACGATTATACAAGAAGATAAAACATCATAGTCCTGTAATAAAGATGAAATAAGGTTTTTAAAAGGATTACTGCAAGTTTACAGAAAAGCTACACAAGTATACTTTGGTGCTGTAAAAAGAAGTCCTAAAATAAAATTTTGGTGGAAAAAAAAACAATATTTCCAATTAGGAACCATAAACTTCGCAACAGCAAACAGATAAAGCTTTCTGTGTGTTAAGTCCCATACTACCGTAAGTGACTGAATTCTCACATTAACCACAGGCTACCCTTTCATAAATGAAGCTCCCACGGCTTAGGGTAGCTGGGTCACATGGCTAACAGTGGAGGAGGTAAGGATCGGGGTATTCTAGCATCCCTTCCAGTAGGGTTCAGTGCATAACCAGGATTCAGCAACTTCCCACGTGAACGGAAACCCGACGAGCCTGCTCCAGGCTATCCTGCAACCCCCACACAGGCAGAGGGCTACTGGAGCCCACAGCCGACAGGTGCGGAGGGCAGACCCCAAGCCAGCCGCAGTTTTCCAACCCCCTTCCCCAATGCGCAGGCTTCAATGTCCAGTGAAGAAGCCACTTACTGGTGCTTGGGCAGTCACACAATCTGAGTCTTGCGTTTACTACATTTTGTAACTTTTAAGTGGGATTCCCGAGTGCGGACAAGTGCCAGGAAGGGGGGCGATACACTTTGGCAGCAAAGAAGCCAGGGTACCTGGGAGAGCTGCGAGCTAGCGGAGCCGGAGGTGGGGGGGGGTCCCCGGACAGGTCCGAACGCCCAGGGCCGCTGTGGCTGAAAAAACCACTGCCAGTCAGGGGCTCCTTCCGGGCCCTCCGCGCGCGGAGCCATGGGATGCCTCTCCTCTTCCTACTCCCCGGACACGCCGTCCGGGGGACCCCCAAGGGCGACCCCCTAAACTGCAGATGGCTTTACTCAGGACTTACCGTCTTCCCCGCCCCATTGGGGCCAACCAAAATCGTGAGCGGGGTGAAGAAACTGATAATTTGCTTATCTTTATCCTCTATTCCAAAACTCCGCACGCCCAGAATGCTCATCTTTTCGATGCGGGACATGTTTGCAAACGTCTCTTTAACCTACACAGAGAAAAGCCTCTGGGTCCTCACCCCAGCTTTAACCGGGAAGCCGCAGGAACGCGGTCGAGGCGCGACGCCAGGACCAGCGACCCTCAGCGTCTGGGAGACGCGGCCGGGACGCCGCAGCCGGAGCGGGAGCTGCCGGGCGGGCGGCGGCCTTGGCGGAAGCCCTCCCCGACCCACGCCGGATTCCTTCCGGGCCTGCAGGGGCTAAGGCACGGGCGGAGACCTGGCAGGGGAGCCCGCGGCGGACGAGCACTACAGGCCGAGCGACCCGCGACCGCCACAGCTCGCAGCTTCCCGCGTCGGCTGCGCCGCGGTGACGCAAGCAGCCGTAGCCTACGGTTCGCGCCGGCGCACGCGCGGGGCACGCCGGGAAGTCGGGGCTCGTGCGGCGCGCGCGCAGGGCCGCTCCGCCGGCGGCCAAGTATTGGTGTCAGGTGCGTTTGCAGGTGCCTGCAGGCTTCCCGGTTCCTTCCTGGGGCTGGGTAGCAGGAAGAAACGCAAACTACGGGAACGTCAAGAGTTGTAACACCTGGCGTTTCTCTCGTCACGCTCCCTGTTACACACTGAGGACGTTATTGTAATAAAAGTTTGAGAGTAACGTGTTTCTTGGGAACAACAAGTTAGAGGCGAAGACACAGGAGTCACATTACAAATTCTGCTCCTGCCCTGGCTTCTGATTTTAGCTTCCTGCCACAGCAGACCCTGGAAGGTAACAGAGGTGGCCCAGGTAGCTAGGAGACCAGCATGTGAACCAGTTGGTAGGAACTCTTTCTTTCCCTCTCAGATAAATTGAAAAATGAAAATAATAATTATAAAAATTGAGTGTTCTGGTCTGGAAATAGGAAGACTGTAAATCCACTGAAATCAGCAGCACCACAGGGCAAGGAACAAATTTAAAATAAGGAGAAGGACCCGTGCCTTGGCTCAGTGCGTGAAGCTGATGTCCCACGTGAGCAGCCAGTTGAGTACCTGCTGCTTCGTTTCCAATCCAGCTTCCTCGTAATATGCCTGGAAAGCAGTGGAGGATGGCCCAAAGTTCTTTGGGAGCCGCAAAAAACTCCTTGCTTTGGCCTGGCCCAGCCCCAACCTCTATGGCCATCTGGGGAGTGAATCAATGAATGAAAGGCCTTCCTCTATCGCTCTATGTCTATAACTCTGCCTTTAAATAAAAAAATGAAAAATGAGTAAGGAAAGAAATGACCTGTCTCTAAAGTAGTTGAGAATATTGCTTTCTTGGAAACAAAATTTTTTTTAAAGATTTATCCACTTTATTACAGTCAGATATACAGAGGGGAGGAGAGACAGAGAGGAAGATCTTCCATCAGATGTTTCACTCCGCAAGTGAGCCGCAACGGCTGGTGCACGCCGATCCGAAGCCGGAAACCTGGAACCTCCTCCAGGTCTCCTACGCGGGTGCAGGGTCCCAAGTCCTTGGGCCGTCCTCCACTGCCTTCCCAGGCCACAAGCAGGGAGCTGGATGGGAAGTAGAGCTGCCGGGATTAGAACCGGCGCCCATATGGGATCCCAGGGCGTTCAAGGCAAGGACTTTAGCCACTAGGCCACGCCGCTGTGCCCTGGAAACAAATTTAATGGAAGAATATCACACGTAGGGACCTAAAGGAAAGTTTACAGAAAGTACAAAACTAAAAGTGCAAATTAAAACCAGAACAGGAGCCAGCAGCATAGCTTAGCAAGCTAAGCTTTTGCCCAAGGCACCAGCATCCCATATGGGTGCTGGTTCAAGTCCCAGAAGCTCCACTTCCTATCCAAGTTGGTTTGGTTTCTGTTTTTAGCAAAACTGCGTAGGATATGGCTTTGGATATTCATACTGAGGCTAGAAGAATACAATGTATTATGTCAGTTATTGTTCATTTCTTTATAAGTGGGAGATGATTACATTCTAGGCTTTATTGCCTTCAGGAATACCTGGATTTCCATCCACCCTGATATTAAAGTAGTAAGTAAAATAAGGTATAGATTTACTTTCTTTTTCTTTTTACTATGAAATTCAGTTGCATGCAGTATGTAAGTGGAAATGGAGGCTGGCATTGTGGCACAGCATCCCATCTGGGGACCAGTTTGACTCTCTGCTTCTGATCCAGCTTCCTGCTAATGCGCCTGGGAAACAGGGCACAATGTCCAAAGGTCTTGTGTCCCTGTCACCCGTGGAGGCAACCAGGATGGGCTTCCTGGCTCCTGGATTCAGCGTGGCCCAGTGTCAACCATTGAGACAATCAGGGAAGTGAACCAGCAGCAGGAATATGTCTCCTTCTCCTCTCTTTGTGCTCTGTCTTTCAAATAGATCAATAGTATATTTGGGAAAAAATGGAGAATACATAGAGAAATTTGCAGATAGAACCAGATGTTATGAAAAGAATGACTATTCATTTGTTTGTGTAGATGTGTTACTATTTTGTTATGGATGAAAGTATTTTTGAGATGTATATGGAAGAATTCGTGATACAGTGTCATACTCTATATTTTTAAAATAAAATTTTTAAAAGAAACAACAGACTGATAATAAAACTAAGATAATAGATGATAGGTGTAGGATTGGAATGAAAGATTTGCAATCAAATAATGAATTGCTAACATAAACAGAGCATTAAAAGAAGTCTCTACTTGGTAAGCTAACTAGTTCTAAAAAATGTCGATTAAAAGATTTCTTTAGATTTAACAGAATTCCCCAGAGAGGTTTCTCATGTATCCATTCTTTTCTCCTATATTTCTTTTACTAGCATATCCCACTCATTACTGTGGTAGTTTTTACAATTGATGAAACCAATATTGACACACAAATAAGATGCATACATGACATTAGAAAAATAAATAAATAAATAAATAAATAAATAAAAGTGTTTTGTTTCATCTGTACCAAAAAAATCAAATTAAAAATAAAACTATTCACACTGGCATTGTGGTGCAATGAATTAAGGTGCCACCTGCAGTACTAGCATCATATATGGGTGCCAGTTCAAGTTCTGACCCAGCTCCCTGCTAATGTGCCTGGGAACGCAGCAGAAGATGCTCCAAGTATTTGGGCCCCTGCACCCACCTAGGAACCCCAAATGGAGTTGGCTTGGCCCAGCTCTGGCTTTAGAAGCTACCTGGGGAATGTACCGACAGGTGGAAATTTTCTCTTACCCTCTCTCATGTTCTCTACCTTTCGAATGAATGAAAACAAAAAAAAAAAATTTAAAGATAACATTTTCAAAAACTTCCACAAGAGGTTTCTAGAAGCATTTAAAATTAGGGGTCAGTGTGGTGGCACAGTACATTAATCTTCCACATGTGGCACTGGCATCCCATATAAGCACTAGCTCATGTCACAGCTCTCCACTTTTGATCTGCTCTCTGCTGACATCCTGGGAAAGCACAGGAGGAAGGTCAAAGTACTTAGGCCCCTGTGACCAAGAATACCCAGGAGCTCCTGGCTCCCACCTTCAGACAGGCCCAGCTCTGGCCATGGCAGCCCTTTGGGAAATAAATCAGAGGATGGAAGATTCTCTCTCTCTGTCTCTCTCTTTCTCTCTCTAACTCTGACCTTCAAGTCAAATAAATAATTCTTTTTTTTTTAAGATTTATTTATTTATTTTATGTTATTACAACGTCAGATATACAGAGAGGAGGAGAGACAGAGAGGAAGATCCTCCGTTTGATGATTCACTCCCCAAGTGACTGCAACGGCCGGTGCACGCCGATCCGAAGCCAGAAACCTGGAACCTCCTCCGGGTCTCCCACGCGGGTGCAGGGTCCCAAAGCTTTGGGCCGTCCTCAACTGCTTTCCCAGGCCACAAGCAGGGAGCTGGATGGGAGGTGGAGCTGCCGGGATTAGAACCGGCGCCCATATGGGATCCCAGGGCGTTCAAGGCAAGGACTTTAGCCGCTAGGCCACGCCGCCGGACCCCAAATAAATAATTCTTAAAAAAAAAAAAAATCAGGGGCCTTGCACAACGGCTAAACCTTTGCTTTATGAGCATGGGATCCCATATGAATGCCGTTTCATGTCCTGGCTGTTCCATTTCCCATCCAGCTTCCTGTTTATGGCTTGGGAAAGTAGTTGAGGACGGCCCAAGTCCTGGAGACCCTGCACCTGCACGGGAGACCTGAAGGAAACTCCTGTCTCCTGGCTTCTGATGAGCTCGGCTCCAGCTGTTGCAGCTATTCGGGGAATGAACCAGTGGATGAAAAATCTTTCCATCTGTCTCTCCTGTCTGTAAATCTGCCTTTCAAATAAAAATAAATAAATTTTTAAATAATGAAAACTGCTAGAACCAATCTCAAAATGAAGTTAGCTGTGGTATATCAGTTTCACCTACTAGCACTAAGTAACAGTCAGTGTACATAGAAAACTGTATAAAAGTGTTAAATAGAAATATTAATAACCAAAGAAGCTAAATACCACTGCAGTGATTCGATGCATCTATAAAATTGCCAACCCATTGTGAAGACTTCCAGATGTTATCAAACCAATAGTTGCCATGACAAGAAGAAGAAATTCAGTGTGTTTTTTTTTTTATCATTTTCTTTCTTTAATAACCAACTATATTAAAGATATGCTTGAGGATGAAGAAGATAGAGGTTAGAATACTCATGGAAAGAAAGAGATGCTATCGGGTCACATGTAGTCAGCTTGAAAAATTCGGTGTATTATTCTCCATTGATTGATTAGAATCATTTCATGGAAAAGTTATTTGACCTTATTACCCAGTTAGTAAAAACCACAGCTATCAGTTTTTAGAAACATGTTGTCAGTTATAAGTCACTAGCAGAGATAAAGGTTAGGGTGAAAGGATGGATGTTACCCATCAAGATAATCTTTTTTAACATTACTCTCAAAGTCTTTGTCCTAAGTTACATGACTACCAATGATTCTTTAAAATCCAGAATGCTGACTTCAAATTTCTTTCTTTTCCCCTTAAGATAATGTGGGGGTTTTGAGGGGATTGGGAGGGTGTATAGCTTAGGCCCTTGCTCTATCTTTTCCTCCAGGAGTCCTGGCAAACCTCTTTGCATTATGTTAGGTCCCAACTCCAGGAAACAGACTTGAGTTTGCACCACATTCATGTTAACTTATTCAAAGAATTCAACCAGGTGCTTGCTTCAGCTATTTATTCAAAGGACACCTATTGAGTGCCTAAAATAGGATAGTCTTTGGGGTTGAGGGGTCAGGCAAACTCCAAGTCCATTCTCAAGGAACTCAGTCCAGTGATGAAGTAAAAAGGTCCCAGGTGCCTGGCATTCCTACGCACATGAGAGAGTGAGGATTTAATAATTACAGTAAATATAGTCATTAACTATTCAGGTTGCAGTGTAGTGAGCAATCTTCAAACAGTAAATGGAGGATCCAGCATGATGGTTCAATTGGTTAATGCTCCCCTTCTAAGTGTCGACATCCTATATGAGCTCTGGTTCTAATCCCGGCTGCTCTACTTCCCATCCAGCTCCCTGCTTATGGCCTGGGAAAGCAGTCAAGGATGGCCCAAAGCCTCGGGACCCTGCACCCGCATGGGAGATCTGGAGGACGCTACTGACTTCTGGTTCCTGGTTTCGGATTAGCTCAGCTCTGGCTGTTGTGGCCACTTGGAGAGTGAATGGAAGAGCTTTCTCTCTGCCTGTCTTTCTAATAAAGATAAAATAAAAAGTAAATGGAAAAATGTGTTATTAAAAAAAGGAGCCAGGCCCGGCGCGATAGTGTAATGATTAAGGTCCTTGCCTTGAATGCGCCGGGATCCCATATGGGCGCCAGTTCTAATCCCAGCAGCTCCACTTCCCATCCAGCTCCCTGCTTGTGGCCTGGGAAGGCAGTCAAGGCCGGCCCAAAGCCTTGGGACCCTACACTCACGTGGAAGACCTGGAAAGAAGTTCCTGGCTCCTGGCTTCGGATCGGCACAGCACCAGCCGTTGCAGTCACTTGGGGAGTGAATCATCAGACAGAAGATCTTCCTCTCTGTCTCTCCTCCTTTCTGTACGTCTACCTTTCCAGTAAAATAAATAAATCTTTAAAAAAAAAAAAAAAAGAGCCATGTACTGATTTCAAAAATTTTGCGCCAAAATAAAATGGTCTTCTAGTCCCACTTCCATGAACTTTTTGACATGTCCTTACATATTTTTAATGATGTTCCAAAGCAATTTTTGATTTACACAGAAGCTGGTCCCCTGCACTACTGTTATCACTACTGGGGTATATTCATTACAAGCAAGAAATCAAGAACATCATTAAACTTGACCGTTTTTTCCTGTCTCTTTAGTTTTACCGGCCTCACTTTGTTCTGGCCTCTTATGGGATACCACATTTCTTTCAGTTACCACATCTCTTACACTCAAGTTCTTCAGACCTTGCAGGTTTTTGATAGCTGCTGGGGTTTGCATTTGTTTAGCATGCATTCCTTAAGGGTTTGTGTGCAGGAATCTCAGTCCCTAGTGTGGCGACCCAGGAGCTGCTGGGGCCTTTAAGCCAGGCGCAAGGGGGTGAGGTCACCAGGCACATCACCCTCAGAGGAGACGAATGTGATCCTCTTAGGATCTGAGCTAGTTCCTGCAAGAACGACTTGCTATAGACGTCCAAGAGCAGCCCCTTCTTGACCTCTGGCTTCCTGTCTCCCGCCATGTTCTTACCCGTCTGGCACACATACTCACAATACACCATCCACCATGCTGTGACATTGCCAGAAAGTTGGCACCATGCTCTTTTGGCCTTTCAAAACCCTGAGCTAATAAACTTCATTCTTAGATAAAGCACCCAGCCTCAAGTATTTCATTCTGGTCATGGAAAATGGACTGATGTGATGGCTTTAAGATGTTCTGGGTCACCTGTTCTGTCCTTAAGTATGGATATGTTTCGTGTTCTTATTGCGCTTAGATAGAGATTGTAGGCTTTGGAGAGGAAGACCATGGAGACAGTGTGTCATATTTATCACATTGAAGGTGCATGCTATTACCACGACTTGTCACTGTCAGGGCTAATGTGGCCTGGCTGAAGTGTTTATCTGATTTCTCCACTGCCAAGCTGCTGGCTCTTCTTCCCTTGTTGTGTAGCATTCCCTTTAAAATGAACTCATTCTATGCACTTATCTCCATTCCTCATAGTGAAGTATCAGCCTGAATTATTGAGACATTCTGTACCTGAGACAAGTTACTGACTTTTGTTTAAAATTTTGCCTTCATAGAACTCTTTCAAAGATATTGTTTCCTGACTACATCAAACTAAAAAGCTTCTGTTCAGCAAAGGAAACAATTAACAAAGTGAAGAAGCAACCAACAGAATGGGAGAAAATTTTTGCACACTGCATAAGTGATAGGGTACTAATATCCAGGATTTACAAAGAGCTTCAGAAACCCAGGGACAGAACAAACAAACAAACAAACAAACAAAAAACAACAACCCTGTAATAAAATGGGCAAAGGAAATGAACAGACATTTTTCAAAAGAACAGATTCAAATGGCTAACAGACATATGAAAAGATGCTCAGGCTCCCTAGCCATCAGAGAGATACGAATGAAAACCACGTTGAGGTACCACCTAACTCCAGTGAGACTGGCCTACACTCAGAACTCAAGTAACAACACCTGCTGGCGTGGATGTGGGGAGAAAGGCACCCTCCTTCACTGCTGGTGGGAGTGTAGGCTAGTACAACCACTGTGGAAATCAGTATGGAGAGTGCCTGCCATATGACCCAGCTATCCTGCTTCTAGGAGTATACCCAATAGAAGTGAAATCTGCATATGAGAGGGGGATCTGCAATCCTATATTTGCAGCAGCACAATCCACAATAACAAAGACATGGAAACAATCCAGATGTGCATCCAAAGAAGAGTGGTTAAAGAAACTGTGGTACATCTACTCCATGGAATATTATTCAGCTATTAAGAAGAATGAAATTATACTATTTACAACTGGGTGGTCCCAACTAGAGACCACTATGCTCAGTGAAATGAGTCAATCACAAAAGAACAAATACCATATGTTCTCTCTTATATAAGCAAACCAGCAGAGAAAGTGTAACTTCAATAATCCGATCCATACTACTTTTTGTTTATTTGGCTATATCCCATGTGCTTTTATGTTTTTTATTTCAGTTTTGTTATTCCAAATAATTTCTTTTCTCTTGTCTAATTCATCACTGGCTCATGGATTACACAACAGTGGAATATCAATTTAACTTGGAAGAGGAAAGAAGGAAATTTTGACCTGCTATGCCATCTAGATGAACTTAAACGACAGACATTATTATGCAAAATGAATTAAGCCAGTCATAAAAAGATGGTTGTTGTGTGATTATGTGCCGTATGGCATTGTGAGAAAGACTGAAAGTACTGTGCATTGCTTTGTAATCACAGAATTTCAGTTTTGGGACACAAATAGTTCTGAAAAGGTATTGAATTACATTATGACTATACTTAACACTGCCAATTGTTCAAGTAAAGTTGGTAGACATTGGCATATGTATTTCAGCAACACTTTTAAAATGTCAAGCACTAATTTCGGTAGGAATTTTTGTAATCAGATCTTCGATAGGAACCCACAGTTATGCTGTAAACCAGAGTTTGCACGCTACTTGGGCCCGGCGGCATGGCCTATCGGCTAAAGTCCTCGCCTTGAACGCCCTAGGATCCCATATGGGCGCCGGTTCTAATCCTGGCAGCTCCACTTCCCATCCAGCTCCCTGCTTGTGGCCTGGGAAAGCAGTTGAGGACGGCCCAAGGTCTTGGGACCCTGCACCCGAGGAGGTTCCAGGTTCCCAGCTTCGGATTTGCGCAGCACTGGCCGTTGTGGCTCACTTGGGGAGTAACATCGGATGGAAGATCTTCCTCTCTCTCTCTCCTCTCTCTGTATATCTGACTTTGTAATAAAATAAATAAATCTTTAAAAAAAAAAAAAAGTCACGCTACTCAGTCATCAACATTAAAACACTGGGAGAGTATACACAGCGAGCAGGATTTCAGCCAGCTCTGAAAGACGGGGTGATCCAGCAGTGCAAGTCCAATGCATCCCCTGGCGAAGCTCAGGGGAGCAGCACAGTACCTGCTGCACGCTGTAGTGTAGCGGTGAACAGTGCTGTCCTTTGCAGAGCCAACAGCATCACTGTCCTAAGAACAATAAGTGGTATGAGTCTTTGCTTGTTTTCTGAAGGCTGGTACCGTACAACCTCAATACACCACCACTTGGGGGACCTGGGAAAACCCGAGGCAGGCACAAACACCCAGAACTTGGCCAGCTGAAGGTGATAGAACAATCAGCGGTTGGAGGATTCCTTGGAAGCCTCTCTGGAAGCCCACACTTGCTTGGCGCAGCCCAAAGGTGTCAAAAGGAGCCAGAAGGAACCCTTTCTCAGCCTTTGGGGAGTGCAGCCTTGGCTGGGAGAGAGCATCTTGCTATAGGCCCCTTGGTCCAGGCCCCTGGTGATCTCTACCTCGCTCCTAATGCAGTTGCTGAAGTGAAGGCAGCCAATAATGATTCACATACCTGGGTCCCTGCCACTTATGTGGGAAACCGGTCGGCCAGTATTGTGACCAGTGGGAAGATGGAAGCAGATGGCCTCTGCTTTCTTCAATCACTCTTCTCACCAGGATTTCAAAGTTATTGTAAGGTGTTTTTTTTTAAATTATTATTATTATTATTATTTGAAAGGGAGATTTACAGAGAAGAGGAACAGAGAGAAAGATCCTCCACCTTCTGTTTCACTCCCCAAATGGCCACAACGGCTGGAGATGAGCCAATTCAAAGTCTGCTCCAGATGTCCTACATGGAAGTCTTTGGGTCATCTGCTGTTTTTCGCAGGCCACAAGTAGGGAGCTGGTTCAGAAATGGAGCAACCAGGACAGGAACAGGTGCCCATACGGGATCCTGGTGCTGGCCCCCAAATTTTTTTTAAGACAGGTCAATCGTACCACCACAGTGGCAGAATTTACTCAACCTAAGGGAACATTCCCAATATTTATGGATTTTAGCCTAAAACCCTGTTTAATGTTTCACACTCGACTTTTCCTTCTTACGCACATCCTTTAAGAGGAAATTCAACCTTCTGATGCTTATCAAGGCAAACGCAGCAACTCATAGATTTTCTCTTACGATAGAAAATGGTTTTAAAGGAGGCGATGAAGTAGGATTTTTTTGTTTGTATTAAAACATTAAAGCAAAATTATTCTTGGAGGTTGTAAACCATTGGAAAACATTAGTTTCACTGAAATGTTATTAACATCTTCTATCTGATTGCTAGAAATTATTCATTTCCTCAAAGACAGACAATAAATTGGTAGAGGATACAATCTTGTATGATACACTTTCTTTGTCGAAGGCAAACACTGCACAGTTCTGAGCAATGAGAAGTCCTGTGTGCTGGATCCTGCTGGCCCTTGGAGCTGTCTGTGTTGGCGCCATGACCTTGGAGATCCCCATGAATATGCTGGTGAGAGAGACCTTGTCCTTGCTCTCCACACATCAGATGCTGCTGACAGGCAACGAGGTAATCTTCTTAAAACATTTCTATAATCTTTAAAATGCATAAATAACTTTCATAGTGGTCCACTGACTCTGCCTGGAGATACATCACAGACAGTGACATTGTGAGTATGCTGTAATGCAGAGAGAACAGCTCGCAAGCGTTACACTCCAAGTTACGCGTGCTCTGCAAATGACTGTATTTTCTTTCCTTTTCAGACCCTAATGATTCCTGTTCCTGCCCATAAAAATGTAAGTTATAGTAGTTCATATTCTAAATCCTAAACTGCTATCATCACAACCATTTGATTTTCTTTATTTTGATTTCATGCGTGCAGATGTGAATGTAAGTGCTTGCATCTATCTGAGGAATGGCATTTAAGCAATTAGACTCCCAAAACACTTGTCAGTTCTCCAGCCCATGGAGTCTTGTGTCAGGGGGTCTCTTCCTGAGAATTCCACACTGAGGGACAGGCACCTGCCTTCCTCAGGCTGACACCTTTCTGAAAGTGCTATTAACGTAGGGTTACATTCCAGAATCATGATAAGCACACATTAAGATACACAGTACATGCCTGTGTTCATGATTTCTACATCTTTAATGATTGTGACTTTGCAGTTGGTATTATGCATGTTTGAATTGGGTCACAGTCATGCTAAAACATAAAATACATGCTTTCATTTGTCTAGTGGAATAAAATTGCCAGCTAGAACTGTCTAAGAAAACACTGGGGTGAGTTCACTCAGAAATGCAGTTGCATTATACTTGCTGAACACTTGACTTCTGCCTAAATCATGACTTAGCATCATTTGTTGCACCCCTCAGCATGAAAATTCATCAACCTTCTGAAAATTGTATCTTAGTATAAGGTAATTGCCACCCGGCAAAGGAACCTTTATAGCACTCCTTGGATAGAGAAACTTTAAACTCACACACAAACAAAATCAAATAAAGCCTCACTTTTTGGATTAAATTTCTCCCTACATTTTTAAGAGGAAAAAATTGTAGAAAACAGAAGTAAAAAATAAGTTTATTTTGGTGCAAAAAAAAAATCTTGTAAATCCATGCATAAACAGAATCTTCCAAAAATTTAAATGCATATTATAAAAAACTAATGAATTTCAAAGGGCTTTTTTCCACCAGCATAAATCTATCCTTTAATTCTCTTTTCTCTAAAGCTTTGTTTGGACCCTTGTGTGCGTTCATTGTGTGCCACACGGTGTTTTGTAATGTGTGTGTTTTGGGCATGTCGGAAGTGCTGAACTATCATTTCCTCATTTTAATTGTTTCCCTTTGAAAACCCTCTTCCTTCAGCATCACCTGTGCATCGAGGAAACCTTCCAGGCCATCGACACGCTGAAGAATCAGACTGTGCAGGGCGAGGCCGTGGACAAACTATTCCAAAACTTGCATCAAATAAAAAAAATCATCGACCAACAAAAAGTAAGTTGCAGACACTCGGCAGCAGCTACGCTGGTCTGGCTGTGGTGGGACAGTTTCCAACGAGACTGACTGTCTGTTCTTTCCACAGAAGAAGTGTGGCGAAGAGAGACGGCGGGTGAAGCAATTCCTAGACCACCTGCGGGAGTTTCTTGGCGTGATAAACACGGAATGGATGACAGAAAGTTGAGATTACACTGGCTTAGTATAGCCAAAGCTTTTGGAGGGGCAGAAGGGCATTTTGTTGTAACAAGAGCCAGTCAAGGGTGGGGCCTTACTTCTCAGTGTCATTAAGCTTCATAGGCAAATTGAATGTTTTCAACACAGTGCTACCCTGTCAAAAAAAAGCAGGAAGCATGCTCTGAGATAGATAGTGGCATTTTTGTGGAAAATAAGAAATTGGAAGAACTAACTATGGTGCAAAAAAAAGAGAGAGAGAGAGAGAGACAAAGAGACCAAGAGAGAGAAATCTGTGTACAGTGGTTTTTTTAATCCACATATACACGGACTTTTTTTTTTGGCACCAAAATATACTTTTTCCACAAATTTGAAGTACTCTCAGATTCCAGACATTAGAATCATTAAAGCATTTTCCTAGAGTTTACCCCAGGTAAAACAGATATAGGATACACTTTTATTTAATGTGACATTCTGTGAAATGTCTGTTAACTTATTTATGAAGTGATTAAAAATCTTGGTAAATTAATATTTATTTCATACTATGCTATGCTCCAATAAAACGAAACTAAGCAACTCAGCTTTAATTTACTGCTGGCGTCTGTCTGTCTTATTGCAAGTGTCTGCACCACCCACAAGAGCACAGCTGTCTTTGGAGGGAGCGCCTGACTGCTGGCAGGTTGAAGTCTCCCACCTCCCTGCTGCTTCACACCCCAAATACCCTCAACAGTCAGGAGCCCAGAACTCACACATAGGTGGTGGGGACTCAAGTATGTGAGCCATCATGGGCTGCCTTCCAGGGTGCGCACAAGTAGGGAACTTGATCAGAAACAGAACAGCCAGGCACGTGGATGTGGGATATTGTATCCCAAGTAGAGACTTCGCTGCCACACTCACCTGCCTGAGTTTGAAGGCTTGTCCTGGGAAGGGGGCAGGAGAAGGGCTCCTTCACCCATTTTCTTCCCAGCCATGAGAAGAAATGACAGACCAACCAAACTTGCCAGCTCAGGGGAAAGCCAGAGCACCTAGGCCTAGGACAGGGAGAGGGAGATGTCCTCCTCACCAGTCACGGCAGGTCACCATAACCAAGGCAGCCCACAAGCTTCCGCTGCAGCCACACTTCCATCTGCCCGCTGATGACCACCAGGAGTGTCTCTGCAGGTTCCTCTCCAAAATATGCCTTGCTTAGGAAATAGACCTTGAGGAAGAACCTGGTGAAAAATCCAGTCTTTTCTCTTTCAGTCAACACTTGGGTTTCAATTGCAGGCCCTGAGTCAGGCAAGAGGCATGCATGCACCTGCACTAGAGGTCTTGGGCTGGGGCTGCAGAAGAGCCTAGCCCTCAGGCCTGGCAGCAGTGCTGGGCTGCGTTGCTATGGTGAAGCAATGACTTCCATGCTTCCAGGCATGGGAGTAGGGCTACCGCAAACACACACAGATTTTCCCAGGCTGGAGAAAGCCAGTCCTTCTGAGGACAAAATGGTATTTTCCTCCCAGGCAGGACATGCATGGTGCTCAGGACTCTGCAACGGCGCAACACAGCCGCAGACCCAGTTGCACCTTGCCAAGCTCCAGGAGGGTGGGAGCTGAGCTAGCAAAGAAACAAGAAGACAAATGGCACACGCCACCACACTGGCACTGTAGACACCGACAGGAAACAGGAACCCCACTTGCAAAAAAGGCTGAATCTTGAGCTGATTCAACTCAGCAAACAGTTACTGAGCTCCAGCAAGTTTCAGGCCTCCCGCCCATCAGTGCAGGAAACACACCGCATTCCCTGACTTGGGAATAATCTGTTTTTCCCAAAAGCCTTACTTTCTCCTCTCCCTCACACACTTCTTGATTAGGGTTTTATGTCAGCTATGCAAATTTAAAACTGAAATATCATTTCTAAAGCCCCACAAATGAACACTCCCCAACCTCCCGGTACTGGAGAAGCCAAAAGCCATTGAGACTCTTGTAAGTTACAGAAACGGAACTTGTTGGATGTGTCAAGGTTTTTAAAGGAAAAAACTGGGATTCTTCACCTGGTTCTCCTTTTCCTGCAGAAACAAAGGCATGTTGAGGTGCACCTGGCCGGAGGAAACGGTTTTCCTGTGAATCACATCAGCTGTCCCCTGAACCCAGGCCAACCTGAAGGCCCTGAGTTACATAAGGGCACTTACCTGGGTCCTGCTTCTACATGCAAAGCTTACCCTAATAGTAGATTGTCTGTTTTTGCTTTATCCCAGTGAAGCCATGGATGCTGCTCTGTGAGAAGAGCCAGTGTGGACCACGAAGCTAAACTGTGGAGGGACATGGAAGAACCTTCCATGGGAACACTCCTGCCAAGGCCACTGACAGCCAGGGTCGTTCTGCAGAAGCTCTGGCTCTCTTGGGCCTCTATCCCTTTTCCGTAAGGTGTCTCACTTGGCCTGGCTCTCAGCCCAAATCACACTGCTAAGAGTAGTTTTGAGGGTAAAGGATGCGCCATTCTTTCATGTGTCCACAGAGAGCAGAGGGCACCAACCCCTACCTCAATCAACCTTCAAGGAATACTCACACTGTTCCGGCTCCTTCCGAAGAGGGCAAGGAGAGCAAACTACCACCTAATCTGGACCCTGCAGTGAGGTGCAGGATTCTTCTGGATCCTTTCTAGCACCATGCCAGTTACTTCTCACCACAAGCCGGGGAGGGCCAGTGCCTATGACAGGGCATCAAAGACCCAGAGAGTTCAGCTGGCTGACGATACGCAACCCATGTTTGATACAGCTGCAATCCAGACTCTGTATTGTCTCCTTGCAAACCTTCCATGATTCCTCAGGACGTCATCCTCCCTTGGCCTTTGGAGTTCAGCATCCACGTGGCATCCACTGGCATGTGGCCCTCAGTCCTTTCCATGGTGCTCTGAGTGTTTGCCAGGCGGAGCAGCAGGAAGAGCCATGGTAGAGGCAGGCAGACTGCTGCGCCCATAGGGGCCTACCTTTGTTGCTTCTTTTCTCATCCTGCCGTTGGGTTGGCAGAGGTATATGTTGACCTCGGCTGTCAGTTCATTAGATCATGTTGTCTGTTTTCTTGCAACCTGCTCTCTTGAGCCCTTGAGTCGCAAGAGTTCAATCCAGGTCCATCAAACCAGCGCTGAAGAAAGAGGGACTTGACTCAGTTTATCCACATTATTGCGCCTGCATCTGCACTGCTCTGTGCTGGTGCTGTGGTTGTTTAGCTGAGGCCCAGAGAACTTGGCCTGTATGAGAAGAGTGGGTGCAAGTCGGTGTCATGGATGCCTTCAATGTGAAAATGATCAGGGCTCTGGCTGGCGTGGTGACAATCTGTCGCCAGTGAGCTGCACCACTCTTGTGTCAACCCGCAGATCTCAGCCATCCCAAGCAAGCAAGCCAGCAAACGCATGATGCACCACAGACATGCAAGCAACCTGGGCAGGTGTTTCTGGCATACCAAGTACAGAAGCCAGACAGTTCCATGGGCCTGGCTGCCTCTGACAGGGCAATCAGTGCTCCCAGCCTGAGACGGCCGCACATCTTTCCTTTCGGTGCAAGGCAAGCTTTGCTCCTGATCAAGGCAAACCCGTGGGACCTGACCCCTCATCCATGCCCCCAGAGACTTAGCAACCAGCGTAGGAAGCAATGGCTCAGGACCCTCTGAGAGCTGTGCAGGCACTGGCATGCGGTATCTGGCTTCCACGTGGGGAAGAGCTCGCTGTCCCTCATCCTTCACCACTAAACTTCCTGCAAGGCTTTCCAGAAGATTCCCCCAAATCCAACCCAGGAGGGAAATGTCACTACTCTGCCTTTCAGATCAAGAAATTAATAAATATCTTTAAAAAATTTTAAGTATGCAGGGCCCAGCACAATAGCCTATTGGCTAAAGTCCTCACCTTCAATGCACCGGGATCCCATATAAGCAGTTCTTTTTTTTTTTTTTTTTTTTTTTTTTTTTTCTTTAGAAACTGGTGTTTATTTTCCGTTTGTAGATGTACTGCTCCATCTGGAAGTCGAGGTTGGTGCCTCCCAGGTGGGTTCCTGCAGCCAGGAACTTGAGGACATCTTCCTCCTTCATCTGCAGGACGTCAAGGGCTCCGGACATTGTGACAGCTTCCCTGTAAAGTTACGCCGGGAATCAAAGACAACGCCGTATGGAGCCCTCGCCGGGAGCGCGGAAAGGCCATATAAGCAGTTCTAATCCTGGCGGGCCCGCTTCCCATCCAGCTCCCTGATGGTGGCCAGGGAAAGCAATCCAGGACGGTCCAAAGCCTTGGGACCCTGCACCCACATGGGAGACCCGGAGGATTATCCTAGCTCCTGGCTTCAGATTGGTTGCAGCTGCTTGGGGAATGAACCATGGGACAGAAGATCTTCCTCTCTGTCTCTCCTCCTCTATATATCTGCCTTTCCTATAAAAAGAAATAAATCTTTTAAAAAAAAAGTTTTTTTCAAGCATACAGTTGATGTTTTGTACAGAATGATGTTATCACACTCCAGAATTTAGCCAACTTGTAGTAAGTGGTAAGTAAGTGCCTCATCTTCATTTAGTCTGAGATATGGCTGATTGGAAACTGGGTTTTAATTTTTAAAGTGCTGATCTATGTAGGGGTGGCTCTTAGTTCTTGGGCTGTGATCCTTAGGCAGTCCCAGTGGAAAGTCTGGGAGTGTCTACAGATACCCTTCTCCGGGTGGGCACCAAGTTCCAGCTACTGTCCTGTGAGTCTCATGAGCCCGCACGACAGCCCAGCTTCAGAATCCCTTCACCACAGTGCTGCTTTCCGTTTCTCGACCGTGCAGCTTGCCGACCTCACACCACTGATGACTGATCGGCAAACGCCTCGAAACAGAAAAGCTAGGCTACATCTCAGACTCGCTACTCGGCCTTCCTGTTCTTTAAGGCCTGATCCTGATTCTGTCACACACACAGATTTTTAAAAACGAATTGAACAACTTGACTTCGTTGTTCTCAGCCCGGCGGCTGACCTGTTGCAAGGCAGTCGACCCGAGTTGCAGCCGTCCTGGTTTCTGTGGAAGCCAGAAGGTCAGTGACAACCCCCTGCTCCTGCATGCTTCCCGGTTTTCCAGGCAGTCAGCATTAACTCTTGCAATGCATCCAGGAGGCCAGCTGCACCCTCCATTTACCGTTTCAGTCTGGGCAGGGAAAGCTTCAAGCCCCTTTCTTCCCAGCCCAGGCAACCAACACACAGTTCCTCACAAGTGTTGGGAACATTCATCCGATTTACACAGGAAACAACCCAGAAAATCGTCATGGGGTATAAGGAAAGCCTCATGCCAAAGCTACATTTCTCACAGGTCCTGTGCAGGTCCCATTCTAACCAGAGAATGAGGGGGGCAGTTGGGGTTTGTTGGTGTCTGTGTTGGTGAGACCAATCTAACAAATAATCCATATATATATGTGTGTGTGTGTGTGTGTGTGTATATATACTCACATATATTTTTTATACATATAATTCTTCCTAGTCCTTGTTTTTGTTCTCTGTTCCCGCGTTTTTTCCTTTTCCAGGGCCTGGCTGCCCGATGCAGACCTCGGTGGTGGAGGAAAGCAGCTCCCACTCACTGGCAAACACCGGGTTTACAAGCAGTCTTGGCCTAGGGATAGAGCAGGGGACTGTGGCTGATATCAGCCTTTTATTGTTGTTGTTGTTTAAAGATTTATTCACTTTTATTGGAAAGGCAGATTTACAGAGAAAAGGAAAGACAGAAAGATCTTTGATCTGTTGGTTCACTCTTCAAATGGCTGCAACAGCCAGAGCTGAGCTGATCCAAAGTCAAGATCCTAGAACTTCTTTCAGGTCTCCCACATGGATGTAAGGTCCCAAGACCTGGGCCATGTTCCACCCTTTCCCAGATCACAAGCAAGGAGCTGGATGGGAACAGGAGCAGCTGGGACATGAACTGGTCTCCATATGGGATGCCAGTACTTGAGGTTAGAGGATTAGCCAGCTGAACCAATGCGTCGGCCCTATGATGTCAGCCTTCTGCCCGCAAGCTCCTGATCCTCTCTACCTATACATATATACTGATAGATGATCCCTCTCCCTTGTCTCTAGGAGCACCCAAACTGTGAGCCACCTGAAGGTCCAATTTGAAGCACCCCTATTGCCACTGCGGTGTTTTTGTCTACCTTGCCTCTAATCCCAGCCTGGGGTTCCATGCACCCCACCATAATGCTGGCTTCTCCCCGCCAGCCCGGCCCTGGCTGTGTTACTAACAGGAGTGCGCTCGGCACCGGCCAAAACAAAGCCCGATCCTGAGCTCTCAGCTCATATTCAACTCATGCACATGAGTATTCACCCCTCCCTGAGCTGTCTGACCTATTCAATACTACACACAGAAGCTCTGTCACCTCCATTCATATGCCATGCTCTGGCCTCCTGCGCAGCATCAAGGAAGCATCCCAGCTGGTTCCAACTCCAGTAAATGTTCTTGGGAACACATTGAGTCCTGAGTTAGAGTCAGGGCCCTCTGCTGATGAACTCAGTCCACTCCCCCTGGAGGAACGGCCTGGGACTCACAGTCCCCCGGACCCTTGGGGCACGTGCTTGTGAACTAAGACTGGATGGGTGAGCACGTTCGGCTGCAGTCTCTCAGCTTCAGACCTATCCTCTACACTACTGGAGCAAGCTTTCTACAAAGCAGCTCCTCTGGGTTGTCTTTCTCCAGCTCAGGTTCTCCTTGGATCCAGCAGAATCCCCGTTGGGATCTGTCAGTAGGAGGCTGCAGGAAGAAGGCAGTATGGGTTCTAGCCTCTCTGCTTCCCAGCCCTTGTTTTTGTTTTCTGTTCGTGTCCTTCTGTACTCCTGGTCTTAGGCCCAGTCTGATCATCCAGTAGCAATGGCCACCCACCGTTTGCTGTTTGTCCACTACTCCACAGAACCAATCTTAACAACGTCTGTCATGTCTGAGACACAACATGAGCCAACAGCACCACTCTCCTCTTGCCACTCGCAGCAAGGCCTGGTTTCCTGCAGGACTCCTGCTCTGAGCTCAGGATTCCCTTCACCTCCTTCACAGACAAGTGAGTGTCAGACCCCAAGCTCCTTCTCCACCAACCCCAACCTCTCCCTTTGCTCCCACAGTGCTCACCCCCTTAAGCCTTACTGCTCCTTTCCACCTGCACAGTTGTCTAGTCCTATGGGTCAGCATTTTTTTGTAAGATTTATTATTTTAATTGGAAAGGCAGATTTACAGAGAAGATCTTCTATCTGTTGGTCCACTCTCAAAAGCCAGGAGCTCAGGAGCCTCTCCCGGATCTACCACACAGGTGCAGAGTCCCAAGACTTTGGGCTATCCTCTACTGCTTCCCAGGCCACCAGTAGGGGACTGGATGGGAAGTGGAGCAGCCTGGACAGGAACTGGTGCCCATAAAGGATCCTGGTGCTTATATTGCCCAGGTCAATACTTCTTTACGTTCAGTTCCCCTCTGCAAGAGTAACCTGTGTGGTTTCCGTCTCCTGGCTCTGCTCAATGGTCTGGGAGCTATAAGGAGTACTGAGCAAGGCTTGTGGAGGACGACACACCATCTTAAAAAGCACTTGCTGCAAATGAAGCTGTAATGCCAACTCAGGCAAAGCATGCTGGGAAATAGGCAGCTTCTGCCCAATGAAAGCGCTCAGGACTTCAAGAGCACAGGAGTCTCAGGTTTGTCCCCTGAACTCTTGCTGTCCCAGGTCTCACATCCCACCTTTTCCCGATAAGGGCTCCGACTCTGACATAGCAGAGTGCCAGGGACCAGCACTGTGATGCAGTGAGCTAAGTTCCTACTTCAAATGCCAAGCCCCATTTGGATGCTCATTTGAATTCCAGCTGCTCTGATTGTGATCCAGCTCCCTGCTAGTGTACCTGGGACAGCAACAGACCATAGCCCAATACCTGCCATAGCTGTGAGAGACCTAGATGGAGCTCTTGGCTCCTGGTGTCAACCTAGTCCTGCCCAGCTATTGGGGCCATTTGGGGAGCGAACCAGCAGACAGAGCTTTATCTTTTCTGTCACTCTGCCTTTAAAACAAATAAATACATAAAATAGAAACTGCACAACTCTTCTCCTTTGAAACTATACAAAGACCTACAAAGGGTAGGACTTTGAGCCTAGATTCAATTCATCACTCTGTGGCTGTAAGACATGAAAGGTCTCCCTGAAAGTCCCTGTAGCATTCAGAGCACACATGAAACTGGAATCACATTGCGCTGAGCCTGTCTCATTCTCTCTGGCAAGGTCTCCAGCACTGTGTGAGGAGCCATCATGTCCTGCAGTCCTTGTGCTGAACACGGTCCCTGTATCTCCCAGTCACTCACTTCCCATTTTCTACTAACTTACTCTCCCTTTTCCCTTCATCCAAATTAAACAGAGGTAAAAGCTAAGAATGGAAAAACATTATTGTTCTGCAGATCGCACTCCCAACTTATTCTCACAAGCCGATTCCTACCACGTGAGAGAGTCGAACCATCCAAGTTTCAATTCCATGGCATTTTTATCCACAGTTGGCATGACAGCAGCTGGCATGCCCAGGCCTCTTCAGAGAGCTGAGCCAACAGCCAGGATTCTTGTGCTTTGGGAGTCCCAGCCCAGGTCGGGAGACTGAAGAACAAAAGTAAAGGAGGTAAGGAAAGACGTGAGATAACATGGTTGACACAGGGCCCCGCTGGTCAGAGCTCCACATGATGCATGAAGGGACTGGCATGTCCCTCAGCAGGGCTGTCTGCTCAGCCCATGAAATTCTTCCAGAAGGGTTGAAACAGCAGAGCAGACTTTGCCACAGTGCAGAGAGAGGATCAGAGAGGAGGGGGCGCACTTGCCAGGCTGCCCTCCTCCCTGACCCCACAGTGGCCACGGCTCCCTCCATCCGGATTTGCTTCCCCATGCTTGCGAACTTCACCGTGGGCCATGGACAGCAACCTGGGCGCCGTCCTAGGCCCAGGTGGATCATTTCATCGGGGTGATGTGGTGTAGGTGGGGAGTGAGTACGGGCAGTACAGACAGAAGGCAATCAGTGCAGGAGATCTAAGTAGGCCACAAACACGTGTCCAGTGCAAACAAGAAGATGCAGACTCTGAACAAATCTAGAACCTTGAGAGAAACAGAATCCATGCTTCCCGATGCTTGCTCAGGGAGCACACAAAATCCAGATGGTTTTCCAGGTGAGTCCTCCCAAATGCTCAGCAGATGAGATTCCAAACACCTACAACCTTCTAGAAAACAAACAAAATGGAATATATCCCACTGCATTTTGTCAAGCTAACCTTCCACCATGCCAAGATCAGAGAAAAGTGTAAGGAAAGAAAACGACCATCCCAAAGCTCACGAACATTTTGTTTACAACACACAGAGCAGAACCCCTAGCCACCCGACACACAAATGCCAAGGCTGAGAAATTCTGGAGGTAGAAAGACCAGTGAGAAAGTAATAATGAAGAAAAAGGAAATGCAATGTCACGTAGTGTGGGCAGAGCTGGAGGGAAAAGGATGGAACTCTCATCTTCGGTAGCTTGAGGAGCTTTTCTTTATCAAAGGGACTGTTACAAAAGTAAGAAGAGGGTGTGGGGTGTAAAAGCCCTCTGGGAGCTGTAGAGATAGTCAGTGTCCTGAATTTCAAAGACTGAGCAAGGACCCCCTGGGAGGTGTCAAGACCCACCAATGGACTCATCCAGCCTGGGGCAGCTGTGCTAGGAGCAAGCTGAGGGGCCTCCTGCTCGCAGGCCTTCCCTGTGGCCCAGGCTCCCCTGGCCAAACTCAATGGACAACTTCATTGGTACAGCTTTGGGAGCTCAATGTCCCCAGGACACAGGGAGAAGGGGACAGTGGAGCAGGGACAGGACGGGGGAGAGAATTTTCATCAAAGAAAATCCCCAAGGAGCAGGTCTTCCAGGCCAAGATCACTCATTCAATGTTCATTAAACTTAACACACGGGGAGCCAAGAGATAAGCCAGTACAAATACTTGCATCAAATATTAGTGACAAAGAATTTATTTTTAGGATACACGCTGAAGTTTTCTCAATTAATAAGAAAAAGATAGACCACTGAAAAGAAAAAAAAATGTAAATGGCATGAATAAGCATTTCTTAGAACAGGAAACACAAATGGCCAATAAACACATAAAGAGATACATGCTGTTAGTAATCAGGGAAATGCAAAATAAAACCGCAGTGAGATAACATTTCAAGCCCACTTGACTCGCAGAAATTTGAACAGTCAGACATTTTTGGTTTTGCCCAGAATGTGAAATAATAAGAATTCCTTATTATTATCATTATTAAGATATATTTCATTTATATGAAAGGCAAAGTTATAGGAAGAGAGAGGGCGAGATAGCAAAATCTTCCATCTGCTGGTTCCCTCTCCAAACGGTGCAAGTGCAGGGGGATGGGACTGTGCTGGGCAAAAGCCCCAAGCCAGGAGCTTGTTCTAGGTCTCCAATATCGACGCAGGGACCCGAGTACTTGAGCCATCTTCCTACACTTTCCCTTGCCATTAGCAGAGAGCTGGATGGGAAATAGCAACCAAGACTCAAACTGGCCCCACACGGGATTCCCACACTGCAGGCGGTGACTTAACCTTCTTTGGGCCACAATGCTGAGCTCAAAAGAAATTTTTAAGCACTGTCAGCAGAGTAAACGGTACTTTTGAAATGCAGTTCCTACTACAATTGAAGGCATGCATACCATCGGAGCCTGAATTTCGATCTAGTGTATATTCTGGCGAATCCTTAGCCAAGAACATTAGGAAATACAAATAAATATATTCATTGTAGCATTGTTTTTTAAAATAAAATTTTAATTTTACATTAACAGAAAAAAATTCATGCAAGTGGTTCCCCCATGGACTCCATACCCCATTTCCTGCATTCTTGACATCTTACATCATCATGGTGCCTCAATTCTGAGACCTTAATGTAGCTAATGTCTTTTTTTTTTTTTTTTTTTTACAGAAATACATTAACTTAAAGAATCACACTTATGCCTATATTTTATTGATCTGTTAGAGCAAGTCTTTAGGGGGAAAAAAAAGATTTACGGCCCTGGCAGGGTAGTCTGGTAACTAACGTCCTCATCTTGCACACACTGCCGGGATCCCATATGGGCACCAGTTCTAATCCCAGAAACTCTGCTTCCCATCCAGCTCCCTGCTTGTGCCTGGGAAAACAGTCGAGGATGGCCCAAAGCCTTGGGACCTGCATCCGCTTGGGAGACCCCGAAGAAGCTCCTGACTCCTGGCTTTGGATTAATTCAGTTCTGGCTGTTGCAGCCACTTGGGGAGTGAATCAGCAGATGGAAGATCTTCCTCTCTGTCTTTCCTCTTCTCTGTATATCAGACTTTCCAATAAAAAAATACATTTTTTAAAAAAGATTTATTTATTTTTATTGAAAAGGCAGATCAGATTTATGGAGAAGAGAGAGAAAGATTTTCCATATTCTGGTTCACTCCCCAAATAACCACAACGGTTAACCCTAACCCAAGCAACCACAAAGACCAGAGCCAAGCTGGTCTGAAGCCAGGAGCCAGGAGCTTCTTCCAGGTCTCCCACATGGGTGCAAGGTCTCAAGGCTTTGGGCCATCCTCAACTGCTTTCCCAGGCCACAAGCAGGGAGTTGGATGGGAAGTGGGGCTGCTGGGACATGAGCTGGTGCCCAAATGGGATCCTGGCACTTGCAAGGTAGAAATTTAGCCATTGAAATTGAGTTATTCCATTCACAAAAATGACAAAAACAGGTACAATGAAATAATACATGATTTGGGGACTTTTTATACTTGTATGAGGTAAAACCATAGGACTCAAATCAATGGCTCAGTGGCTAGATCCTCACAGTGGCTGCCTCCCAGCAGGTCCCCTGCCCAAGTGCTGCTGGGGTCCAGGCACCGTGAGGTGAGCCCTGGGGGCAAAGCAGGGAGCAGGACACCGTCTTGCTCTGGGTCACTGGACACAGCACGGGGTTGGGTAAGCAGATGCAGCAGCTGTGCCTTGAAAGCGCTGTCAAGGGCAAGAACCACAACCATTGAGACAAACAACACAGCACCAGGGTGCCGCTCTCAGGCCAGGCCTCTGTAGTCCATGTCCCAGGCGTGTTGCGGAGCCTTGTGCAGAGTTAGGGTTACCCCCTGTGAGCCGGAGGTGACAAGCAAACTGAGAGGATTCAATGAGAGTTTTGCTCTTGTGGAAACTGGGTCTGGACTGCTGTTAGTCCCAAGTGCTGAGATGACAGGAAGACCCTGCCCCCAGAGGTGCTTAAGCCACATAAGGGGACACAGACAAAGTGTCACAGGACACACAGCCATGAGGGCCAGGGACAGGTGTAAAAACAGGAGATGAGGGAGAGAGGGGGCTTGGTTAGGGGAGTCAAATGCCAGCCTGGGGTGGCCTCAGAGAGGAACCAGCTAAAGAGAAGGCCCTGAACACACACTCACTCCAGGAACGGGTAGTCCCTGATGGCTAGGCAGAGGCTGGGAAGTGCCTGTTCTCTGCTCCCCAAAGATCTCCAGCTTTGTGGCTGGCTCTGCGGCATGGTGGGCTAAGCCACCATTTTGCAACACAGGTACCCCAAATTGGAGCCCGGGCTTGAGTCCTGGCTGCTCCATTTCTTTCTTTTTTTTTTTTTTTTTAAGATTTATTATTTTTATTACAAAGACAGATATACAGAGAGGAGGAGGAGAGACAGAGAGGAAGATCTTCCGTCCGATGATTCACTCCCCAAGTGAGCCGCAATGGGCTGGTGCGTGCCGATCCGAAGCCGGGAACCAGGAACCTCTTCCAGGTCTGCGATGTGGGTGCAGTGTCCCAATGCATTGGGCCGTCCTCGACTGCTTTCCCAGGCCACAAGCAGGAAGCTGGATGGGAAGTGGAGCTGCCGGGATTAGAACCGGCGCCCATATGGGATCCCAGCAGGGCATTCAAGGCGAGGACTTTAGCCGCTAGGCCACGCCGCTGGGCCCACTGCTCCATTTCTGATGGAGCTGCCTGCTTAGCGCACCTGGGAAGACAGTGGAGGAGGCCCCAGGGCTCCGCCCGCGCCACTCACTGGAGAGACCTCCTGGCTGTTGGTGAACCAGCAGCCGCAAAATCTCTTTTCTTGTCTTCCCCTTTCCCTTTCAAATAAATACATCTGCTTAAAATAAAGCTCTGTGGCTTTTGTGTGGAAGCAGAGGAGGTGAAGAACCACGAGGACGGCCTTGTTCTGCCTTGGAGGTGTGAGGTGGTGGGTTGGACAACCAGGCAGGATGCCCCGACCAAGGACCTTCTAATGGGGTACAGACGCTCCGTCCTGGAGATCCAGACCTGAACCCCTCTTTGGGATGAAAGACCTTCGGTTACCCGGGCTCACCCACATTCTCTGGTTCTCTGCACGTTGTTGAGCGGGGGCAGGGGGTGGGATCCCTGGTTTCACCTGGGGGGGTCTGCTACCTCGTGGCTTTGGAGCCCCTTGTGCAGCTCCAGGCTCCGGGGACTGCGCCTTGGGGAGCCCTGCAGGTGCTTCCCCCCACCCCGAACACACCACGTGGGCTGCCAGCTCTCCCGGATCTCCTGGGGTGTCCTGCAGTTACCCCTGCCTGTGGGCCTCGGGCTCTCAGACAAGCCTGGCCAACCCTCGCACCACCATGCTCCTCCTCCTCCACCTCTTCCTCCTCTTGGCCAGTAACCCAGGATCTCAGTTCTCTGCCTCCCCCTAGTGGCCTGCTAAGGAATTCCCAGTCTTAATTTCCCCACTAACGAGGTTTCCCGAACTGTCTACTCTCGTACCTGCACACACAGGTTCCAAGGGTTTAAGGTACTTAAGACAAGTTTGAAAAACGAACGAGGTCCGGCTGGCGCCAAGGCCTGGGCTGGGGGCGGCAAAGTCCCCACCTCTTTTAGTCCCCACCTTCCAACTGCCCCCTACGGCCCAGCCACAGGCATACAGATCATAGTGGGAACCAAGCATGAACCCTCAGACCGCCAGGAAAGGGACCCAGCCAGGCAGAAGGGGATCTGCCCTGCGAAGGCACAGAGGAGCTGGGGCGCTCCGGTGTCGGGCCTCGTGTCCTTCTCAGGGTCACGACACTCCCGCAGCTTCTGGTTCTTCGTCCTGAGCTTTGGTCCCCAGAGGGGCACAGGACACAGAGATGATGGGTTTAGTCTGGGCCAGATTCATGGACAGAGTGGGACTTGTGCGAAGGCAGGTCCTGCGTGCTTGGGTTCTAGCTCGGTGGGCATTGGCCAGTACCTAGCACCTGAGTCACCAGCTTTCTCATACTCCCCCACCCTGCAACTTCATTTCTGGCCCCTAATTTTGGCTCTCCTCTGGCCTGGAACCCCAGGCCCACACTCAGGAGACTGTTTGGGCTCCCCCCTTCTCTGCTTCAACACCATCTGTTAATGTACCCTCTTGGCAGGTGCTGCCTTAGACACTGGGGTCCCTGCCACCCACATAGGAGACGGACCTGGGAGACCCAGGAGAAGTTCCTGGCTCCTGATTTTTGCACCTGGCCCAGGCTTAGCTGTTGCTGGCATTTGTCGAGTAATCCCGGGGACTGGAAGATGTTTGTGGCTCCTACAATGTTTACTGGCCAAGTGTTGCGCTTCCCCACCCCCGACCCTTGCCGGCTTCAGGATCCAAAGTATGATGTGTCTCACATACATCACCCATCCACCTCATGTGTTCATCCATCTACTTACACACACTCAGAAAAGTATGAAAGTGAGGTCCCCCGGAAGACTCCTGTCCATTCTGGTCTGCCCATTCTGTCTGAGAGCCTTGACCAGGGACGCAGACTGCAGTCTTCAAGGCTGTCTCCACACTGGGGTACAGGGCATGGGACCCTAAGTGGGAAACACCACGCTGTGCTGCTACAGAGACTCCCAAGCAGTGACTCCCTGCTTGGGTTCCTTCCACCCCTGCTGTGGATCAGGTTGGAACTCCTGGCTACAGGCTTTGACCTGGCTCCGCCCTGGCTGTTGCAGGAGTTTGGGGAAGATTTCCCAGTTTATCTGTCTTTGCAATATAAAGACTGAAGCTGGGGCTGGACCAGGCCAAAGCTAGGAGGCAGGAGCTATTTCCAGGTCTTCCATGTGGGTACAGGGGCCCAAGGACTTGGGCCATCGTCCTCTGCTTTCCCAGGCCAACATCAGGGAGGTGGATGGGAAGCAGAACAGATGGGACCCAAACCAGTGCTCATATGGGCTGCCGGCAGTGCAGGGAGCGGCTTTACCTGTTACGTCACAATGCCAGCCTCAATAAGTAGATCATTTAAATGGGATTTCATCCAACACTATGGTGTTGACCTCATTCTCTCTCCTCTCCTGGAACCCTAGTGACATAAATGTTTTGATCATGTCACCCCAGTTCCTTTAAACAAAAGTTAATCCTTCGGATCATTTACTGGCCTATCTTCAGAGTACTTAACCCTTCCATCTGTCATTTCCATTCTGCTTTTGTCCAGTGGGTATAGAAGTTTGGGTTTTTATATCTCAAAATTCAAATCTTCCTAATTTTTTTTTTTAAAGTTCTTTGTATCTCCTGGTCTCTCGTTGAGCCTTCCTGTATCTCCGCTCATGTGAGTGGGGTGTTTTCACAAACACCTTTGTTACTTGGTCCACACTCCTCCCCCTCTCGGGTGTCTCTGGTGGTCTTTCTTCTTGCTGGTGGAGGTTTCCCTGGATGCTTCCTTACATGCCAGCAGGACTGCCACTTTGTGTCCTGGTCACTCAGAAATTCACAGGGCTGCGGGTACTGTTGGTCAACCACAGGGGCTGTGGCTATTTGTGCTCTGGTGGGCATTCAGAGGGTCCCGGGCTCCCACCAGCCTCCCTCCATGGCTCCCAGGTTCTCTGTGGGTTGCATCTTTGCAGCCGTTGCTGTACTGCTCAGGACTGTCCCGTGTGCGCAGTCTCTCAGGGTAGCTGCTCCCACCTCAGCATCCCCAGGCACGCTCACCCTAGGTGAGCCCACAGCTTTGCAGGGTCACCTTCCTGACTTTGTCCCTTTCCGGCTCTTTAAGCCCCCTCTGGCCATCAAGCTGGGACCACAGCTACCTTAGCAGGTTACAAGCTTCCTGCATCCCTTGTGCTCTCATCCAGAGCCAGCCCAGCAAATGGAGAGAAAGAGGGAGGGATGGGGAGAGAGGACAGATGGGGGATGGCGAGGGAGGAGGTGTATGTCAGCGTCTTGGGGTTCCTCCTAGATGGGACACCTCTGTGTGGGCCTCTGAGGCAGCAGGATGAGATGGGAGCCTTGACACTTCCTTGCCACTTTTCAGATCTGGACTAGATCGGGGGGCGGGGGGGACTCGGGGGTTTCCCAGGCTCTGGCTGTGCTCTGGGGCCAGCCCAGAGGGCAGTGGAGGGCAAAGATGGCCAACTCCTGCCATTCAGTGACCCCTCACCCACTGGGTTCTCCCTTCACTCACCAGCTGCTTCTGACTTTCAGTGTCCTCTGTGCACGCGGGCTGTCAGATTTCATCTCGCAGGAGAGACAGGATGCAGTGTTCACGCCACTTTACCGAAATCCGGAACCCAGGGGAAGCCACTAAATAGATTTAAAGAAAAGTTAATAGAAAATAGAATAAAGATTTGCTACTTTGCCACAAGAATTCTGAAACTCATGTATATTAGAGATCTTCAAAAAGCTTACCAAAAATGCATATTATGAAAAAAGCTATGCATGAATTTCAATTTGTGTTAGCATCAAAACAAACGTACCTCTTAATTCCATTCTTGCCCATGAACTCCTTTAAGTACTGTCATACACTGTGAATTAGTAACTATTCTTTGGTTGATACTGCTAAGAACCTTTGTGGACACACACTTATTTTGGAAAGCTCCCAAAGCACTGAATGAACAGGCTGGATGCTAAGTATGTGTCTGGCCTTCTAGGAAATGGCCAAACTGTCCCTGCTGTCACATTCATTCACATTCCCGCCAGCAGCTCCCCATCAGGGCAGAGTCGGCATGATGGGAGTGTGGTGTGGCCGTCTTTCATTGTGTTGGTGACACACCTGTCTCTAGGAACTAAAGGTATGAGGCTTGTTTTCCTGTGGTTTTGTTTGTTTGTTTTGTACATTTCTGGTGGTTGGAAAATCTATTCAAATCTGTCTCTTAGGGAAAAAAAGGGGGGGTGGTCTTGTGATTGAGTCACGACTGTTGGTTCTGTGCTATGGATGTTAATAGTTATATCTGCTTTGCAAATGCTGTGTTTCACCTTGTGGCCGCCAGGCACTCCTGACTCCCACCAGTGGTTCCTCCTCCTCTGGCCTCTGCAGGGGTTCTCCTGGCCTCCACACTGCCCCCCTGCAGTCAGGCCTGCAAACAGCTGCCATGAAGTTCATTTTTGAAACACAGAGAGACAGCTTCCACTCACTGGTTCTCTTCCTACACATCCCCAAAAGCTGGTACTGGGCCAGGCCAGGCACATGTGGACAGCAGGGCCCCCACTTATTTGAGCCATCACCTGCTGTCTCCCAAGGTGCTCCCTAACAGAAAGCTGGAATTGGGAGCAGAGCTGGAATTCCAATCTAGGAGCTGCAATATGGAGTGCAGGTGTCCCGAGCAGGTTCTTCCATGCCAAGTGTCAGTCCCAGCCAGTGAGTTCTTTATGCACATTGCACCTCTCCGTTCCCTACCCAACATCCTCCTAGTCTCCATTTTACTGGCATGGAGCCCGGCTGCCAACCCTGACCCCAAACACCTGCAGCCCCACCTTCTGCTATTCTGCTCCAGCCATTTCTGCGGCAGTCTCATGGGCCATCTCCCTGTCACAGGCCAAGCTGCTCCCTTCCCCACGGCGTTGCACTGGCTGTTCTCTCTGCCTGGAATGCTGTTCCGTATATTCTGCTCCTTGCTTCCCCTTTTGCCACTGAGGGAACTAAGATGTCGCCTCCTTGGATATTGTGTGAGCTGCCTCTGGGCTCTTGAATGACACTGTACTGTTCCAGTTCTCTGCAGAAGAGAGATCACAGTGTGACCATGACCTTACTGACTGGCTCACTGCCTGCCTCCCCAGGAATGTGAGTTTCCTGAAAGCAGGGTCATTTCTATGTCCAGCACACAATGCAGGCTTCAATGCACTGGCCAGCGCCTGTGCCCACAGCACCTTCTTCTGCACCTGGCAACAACAAGCATTTGCTGCCTGGATTTGTCAGGGAATCCAGCTCTGTGGCACTCATGCTCAGTAAACATGAGCCATAAGGAGAGACCAGATGTACATCCAGGAAAAGGACAGGAGAGAGAGGGTGTGTAGAGACTGCAGGAGAAGAGCTTTGTCACAGTCCTGGTGCTGGCCGCTCCAGGAAGGGCCAGGCTCCAGAGAATTCACCATGGTACAGCTGGCAGTATGGTCCAAGGCCTTCACCAGGCCTGTCTGTTCAAGGAAACTGGACCCTTTGGCCTCAGCCGTTGCTTCTTCTGCTCTGGCATCTCCTGGTGCCTGCAGGTTGATTTTCCTGTTCCACAGCCTGAGCAAGGTAAGTCAGCCTCCCACGCACAGATGGCAGCTCGCCATTGTCCTGGCTCCTGCCTCAGGCTGGGTGGCCAGGCCCACTGGCTGGGCATAGCACCATGGGGGGAGGGCACTCGGGTAGTGCCCGCTTTCTCTTTCTCTCTTAAAAAAAAAAGTTTATTTATTTGAAACACAGAGTTACAGAGAGAAAGAACGAGAGTCAGAGAGAGACAACGACTTCTACCCACTGATTCACTCCCCCAAATGGCTGCACCAGCCAGGACTGGGCCAACCTGAAACCAGGAGCCAGGAGCTTCTTCCAGATCTCCCACAGGCATGGACCCAAACACCTGGACCAGCCTCAGCTGCTTCCCCAGGCACATTAGCAGGGAGCTGGATAGGAAACAAATTGGTACTCACACGGGAGAGCAGAGGCCTCCCTGCTCACCATTTTTCCTTTTCTTGGACTCTCCTAGAGCACACCCCTCTCCCTGAGCAGGTGTGTGGTCAGAGCGACTGTGAGGGGCTGACAATGCCCTGGGCCCATACCCCCAACTCCCTGGGAAGGAGCCACTGTCCCCCTCATCCCCCCCTGCAAAGTGCTAGTGTTCATTGTCTCAGCCTGGAGATCCAGACTCTTGCTCGTGCTCCCCGGAGCCCGACGAGGCCTTCAGCTTCACTCTGACCACGATGTCCACAGCTTCTGATGGTCAGGACTCAGTGTGGATAGGCCATTCTCTCAACTGTACAGCAGGGCAGAGGCTGGGAAGTGGCTGCTCAGGGTATGGCCTTGCTTGTGGCCGTGCCTATGAGGACTTGCCGGCTCCTGGCTACATGGGGTGGGATGGGGAGGTGGGGGGAGAGAGAGGGCCCTCATCTAGCCAGCATACCACAGAGACTTTCATGCCTTAAGGCACTGGTATTGGCCGGGAGCTCTGGGTGGAGTGGACTTGGCCAGGTCCACGTTTGGAGAACAAGGCGGCAAAGCCTTAGGCCCGGGGTCTCCCTGCTCCCAGCCATGGCCGTCTGTTAGCACACCTGGGATTCAGCCCCTGCATGTCTAGCCCTCAGCCCTCAGTCTCGGGCCCAGGCCTTTGTGGGCCCTGTAGGCTTGTTCAGGAGCACTGGAGCAACGGGCACAGTCCCCACCCCTGCCGTGGGCATGGCAATGCCAGGGGAGGGCAGCAGGTTCAGGAGAATTTACTTCCCTCAGCCATCACCTCAGAGAACCCTTCCTGGCCTCTATTCAGAGGCAACTAACCAGGAAACAGGGTGCTCTGTTTATCGGGTGGCACCTGTTTACCTGCCCTAGGCAAAGTCCATCTTCAATCCCTGCCCCACCCTTTCCTATAACATGGTCCCTGCAGGGCCCTCCCACCCCAAGATTTCCAAGCCTCCACCTCCCAGAGGAGGGGTTAGGGGCAGTTCTCTATATTGATCAGGAGGGGGTGCTGTTGCCATTGGGTTTAGCTGTCCAGGGCCTAAGGGGCATAGGGGGTGGGGGGCAAGCTGTGAATGCCCTGGTCTTGCAGGAAAGCAGCAGGCAGATGGGGCTGACAGGCACACTCCCCCCTTTCCCACCTGCTGCGTCCTCACCCCCAAGGTTTAACAGACAGACAAGGCCAGGCACGTACGGGGTATCTTTCAAGAAACAGTTATGGTCATGAGTGACATGGGCATTCTTGGGACAGGCTGTGACCTTTACCTCTCTTGCCCTACTCTAGTTAGCCCGTCATCCTTGACTCACTAGACACAAGCCTGGGACAAGAGCCAAGGCTCAAGGGCTTGTCTTGGCCCTGGCTGTGGGCAGAGCGGGAGTTCTCCCTAAACTTGGCCCAGAAAGGGAATCCTGGCCATTCCACATCCTGACCATTTCCAGATTCTGTCCTCTTACTCTGCTCTCAAGAAGTCTGCCTCTCGGCATTCCCTATGGCCATGGCCCTAACTCCCCTGAGCCCCCTGGTCAGTTTCCTGGCACCCTGCCTGCAGCGTGCAGCAGCGTCCTGGATTAGGGTGAGGCAATGCAAAGGACCCATGGACAGACCCTGAGTAGAAGTTCAGTGTCAGGGTTCTTACAAGATGGGTTTGGTCCTGCGCAGTGAGAGCTTCCTTCAGTGCATGGTGGTGGGGAACTGCACCTGCCTCACCCTGGTCCCACCTCAGTGTGTAGCACGCATCATCAGCTGTGGCTGCCACAGGAAGTCTTGTAGGGCAAAGGTCAGGTCCACAGGGACCCTCAGGGGGACCCACCCCAGAATGCAGTTCAGTAAACATCTGAGGACAGCCCCTGCACCTGGAAACACAGTGATCCTCAGAACTGCCCTGACCAGAACCAAGTCCAGAGGCCAGCATTGTTCTGTAGCAGGCAAAACTGCTGCCAGCAGGCATCCCCCATGGGTGCTAGTTCAAGTCCTGGCTGTTCCACTTCCAATTCAGCTCCCTGCGAATGCTTCTAGGAAAAAGCAAAGCAATGAAGGATGGCCCAGGTGCTTGGATGCTTGTCACCCACATGAGGGATGTGGAGGAAGCTCCTGGCTCCTGGCTCCTGCCTGGTCCAGCACTGGCCACTGCAGCCATCTGGGGAGTGAACCAGCAGATGGAAGATCTGTCTTTTTCCCTCTTTGTGGCTCTGATTTTCAAAATTTTATTTTCAAAAATAAATGCATTTGGTGCTTCTAATTGATCGAGGTGACGCTCTGCTGGCTCTGCCTACAAACCTGAGAGGGCCTCCCTAAGAGGCGGTTGAACTTGAACTGGACAAGTGGGATGCTGGACTCTGTATGGTGTAAACTTTTAATTAGGGAATCTCAACGGAACTTGAGCTGTGGTTATGCATCAAGGTGAAGGAATTCATGATGGGGGAAGGGTTTGGGGTGAAGGGGGGGGAATCCCAGTACCTATGAAATTGTGTCATGTAATGCAATGTAATTAATGAATAAATGAATATTTAAAAAAAAAATAAACATATATATATATATATATATATATATATATATGTTTAAAAAAAAAAAATAAATGCATTGTTAGCAACAATAACAATTAAGTACAGACTCCGGACTACAGCACTCTGGGTTTTGGAAGCAAAGGCCCCACTGACCAGTCCAGCAGTCGCTCCTGGGCTGGTCACTGCAGCCCCCTGTTCAGAGCAAGACATACCCTGCACTGCTAAACTCGCCAGCCTCTGGCATCCCAGTACGGTCTCTCTTCCTCTTGGCCTACTAAACTTTGATCATCCCTGAACTTTCACTCCTCGATACAGCCATCTGCACGTCTGTCCCCACACTGCCGTATCACTGTCCCTTGGTTTCTTACTCCAGCGGCTCTGACACATAGCTGTCACTCAGCCATCAGAGCACACTTACCAAGTGCTAGGTGCTGGGGACAGGTTGTTCTGCCCAAGGGCAGCTCCCATCAGGTTCCTGGCACGGGTCAGGGCATTTGTTTCTCAGTCCCTTGCAGGGCCCTCACAGGCCCGGGGCTGGGCAGCATCCCACGGCCAGCAGACGCCCCAAGGCTGCCTTCTGCAGTTCTGTTTCACTGAAGACAAAAGTACCCCAGCACCAGGACACCAAGCTGTGGGGAACTCTTCCCAGTATTTTGGGGGCTCTCATGGAGGCAAGGAAGGTTGTGGTTTCCTGGACCCTCCTGCCCAAAGCCCCTTCTCCCTGTGTACCCTGGGCTGCTGTGTTCCTGGCCCTGTCCCATCACAGATCCTGTCTTCTGAACCACCCCCAGGGCTGCCCTTCATGCTTGCCCGGCCTGTCACCCATCAGGCCAGATGGCAGTGAGTCCACTTTCTCTCCCAGAACATGCAGGCAGTTGGGGCTCTGCTGGCCCTCCGCCCCACGGCGACTCGGTCTCAACAGCGGCCTTCCTAGGGATTTCCTCAGGCAGAGAAGGGGCTTACAGCCATCATGTTGTCCTCTTTAGATCGAGTTCCTTTGCTGACTTCCTTTCCAGGAGCCAAGGAGAGTGCCCTCCATTCCCCTGCCCTGGCTCTGTTCCCTCTGAATTCCCAGTCTCTCTGTGGGCTCTAAGGGGCCACACCTGGAAACAGGACAGGGTGTGAAGGCAGCAGAGATCTCCCTCACCCCACCCCAGGAACAACCACAATGCTGCTCAGGGAAGCCTTCCCAATGGGGGAAAGAAGGGGCATCCATGGGGTTCGGTGCAAACTGCCTTACGGCTAAGACCACAAGCTGCTGAGGCCAGCAGACTCCATCATCTGTCTGTCCACCCCTGCCACACTCAAGTAAACTGTATGGGCTGCGGTCCTGGTTTGAACTCTGGAATCCAAGAGTACCACTTGGATGGGACAGACAGCCTGCATCACAGCCCTGGGTCACAAGAGAAGGAAGGGACAGACAATGACCTGTTAGCTGTGTTTGCAGGGGTCCTCCCCATAAGGGCGCCCCACTGCTCTGAGCCTTAATCCCTGGAGGCGGGATTCCCATGCTGAGTCACCAGAGACACAGGAGCTGTGCTCACAGCACCAGCTCTGCTCTTGCAGCATCTGGAGTTTCCCTGGCCCCCTCCCAGGCCCCCTGAGCCTAGGCTGCTGGATGCCAGGGCAGCTTTGTCCCAGGGACGTGGGCTGGACTGTCTGCCTGTCCTGCCACAAGCCCCCAGCTCCTCAACGGAACTGAGGGAGCTCAACTGTACTTGACTGATGTCCCTGCAAGAGCTTGGGGTAGGGTGAGTAATGTCCAGGGCTACCACTGTCCACCTTGACCTCAGGTCCTAAATGCCAGGGACAGTACTGGACTGCAACCTCAACCCCGAATTCAAGGCTACCCTGGCTCCCATCCAGGTTTAGCCCACAGTCCCCCTTTTCTATTCCCCTCCCCAGGCCCCAGACCAGGGAAGGGAAAGAAGTGGCCAACCCTTGGGCCAACATTCCTTTGTGATGACCACAGGCTACTTGCTGTCCAACCATCCCATCTGACAGTTATCAGGAATCTACAGGAGAACCCACCCCCAGAGGCCCTGGGGCCTCTCCCACAGATGGGGGTCTCCCAGGGATGCAGCAGGGTGTCCTTGCAGCCCCCAGAGAAGTCTGTGATTGGTGCCATTCCTTCACTCACTGACTCAGCCAGTCCTGTAGCCCTTGCTTTGGGACCACGGGACTCAGCAGGTGGACCAGATGGGTGCCCCCAGTTGCGTGGGGAAACTCCCCTCATATGTAAGCAAAAAAGTACCCAAAGGAGACCATTCCAAAGAGAAGCACGTTTATGCATCACGCGAGGACAACGTGACGGGATGCGACAGTGGACAGCACAGCTGGGGACATTCCTCACATCCTGTGTGTACCTGCTCCTAGCACCCACTTTCTCTATATATACCCCCAAATGCCCACGTGTTCAATTCCCACCCCGCGTGCAAACATCCTTCCCGGGAGGGCCCCCGGGGCAGGTGCCTTCACGCGGGGGCTTTTCCGGGGCCGGTTTTCCCCCCGTTCCCGCTGGAACTTCCAGGGGAGCTGCTGCCCGTTGCCCTGGACGCACGCCCATACCCCGCCGTCTCGGGCTGCGCAGCCCTCAGCGCTCCCGGCGCAGTTCCCGGAAACTCCTCGATTTCCCTGAGGCCTCAGCGATTGCAAGAAATCGAAACCCACGCTCCGCCCCCTCCGGCGCGGCCACGCGGGGCTGGGTGCGGGGCCCAGGGCCTGGGTGCTCGTCAACCGCTCGCACCGCGCCTCGCACAGCGGGAGCGCGGCAAGTTTCTGCTCGGGTCGAGGATCGCTGCGCCCGGGCGAAGGCTGTTGAATACAGGGTGCCCCTCTGCGCCTCTACTGTGTGCTGCCAAACCCTGAACGAGGGGAGGAGGACGAGGAGGGAAGCACTCGGTGTTAGCAAAGAGCTTGGCCCCCGTTCCCCCGCGCGTCGCTATTTCCATCCCACGGTGGGGGACGCGGGAATGCCCAGAGACGTTGAGCAACTCGTCCGAGGCCACACAATCTCGTCTAAGCTGGTTGCAAAGACCAGCCGGGCGGGGACGCAGAAGGAAGTGCCTAGACCGCGGGCAGGTGCACCACCTGGCCCAGGCGCGGCAGCCAACCTAGCTCGGGGTAGGGAGGGCAGGGACGGTCCCTGGCAGCCACCTGCGCGGCGCTGCAGAAGACTTGGCAGTTTCCCCGCCCTTTCCAGGAAGCCAGCCACCCCGGAGCAGCCGTTCACCTCGACTGCCTCCCCTCCTCCAAGTACTGGCCAGGCCAAGAGTGGCAGTTGACTCCAAGGGCCTGCGCCCCCTCCACTCTCGGGGCCACAACCGCGCGAAGTGCGGGGAACCATCTGGAGGAGGGGCTCCCAAGCAGGGCGCGAGGTTGTGTGTGTGTAAAGAGGGCTGCCACCGCCCACGGCGGCGGCCTTGCTGAGGCCCTGCCGGCCCCAGGGGGTGAATCGGCTCCGGAGGCCGCTTTCCTCCCAACGCTGTGTTTATAAGAAATGAAACCCCGCCCGGGCACCGGCTCAGCCCACGCGTTCACCCCGCCTCCGGCGGGGAGTTCCGGAGCAGCGGACGCGGGAGGAGCTTCTGAGCCCCCGAGATGCCTCGGGACCCCGGGCGCTCCTGCCTCTGCGCGCGTCAGGCCTTGTGCTGCGTCACAGTGGGTTTTCACCGAGGCTCTCAGCGCGGGGCGGAGGGCAGGTCTTCCACCCCAGCGCAACCCCGAATTGACTTGGAGCCGTGGCATGACTCCCACGGGCGTGCTGAACGCCTTGTTAGAAAGACTGTCCTGCCCCCGGCCCGGCCCCTCACGGGTAGGCTGGGGACGCCTGGATTTCATCCTCTGGTTTTTGGGTGACTTTGTGCCTGAGATGTCTTCTCCGCATGTCACAGTTTGGGACTCACTTGTCTCCTTCCCAGATTTGCCGTGAAAGTGGAAAGTTGGTGACCCGGGACAGCCCCATTGGGCTACCTGCGGGGGTTGCTGCCCACCCGCTGCCCGCACAGTGCCTGACTCTGGGTAGCAGATCTCCCAGTCACAAAACAAATCTCACTCCAGCTCTCCTGGACCCCGCCCCCCCAACCCCGGGTTTCCCCTAACTTCTATAAGTTGTGTAATTTTTGTTAGCTGTTTCCCCCCTAACCCCTTCCCGACTCCACCCCAACCTCTGTCTTAAAAAGTTTAAGAGGAAGACCCAGAAAGAGAGTCCTCATCAGCCGGTCCACTTCCCAAACGCCCACAATGGCCAGGGTTAGGCCAGACCAGAATAGGAGCTGCAAGTTTAACTCAGGCTCCCACGTGGCTGACAGGGACCCAAGAACTTGAACCACCACCATTACCTCCTCGAATCTGCCTTGGCCAACAATGCCAGACACTCCAAGGTAGGCAGAGGTCAATGACTTCATCACTAAATTAAATGCCCCGCCCCACTCTGATTTCCTTCTTTTTTAAAGGTTTATTTTACTTGAAAGAGTTACACAGAGAGGACCTGACTCAATGGCCTAGTGGCTGATTCATCACCTTGCAGGCACTGGGATGCCATATGGGTGCTGGTTCGTGTCCTGGCTGTTCCACTTCCCATCCAGCTCCCTGCTTGTGGCCTGGAAAAGCAGTCAAGCATGGCCCAAAGCCTTGGGACCCTGCACCTGAGTGGGGGAACTGAAAGAAGCTCCTGGCTTCGGATCAGCTCAGCTCTGGCCATTGTGGCCATTTAGGGAGTGAACCAGTGGACAGAAGATCTTTCTATATTGCCTTCTCTCTGTTTATCTCCCTTCCTAATAAAAATATATAAACCTTTAAAAAAAAAGTTGTGGGGAGAGAGGGAAAGACAGAGAGTTGGTGGTGGGTGATGGGGTGGGTGGGTGCTGTCTTCTACCACCTACCTAGTGCGCTCACCAAATGGCAAAAATGGCTAAAACTGGGATGCTCTGAAGCCAGAAGCCTGGCATTTCTTCTGGGTCTTCCATGGGGGTTCAGAGCCTTAAGGCTTTGGGTCATCCTCTGCTACTTTCCCAGATAATAGCATGCAGCTGGATGGGAAGTGGTGGAACCCATATGAGATGCCAGTAGCCTGCTATGCCATGGTGCTGCCCGCACCCACCCTCATTCCTGAGCACATTTCCTATGCCATGCCCACGTCTGTCAGCAGGGAATTTGGCCACAAGTGTCTGTGTGGGAGACAAGTGAGAATCCTGGGAAAGAAAGAGCATCAAACTCCCGACATACATTTGACAAGGATTTCCTGAGTGTCTCCCTGGGTGCTAGCTGCCCTGTCTGGGAGAGCCTGCACTGTACCATCACTTTAGAGTGGTCTGTGTGTGTGCATGGTGTGTGTGTGTGTGTGTGTGTGTGTGTGTGTGTAAGACAGAGAGGCAGAGAGATGATCTTGCCCCCAGCATCCTCACTGCTGAAGTTACCTCCCAGCAGGCCTTACCTGCCAGTTGGTCCCAAGAGTTGGGCCTATGGCGGACACACAGCAATGGGCTGATCACCCAGAGCCAAGCTGTGGATGGGAGGCGTACTGAGAGTGGGACCTGGACCAGAGTGAGACCGGACGGTGGGGGTGCCGCCCGGGGTGAGGAACCTGCACGGGCCTCTCACAGAAAATGCAGACTTTGCTCCCCAGCAGGTGATAAGGGAGACAACAGCAGGGGCCAGTGACAGGCTCAGGGAGGGGAATGGCCCGCTGGGCGCTTGGTGGAGATGAGGCGTTTGCTGTGGGCCCTGCAGAGGAGACAGACGACGTGGACGTGTGTGCAGAAGCCGGGGACAGGAAGTGGGATCAGGAGAGAAAGAAGTGTGTGTCAGTAAGAATGCTGGGAGACAGGGAGGAGGAGGCAGGTGAGCGCAGGGAGCGGAAAGGTAGGGGCCAGCCTGCACTGCCGCTGCCGCTGCCTTTGGACACTGTTTGCTGTCTGAAGGAGTTGGGTAGTTTACCCAGCTTGGGCTTGTGAGAGGACAGAGTCACAAACATGGTTGTAGGCAGAATGGGCTGCTGTCTGTGAGTCATGAACTGAACAGCTTCCATTCTACAAAATACGAGTGAGAATTACCTGTGGGTTTTGTTAACATGGTGGTGGGGGCAGGAAACACACAAAATAATGAGGGAAATTTTTAAAAATCCCTAATTGGTTAGCATCAGAATATTCCAAAGCAGAGGGGACTACCTGACTATACAGACTCAGGTGGTATCTGTTTGCTTCCTTAACGTTTTGACTTGATTATGGACTATTTAGCATGAGGGACTCCATTTTGGTGAAGTCTGTTCTGTTGGGGCCCATGGATGGGAGCTCAGCACAGAACGATGGCCGCCTGTGATTTTGTTTGACATTCTTCATGACAGTGGACTTAGGCAGACATTATTTCTCTGATGAGAAATGGAGCCCAGGAGTGGATGGTAACTCACCTAGGATTACATAGCAAGAGATAAAAGCACAGCACAAAGCCAGGCTTTCTGACTTCAAACTGGGTTCTCTTTCCATGCCCATCTAGTTAACCCCCAAGAGTAGAAGAACTGTCTGTGAGATAGAGGAGTGAACAGGGCCCGAGGCCAGGATGCAGTGTGTGCAGGGGCATGCAGAAGGCTCCTGGGTAGACCTCACCTTAGGGAGAACACTGGTGTCTGTTGCACAAGCCCTGCCAGCCCGGCCTCCCTGGGGAGGTCTGACGGAGGGGGAGGCTGCCATAGCAGCCACCCTGTGGTCCTGGGATGTAAAATGGGAGCTTAAAGCAGGGAAGGCAGAGCTACAGGGAAGAGGAGGCGGAGGATGCAAAAGACTTGGCCAGGCAGGAAGCCAGGATTAGAAAAGGGAAAGTTGGGGGGACAGAGGGGTCCTGGGCAGCTAGGCAGAGAGAAAAAGAGAGTGAGAGACTCTGTGAATGGGGCTGTGGGAAGATGCCTGACAGGCCATGGGAGCTTGGTTCTGGAAGACACCTGCCAGGAAGGAGGGCATGGCTGGAGGTGGAGAAAATGAATACTTTGTGTCAGAGAGCAATGAGTAGAGCCAGGTGTGCTAGCTCAGCATTGCAGGCAGTGTGCCTGAGGTTGAGGCAGGAGTCACCAAGTAAAACCCTTAGATACTTGACCAGGGTTTTCACTTTATTTTCACTGCTTGGGTAGAGCAACCCACATCATGATAGGCAGATTTCCATAGACTTTCTTACGAATCCCTAAGGCTAAAAGAGAGCAAGAAAAGCCAAAGAACACTTTCCAAGACGTAAAGAATAGTTTCATCCTAACATTGGGGAATTTCTCCTGAGCCAAAAAGTTATTGGTGTGCCTGGACATTTAACTAGCAGTGGTGTCTGTATTATGAAAAATTGGAAATAACCTAAATGTCCTGCAACAGGGGATTAATTGGGTAAATTTTCATTTATTGTTAATGATAGAATAATATGTGCCCATGATAAATAATACTGCAGGCATGCATTTCTTGACCTGGACAGCTGCCTTGTCCCTCGTCATGTCTGAACACGTGTGGCTTTGAATGAAAGTTTGCGTTTTATGCATTGTGTGCAGTCTCCTGCTACCTTCACAGGGCCACTGTTGTCATTTTCACAGGCCACCAGAGACGCTAACTTCCTCTCCCTAATCTCACTCTGAATTTTTCAGCAACCATCAGGTTCTCGGCAATGGGACGGGACGTGAATTCCGTGAGTCAAGAAGTTGCTTGTTTTCTATTCTTTTGGCTCAGGAGAACTTGGCTTTTGTCAGATTCTCATTCCTACTGGTTATGTGAGGCACCCCTAACTCCCCTTGTCCCTTTTAGGGTCTCAGTGCCTTCCATTTAGCTTAGCACTCGACTGGGCCCCTCTGGCTCCCTGTAGCTCCTGACATAATACCGTCTGTACCTACAGTTCTAGCCTCCTGGGAACCAACAATCTGATTCTGGGGTACGGAACCGGATGAACCCACCTCTGTCCTCTGTGGCAGGGAGGTTAGTAGAGTAGCTGACGGATGGAATGCAGTATCAAAGGGTCTATTTTTAAACAGCATGGTGGCCTCACAGGGGAGGGGGGGGGGTGAGGGGAGCGACACACCTGGAAGAACACTAGCTTTACCTTCTGAGTCAGCAGGTGGAGGAAGTTGCCTGCTGGGCCAGAGTTCTGGATGGAAAATGCTGGCCTGGCCCAGTCTCTGGGAGGACAAGGTGGAGTCAGGTGGGGGGGGGGGCGGGGGTTGTGGAGGAGAGCAAGGTCTAAGCTTCAAGTGCTGAAGTTGTGGCCTGGACCTAGATCCATCCCTCCATCTATCCCAAGCCAGCTCCTTATCGGTCATTCCAACAAGTGGCTCAGAAGCACCCGGGAAGCCACTCGCCCCCACTCCGCCCCGCCCACCCCAGCGCCCTAGCCTCTCAGAGCTCTTTCTGCCACGCACTCCCCACCTGACCCCCGGCGCGGGGAGAAGCACCTGGTCACTGTTAGGACCAGCAGAGCCCTTGACAGTCAGGCAGCGCCTGTGGCTCGAGCAAGACAGGTGGCGTTACAAGTATCACATCTCCCGCGTCCCTGCACACCAGCGACCCAAGTCATGCTGCACGGGAGGGTGGGCTTTCCTTTTCCCGCGTTCTTAACTTTCCCAGAGCAGGCGGTGTGTGTAGGGGGTATGGGTAGGTGTAGGTGTAGGTGCGAAACCCTCTCTTCTCGATATCCCATGAGCCAGGTAGTTCTTGGGGACTACCTGGCGGAGGCCGGCAAGGTAGGTCTACACCTGAGTCACCCTCCCCTGGGCGGGTGTCAGCACTCCACTCCCCACTCCCCGAAAGCAGAGGTGAAAAGGTGGCTTCAGCAGTTGGCAGGTCGGGAGGGTGCAGGAGGGGGTGAGTGCCTCGGGCGGGGGCGGGGAAGAGGCGTCCGGCCTCCCTTCGCTGCCTGGCCAGGGGCGGGGTGGGAGGCGTGGGGCGGGCCAGCGGTCGCTGCGGGGCGCGGCGCCCGGCCGGAGGGGTGGGGAGGAGCAGCCGCCCTGTACTTCCCCTTCGCCACTAGCTTTACAACAGCCTGATTTCCCCGAAATGATGAAGCGGCGTCGGCCAATGGGCGTCCGCGCGGCCCGGGAGGGAGGCGGGGCCCGGCCTGGGCTTGGGGAATCCCGCTAAGTGTTTAGATTGCTCTGCGGCGCCGCTTCCCTGGCAGAACGCGCCACTCCTTCGTCCAGGCAGGACGTGTGTCTGAGCTCAGCCGAGCGAGACCAGCCGTGCCCAGCGGCTCCGGGACTCGGGCATCCTCCGCCTTCTCTCCGCGGCTCCCGCACTCGCGTCCTGCGAACTTCTCACAGCCACCCCTCCGGGCCGACTGCTCCCGCTGCAGAGGTGAGCACGCCTTCGCGGCGGGGAACCGTGGCGCGAAGCCCACGGGCGCGGAGCAACCAGGAAGCCCGGGCCGAAACCCTCCGACCCCGAGCGGCGCGGTTGCAGCCGCGGGCGCGGGAGGGCGCCCGAGGAGCTGCAAACAGTGGCGCGGGCGGGTGGGAGGGCGGGCCGCGCGGCGTGGACCGCCCAGCGGCCGCTTTCGCAGATCCGAGTGCGCGGGCCCGCCGGGGCCTCTGGGTGGTCCGATCCTCCTGCCGCGTGCATCCACGCGCGCCTTGCCGGGGACGCAAGTGGCGACCCCGGCTGCGTGTCCAGGGTCCCGGGGTTTGGGCTCACCTAGTTGGTGCCAGGGGCTGTCTGGCTGCCCCAGACGGACAGCCCGAGGGCGTTGCGACCTGCGGAGGGTAGGGGTCGCTGCGGGAGGAAGAGCCACAGGTGTTCCTTGGGCTTCTTCTCTGCAGGAGGGGAGACCGGTCCGGAAGGGTTCTGTCCCCAACTCAAGAGTGGTGGGCACGGTGGCCTCACAGGCCACCCGTTAGGGAAGGTACACAACTGCTGGCCACAGCCCAGGTCTGAGGAATTAGTATTGACACCCAACGAAAGAAGCCATTCCCTTCCCAAAAGATTGGGATTTTTGAAAGAAAACTTTTGAACATGAATCCTGAAACCTGTCTCCTCCCAAGACTGGCTGGAGGGGTGGGGAAAGAGGCCAGACGGTCAAGAAGGGCTGGCGGCAGTCTTGTTGGCCCCTCAGGCCCTTTCCCCCACGCTGGGGAACTTGGTGCCTGACTGAGTGTGGGTGGGCAGGGGAGGAGGGGTGGGGCAGTGCCCAGGGACTGCTCAACGGACTCCAAGCAGGAGCTTCCCGTCTTCTCTTTGCAGGCAACATGCCCATCCCTCGGATGCGCATGAGACCATGGCTAGAGATGCAGATTAATTCCAACCAGATCCCCGGACTGATCTGGATTAATAAAGTGAGTGCTACTTGTGTTTTTTTTTTTTTCTTTTCTCCTGCCACCGTATTCTTTAGCAGAGCATTAGCGGCAATGAAGTTCCAAAAGGGGAAGTGACAAGGGGGCAGGCAGATGTGTTTCCCATTGGGTCCTGCCATGTGAGGTCCATCTGAGCCGCCCCACTTGGCTCACTCTTGCCTTTCTCCCTTCCTGGGTGGGAAAGTGGGGGACCCACCTGAAGGCACCAGCAGCAAGACTCCTCTAGCCTCTGGGGTGCTCCGGCTCTGACATCCTCTCCTCCCCTGGCCGGGGGGGATTCCTACAAAAATGCATAGCCAGCCCTCTCCAGAACCCTTCCAATCCGGGTGGGAAGGCACTAGCTCTGCAGAAGACCTGGAAACTAATCTCATACTAAGCTGCTTTGGCCCAGGAAACCTATAGAGGGCACACTTGGGGGCAGAGTTGAGCCAGGAATCTAAATAACAAAAATAGCATTCGTCTTTGCTGTCAGAGCGGTGTGCCTGTCAGTGTGTTCAGGTGTCACTGAACCCTTGCAACAGTTTCTGTCAGGTAGATCCCATGAGTACCTCTTTTTCAGGGCAGGGAACTGAGAAGGCATTGACAAACAGCTAACGTGATCACTTTAAAAAAAAAAAAAAGCTCAAATCAGAACAGTCGTAAAGAAACCCATACCAATAACCCCCAGTAGTAACAGTGAGACCTCAGTCTTCATTTAAGATGTGTTTCCTCTGACTGTGAGCTGCAGAGGCAGTGTCCAGGGTCACACAGGTGGACAGCCCCTGAATCTGGCTCAGGGAGGGTTCCCTTGGAGTGTGCACAGAGTAGGTTCTTTCTATGCTGTGCTGCCAAGCCAGGGTCGGGCGTCGGAGCTTTGGAGCCAGTGTTGCGGGGAGGCAGCAGGTGTGCTGCGGGTCGGAGCTCGGGTGTGTGGGGGTGGGGGGCTGGGAGAGGAAGTCGGTCTTTTCTCGGGCCTGGGGAGCTGTGGGCTGCTGGGGGCTGACACGGCCTTGTTCGTGTGTGTGTCCTTCAGGAGGAGATGATCTTCCAGATCCCGTGGAAGCACGCGGCCAAGCACGGCTGGGACATCAACAAGGACGCCTGTCTGTTCCGGAGCTGGGCCATTCACACAGGTGAAGAGATGAGGCTGCCTTGGGGCTCCTGATGGCGGCCCAGGGCAGGGGGTGGACTTGGGGAGCCTGTGTCTACACTGAAAGTTCTCCCTGGCCAAAAGAAGCTGTGAGAAGAAGGTGGGAGCCCAGGAAGTGAAGGACACTCCCACCTACCTTTCTCTTGGTGTGGCTCAGGCTCCCTGGCCCCATGTCCATGTGGTTAGCCACTCTTGTTCCTGGTTTTGCTAACCCTCTGGTCCCTGATAAGAAAGACTGGGCATGGCCTGGAACACAGAGAACACACTTTCAGTGATATGTGAACTCTAGTGCTCCAGGCAGGGCCTCTAACACAAACCTCTCAGATGTGTCTGGGTCAAGCTCGTGCCTAGCACCTGCAGATGGTGTCACCCAGGAATCCCTGCTGGTGTGACCAGGGCAGGCCTGTGGCAACCTGACAACTCAGGAACACTTCCTCCTCCCCACACATGGCCCTGACGACCCTCCTTCCTCTGCTGCTCTCTAGGCCGATACAAGGCAGGAGAAAAGGAGCCGGATCCCAAGACGTGGAAGGCCAACTTTCGCTGTGCCATGAACTCCCTACCGGACATAGAGGAAGTGAAGGACCAGAGCAGGAACAAGGGCAGCTCGGCCGTGAGGGTGTACCGGATGCTGCCACCTCTCACCAGGAACCAGAAGAAAGGTACCCAAGGGCTCTGGCCTTGAGGAGGGGAGGAAGGAAGGAAGCAGGTCAGCTGGGGCTAGTATGCTTCAGCCAAAGCTGACAGCCTGTTTGCCCCACAGAGCGAAAGTCCAAGTCTAGCCGAGACGCCAAGGGCAAGGCCAAGAGGAAGGTGAGTGTGTGGCTAAGCAGATGGGCCTTTGGTCCCTGGAGGGTCACAGTGAGCAGTGGAAGAACCTCTGCTGCTTTGTCCCTTAGCAGTCCTGTGGAGATTCCAGCCCGGACACCTTCTCTGATGGACTCAGCAGCTCCACCATACCTGATGACCACAGCAGCTACACGGCTCAAGGCTACATGGGGCAGGACTCGGAAGTGGAGCAGGCCCTCACTCCAGGTGAGATGGGCCGGGTGTGGCGGGAGGCCCTGCAGGGCAGTGGGTGGCTCCTGTCCTTGGAGGTGGGAGGCATCGTGCTGGCGGCTCCAGCCTTTCCGAGCAGGCTGCCTGGTCTTGACCCTGTGACTTCTGCCAATCCCCAGCACTGTCGCCGTGTGGTTTCCACCCCTGGCCAATCCCTGCGGACATCATGCCAGATAGCACCAGTGAACTGTACAACCTCCAGGTCTCTCCCATGCCCTCTACCTCTGAAGGTGAGTGGTCCTGACCTGGGAAGGGCTTTGTGAGGAAGAAGTTCAGGGAACCAGCTTCCCTGGGCCAAGGGAGCTGCCCACTGCCAGCCCCTGTGGGCGTGAGGCAAGGTCTTGGGCCTTGAGGAGGGCTGATCAGGGTGGGCTGAAGGCCAGTGGTAGGGTGGTGAGAAGAAGGGATGTGACCTGGGCCTGGGCCTGCTTTTTGGTCAGAGGTTGCCTCTCACGCCTCTCCTGCAGCCCAGTGTCGGCGGTTGAGGAAGGAAGTGAGGGGGTGGGAAGAGGCGTGGTCTCAGAGTTTGGGAGGCTGAGTCACCAGGCCATGTCCTGTTCTGGAATCTCCAGGGCAGGCATATGTCCACTGGGAGACCAGGGAGGGAGCGAGAAAGATAGAGCGAAGGGGCGGTGGGAGCTGGTGAGGCTAGAACTGCAGGGACTCCAGCCCACTTCTCTGGTCTTTGTCATTCACAGCTGCAACAGATGAGGATGAAGGAGGGACGTTAACCGAGGACATTATGAAGGTAAAGGTCCTTGCATGCTGGGCACTCTTGAGGCAGCTGCCGCCCTCGCCTGGCTGCTTGCAAGGTCCAAACAAGTGTCTCGTGTTCGTGGCTGGTGACCACAGAGCTCCTTGTTGGTGGGAGAGCTACACAGGCAGTGAGGGCAGGTGCACAGTGGGTTTAGGTCTCGGATGGTTCCGAGTCAGCCGCTGTCAGTGTCGGGTCCCTGGTCCGTGTCCTCCGTCCCAGCACACCCCAGCTCTGCTGGTTTGGGAATGCATATCAGGTTTCAATAATCAGCCTTTGGGGCTCTGTAATTTTTTTTTTTTCAGCAAACTGTCCTCCTGTGTGTTTTTTGTTGTTGTTTTTGTTTTTTTCCTGCTTCAGCTTTAAAAGCGCACATAAGATTTTGTAGTAATTGCACCCTGGCCCTTCTACTCCTTCCTCAGCACAGAAAATTGAGACATGTGCATAGTTCCTTATCTCTGGTTTTACTAGCTATTTTTCTTGACATGTTATGCTAACCCTTGCTTTATGCAACACTCCCAGCTGGTGTGTCCTTACAGAGTTGGGAGGGAGGGTAGCTGTGGCAGAAGAGGGGCAATGAATCAGGGGCTGGGGCCAGTGTGCATGGTGTGCCGGCACCCATCTGATAGTGTGGAAGTGGCCAAGGGTGTGATCCTGGCTGGGAAGTGTTGGCTTGTCCAGGGCAGCGTGTCAGGGTGACTCCGCACTGGAAAGCATCTGATGATTTCTTGCTCCTGTGCCCCCAGATGTTGGAACAGTCGGAGTGGCAGCAGACAAGCGTGGATGGCAAGGGGTACCTGCTTAATGAGCCTGGGATCCCAGCTACTGGTTTCTATGGAGACTTTAGCTGTAAGGAGGAGCCAGAAGTTGACAGCCCTGGAGGTGAGAAACCCTTAGATCCCTTATGGCACCTTAGAGAAGAGAGAACTTTTTTGAGTAGGAGTGGGGGAAGGCAAGTGGAAGGTTTGGGGTTAGTGAACATCCCTTCTGAATTCATCTGGGGACATACAGCCTGTAGATCACTGCTTCCACCCCTGAGATTTGCTCAGACGCCAGTTTGTGTCCCCACTGCTCCATTTCCCATCCAGCTCCCTGCTTGTGGCCTGGGAAAGCAGTGGAGGATGGCCCAAAGCCTTGGAGCCCTGCACCCGCTTGGGAAACCTGGAGGAAGCTCTGGGCTCCTGCTTTCAGATCAGCTCAGCTCCAGCCATTGTGGCCACTGGGGGAGTGAATCAGCAGATAGAAGACCTTTCTCTCTGTCTCTTCTTCTCTTTGTAGATCTGACTTTCCAATAAAAAAAAAATAATAATAAATCTTTAAAACAAAGTAAAAAAAAAAAAAAAAGATTTGCCCAGAGATGTGCTTACTGCTGTGGTGTGCATAGTAGACTGTTGGCAGGTGAAGGTGACAGCAGCATACCCTCCTCTCCCATCCTTACACAGTCTCCTTCTCACCTTCTAGGGGACATTGGTCTGAGCCTACAACGTGTATTCACGGATCTGAAGAACATGGACAGCAGTTGGCTGGACAGCCTGTCTTCTCCAGTCAGGTTGCCCTCCATCCAGGCTATTCCTTGTGCGCCATAGCGGACACCCCTGGATGAGCAGGACTTGGTGGCTGCAGTGTGGAGCAGCTGGACTCCTGGGTGGCCCCACTGTGGAGTGGGGTTGGGGCCCCCCTCTTTGGGCTGGTGGCTTCTCAGGGTCTGGCGGGCTCATCTCGAAGGGACAAGCTCACTCCGCTTCCTGGAAAGATGGGTTCTGAGACTGATGCATTGTGTGAAGGGCTTGGACAGGAGTACCCCTCTAGGTCCTCTCTCTGAGTCCAGCTGCCTGGAGAGGGTCTTGCTGTCACTAAACTGGCCCGAGGGGAAACAGACAAGTGACCTCAGAATAGTACCTACCCCCAGGGCTGGCTCTGCACTAAGAGGTGATTGCACTAAGTGAATTCTATTCCCAAAGGACTGCCTCCCTTCCCAGCTGAGCCCTGGGGACTGCTCCAAAGCCAGTGAAATGTGAAGCAAAGAAGGGACCCGTGGCATGGTGCTCCCTCAGCCCTGCTCCCTGCTATGGCTGAGGGGCTTGGGAAAAAATATGGCACTTTCTCTGTGGCCCTGGCCTCGTTTCTGCTCAAAGGTGGACACTACCGTTTGCTCCAAGCTCCTGGCCTTTGCATTTATTTATATAGTGCCTTGTCTGGCGCCCAGTACACCCCCTTGAGCCCTGGGAGGGAAGTGGGGAGCACCTCGGTGTGACATTGCAAATTGGAAACGCCATCTAACCACTAAGTCTTGTGTGACTGCATATGAATATATCTGTAAATATGTACATTTTTTTTCTTTTATAAAAGGCTAATTGTTTATGAGGGGCATGGCCTTTTTTCTCAGAAATTGTAGATGATTTTACTTTTCATGGAAGCGTTCAGATGGATTCACGGTTGGCCTTCTGCCTGAGCTTGACTCTGGGGTAAACTCAGGCACGTGTTCCTTCTTAAAAAAACCCTTTGTTAATATTCACTAAGAAAATGACAGGAGCTGCTGGGTGGTGGTACTGTTCCCTTGATCTTGGCTTCATAGCTTTGTCTAATGAGTTGATTTCTAGGCTCCTGGGCCTACAGAGTGTTAGGTTTTCACTTCTGAAGAATGTCATAATTTCTGTGTCCTACTGAACATGGTAACTTTTTTCTACTCCAAAAAGTTTATAAAGTTAGTGCACGCATTCTAAGGTGATGGGAATAGACACCAGCCACTGAGGGCCAGTGGGCTGGGCATTCTTTGCTGTCCGATTTTTAGAGTGGTAGGAATGTTCTTTACACTGATGCACGCAGTAGACTGTGGCACCAGTCACATGTGATGCCTGGGCACTGGAGAGGAAGCCGGTGCAATTGAAGAAATTGAGTTTTTAATTAGGATTTAAACATCCATAAGTGGCTAGGGGCAACCATTTTGGACAGAGCAAGTAGATTGTAGGTTGGGGGCAGATCTGAGGAAGAGAGGCTTAAGTGGCTGGCTAGAGGTCACTGGGGTAAAGGGTTGGGGCTATTTACTTGGCAATTAAGAGACTTTTACTGTGTTAGCAGTCAACAATAATCCTATTGTTGTAAGATACTGTGCACAAATGCCTTAGGAACACCTTGACCTTAAATGAAGCACTTTTTTTAAACCCCACATGACTCAGAAGGGGGTATATCTGATCAGAACAGTTTCCCAAGACCACAGTTTAGGTACTGAGACATAGGACAATACTTCTTTAAGATAGGTACGTTGTGGGCAGGAATGCCCGAGGGTGGTAGGTGTGCCTAAGGACTTATCCAGTCTACCTTCCTAGTCTGGTGCATAAACAATGCCCAGGGGAGCTGGCTGGCACCCCCAGCACAAACTAGGGAAGGTGTGGTATTGCCCAGGGTAGGATATGTCTCTGTTCCCAGTCCCAGAAGCCTCATGGACTGTGACTTTCTCCTAGGCTGTTGCTCTGCAAGGTGGGTGGGCCCCTGGATAAGGGGAGAAGGCAGGGTGAGAAAATGATGAGAAATGGAAATCGGCATGTTCTGGGCCAAGTTCAGAAAATACTGATCCCTGGTGTTGGAAATGCTGTGTGAGGCAAGAGGGCGCCTGCTTGGGTGGGTGACCTGTGCATGGGTACTGGGATAGGCCCAATCTCAAACCTGGCACATTAGAAGATCCATTTGGATCTTCTAGATACATATTTTTAAAGATTTGTTTAATTGAAAGGCAGAGTTACACAGAGAGGAGCAGAGATCTTCCTTCTAATTCCCCACATGTTAAAACATCCAGGACTGAGTCAAGCCAGAGTCCAGAGGCGGGAGCTTCATCTGGGTCTCCCAAATGGATGGCAGGGGCCCAACACCTGGGCCAACTCCTGCTGCTTCCCTAGTGCTTTAGCAGAGAGCTGCATGAGAAGTGGAGCCGCCAGGACAGGAACCAGTGCCCGTACAGGATGCTGGTGGCCTCAACTGGGAGTAGAGGGAGGGACCAGCTGGCCTTGCTGGCTCCTCCAAAGAATCCAACTGAGTGGCTTTTTCTGTTAGTGATGGCTGGGGTAGTGTGGAGACAAGCAGAGGGCCTGTGGAGAGATAGAAGCGAGTGATGCAACTCAGAACCTGCAGCAGAGCCTGCCCTGGCTTCTGTTCCGTTCCTGTCCTTCAGCCTGACCTATGGTGGAGCACAGGCCAATGGCACAGTGAGACCTCAAGCAGCACTGTGTCTCTCAAGTTCCAGTAAGCAAAGTTCATCATGAATTACCAAGTTTATGGAAGGAATGAGGTCCCCGTCTGCTCCAGTCTTCAGAACCAGCTCTTCCAGTCCCAGGAGTCCTGAGCCATGGGGACTGACTGCTTGGGATGTCAGGACGGGACCCTAGCATGATCATACTCCTGTCACAGGGGGCTACTTGTTATCCTGGGGAGTGAGCCTAGAGAGGGAGTGTGGGACAGAGCCAACCTGTCCAGGAGGAAGAGCTGTCCCAACATCCCACAGGGGCCTCAGCCCTCTCCTGAAAGTCGCTGAGATCTGAATGCTTGCCCAGAGGTGGGGGCGGCTGACATGGACTCTCTAGTCAAACAGTGCCTGCTTGAGCTTGATACGGAACCACCCCTTGTGGGTGCATCAAGGTTCTGCTTCTCTTTGGGGCACTGTGTGCTGGGTGTTGCAGCCCCCGTGGCTCCAGAGATAAGACCTTTCTCGGACCTCTTTGGATGTCTGTGGAGAAGCCTGCCAAGGACAGCACTGATACCCTGGCCCTGGGCCTGGTGAGAGGCGGAGTCCTTTTCAGGCAAAGTGATGCCTCAAGTTGGTGGGGCTGGCTTGCCATCCAGGCTGTCGGGGAGTCACTGGGACTGTTTGGTATTCGTGTGTGCCATTTTGCATAGGTTCCCAAATCTGCTCTTGGTACTGGTGGATGGTAGACTCTTGCAGGGAGCCCTGTTGGAGCACCCAGGGCTATCATGGTGTCCCCACAGGGAGTTTTGTCTTTGCCACAGCTATTTCTTAATTTGGGTACAACTCGCCCTTCTTCATGAGTGTGTATGCAATTCATTAGAACTCAGCACAAACTTCCCCTTGTCTGCCAGCTGCCCCGAAGGTGGGAGGACTGAGGTGGGCAAATGGGAAGCTTAGAAACTTCTCTCCCGGGGTGAATGTACTCAGATGGGTAGGATTTGGCTTTATCAGCCCAGACGCCCTTGAGGGCCAAGTCTGAGGCAGCATAAGGGCATGGATGGCTCACAGTATGATCTTTCCAAACACACTGCTGCTGCTTTTTCAGGGCAGCACTGCTGGCTCACTGGTGAGGCCAGCCTGACCTCACAGAGCTTCATTTCAGACACGAGACACCAGACACAATGTCTTTGGGATAATGAGGGAGAAGGGAAGGCGCAGCTCACTATTCTTCACCCAAGGAGGGCATGTCCACAGTAGCTGAGACCCCAAAGTCCAGCTGGATAAGGACAATGTAAGCCCTGGGGTGCTCACATTGTGCAGGGTGCCACATCAAGTGCCCTGGACGTACCATGGCATTGGCATGCAGCCTTCCCCAACCAGGAAATCAATGTGCAACACGCATAGGTGGCTTGCCCAGGGTGACTCAGCTCCTGGGTAAGAAGCCTATTTCTGCATGCCTAGGACCCAGGTGGGTTCCACCATATGAGCTGGCTGCAGAAGAGGAAACTGAGGCCTGGGAGGAAGTCTGGGGTCCAAGGGGGTGGGGCACTAGTGACTCAGGGCCAAGGAAACAAGGGAAGGCAGCTAAAGCTGTGGCTGTGCATCACCCGATTCTTTCTGACACCACAGGCTACATGGGCTTAGCTTCTACAGGCCTTGGGGGCCCCAGAGAGAGTGGGGTTTGATTTGGTCTTCAAGGGCAGCCAGGGTAGGGCCCCATGGTGGCCTTGGCACAGGGGGCAACTCAAGCACAAATCCTGTTTACAAGCCTGTTCTCAGCTGCTGGGGACTCCGGCCTGCGGGGCCGTCCCTCACCTCTGGGGAACCAAGTGGACTTTTTCAGCAATGTTTCTGCCTGAGCAAGGCCACAGGTGCCCCTGCTGCTAAGGCAGAGCCCTCGGAGACCTTGAGGTTCCTCTGAGGTCTGAACCTTGGTGACTGACAGTGAAGAGCCAGGACCAAGAGGATTCAACCTCACTCCCAGCCACATGGCTGGTTCATGCCCTAGACCTCTGGTGGGTCTAGTTCTGGCTTCTGAGTCCCTGAGAGAGCCCTGTGTGCTCTGCTGAGACCATACAACTCCTGAGTCCTTCCTTTCTGGGGGACAAGACAAGTAAACTGGATTCTGGGGTGCAGGGGGACAGTGAAGGAGGGTTACAGAGGAGTAGCTAGTGCTGCCCCTGTGGTAGAGCCCTGTTCAGGATGGTCCACGACCAACCTGCTGCCAAGGTTGTGAGACAGAGCATGCGCCGCCTGGCATAACTGGAAGTCAGAGTCTCAGTTATTAGTGACTTTTTCTTTATTAAAACTGCACACCAGAAATCCAAGACGAGCACACAAAGACATTTATTCAAGCCACCGGTAGCACAAAACCCGGAAGAAGCCAGGCTGCTCAATTTGGGGAGGCATGGGCTCAAACACAGTCCTCACTCCCCTGTGTGTGGATCTGGGAGCTCCAGCCCGCATGAACACAGGCATGGTCTCTGTGGACAAGGCTCTGCCAACAGTGGCTTGGCACTCTTCCTCAGCCCCCCAGGTTTCTCCTAGCACCCACGGGCAATGGAGGCTGCAGGAGTGGTAGACAGTAGGCGGGCAGGTACATACGGCCTTGAAGAGAGGGTGACCAACTCTGCTGTTTGCTCAAGACTGAGGAATTGCCCTAGGATTTGGAACTTTCAGCCATAAAACTGGGAAAGTCCTAGGTGAATCAGGGTCAGTTGGTCACCCTCCATTAGGGCCAAAGGCTTTGTCCAGGCTCTTCTGTCCAATGCTGTCCACAGTCCCTTTTTGCCTTCCGCCTTCTCCACGTCCACACCCTCTGGAACTTCCTGCCCAGTTCTCCCTTCCTTAAGACGAGGATGGGATAGGAGGGGGAGGAGGCATCCAGGACGGGTTGAGCTGAATGAGGAGCGGGCAACTGAGGACAAGGCCCTTAGTAAACCCAAAGGAAAGGGAGTTAAAGAGGCAAATTTATCTGTGGAATAAGGATGGCCACATCCCAGGGCACACAGCCTGCGAGTGTGCTGTGTTACACAGTAAAGGGAATCAGACTGTGGATTGCTGATCACTTTCAAATAGAGATGGGTGGACATTTGGCCTAGAGGTTAAGATTGCACTTGAATTGCAGGCATCCCATTCTCAAGTGTCCTAAGTTGCATCCTGGCTCTGTAACAGGTTGGGTCCCTTCCACCAACACCAGAGACCTAAAATACGTCCATATTCTCAGCTTCTCCCTGGCCTAACCCTGGGCATTGCAGGCATTTGGGCAGTAAACCAACAGCTGGGAACTCTGTATTTGCTTCTCAAATTAAGAGACAGAGATAAACAGACAGACACACACACCATACACACAGATTAAAAAAAGAGAGAGGCTACCTTGGATTATCTGTACATGCCCAGTGTAATCACGAGTCCTTAGACAAGGACAGGGGAGGCAGGAAAGGCGTTCCCAGAGAGATGCCAACAGGGGGGAACTCCTGTGAACCCGGAGAAAATAGCCAGAGGCCAAGGGCAGCAGAAGTGATTGGGGACTGGACCTCCAAAGAAACGTAGCCCTACTTCCACCTGGAGTCTGGCCCAGAGAGGCCTATTTTTGGTTTCCTGATCCACAGGACTATATGATAATGAATTTATATTGCTTTTAAGCCACAAAGTTGATGGGAATTTGCTATCATGGCAATAGGAAGCCAATGCGGGGGAAGGGGGAGAGTCCACCTGTGGGATGCAGCTATCAGAACTTCCTACTCCTTTGTCAGAGCCCCCACAGCCCCTCTGTGCTTCTGTGAAAGATCCCCCTCCAGCTGATGGAAGCTAAGGCTCTGGAGCCGTGGGCAGGGCAGTGGCGTTTGTGGCTTGGGCAGATCAAGAGGGATGACCCAAGGGACGGTGCTTCTGCTGCCCACACAGCAGCAAGCAGCTGCCTCCTGGAACGCAGCCTTCAGGCCTCAGAAGAGCAGAGGGGCTCGGCTCTGACATAGCCTGGAGGAGGGATCCTGAGGCCAGGTCCCTTAGGCCAGCCAGAGTTCTCGGAGCCCAGCCTGGGGCTTCCAAGGTGAACTCCCATGGTCCCTTCCCACATCCACAGAGAGCACCCAACACTCCTGTCTTTGGCCTCACTAAGGAGATCGAGTTTGGCTCAGGAAAAGCTAGGACTGGAAGGGAAAATAGCTCTGAAGTGGATGATTCCAGAGCTGCATGGAGTCCCCACTCTGCCACTTACTGGCAGTGTGGCCTGCAACAAGCCAGTGGGTCTCTGGTAGCCTCAGTTTCTTTGTCTGTCAAATGGGTACAGCAGCACTGTAATCCTGGCCTCAAGGCATGTGTGTCTTGGGTGAGATAATTCAGGGGAGAATGGGAGTACGTTGCACAGGCTGAGATGCTGTCACAAACAACAGCCATCACCCTCCCCACCCCCAGCCACCGCCACGGCCTTTGATGGGGTGGATGCTCACAGCTTCCTGTGTGTGTGTAGTGGGGGGAAGGCTGGGTGCAGACTCATCAACAATGAACACTGTCACAGCTATGGCCTGTACCCCAACACACCTGGTAGGTCCCCCAACCATGGTAGCTTTGCATTTTTTTTCTGAACAAAAATGTGTTCTAGAGTTTCTTCTTCATTGAGAACAGCCCCTTCTCTTAAAACACCCACCCGCCATCACCACTTTACAGGGAGGAGGTAGAAGTGGGAAGCACGCAACACCACTCTGACCTCATGAACGCCGAACACAGATGGAGGACAATTTCGTACCAATGGTGGTCGTCGCCGGACAGGGGATTACATGGAGTCATCAAGACATCTATGGAAAGTGCACATTACCTTTTAATTCTATTTTTTTCTGTGAACTTTTTAAAATGTCCATAGGTGACATATGTTCTTTACACTTTTATAGCTTAAGAATGCTCTACAGAAACCTATCATAGTTGCTTTCTTCATTAAAAGACATTTATTTATGATCACTTTTATAATAGAGCAAAATATGAAATGTGCCAGGGATTTCCCTGTGTGGGGCCACAGCCTGAATCTGAGGAGTTTTGGAGGCTGGGCTCTGTGCAAGCTGGGGACCTGGCCCCAGCCCTAGCCCTGTGACCCCGGGGCCACACCGTCTTCCTCTCCAGCCTCTGCCACACTCATTGTGGTGTCATCCACCCCTTATTCCACAATTCGCCCTGCAGCAGCCTCTCTGTGCCTAGAGAGAACAGATGCCCTCCTCTGCCCTTCCCCACCTCTCTTCTTCCAGAACAGACCTGGAAGTTCTTGCCTCCTGGCCTTGGAGGGCATCGCGGCCCTGCCCTTCCTTGAAGAACAAAGTCCGGCCAAATCCTGTCTGCTCTGCTGGCCTACAGTGACCATGGCCACACTGCGGCTTGTGCGGGACGACAACTACCCCACCCTGACCATTCACTCTGGGTCACTCAGTACAGATGTCCTTGGTTCATTTCAGGACACCAGAGGCTGCACAGACCACGGCAAAAGCAGCACACGTGCAAGTGTGCCAGGTGGGACCCCCCCCAACTATATAGCCTTTGCACATCAGAGCACACACTCAGATTGTCAACCTGAGAAAGGTTCAATCACTCACCCATGCAGCGTTCTGATACCTTGCAGCTTCTGGCACATGGCTACCTGCTCACTGAATGACAAGAATGCTGAAACATTTGGATAATTACACAGATAACACCAATGAACATTCATGGGTGATGACCTACCACAAGCCAGCTGCCGTGGCGGTGTCCAACATAGCCAAGGGGAAACATGACACTGTAGACAAGGCTGTAAATTGGGCTTGACACCAAACCTGGGTCTAGTAAAAGCTGTGAGGACACCAAAGGAAAAGAGGCGCTCGGCAGTGACTCTCAACCCTCACTCGAGACCAGAGGCTACCCTAGCAGCTGTCACCACTACAAGCCAAACGTGCTGACTGCCAAAGCACACAAGTGTGCATTCCCCATCTGTACCCATGGGTCTGTCTGTCCAGACAGCATTTAGACGCTTAAATAGCCTCTCCAGACTAGTATGTTTGTGAGCCAGGAGCCCAAGTACAGCGGAAACTGGCCGTGTTTAGGTTTGCTTTAACACCTGCCTGGCTGTCTTGTAAGGTCCACTGGGCAGCAGTCCCAGGGAAGCCAGCCCCGACTGGCAGGGCTGTCTGCCATTAGGCTGGACCCTTGGGTGGGCAGCCTTTCCAGCAGGGTCCTCATGAGCCCTGACTCCCTATAGCACACACTCCATATACTTGCGGCCTTGACAAACACTGCTTAGTTGTCGCCCATAGCTTGTTCCATGGTTAGGGAAGTAAGGATGAGTACAACACTGTCGGTATCCCAAGACAGCACCAGCTCCCCAGAAGGAGAGTCTGGAAAGCCTTTTCCCACTGTCTGGGATCCTTACTGCACATCCGCTTGGCTCCTGTCTCAGCTGTCTTCCTCATTCACTGCAGGGAGGGACCAGGCACCTAACAAAGAATCAGCAAACACAGGCAGCCCTGAAGAAGGGATCTCAATGGAGGCAGAGAACTCTGTGGAGGCCAAGTGGGGCTAAGTATGGCTAGGGTCACGTGCATCTGTCCCTCTGCACATCTAAGTCCCCTGAAGTCCAGGTAGGCCTTGGTCAGGGTTTCTTGCAGCCCATCTGCATAATCTCTGGGTGTGGTAACCAGGAAAAGAATGTCCTCCAGGCCCAAATTCCATGATGGCCTGCATCTTCTATTCCCTCCTGGATTCCTCAATCTGCAGGAACAGTCGTGGTGCAGCAAGCAGCACAGCACTCTGACCGTTATCTCAAAAGGATGTGTGCTCTGTGTGTGTGTGTGTGCATGCGTGCGTGCGTGCAGACTCATTCTGCTGCCCTGCCCATTTATGGTTCCATTCAGGTCTACTAACAGAGTCACAAACAGACATTCCATATTTTTCACTGTGAAGCAATAATTTCAAGCAAAACACACAAAGCATACAGTCAGGGATAACTAAGAGTCATAAGGCTAATCTCTATTATATATCACTACCTGGGTCTAAACAGAAAACAGGGTCAGTACCCCCAACTCCTCATGTGCTCCTCCTGCCAATCAAAACCCCAACTTTCCCCAGTGGTTCCCACCAACCACACATTTGCCATCACGGCTGTGCTTTTCACAGTCTTACCTCCTCTGCCTGAGTCCTTTTCAATACAGTCCATTTGTGCCTGTTGCTCAACTTCTTAAAAAAATACTTATTTGTCAGAAAAGTAGAGTAAGAGAGAAACAGAAAGATTACTTCCATTTACCAGTTCACTTCTCAAATGGCTGCCACATTCAGCGTCGGGCTGTGCTGAAGCCAGGATCCTAGAATTGTATTTGGGTCTCCCACTTTGGGGATAGGTTTCAAGCTCTTGGACTATCTTCTGCATCTTTTTCCAGTTGCCTCGCAGGGAGTTCTGTGGGAAGTGGAGCAGCTAGGAACAGAACTAGTACTCCAACATGGGATGCTGGCTTTGCAGGTGGTGACGCAACCTGCAGCTGAACACTGGCTTTAGCTATTCAACCTTTTATGAAAGGCATTATACTGGGTGTATCCCCTTGTGTGTTCTGCTCAACGCAATGTTTCTAAGAGCTGTCCATGTTTATTTTCCTTGTCCGACACTGCCAACACCCCTATGGTTCACTGGCTGTCACTGAAGGAGCTGCAGATACCTCACTTGGTGCTGCTGTTGGACATCTGGACTCTTTCTGGGGCTGTGTGGAGCTTCTAGTTCACATGGGTGAGAGCATGGCTAAAGCAGATCCTGAGGAACGGGGCTGCTGGGTTATTGCGGGTAGGGTTTTTTTTTTTTTTTTTTTTTTTGCCATTATCAGATCACATATACACTTTGGAATTCTGCACATTTTTCTCAGGGAAATCGTGTTGTCTGGAATGGAGGCAAGGAGGGATGCCTGCCTTCATGCTTTGACTCTGCTACCTTCTGTCCTTAGAGCTTCCTCCCCTCCGCTTCAGCTCTGCCAGCCCAGGTTCCTGTGGTAGCAGCCCCTCAGCAGCAGGCTCCTCCCTGACCTCCCTAGCTCTGCAGTGCAGTTGGGTGGGGGAAAGGAGGAGGTCAAGAAAGAGGAAGTGGAAACCAAATATGAGGGCCACAGAGAAGTCTACTCCACAAACCTCAGCATTTTAGCAGCGCCCTGGGCTGAGGGGATTGGGGGAGTATTGTGCAAGCCACTGCCAAGCGAGCTAGGGTGAGGGCTGCAGGTGTTGGGTGCTGGGCTGGAGAAGCCACCCCTTGGCACTGGGTTCCTGGACCTGAGTCACCACAGGCGGTGCTCACACCAACACTGTGAGGTACACGCATGATTGTGCTATGTTGTGACACATAGACACAGAGTCCCAGAAATGTGGAGCGATGGCTGGAGTGGTGTGGTAGTGAACATACTGGGATCTGCACCCATTTCCATTGGATTTATTTTTTTTGCCAAGGAAAACATTAGCTATTTATTGAACTCCAAATATCTTGTTAATTTTTTAATTTTGTTATGTAATAGAGTAAATAATACAGTTCAGTATTCTAGGCTTGCTGTGGGTCCACTGGGCTTAAGCTTGTGGTTTTGCCACTAGTGAGCAGTACTGTCCTGAGTCAGTTACCCGACTTCCCTTAGCCTCGGCTTCCACATCTATAAAATGGGACCATCTGGTTCACAGGGCTGTTGAAGGAATGAAGAGAGGGAACATCTCGAAGGAGTGGGACTTGTTGTTTGGTACCAAAGAGGAACGATTGGAATTCCAAAGGACAGGGCTGTGAAACGGCAACTGTCCCTGTGGAGTCCATCTTGGGCAATGGAGGTGGGGCAAGGGGGTTGCGGCCTGGCATGCAAGCCAAGGCTGCCAATCTGGTGCTGTGTGAGAACTCGGTTGGTGGAGTGCTGGCCAAGTGGACTCTGGAATTTGGGCACCCAGGCAGTCATGTCCCTGTCCAGCCCACCTTTGTCCAGGTTGCCTTCCTTATCCAGGGCTGCCAGAATGATGACTTCTGATGTAGGCAGCAAGACCTCGGCTCCGCACTGGCAGTCTCCTACATGGTGCCTTGGGGAGCCGTTCAGGCAGGCAGCAGCAGTGGCAGCCAATGGGCAGCAGAGCTTGTTGCTAGGGTCACTGCAAATCTGTCTTGGTGACATGGGCTGACCCTGTATTCACCCCTGAGAACCCTGGGAAACACCAACCACAGATGTGAAATATGAACGCCTCTAAACCACAACTGCATTTCCTTTGAGAAGAGATTCGGCTCTCCTCCCCTCCAGCCTGGTGCACAGTGAGTGGCTCAAGGAGGAAGAGCCTGGGCGGGAGCCGACACCATCTACCTCCCTCCCCCGCCAACCCATCCCCAACTGCCCATCAGGGAACTCAAAAGCCTCCACCCCTGACCTGGCAGCTGCCAACTCAGCCAGGCCTTCCCTCCCATGCCCAGGAGGCCTGCTTCCTGGCCCCACCTCCTGCAGCCTTGGGAAAGGAGCTGGTGTGAGGAGAGGCCCCTGTGGCAGGCTTGGAGGAAGTGGGCCCACTAGGGTCCCTCACCAGCTGCACCGGCCACGCTGCTTTGCTGCAACTCAAACGGTCGGTGGTTTCAGCTGTTCACCTCCCTTCTGGTCTATCTTCACTGAATAAGGACAATATGTATCCCATCCAGACTCAAGTGAGAGGGCAGCTGTACCTTCAATGTTTCCAGAAAGCTACTGGTGAAATGTCAGCACATTCCGCCGTCTTAGCCAGGACCTTGGATAAAGTGACAATGACTGCTGATGGCCAAGCTCTCATCACGTGTCAGGAGCACACAGTAATCCACAGCACGGATCAGAACTGTTCCCGTTTTACAGAAGTGAAAGATGAGGCCAAGGAGGGAAGATTCAAAAGTTGACCAAGATCCTATATCCCATGTAAGAGCTGGGTTTTGATCCCAGATGATTCCAAAGCCCTTAAGTGAGTCCCATTTGCAGATAATAAGAAGATACAAAGATGCTGTGGGGGCTGACACCAGGATTGCTATCATGTCTCTTCCCAAAGGACTGCCCAGTGGTGTCCAGTGGCTGTCCTGCCTCCAACCCCACAGACCCTTCTTTCCTTGGTGACCTAAGGAGCCAAGTGTCCCTGCCTCTGTGGAAGAGCCTATCGAACATCCACCTGGACAGGTAGGGAAGCAAAGTTAGCACTGTGGAGGGTGTACTGCAGGAGATATTCTTGCTTCTGCCACCTCTCCTGGCTAAGTCCACAGCTCTCAGAAACTGGCTGCAGACATCGGGCACGCCTGGGCCTCACAAAGCTTAGTGCTATGAGGCAGGCGGACATCAGGCAACTCACCAAGCAGGAATCTGAATACATAGGTGTTGTGAGAGACTGCTGCTGCAGCGACCTTGATCTAAGAAAGAACATGTGAGATCAGGGAAGCGGTGCATGTGTGTGTGGGCATCTGTTCCCTAAGGGAGGCACATCTCAGGTGAGTGGGCAGTAGGCAGAGTCAGCAGGTACAGACAGCTCTGCCTCTCCCACTGCCCTCATGCCCTGTACTCCAGTCTCTTCAGGAAACCTGTAGCTTCCATGAGGGCTGTCCTGCTAATGGTGCCTTTGCTGACAGCTGAGCTGCGCAGGTGTGTACATGCCTGAGTGTATGTGTGGCCTGTGTGAACATGTGCATGTGCTTGGGTGGGGGGGGAACCACAAAGGGAAAGGAGTCTAAGGATTATGATCTTAGATTCTCAATGAAACACAAATGGGTTCACTGGCTTTCCTCACTGAAGTCTTCAGTGTCGGGGCTGGGGAGCCCCAGCAGGCCACAGGAAAATGAAATGGCACAGATTAACCAACAGCCTGGGTCCTTCCTACAGTGCTGTTGCAAAGACTTCAACATCAGTATGACATCAGATCTTCCTAGAGAGGAAACCTTTCCAAGGTTGATAGCAAGGAGGGTGTGAGAGGGGGCCAGGCAGGCAGTGCTGAGGCCCTGCCTCCCTGAACATGTTCCCCTCTCCTTAAAACCCCTGTACACTCCCCACCCCTACCCCGTGCTGAGGGACTCTCCCTGTGGAAAAGAATCCCCGGCACGTGGGGTTGCCAGGCTGGGGTTTCCAGTTTCGTTTTCCAGTTTCAGTTTAGAAGCACTGCTGCCAGCTTTCCGTTTCCTGTCACCAGGGTATAGCACAGGAGCTGAGGGGCAGGAAAACCATTCTAGCCACCTACCAGCTCCTAAGCAGCTCCCCCAGGGTGGGGCTCTGTCATGATTTCAGCCCCAGGGAAGGCGGTTTCAAATGCAGACGCCTGGCTCAGCAACCTCCGAAGCTGAAGACAGGAGTTCTTGGCAGATTTCGATGTGCCCCAGGTTCGGCTGAGGCCTGTTGTCAACCTCAGAGACCACAGAAGCAGGTACCTCAAGACCTGGAGCCATTCCTTGTCTCCCAGGCACTTCCCACAGTGATATTCTCCATAGTGGGGGCGTCAGGTGGTAGGGAGTCCAAGTGCCACTCTTTCGCTAACTCCCACCAGGCATTACTAGGAGCAAAGTGAGAAAAAAATCTACTACAACCCTTTAGGTTCTCTTGCTCTGTCCCTTGAGCTGTTTTTTTGCAGCTTATGGTTTAATGCTAAGGTGATTTGAGGCCTTTTCCGCCTCCCCTCCTTGCAGGCGCTGGGTGCACTTGTGACAGCTGTGGGGGCTGGGGCTTGAGGGTCTCCTGGCAGCCTAGCAGAGGTAGACCTTTCCTAATCTCCAGGGCAAATTTGCTCTTCAGTGCAGCTAGTATCAGTTTTTGATCAATCATTAATCAAAACTGTAATAAAAAGATTATCTTGGGACTGGGTTGTAAAGGTCCCGACGACTGGCAATGTTAAACAAACCCTGGCGTGGAGGCCTCAGAACCAGGAGAGGAGGCCCTGGTGTCTGGTCTGGGTTTGCAGGCCAGTGAAGTCACTCTGCATCTCCAACCAGGGGACATGAACATAAGCTTCAGCACCTGGTCATCCGTGGCCGCTGCTGCCCGCTACCCTCCCTGCTAACACAACACGCAGAAAAAACCCTGGACCCTGCATGAGGAGGTGGCAAAGCTGGGGAAGGGTTTTGCAGGTGGACCCCAATGTGGGGGTCTGGGCCAAGTGAAAGCAGGCCAGGGCAATCCCCAGAACCCACAGAGCCCCCATGGAAGTGGATGGGGTGGTTGTGGCAGCATATCTCAATCCTGTGGGCACCCCCCTCTCCTCATCTTTTATAACCTTCTCAGTGGGGTGTGGCAGATATGCTCATTGGAGTCTGGGGGGCATAGTCTGGCAGGGGCAACAAGAATAACAATGCGGTCCAGGAAGGGGTAGGCTGGGGGAGGGATCTGAACCTGGTACAGCCTGGACCAACGGAGGCAGATGGACTAGGGGGCAAATAGGCCCTCTGCTGCAGTTAAGGTGTGAGGCAAATGAGAAGGGTATGACACCCCTTTGGAGGTGTGGGCAAGTACAATCAGCTAGGAAGGCTACTTGGCTACAGCAGGAGCCCATTCTCGCAGGAAGGATGATCAGGAGGTGGAAGTGAGGAGCCTCTTCCTGGAAGTGTGTCTCCAAGAAGAGACACACATGAACACACATGTGCTTGCATGAGCACATTTCTGCTGAGAGACAGAAGCTGGGACAAAGGGAGGGTGCCCACCGAACTCAACAGCAGCTTCCTCCACCTCTAGGCTGTTTTCTCCTCATCCCAAGCTGAACCTTTGTCATTTAAACACCAACTCCTCCTGCCTTTCCCACTCCCAGAGACCTTGCTGCCCCAGGAGGGGTCTGCAAGGATGAAGAGCAAGGGAGGGGGGTCTCCTGAAAGAATGGGGGAGGCTGGGGCATGGGTACACGTCCTTTCATGAGACTCAGCTGCTGACCAGTGTGAAAGAGAGAAAATGCCAAGCAGCTGGCAGAGATGCGTGCCCCCTTACCCCCCACATGCTGCGGAAGGGAGTGCTTTTTCTGCTATCTACCCAGGTCCAGTCAGAGCATCTGGCCTGGGTCCTGGGTCACTGACTGGCATGGACCCATCCGGGACCAATCACAGGAAGCCCAGCATGTGTTGTGATCTGGCCCGTACACCCAAAGTCCTCCGTGTCTGTTTGACAGGAAGTTGGAAATTAGCCTAAGTGTGTAAGAGGCACCTGAGGAAAACAAAGGCCCCAAGGAAAACACCTTAGCAAGCCTAGGAAGCAGCCCAGTAGTTTACACTATGAAGTCCTGCCCAGAGCCTGGTAACTTCACAGGTGGCCTCAGCTATACCCACACCCCACTAACACTCCACCCCAAGGAAGGTATCCTTGGAGAATTTTTCTCTGCCCTAAGCCAAGTTGGCTGTCCAGCCTGATAACAGTGGGTAGTAAAACCCTGGGAGGAATTTTATCTATTTCACACCCAGCACACCCTTTATCCAGAAGAGTGTAGGAAAATGTTTAGAAGCCCCAGTATGAATACAGATGGCTCTTCCAGCCATTTCCTAAGAGCCTACCTGGCCTATCCTAGGTTAGTCTTCTGGGCTCAGCTGAAGATATGTGGCTGACAGGCCAGGCATATTTTCTCCATTGATGTGGATAAGCTCATTTACCTCAGCCTGAATCACTGGATATTCCTGCTCAGATTCCATATGATGATGTCCTACCCCCATTAACCCTTGCTGACTTGCTTACCACTCGTCTGTCTCATGCTGAGTTTTTTATTTTGCACCAGGACAAGAACCTCCATTCTAACCATCTCCATCAACATCACAGAGCAATCTCTGAGATAGGCCTGAGCCGCAGGACTTGGCACAGCCTATGCGTGAAGTTAGATCTGGGCCCACCAGCCTCCTGCATGTCAGCTCTGTCCACATGCGTTCCTGCTCCTCATGTCAGGCCATAAAGGCAGCCAGAATACAGCTGGCACAAGGTGGATCCTACCTTCAAGGAGCACAAAGGACAGACAATGCTGAACTGACCCTCCGCACTCCAGGGAACGGAGGCAGGGGAGTAGTGCTAGGACAGAGGGCTCCAGGCGAGATGTCAGCATCCTAGTATCCCCATGGCCCCTGCAATTCCCAATGGTCCAGCTGCGGATCGGACTCAGAGTATCCTACCAACTTGGCACATGAACCACCATGAGCCCACAGGGCAGCTTGGCCTAGCTCTTGCATTGAGACCCACAATGCAAACCCTTGGGACTCAGCATCCTACCAGGCCCAAACCCAGGTGGGACAGCCCCCCAAGCAGCAAGTGCCACCAAGGATGGAGGCCACAGGCAGCAGGAGGGCCTCCCTTGGCTGTACCCAAGAACCTTGGAATGCATGCACCACTGTCCCCAGCCTGACCACAACACTTGCCTGAGCTGAGTCTTGTTCAGGAAGGCCCAGAAACTGGGAAGTCCCTGGCATGGTGCCCTCCACTTCCTTCACATAATTCCCAGAGCTCTGGGAGGCCAGCAGGGGGCCATTTTTGTGGTCAGAAAATGTCTGCAGCTGTGGCCATCAGAGAGACATCATCCCTAGCCCTGCTGATATGGGGTGGTGCTTCCCTAAAGCTCCACTCTCTCCTGGGTTATTTCTGGGGGGGTGCAGTTTGGTGGGGGGCCATGAGTGTATCTTTCCCTCTGACCCATGAGGTCCCTTCAGATCCATGGAGCTCTAAATTCAAGGGCAGAGCACAGAGAGAGGGAGCAGCAGACACCAAATTGCGGTTTTTAGTTCAATGGTTTTGACCTCAGCTGCACTTTTGAGTTACCTAAGGAGCTCTTTTTTACAAATTACTCAGTGCCCGAGTACTTCAATATTCACTTGGCAAAGAGAAGATCTGAACAACTAGTAAAACATATGAATGGATACTCTGCTGTATTAGTCATCAAGGAAATGTAAATTAAAACCACACTGTGATTGTGACACCACCTCACATCCACTAGGATGGCTAACATGAAAAAGGATTTAAAAAATTCTTTTTGTTGTTGTTGTTGGCAAAGATGTGGAACAACCAGAATTCACACACATGACTGGCTGGGAGGGAATACAGATTAAGAGGAAAATTATTTGTCAGAGATTCAGGCTGAAGATACGTATACTCCATAAGTGGATTGCAATTCTATTTTTTAAAGAACATCCAGGAGAAATGCAGGCAGCAAATATTGCCCCAAAAGATATAAATTAGATTTCCCTAGCAGCAGCAGTTATAACAGCTCCAAGAATGGAAACAACAACGGCAATACCCACGATACCCACCGAGGGTAGGTTGGATGGATGAGTTCAGGAGTACTCACGTGGGAGGACACTCAGCAAGAGGGAACAAATCACAACCATTGGCACGAGTCACACTGCAGACATACCATTGAATTCAGAAGCCAGGCACAAAGGCACACACACTGTGTGATTTCATTTACATTATACCCAACCTCTACTGTTAGAAGCCAGAATGGCAGCCGGCCTCTGGAACTGGGCAGTGACCAGGGGGCACTCCGGGAGAGGGTAGGACTGGAGGTAATGCTCAGACTTTCTTTTTTTTTTTTTTTTTTTTTTTTTATTTTCTTTTTTTAAAGATTTATTTTATTTTCATTACAAAGTCAGATATACTGAGAGGAGGAGAGATAGAGAGGAAGTGGAGCTGCCGGGATTAGAACCAGCGGCCATATGGGATCAAGGCAAAGACCTTAGCCACTAGGCCACGCTGCCGAGCCCAATGCTCAGACTTTCTATGCAGAGGCTGGCAATGAGGGCGAGTTGACTTTGTGAAAAGCCAGGAGCTTCACACGTGTGATCTGTGCTGCCAGGCAACTGTTTTTTATTTATTTGGTTTTGACATCTATGAGAGTGCCTCAAAAAGTTCATGGAAAAATGAAATTAAATGTGAAAGACTTTTGAAGAATATGCACATCAGGGGTCATCAAAAAGCTTATGAAACACACACATTACATACTGGCATGCACAGAGACCAGAGCTGTGGGAGGGCCTGGTGGGAGTTGTTGAGGGTTGTCCCAACTAAGGTGTGGTATATACTGGTGTGCATGAGTGCCAGGTCTGTGGAGGCCTGGGCTAGGCTGGGCAGCACCCATCAGTTCATGTGAGAGATGGGGCGAAGGCAGAACTGACCAGGCTGTTGCATCCACCAGTATGTGCATTGGCTAGTGCAGGTGATGGACCAAACTTGACCCCGAACTAGCCGGCACATGTGAGTCAAGCCTGAGGTTCCACCCAGGCAAGGTTTCTTGGGGAACTCCCCAGCCAGTTCACTGGATTCAAACTCTGGCCACAGGGAAATTCACAAAGTATGTGGTCTGACCTTGAAGTAATCTGTATTGGGACTGGGCCTCTTCAGTTGCTAATGCCTGTGCATTGCGCAGCATGCCCAGATGCACACTGGGGACAGGACAGCCGGCACTTCTAGGCCAGTCAAAGATGTGGCTTGCTGCATCCGGATGGAAAGCAGAACAGGCTGGACAACTCTCCTGGTCAAGCTTTGCAGCAAGTGTCTGGGCCTGTGGATGCACTAAGGTGGACTTGGTCAGCCTGTAGTCTTTGGAAAGATTTTCCCAACCCTAGTGCAGCAGAACTTCCAATGTCTTAGAACTGTCAGCCCACTCAAGTAAGGCCCTCAGAGCATTTCCGCCCCCCCTCCCGCCTCCACCCCCGCACTGGGCTCTCTAAGGCATCCTCAAAGGCCCTTCCCCCATCATCAGGTGCTGGGTCCCTTCCCCTTCCCTGAGTGGACACAGGAGTTGAAGAAAAAAAAGAACTGAAACATGTATCCATCCACCTTCCCCCACCCTAATGAGAGGCCCGTGTGGGCATGCACCCCTCTCAACTATGTAAACAATATAAAAAATAAAATTATAAAAAAGAAACATGCACTTACAACTTATATGTATGGATATAATTTTTTGCACAAAAATAAACACAGTTTTAATTTCATTTTCCATCAACTTTTTGAAGTGCTCTTACATGTGACCTGTAACAAAAATGTAAAAAAGATTGTGTGTGTGTGTGTTTGTGTGTGTTGCAGACCCTAAGGAGCAGCAGTAATGGCTCAAGTAACTGGGTAGCTGTCACTCATATGAGACCTGAGTGGAGCTCCTGGCTCCCAGCTTTGGCCTGGTCTAATCCCATCCCAGCTACTACAGATGACATCTGCAGAATAAACTAGTGAATGGAAACAGAGGTTGTCTCTAATAAAAAAAAAGTTTGCATTATTTGAAATTGAGCATTCAGTTAGAGTCTGTGGGGGTGGGAGTGAGTTACCAGACATCAATATTTTCTAATAGGCCAGATAATTATAATGTGTAGCCAGGAGGGGAAGCCCTGGTATAAGGTCCTCAGATGGCTCTGGCAACGGCCACTACCAGTTCAGGGAGTGAGACGTGGGGTTTCTGGCCAGGGCAGAGGGCAGCTCAGCATGCTGCTACAACGTTTCCTCCAGGGCAGTGTCTGCTAGAAGCTGGCTGCATCTGTTTGCCTTGATTTGTAAATGGGAACAAGGAGAGTCCTGCCGCATCCTGGGGTAGCCCATCACTCAGTGCAGCTGCTACCGGGCCTTTCTGACAGACAGGTGGCAGCTGGACTTCCAGGAAGAAGGCACTGTGGAGGCTCTGAGGAGCTCAGAGGGCAAGGAGAGGATCTGACTTAGGGTTGCGTACATTAGTGGGTGACAGCCAGCTCTAGGCTCCAGATGACACCCAAAGGCCCTGGCCTGTGTGTGCAGATCAGGAACTTACCACACGCCACTGAGAACCACATTGGGCTCAGCCCTAAGTGTGTGGGGCTGAGGCTTTTCTTTCTGCTCCATCCCATGTGGTGAATGACAAGATTCCTTAGTAATGGCATACCCTCCAGCATACTCTGGCTAATCCGCAGGCAGTCTGTCTGCAAAGCACACCTATCTCTAGGGGAAAAAATGAAATGAAATCAAGAACTCCTGCTGGTCACCCATTTCCTGAAGCAGAAAAGGAAGTATTTCATCAATGCTTCTTACAGAAGACAACAGGAAGGGGCAGTGTCACTCTGGCTGGCATGGGTTGGCACTGCGGTATTTCACAGATAGGGAGGTGGGGTGGTCCTGGGGGCTGGGGGCCTCTTGCAGGCTCAGCTCTGAGGAGCAGAAAGCGGGCGGCTGCAGTGGGGAGATACTCTTACTCTCCTTCTGCTCTACACATGCTTCTATAACTTCGAGGAATTTCTTTTGTCAGGCATGACTGCTCTTGAGTGACACAGCGTTATCAACTGGACTTGTCCTGTCGCAGCCCACGCCACTCTGTGTCCTTGGGCCCAGAGAACCCAGCTGAGGCCCCAGCGTGCTTTGCCCGTAGACATGCAGGAGGCCTTGGGCTCCTTCCCTTTGTGCACTCTGGCTCAGCAGATGCCATGCTGTGAGGCAGACATGCAGGGACACAGCCTGCAGATGCAGCCTGCTCACTGTCCCTGGTGGGGTCTTGCGCATATGTTCATAAAGACAACTCTAATTTATCCACAAAAGCATAAATGCAGTCACAACCATATGGAGCTGTTTCAGGGCTTGGTTGTAGTTAGTTAATGCTACTTCCTGCAATGCCAGACTCCCTATCATGAGTACCACGGTGTTCAAGTCCCACGTACTCCACTTCCCATTTATTTTCTTGCTATTGGCTGGGAAAGTCAGTAGAGGCTGGTCCAAGTGCTTGGGTGCCTGTTATCTATGTGAGACACCTGGAAGAAGCTTCTGGCTTCTGGCTCTGGCCTGGCCCAGCAGGCTGTAGTGGCCACCTGGGGAATGAATCAGTGGATGGGAGATCTCTTTCTCTCTCTTCCTTCTATGTGTAATTCTGACTTTCAAACAAATAAATTTTCAAAAATAGAAACCATGTGGTATACACCTTTAAAGGCTGAGGATGGTGAGGGACTGCAAGTGGCTGAGACACTGCACAGGCTCCTGGAAGCTAGCAGAGGACAGCCAAAGCAGGGAGGACACTAAGGAAGGGACACAGGCAGGAAGCAAACCCCCAAAACTTGGAGAAGCTCAGACTTGAGAAGCCCAGGTATTATGGATGATGGGGACAAGAGACAGGAACTAGGTGGTGGAGGGGTAAGGGCCTGGGAATATTGGCTGTAATCTTCCCCAAACCTCATCGTTGCTCCTACCCTACATGGCATGAGACAAAGCATGGATCAGGGGAGACTCAGACCAGAGACAGGGCACATGAGTACAGGTGTGAACACAACAGGTGAAGATTAGGTCTGCAGACAGAGCAGGGGGACTCTGCATGCTGCCCCACCTCCATCCTGCACCACTCTGGGTTTACATCACCCTGTGCAGGCATCAGGGAGTTTAAAACATAGCTATGAATTCTGTGATACTTCTCCCCTGAGGGTGGGTCCATGTCGCCTTCCCTGGATCTGGACAGGTATATACCACAGCAGAAACTACACAGTATGACTTTCCAGGCCAAGCCAGGAAAGACCACACAGGTTCTATCTTGCTGGCCAGAATATTCACACTGAAATCCCAGGCCACATACTAAAGCAGCCATGCACTAAAGAGGCCATGCGGAGTCAGTGGTCCCAGCTGGGCTGAGCCTTCCTGCTGTCCCTGCCAAGTGAAGGACCATCCTGGAAGCGGCTTCAGCCAGCACTGTCACCCCCAGTTGTTCCAGTTATCCCACCCTAGGCCCGGACATGGACCTGTGTGCTTTCTCTGACTCCAGGTCTCCCACAGGGGTATAGGGTTCCAAGGCTTTGGGCTATCCTCTACTGCTTTCCCAGGTCATAGGCAGGGAGCTAGATGGGAAGTGGAACATCCAGGACACAAACTGGTGCCCATATGGGATCCTGATGCTTGCAAGAGGAGGATAGCTGATTGAGCCACCACGCCAAGCCCCAACAAGTACTTCACAGTAAGGAGACTACACCCAAGGGACGTTTGATGATGCTTCCAGCTGTTTTCACTTATCACAACTCTTGGAGGGAAGCTGCCACTGGCATTTGGAGGGTAGGGGTCAGGTGCACTGCTGACTACTCTACACTGAACAAACAATGATCTGACCCAAATCAGTCAATAGTGCCAAGACTGAAAGAGCTGGCTCCAGGGAAGAGATGCTGACGTCTCAAGGACTGTTGATGAAAAAATTCTGGCTCCCTCCCAATAGAGAAGTCCCAGTTGGTAAATTCTCCCCAAGCACACAAAGTGTAACCTAGCTTCATACTGCTCCATTCATAAATACGGACAGGCAGCCATGGCATTCTACCAATGGAGGAAAGCCTCCAACAGGAAAAAGTGAAAGCAAACAAAAAGAAGACAGGAGGAAAGAATATAAAGTGAGAAGGATATTAAGACAAAGAACAGAAACCCTCGTAGAGAGTAGAGGGAGAAAACATATGTATAAAACAAGAACAGGACATAATGAAAAATGAATTGGAGAACAACAATTCTAATATTAAAACTGGGAAAGCAAAAAAAAAATTCTAAATCAACAAAAATTGTAACATGAAATCAATGAAGATCCCAAGAAAGATGACCAAAAGGTCAAGAGATGGAAAATAGGAAAGTTATAAGGAAATGAGACACATCCAAATCATCCAGTGAGTGAAACAGACAGGAGAAAGTTATTAAACACAACATTCCAGAACTTAAGGCACTGCTTAGCACAGCAGTCGGGAGTATGTCCACGTCTGCTGTGAGTGAACCACAAACCGTGCTCTAGGACTACAGAAAGGACGCGTGAGGGAAGGCAGTGGTTCTGTAGGGAGACTCGGGCCTCATTCACTGCAAGATGTCAATAGAACAGTAGCAAGAGAAACAGTGTAGGGAAACAGGGCTGAAAGAGGCTCCTGTTGTAAGGAAGGTGGGAAATGCTGGGAGATTTTTATGACCCTCTCAGTGCTACTGACATTCAAACCATAAGCAAACATTATTGTGATCATTAATTTAGTAAAATATAAATCAATTACATGTGGGTATAATACAAATTGCAATGTAATGACACTAATCATAAACTTTTTTTGAAAATTTATTTATGCAGAAGAGCTTGCCCAGGAAGCCTCAACAAGCAGGCACAAGTGGGCATAAAGTAGACATGGATGGACAGAATGCTGGATTGACTGATGGTGGAGTGAGGAGCCAGGCCCAGAGTTGCCGTGACAGGACCCCTCTCTAGATGTGCCACAGTTGGGTTATGTCAGCAGCCAGTGGAGGTGGAACACAGCCACTGCCATCTGAAGCTGAGATAAATGGGTCTCAAGTTACCTCATCTCCTATCAGGGCTCCCCCAGGAGGGGCCTGGGGTTTTGAGTGTTAGGGCTGAGTGCAGCTCCCTGGGCACCAGCCTGCAGGCCTGACCTCCTTTCCCATTACCCTTCCATTCCCTTTGTTTCTGGCCTCCCCTGCAGTGTTCCAAAGCTCCACTCAAGGACCCATTTGCCCATCTGGGGCAATGCCACTAAGTTTCCTCTCCATAAAATGTTTCAATTACTACCCATTTCTTAAAAAACTCATACCACCATTGTAGCAGCAATAAGTATTTGTTGCAAAAAAATAAGAAAATATTGAAAAGCATCCATGATTCTACCAGTCAGAAAAATCAAAACGAAAAGCAGAAAACACACTGCTGGCCTATGAGTTTACAGAACATTCCCAGGCCATTCACAAAGATGTTCTTGATTTGCATGTCATCTAGGCACCACACGCTGTGCTGTGCTCATCACCTACACGGTGGGTGCTATGAATGGTAGGTGCTGTGTGTGGTGGGTGCTCTGTCCAATGGGCGTAATGTCCACACCACACGGGCAGGAAGCAAAGGCTCAGGGAAGTTGTATTCTTGCTGAAACACATCAGGCCAACTCTCTAGGCTAAGTCCCAAGCTACTTGCTCTGGAGGTTAATAAGATGTTTCTATGTTTCCTTTTCCAAAAACAACATATCTGAATCCCTTTCTCAGAAACAAATGCACATTTCTGTCATTCTGCTGTTATACATGGATGCACACATTTTGAATAACGAAAACCTGTTTTGGGCTCTCAGATAATTTCTGCTTCCTGTTATAAACAATGTAACTGCCTACATATGGATGCCTATAGACATCCTTTGCACAGTCTCAACACATTTTTTAAAGTCATCTTTTTTCCAACCACATCAGCAGTACATGTTGGCCTTGGCACATCCCCCCACATTCATTATTTACAGGATATTTTCACTTCTTAAAAATCTGGAGAGAGAGAGGCGGGTACTTGGCATAGAGGTGGGCATTTGAGCCTCAGTTCTCTTGTGAATGCACACTCTGGGATGCAGCAGGTGGCTCAAATATTTGGGTCCACTTAAGTGGGAGACCCAGATTGAGTTCTAGGTTTGTGGCTTCTTAGCTGAGCTCTCTGCTACGGTTAGTATTTGGGGGAAATGAACCAAAAGATGGAATTTTCACGACTCAAACTTAGTGAACTAATTCATTTTGTAAAACCTGCCCTGTGATTTAACATTGGGTTAGAAAACTCTATGCTGGAAGGATCCTAGCACATTTCTCTTAATCTAGAAATTAACTATCCTGTCCAAAAGTAAAAGTTACAGTTACTCCAGCAGTGTTTGCTGTGACTTGCACAGGCCAGGCAGAGCCTCAGGAGAGGATAACGAAGGAAGGGATGGTTTGGAGAGAGCAGGGAAAGCTATGTGACAGGTGAGTCCCGCCTGGCTGGAGAGTTGTCAAGCTTTCCCAGGGCAAGTACTGCAGTGCTGGGAGCTGTAGCTTGAAGGCCATTTGTCTCTGCCTGAACTCTTCCTCACATTTGATGGCCACGGTGGCAATGATGGGATGGGGATGGGGATGGGGATGCTGCAGAAGGGTCACTAAGAAGGACTATCGCCCCCCCAGCAACTTTTGCTTTCTCTTCCACACACATGTTCACCTGCCTTCCCACCTTTCCACCATGTTACCACACTGTACGAGATCCTAGTATGTGCGGCTGCCCCAGTTTCTAGAACCGTGACCCTATATGAGCCTCCCTTCCTAAATTAGTCATTCTTAAGCGTCCTGTAATAGCAACAGAAAAAAACTAACACATTGCGCCTAAAGACCTCTTAGCTACCTCTGATGACACCAAGCTGTCCTTACCGTCCTCAGGACTCATGCTACTCAGAAAGTCAACCCACATTCCCCGGCCCCTCCTCTTACGCAGCTGCCAAGATTCCTGGCATCCTGGTCTTCACTGAATGCTTTCCAAAGCTTGGAAAAGTCTTAAACTAAACACGAGCTCATTGTTCTCCTACCTCATGGATGTTGGTCTCCTCAGTGGGTTGCAATCTCTAGCACCTGGAAGAAAAAATGAGAGGAAACTATTGGAGCTGAGCACGGAACGGAGCGTCTTTGAGCAAAGCAAGTTTGACTGGAAGCTGAGCGGTGTGAGTCGGTGGTGTGCTGACCCAAGACAGAAACAGGTACCATGGTCTCCACCCAGAGCAATTCTCCACTTGGACGACACCCTTCACACTCAGCCTGGTAATGCTCCGTGGCTGGCAGAAACCCATTGCTCAAGGCCCTTCCTTCATTCCAATGACACGACCAATCTTTTATCAACTGTTCATTGAGTACCTTCTCTGGGCCAGGCATTGTCCTTGGGCTCTGGGGATACATCAAAACAGAGCAGACAAAATCTCTTGTCCTCCTGGGAGTCGGCTGACCCTAGATAAGCCTTTCTTTCTAAATTAGTTATTCTTAAGTGTCCTGTAATAGCAACAGAAAATAGACTAACACACTGAGTCTAAAGACCCAGTAAATTACAGACCCAGCAGTCAGAGATGGCTTGTGCTATGGAGGAAAGAAAGCAGGAAAGCATGGCCAGCAACTCTGGGGAAGGAGGTGGGGAGTGCTGCTAGTTTTCACGTGTGTCCAGGGAAAGCAGGACACCCCAGAAGATCAGTCATGGCGGGAGGACAAAACCGGAGGGTGAAAGGGAAGAATTAATGGGGAAGAAGTTTCCCAGGCAGAGTTCACAGCAAATGCAAAGGCCTGGAGGTAAGAGCCTGCCTGTAGCATTAAAGGCCAGTGAGGAGGAGGGGCTGCTGTGGTGGCACATCATATTAAGCTACTGCCTCCAGTGCTGACATTCTTGATGAGTAGCCAGTTCTGGCCGCTCCACTTCCCATCCAGCTCCCACTTAGTGAGCCTGGGAAAGCAGTAGATGATGGTCCCAGTGTTTGGGTGACTACCACCCATATGGAAGGCCTAGATGGAGTTCCAGGATCCTGGCTCTGGCCTGGCCCAGTTTCACCTGCTGCAGCCATTTGGGGAGTGAACCAGCAGATTTAAGATCCAACCCTTCCTTCCTTCCTTCTTTTTTTTCTTCCTTCCTTTTTCTTTCTTCCTTCTTTCCTTCCATCTTTTCTTTCTTTTCTTCCTTCCATCCTTCCTCCTTCCTTTCTTCTTTGCCTCATTCTTTCTTTTCTACTTTCTTTCCTTCCCTCTTTCCTTCCTTTGTTCCTTCCTTCCTCTCTCTCTCCACCCCCCATACACTCTGCCTTTTGGCAAAATAAAATAAATCTTTCTTAAAAAAAACATGCATGAGGAGGGCAATATGGCTAGAACCATATGAACAGCAGAGGAAAGCGGGGATGAGAGAGGTGGTGGAGAGAGGCTCCAGGGAGTACTGGCGTTGAAGCACAGAAGCCACTGCATGAAGTTGTCTCTGGCTGTGAGAGGGAGTCACACACAGAAGAGTGATAGTGTGACTCACATTGTAGCAGGATTAGTCTGAACGAGAACAAACAAGGCAGAAAACCATAGCACCAGCTCTTGGGCTACTGCAGAAACCCTGGCAAGAGATGATGATAGCTGCGGGTAACAGAAGTGTCAAGATATGGGGAGAAGTTGGCACAGATGGGTTTTAGAAATTGGAGGCAATGGGATTCATGGGTGGATGGAAGTGGGAGGAACAAAAGCAGTCAAGGAGGACCCTAGGTTTTTGACCTGAGTAACTAGGAGGACAGAATTGCCATTTTCTCAGTTATAGGTACCCGCAATTTTTTTTTCTTATAATAGATGGAGCATGTTTGGTGTGAAGATAAAGAACTTGGTTTGGGATATGTTGAGTATAACATACCTTTTATTTATCTTTAGAGAATTATTTTGTTTATTTGAAAAGGAAAGAGAGAAGAATAGATGTTCCAGCTGGTTCACTCCCCAGATGGCAGCAGTGCTCAGGATCAGCCAGGCCAAAACCAAGAGCTAGGAAGTCCATGCAGGTCTTTCACGTGAGTGGTAGAGACCCAGGTACCTGTGCCCCTTTCGCTGCTTTTCCAGGTACATCAGCAGGAAGCTGGACTGGAAATAAAGCAGTCAGGACTTGAACCGATGCTCTGATATGGGTGGCAGCTTTGTAGGTGTCAGCTTAGCCCACTGTGTCACAGCACCAGGTGTAAGCAGGTATAAGCAGGTGGATAAGGGTAAGTGCTGAGCATGCCACCCTTCCACCATGGACACAGGCTGGAAATACCAGGGGGGCAGATGTGGACAGAGAGGCTGTCCCAGGCCTGGGCCCTGTCCAGCTCAGTGGAGGACTCAAGGAAGGACTAGTGAACACAACAGGAGGCCACCAGGAGGAGGAAGGAAGAGGAGGAAGGAATAATCACTGTGACAGGTCACATAACATGAAGTCAGAGTATTAGCATCTGACTCAGCACTGAGGAGTCCCGAGACCCTAGTCAGAGCAGAATCAGCTGGGCTGAGCTCCTGTTGGAGCAGGTTCGACACAGGAACTCAAGCTCTTAATAGGAGTACAGCAAAGGGACCAGGGATCACATGGTGAACCAGTTCCACCTTCACTTTGCCCATTCATAAAATGGCAAGCATAAACCTGGCACTTACACAGCCCCTGTCAACAGCAACTGTTGCTGCCAGTGCTGGGCCACATCCTCTCTGTGACTGAGCCTTGTTCCTCCTTGGCCCCAGAAACCAGCAACTTTAGCCTTAGAATAAATGCCCAGGGGATGGGGATGCTGAGCAAGTCCTCAGCTCAGCCAAAATGGAAAGTGGGCCCCTCCCTTCTCCTGCAGGGAAGTCAGAGCAAGGAGAAGGGCAGAGTCCCTGTCCCTACAGAACGGGCTGGCAGGCAGCCAGGCATGCTCCAAGGACACTGTGACAGGGCTAAAGATGGACAAGGAGTGTGGAGAGGCCTCCTGTGGCCAGCTGGTATGGCGAAGGGGCCTCCTGCAGTAGCCCTGATCCATCCGTAGCTTCTATCCTCTGAAACTCTGGAACAAGGCAGGGGCATAGGGCCATCTGAGTCTGGGGCCAAAAGAAACTCCCCCTATACACACACCATGTCTCATCTCTCTCCAGTATATACCATGGGAAGCTCTTTCCTCCAAAACCAGAAAAGACATGCACTTTCACTGAATTTGTAAAGTACATAAAACAGGAAAAAAGTCATACTTCTATGACCTAGAGATAACTCCAGTGCACATTTGATATACATGTTTTCTTGTATTTTTCTGTGTGCCTAAAGGCATATTTTAGAACAGCAAGATCATGTACATTAGGTTTTTTTTAAAATATATTTACTTATTTTTATTGAAAGGCAGATTTACAGAGAGAAGAAGAAACAGAAAGAAAGAACTTTCATCTGCTGTTCACTCTCAAGTAGCCACAATGGCCAGAGCTGAGCTGATTCAAAGCCAGGAGCCAGGAGCCTCTTCTAGGTTTCCCACGTGGGTGCAGGGTCCAAAGGCTTTGGGACATCCTCAACTGCTTTCCCAGGCCACAAGCAGGAAACTAGATGGGAAGCGGAGCAGCTGAGACATGAACTGGCAGCCATATGGGATTGCAGCAGTTGCAAGATGAGGATTTAGTCACTAGATTATCATGCCGGGCCTGTACATTAGGTTTTATAACCTATTCTGACTGAATCTGCTGCAACTCTTGTTACAGGTCTTCTGAATTTGTTTGTTTTCTTCCATATGATAATTGTTTGTTTGTTTGTTTTTTTGAGAGGCAGAGTAACAGAGAAAGGTAGCGAAATTTTCCACCTGCTGGATCACTTCCCCAAATAACTACAATGGCTGGGTGGGACCTAGGCCAGAGCAAAATCAGGGCTTTCCTCCATGTCTCCCACATGGGTGCAGCGGCCCAAGCATGTGGGCCATTCTCTGCTGCTTTTCCAGGCACACTGACAGGGAGCTGTATCTGAAATGAAGCATCAGCGACTTGAATTAGCACCCATATGGGATGCTGGCACTGTAGATGGCAGCTTAACCCACAAACCCCTTGTAAGATAAAGTTAAGAGCTCCATAGTATTACATTGTGTTCAGTTATGCAACCCCCAAGCACTGCACACTTACAATGTTTTAGGTGACAAGAATAAGTCTCAGAGAGTTCTTTTAGAGAAGGGCAGTAAATCTCTGTCTCCTTGAGCTACAAAAAGTGGAGCTGTTCAGTTAATAGTGCATGGGGGTCCTGGAGCAAGGGGCAGTGGGGAGAAGGGAAGCTGAGGGCGGGGATATTGGGAGCTGTGCCCCAAAACAGAGTAGCCATTCAGACCCCAGAGGCTGAGTCAGTCCTAGGTGGGGCCTCAGCGGCAGGAAAACAATAGGCCCCTCCCACAAACCCAGTGAAATCCCAGGGGATTCCCCAACTGGCCAGGAAGAGCCTGTCCTTCCCTGACCTCAGCACAGAGTCCATCCCCATCCTCCCTTTAAATTCCCCCTCCCCAAGAAGCTCCTCCCATTCTCCACCACAGAGGGAGTTGGGCATCCTTGGTCCAGCATTCAACTGGGGAACGGGGCACAGCTGCCTGGGAATGCTCAATTAGAGTTCCGGAGAAAGAGCAGCCCCTCTCCTCCGGCTGGCCCAGCCTTGGCCGTGGCTCCCAAATCCTCAAATTCCCCACAGGGGGTCTTCAGGGACATCCTATGACCCTACGAGAAGAGTGTCCTCAGAGCCAGTGAGTTCTGGGGTAAGAGGGGGGAAGCCTAGGTTGCAGGCCTACTTTTCTGCTCTCCAACTTCACCCTGGGCAAGGGTGTTCAGCTGCGGAGTGGAAGCACCATGAGGGAGGGGCTGGGGTCTGTTTCGGTTTGCAAGGAGATCTGCACCACTCACATACGGCAGGTGCTCAATAAACACACTGGGCCAAGGCATGAGGCCTATCATGCCTCAGTATGCTTGTCTGTAAATGGAGATGGGGATACTGATCTCTCACAGTCTTGTCTAGAAGACTGAATAAAGCTTCAATAAAACAGCACAGTGTCTGTTGTGACACAAGACAGAGCCCAACACCCCAAGAGGGTTGGCCTGTGCCCCACACTCCAGAACATGGGCAGGAACTTTGCAGTCTCTTGCTGCTAAACAACATCAGTTTGCCTCCACCTTGCTTAACACTGCACCTGAAATCTATCTGCCTGGTAGAGCAAGCGTCACACTGTGTGGCTGATATCCTGCCCCGCCCCCCCGGGCTTCCGGGAGCTTTGAGGACAACGGCTTTGCACAGTGCCAACACTGTGCCCCTGAACAACACTTGGCTATAAGCCAGGTACTTATTTCCATTCTACAAGTGAGGAGGCTGAAGCTCAAGAGGATTAGCGGCCTTGCCCAAGTCCCACACTGGAAAGTGACAGACCAAGGTCGGATCCCAGTTGTAATTTTGGGGTTTGGGCTCTGCTCTAGATGATACTGTTGCAAAGGGGAATGGTCAGTGAGGCAGATAAAACTCCAGCGGGAAGGTAGGATCCTGAGAAATCAGCAGGGTACCACATTCCCCCGAGCCCCATCCCAGCTCCATGGAGACCACCAGCCTGCAGCTGCTATGGCCCCCAGAAGCACCTGGGTAACTGACAGAAATGTGGGCTTCAGGACACCCTCATGAGTGTGCACCCTCAGCTAAGCAACAGTACTTGTGGATCCTTAACCTAGACCTGTTACAGCTCCAGCAGTGGGGATGGTGGCAGCAGGGCACCTGTTCAGAGATGGCCTGTCCTGGCTATGGAGGAAGAACTCACCTGGGAGAGCCCAGGATCCCGTGGCATCTGGTGTATGGTGGAGGCTAAGTGGGAGGGAGCCCCCAGGCTCTAACAACCAGAATTGAGGGAGAGGGGGCGGCTGGACCTAAACCTGGGATACAGAAGGAGGTGACAAGAGACTGGAACGCTCGGATATGGCTCTAGTCCTTTCTGTTTGTGACAAATTGCACGTTTCCTGGAAGGCAGCTCCACAGTTGACTCATCCTCATGTCTCTACCACACCCAGCCAGTTACTTTGAAGGGAGTTAGCACTGGGTAAGCGTAGATTACACTGGAAGCATTAACAGGCCAGTAGGCAGCAGGACAGCTGGCACATATTGTGCATGCCTGGGGCACCAGGGAAGGGCCAGTTCTGCTTGGTCCAGTGTGTCCTGACCACAAATGCTTTTATTTGGTCCGTTGGTGCCTAAGTCTAGAAACCACCATAGAGAACCATCTAGAACCACCGAGGACAAGGGACGGCTAATAAAATAGTCTCTGACACAAGAGCTGGCCTTATTTACAGGGTTAAAAATATTCACAGCAAAAGGACGCCAGGGGGACACAGGTGTGAACCCTGCAGAGGGGGACATGGGGGACAGAGAGGGACGACGGGGGCTTCCAGGGAGTGGGGAGCAGCTGTGCCCAGGGGTATCGGCAATGGGGCTCCTTCCGGGCCAGGGCCCAGGCCGAGGATCCACACTGGCTCCAGTGGTGTGCAGCAACCTGCAGGGCTGGCCCATTGCCTACTGCCCGTCATGGCTTGGATCCTGTGCACTCCAGGCATTGCATAGTGTCGCAAGGTACAGCCTGCCTGCCTCCAGGGATCCCCCCTACCTGTTGGGAAGCAGGGAGCTGGGCTCCGGGGGCTCTTCCACTGTGCAGCTCGCCAGGGCAGAGCCCTGGCCTCACCCTGGCCTGGCGAGGGCCCCCACATCCCGGCTGGGCTCACAGTCACTGACCCTGTCCCTGGGGCTGGCAGAGGCCGCCCATTGCGAGGTATTCTGCTTGCTGGCCAGGAGGCCTGGCTGGGCAGACAGCGGGTGCTGGCGTGAGTGGGGGCCCACGGGAGTTGGCACTCCCTGGGCAGGGCCCTGAGTTTGTGATTCAAGCGTCGTCCTTTGGGTTTCCCTCGTAAAGTGCGTGTCAGTCACAGGGGCCAGGGTCCATGCAGGCCAGCCACTTCAGGTGTGAGTGGGGGACTGTGGGTGCCCTTACAGGCCATCCAGGGGCCTAGAAAGGCCTGGGCCGCCTCCGGTGTGCCAGACGGTAGGTGATGGAGAACCCAGCATTGCCTTCCAGCTGGTATAGGATCACGAGGACCTGTGCAGGGGCGGCACACTGTCCTGCGCAGGCTGCCCCGGGTGGACACCATGTTGAAGCTGTCAGTGCAGTCGCACTGTACATGCAGGTAGGACTTGGGGTGCTGGTTCTCCACCACCACCACGATGAGTTCTGCCCAGCCATGTGTCAGGTAGTAGCAGGTCATGCCCTCCTGGGCCTCATGCCCTTTCCCTCAGGTGAGCACAGAGACCATGGGGCACCTGGGCCTCCTCTCCTTAGCCAAAGACAGACCATTTGGAAGAAACCAGCTGCACTTAGTGCTTCCATAGAGACTGAAATGGATGGCACGTCAGAACAACCTTGCCCCCTGGGAACTGGGAGGGCCCTGGGCTATGACAAAGAAAAGCACCAGCCACCAATGATCTCCTTATTGAGAGCTTGTGCCAGGTAGGAAGTGAGAAAGCAGCCTCTCCTTCTCTCTCTGTCCTTCTCTGCCTCTCTCTCTTCCCCTGTGTGTGTGTGTGTGTGTGTGTGTGTGTGTGTGTACACGCATGCGCATGGGTGGAGGGTGGTGAGGGCGCTAAGGCAAAAGAAACCTTCCGCAGAAACCAAAGCCTTGGAAGCAGCCCGCTGTTTGATAGCACAACGTCCTGCCCAGACCCTGATAATGCTGCAGGTGCTCTCCACCCTCCCCTAAAGGAAAGCTGCTAGGAGAGTCCTCTCTGCTCAGCACCACATGGGTTTCCAGCCTGGCAACAATAGGTCCTAAAACCTGCAGTCTTCCTTCAAGGGCTCCCGCTCTGATAATACTTGTGTAGTAAAACCTTGGGAAGAAGGCTACCAGGAGAAGGGGGGACCCATTCCTTAGATTGAATTTTGTGTGCTCAGCCCTCTAGGCCTATCCTGAGACATCCTGTCAGGTGTTCTCGCTTCATCAAACCACGGCACTTTACTTTCCCTCCCCCCAGCCCATCTGAATGGCTGGGCACTGTCAGATGCTGTCTGCAGATGAGCCCATCTATATTGCTGGATACCCTGACCCATTCCACCTGGCTACCTTGCTTATGGCTCCTCTCTGTCACCTCTGAATCTTTTCTGACCTGAAAACAAGAACCAGTTCAGTTGCCCAGCCTGGCACTTTTCACTTCAATGGTCAGAAGCCCTGACTCCTTTTCCGTCGGCCATTCCCACTGCATATGGGAAGTCCTGGAGTTGCATATTTAAAACTTTAAGGTTTTGCCTGTAGGTGTGCGCTGTTTTGCTTGGCAGGTGTGCTATGTAAGGCAGTGCAGGACATGTCTTTACAAGGCCAGGCTCAGGAGGACTTTATCATTTGATATCACTATCACTTCAGGGTTGAGGATGGGGTACCTGATACCCTAGACCCTGGAGCACGGCATTCCTGCAGAACCAGCTCCTTATTCCATGTCCAACCACTAAATGAAGTCTCCAGAATCAGGTAGGAACTCCTCAGACAGTAGCCAAAGGCCTACAGGGTCTGACCCACTGCACCTGCCTGAGGTTGAGAGGCAGCTGCCCGGACTGGCCGGCTTTGGCTTTAAACTCTGGGTCTGGAGGTAAAGGGGGCATCTGGGATAATGATAAAGACAATGCAAATGATCAGGTCCCACCCTAGACCTGCTGAGTCAGAACTGTTGGGTGGGGCCCAGCAAGCTGTGCTTTAAGATGTCCTCCAGTGTTACTGATAGGCATGAAAGTTTGGGAACCTTTCTGTCTTTCCCTGAGCCTGGATTGCCCTTTTAGCCATTCTCTGCTGGTTGTAATCCCAACCAATGACCTTTCAAAAGCTCAGGTTAAGTATCATCTCTTTCAAAAAGCCCAAAGATGGCTCCGCCTCCAATTGGAGTCCCTCTGCTTCTCCCTCTGTGTGGAGCCTGTTCATGCTTTGGTTCCACAGTTGGACTTTGAGCACTTGCTAACTGCCTCCCTGGACTGATTTCCCGCCAGCACACGCCCATGGCACACCATAAGCACCTTCGGGGCAAAGGCCAAGCGTTTTGCACGCACACATGCCATCTTTCCAGACACCCACTGAGGATCTGCTCCCTGGGCAATGGCCAGGCTGAGCCCTGGCACCTGGCTTCCAAGACAAAAGGCAGGATCCCAGCCTGCAGAAGCCAGTGGGAAGTGAGGCAGCTGCCAACCGAAATGCTGGAAAGCACCAGTGACAGTATTTCCAAAAGCACAGGAGGTCCCAGATCCCTCCCTAACAGTCCCTACCCAAAAGAAACCTCTGCTCTGCCTTCTATCAGCAGATTCATTTACTTTTTTTTTTTTTTTTTAAGATTTACTTATTTTTTACTTGATAATCATAATTACAGAGACTGAGAGGGAGAAACAGAGAAAGATCTTCTACCCGCTGGTTCACTTCCCTAACAGCTGCCATAATCAGAGTTGGGCGGATCCAAAGCTAGGAGCCGGGAGCCTCTTCTGGGTCTTTCTTGTGGGTGCAGGGCCCCAAGGCTTGGGCCACCCTCTGTTGCTTTCCCAGGTCCTAGTCAGGGAGCTGTATCAGAAGTGAAGCAGCGGTCCCAGCTCAGTAGCGTAGTGATAAAGTCCTTGCCTTGCACGTGCCGGGATCCCATATGGGCGCCGGTTCTAATCCTGTCAGCCACACTTCCCATCTAGCTCCCTCCTTGTGGCCATTGCGGCCACTTGGGAGTGAATCAACAGATGGAGATCTTCCTCTATGTCTCTCCTCCATTCTGTATATCTGACTTTCCAATAAAAAAATAAATTAAATTTTAAAAAGAAAAGAAAAAGAAGTGAAGCAACCAGTATGGGATGGGTATACTCTGGTACGGGATGCTCATACCACAGGCAGAGGAGGATTAGCTTGGTATAACAGTAGGCTGGCCCCATCTTAATATGGTTTTAAATTCCATGTAAAGAAAATTGTGTAACAGTTATTTTTTTATGTCTCCCTTCTTTTGCTTAACATTGTGAGGCTGATTTATGCTGGTTTGTACTTCTTGAAAATTACTGTATTGTACGCTATTACATGAATACAACATAATTAATACATCATGCTACTGTTGCTGGGCACTTCGGCTGTTTCTAGTTTGGGGGCTCCTGTGAATAAAGACACCATGGATACCCTCCTTTGTGGCTTTTGGTGGATATTTGTTCTTATTCCTCTTACGTGCAAAGGAAGGTTTGTGGCTTGGGTTTAACCTTAGCTTTAATCGTACTGCAGTTTTCCAAAGTGCACCAGTTCACACTTCCACCAGAAATGTAGAAGAATATGTCAGAATTTGGTATTGCCAGTCTTTTAAACTAGTCATTTTTGTGGGTGTATGCTGAAATCTCACTCATTTCAAACTGCTTCCAGGCTGTTTATATATCAGCTGTAAGATGCTTCTGTTGACAGTTCTGCCTCATTTTTCTTGTTCTAACAGTGACTTGCAGGAGTTCTCTCTACATGTGGATGCATGCCTGTGTCCTCTGCCAGGTACTGTACTAAGATTATCTTCTCCCAGTTGCTAACTTGCCCTTTTACCCTATTAACAAAATCTTGGGCTGGGCATTCAGCTTAGCAACTATGATGCCAGTTAAGACACCTGTGCAGGGTATCTGGGTGTGATTCTGGCTCTGAATCCTGAATCCAACGACTTCCTGCTAATGCAGACCTTGGAAGGCAGTGGTGGATGGAGGCTCAAGTGATTGGGTCCCTGCCACACAAGTGGGAGACCTGGACTGAGTTCCTGGCTGCCGGCTTCAGTACCAGCTTAGGCCCTTGCCTTTGGGGGCATTTGGGGGAGTGAACCACAGGACGAGGGCTCAACTCTGACACTCTTTCTCATATAAATAAAATGATACTTTCCATCTGTGCCTAGTATTTTCTGCATCGTATTTAATCATCTCTATCTGAAGAAGTCCAGTGAACACAGAAACAACATTAACAACAAAAACTACGGGCAGGGAACAACCCACAGAAGTGAAGAGAAAGCTTGGTGGTGAGCGTGGAAGAGAACCGCCTGTAATCTTGAGAGTGTGTCCAGCTGAGCGTGCCACGTGAAGCCTGACTCAGCATCACCAGGCATTGCCGTTGGGAGCCAAGTGTCCAGCCAGCTCTGAGAGGATATTCTCATATTAGGTTGAATCAGACATGGTGCCAGGGGCTGGGTAACAGCTCTCTGGAGGGAAGGGGACCCTGGCTGGCTGGCTGGCCTCATGGTAAACTGGGTCTAGTAGTTCCCCCTAAACTACTAGACTCCCTCTAGTCAGGCCTTGTTCCCCAGGGCAAGAGTGGTGTTGACGTTTGTCTAGCTGGCTCCCAAGGGGGAAATTCTTCTCTCTTTGAGTCACCAAGCAGGTGGGAGGAACTTCATTCAGCCAGGCTGGACTACACACACCCTCACTGGGCTGCCTCCCGTCCAAAATCCCCTGCCATGTTCTGCGACAAACTCAAGAAACAAAAACTTCCCCTATGTTTCCCCAACTTTGGGCAGAACAATACGCTGGGAATCACAGGCCATGCTGTAGAACTGCCCCAGCCAAAGAAGATTAAAGGAACCTCAGGCTCAGGGTTATGAGTCTGTGTTCCAGAGTGAGCATGCCACCATTTCAGTTAATGTAGGTGGTGGTGGCAGGTAGATGGCTCAGTCACCACTGAGGAGGTTTGAGGATCCCCAAACCTCCAGGGGGACACAGGCCACCACCTGCCTCCTCTAGCAGAAAGCCAGGCCTGGTATCCTGGAGACAGTATTTTCCACCTCCCACTTCATATGTGGGCAGTTCAGAGAAAAGGTACCTGCATGGGCCCGGCATGGTAGCCTAGTGGCTAAAGTCTTTGCCTTGCATGTGCTGGCATCCCATATGAGCCCTGGTTCTAATCCTGGTGGCCCTGCTACCCATTCAGCTCCCTGTTTGTGGCCTGGGAAAGCAGCTGAGGACAGCCCAAAGCCTTGGGACCCTGCACTCACTTGGGAGACACGAATGAGCCTCCTGGCTCTTGGCTTTGGATCGGCACAGCATCAGCCGAGGCGGCTACTTGGGGAATGAACTGATGGAGGACCTTCCTCTCTGTCTTTCCTTCTCTCTGTATATCTGACTTTACGATAAAAATAAAATAAATTAAAATTTCAAAAGGTACCCACATCTATACCATGGCGAGGGGTTACTACAGTCACCAAACACCCCTATGCACTAGGAGAGGTGGAACCATGGTCAGCAAGATTCATCACTGACATTTTCAAAGGGTCAGTTTGGGCACAGCCACCTAGCAGAATGAGTCCATTTGTTCCACTAGATTCTGGAAGTGGTATGTGACCTCAAAAAGCTAAGAAATGGAGAACATTCAGTCCAGGGGTTAAGACACCTGCATCTCACAGAAGAGTGCCTGAGTTTAATTTCTGACTTTGGCTCTATTTTTTTTTATTTGAAAGGCACAGTGGGAGAGAAACAGACACATACACACGCACACACACATGCAGATAAAGAGATCTTCCTTCTGCTGTTCACTCCCCAAATGGCCACACTACTCAGAAGCCCAGAGCTCCATCTGGGTTTCTAAACATGGGTAGCAGGGACCCAAGACCATTTTCTGCTGCTTTCCCAGGAGCATTAGCAGGGAGTTGGATTAGAAGCAGAGCAGCTGGGACTTGAACCAGTTCTCTGATACAGGATGTTAATGTCACAGGCAGTATCTTGACTCAGTGTACCACAATGCCAGCTCTAGTTCTGCTCTAGTTAGCTTTCTTTTAATGTAGAACATAGAAGGCAGTGATGACCAAATAGTTGGGTCCCTACCACCCATGTAGGAGATCTGGATTGAGTTCTGGGATCTCAACTTGATCTCTGACCTAGCCCAGCCATTGTGGACATTTTGAGCAGTGAAGCAGCATACGGAGGCCTTGTCTGTCTGTCTCTCTAGTAAATAAAGCAACTAAAAGGCTAAGAACCACTGATTGAAGTCCTTTTTAAGTATAAGTACATGTATTTGATTTGGTTAATCGTATTAATGAGTTAGGCATCTTTAGCTAGCTGCAATTCCAAAAAACACACCTGGGGAAAGATAATACTTAACTGCAAATGTTTCTAATGACAAAGCTGAGATACAATTGAAACCTGAGCGGGTCAGGATGTCACTAACCCTTTCTATGAGCACAAGAACTCAAGGCCACTGCAATGGGACAGGAGCTGGTGATGAGGATGTATCAGAAGCAGCACAGGCATCGCTCAGATGAACCTCACATTAGGGCCACTGAGGCTCCAGAGGCCTCAAGACCAGTGTGACTAAGCAGCCCAGAAACCCAGATGCTCAAATGGCAAGAGCCCCTCCATAGTCCATACTCTTCCCTGAAACAGCAGAGTCCCTTGAAGACATCTGTCAGCTGCATCTGTAGTCCCTGCTCTCTCATAGTGATGAGACACAGCTGCCTTCATGGAGAGCCATCTGCGGCCTCTGCCACCCACACCACCTCTTCCCCACACAGAGCTGCCTGCCCCCCCCCCCCCCCCCCCCCGCCGCCCCGCTTGCTCTCTGTTCTCTCTCTCTTTCTCTGAATTAGAGCCCTGCCCCCACGCTCAGAGTGGGAGGAAGTGACTCTGCAGGGCCTCCCAGGGACTCCAGGGTTGGCTCTAGGCACCAGACTGTTAAATAAGGGGGATTTTGTGTGTGTGTGTGTGTGTGTATTTTCAGAAACTGTTGTTGAAAAACACATTACCATACCTCCAACGAAAGAATGTCAACTGAATTTGAACTATGGAAATGCAACAAGGTGGAGCAATCCATCGTGGGGGGAGGGTTTTGGGAGGGGCGGGGGAATCCCAGTGCATTAAAAAATGTATCACATAATGCAATGTAATTAGTTTTTTAAAAAAGGAAATGCAATAAAAATATGTTAAAAAAAATTACCATTCACACTGTTTATGTAACCCTTAGGAAATCTCAACAGATATGGTTTTCTATTTATAATTGTGACCAGAACTCAAAACAAAAACAAAACAAAACCAAAAACCCAGCGATAGGGTTGTCGGGATTGGACAGCTGTCAGTCATGGCTGAGCTTATAGAGCTGCCTCCAGCACTTTCCTTGTTGGAGAAGTTCCTTCTCACTCATTATCCCCTCCTTGGTGGCCTCTGCTACGCACCACACTCTCTGAAACTTCTGGAAATAGTCCCAAGATGAGATGGAGACCAGCATTTGCCTAGGCTCAGGGCTGATAAGGGGTTTTCAGAATGAGTGACTGATATTACATGCTGGGATATAACTCCAGGGCCTAGGAATACTTTGTTCTTACTGGTGCCCATGTCCAACACGTCTCCAGGTGGGGCATGGTTCACCTCCACCCCCACCACCACCAATGGCAGGGTTTCTGCTCATATTGGCTAGGCTGTCAGATACCCCGCTCTAACTCCCACGGGTTCCCTCCTGACATCCAAGCTGAGTGTAGCTGGGTGATAGAGCTGGGAGAGGGGCAGGGATGCAAAGTCCTTGAGACAGCAATGTGAAGGCAAGACCTGGGCTTCACCTTAGCACTGTCCTGGTTCTCCATTACTCAGTGCTGGCATCCAATGCACCCAACTCTTCCAGGAGAACACCGTCTTCTTCACCAACAGACTGTCCCTGTTTAGGTTAACTCAGAGGTCTGGATCACAGAGATTTCTAGTGAAAAAGCATCAAATGAAAGCTATGCCAAATGCGGTATGCCAACACTTGAGGGTGGGAATGGAGGGCTGTCCATTGCCCCTAAAGCTGACTTGGTGGATGGGGATTTAAGAATTTCTGACTTGCGGGGTTCCTCATATTAACAAGACTTTCAGAACTCTGAACCATGCCAAAGGGTCACCAACAGCCAAGCCCACCAACAGCTAAACTACACCAAAATGACACCAACAGTCAAATCCTACCACAGACCTTTCCACTTGCACCTGTGCCAAGCACCTTCATGGAAGCAGGCAGGTTGCATAGTCCTCGTGCCCAGGGTTTCCCCTGAGGTCCTGACACCTCAGAGGGATTGAAGAGGGACTGGAGAGGGTGACACTCACAGCTCTGCCTTCCACTGAAGGACAGTGGCTGAGGGACAGCTTGCTGATGTAAAGGGAGGCAGAGGGTCTGGGCCAGAAGCTCTTCCTTTGTCCTTCCCAACATTCCCTACTCACCAAGCCTTGAAGTCACTCCTTACTATGCCCATTCAGAAACCTTCCGCCACTTTTGGACTCACCCCTGCCAAGGAAGCTCACTAAGTGGCAGGGGTGGGAAAGAAGGGGCAAAATATCATTCCTATTCTCCCAACTCTCCCCTGCCCAGTGAACTCCAATTTCCTTGTCTCACCTGGAAATCTCAACCCAGTCATCACATGGGCTCTTCTGACATAATGAGGAGCTCAGGAGGACATGCAAAGTTTCAATCCATGAAAACTTGGGCCAAGGGAAGACCCCTGCAAGCTCCCATCTATTGACAAGATGCAATAAGATGCTAACCTTACAGAAAACAGCTCTGAGGTCTTTGGAATAAAACAAAAACATAGGACAACACGTTCCAGTCTTGAAATTTGGATCTGGTTCCAGGCTGCATGATCCCCTGTAATAGGAAATGCCCTCCCCAGCCCCTCTCCCCACTCCACCTCACTCACCTGAAGTCCTGGATAATAGAGCAAACACTCCCTGACCACTGACTGTGTGCCTCCAACTATTTCAGAGGCTAGACTCCAGCATACTCAAGAGGCTTTGAAAGGCATGAGAAACCAGTGCAGCCCCCATTGATGGCCAAGTTCAAGTTCTGAGGGGCCAAGAATCTGAGAGAAAACCCAGCTAAGGGTACTAGGCCGGGATGTGTTACACTACAGCAAGGACAGGAGCTCTTCACAAAGCAGGAGCCAGGAGTGATTAAGTCTGCATGATAAAGTCATGGAAGGCAACCCAGAAAAGGTGACAGTCACGTGAGGTCTTGAAAACAAAAGATGGGGAGTTTCATTGGATGTAGCTGGGATGGAGGACATTCTAGGCAGAAACAACAGAGTCACTAAGTAAAGGCTGGGCGGCTGGGACTGTAGGGATAGTAGGCAGAGTCGGGGTACAGCACAGAGATGGGACAGAGGCACAGGGAAGCGGGCCTGCACACAAGCCAAGGGGAGAAGAGGCTGGAAGGCAGGCTGCTGTACACCCACGGGCCTGGGGTGTTCGCAAAGCCTGCTTGTCCAGGGTGTAACCAGCAGATGACCAGCAGCTCAGTAGCTGTGACACCAAGGCCTCTCCAGAGGAGACTCTCACCCTGGGCAGCAAGTGGCCAGAGCTGCCTGCTGGGCTGGGAGATACACCCTAGTGCAAGCTGCACCCTTAACCTAGGGTCTGCCTGCCTCCTCCTGCCCTCCTCTCTCTGTCTCCGTGTCTGCTGCCTCTGCTGTTCACTTCTGCTCTCTTTCCTTTCATCTGCCCCAGTTACATGTGGGGAGTGAATCAGCAGATAGGTCTCTTGGTACCTCTCCTCCTCTCTCTCTCTCTATCTCTCTCAAATAAATAAACATGTTTTTTAAGCAAAAGTTCCATGTGTATTTGGAAAAAAAATACGTAAAAATTCTTCCCATCACCTTTCCAGAGAAGAAACAAACAAAGGCTCCTGGGGGTAGCTGGGAGGGCTGACAATGACCTGGCCAAAGTCAACAGAAATTAGAGATGAGCTGGGCCCAAGTGGTGAAGGACAGAGGTTCCAGTAGAAGCCAAGAGTGCTACAGCGGGTAGTGGGCAACAACTCACAGAGGAGGTGGGGGGGCGGGGGCAGGGGTGAGAGGAGACTGCCCAGGCTGGACGAGTCAGAGCAACGCTGCCTCCTGTTAGAGCTCAGAGAGGAGTTGGGACTAGCAAGTCTAGAACTCTGGAGGGATTACAAATACTAACGGCACTGACCAGGGCTGAAACACTAAAGATGAACGTGGAAATCATACAAAATATTAGAAAAATATTGGTGAATATTTATGTGAGTTGATAAGGACTTCCAACTTTTGAAAGAACACAAAGTATTTTTTTTTTAACACAAAGTATTTTTTAAAAACTGAGCATTTTAACCACAGTAAAAATAAACACCAAAACTCATGCACAAAATGAAAAAGTAGACACAAGATTGGAAATAATATTCACAGTAACTCTGACATAGAGGAAATATCCTCCATAAATAATAATAATTTTTAAAAATCAGATCAATCATGAAAAAAATGCTGCAGAAGAAAAACAGTTGGAACCTTCTGTATCAGTTAGGGTTTGATTCAACTACAGAAAACCAAGGGGGGTGAAAAGTGACTTGAACTAGATGGGAGTTTATTTTTGTCTCATAATGAAAAAACGAACAGGGGCAGAAGTTGTCAGTGCAGGACAGTATGGCGGCCCCTGGTCTAAAACGCAGCTCTGGCTCTCTGGCACAGGAGGTTCTGGAGTGCTGGTGGTCATCACGTGCAGAACAGGAGGATGGAAAGGACCAGCTTGGAGGCCCCACATGATGCTTTCAGTCACATGTTAGAAATGAGCAGCTTCTAATAGTCATGTGATCAAAAGTATTGGTTGCTGCACCGTCCTTGAGAAAGTCCACCGTCACCAATAGTCAAAGGGCTTTGGAGACCTCCATTTTTTCCACAGCCTTCTGGAAGCCCCCTTTATGGTCTCTGCCACCTAAGATTTTGCAGGGTGACGGGATGAGCCACAAGGAAAGGGAAGAGGCTACTCTCTTAAGAGCAATGTGGGGGGAGAGGATGCAATGGCTCAACTGGCTTATCCTCCACCTCTAAGCACAGCATCTTATATGGGTGCCAGTTCATGTCCCAGCTGCTCTGCTTTCCAACCAGCTCCCTGTTTATGGCCTGGGAAAGCAGTAGAGAACGACTCACAGCATTAGGATCCTGTACCCATGTGGGAGACTTGGCTTTCAATCGGCTCAGCTCTGGCCATTTGGGAAGTGAACCAGCAGATGGAAGATGTTTCTCTCTGCCTCTCTTCTCTCTATAAATCTGTCTTTCAAAGAAAATAAATAAATAAATAAATCTTATAAAAAGAAAAAAGAGCGGTCTGGAGGCAACTGCACAAAAAGGTCATTTTTCCCTCTGTCGGCTCAGTGGCTCAAGGGTGACAGTCCATCCTGCTCTCCCCAGAGTCTCCCTCAAACCCCAAGTGACATCAGATTCTGTAAATGCTGGAAAGCAGAGGGAATTTAGCACCCAGGGACTCACTAACTAAACTCTGGCTGGAATTGAATTTTAGGTGTTTTTTAAGGTTCCTTAAAAAAAAGCAAAACAAGTAGCATCCTCACATAAGCTGAATCAGCAGTTTCATGACTCTTTTAAAACATTTTTTTTCTTCTTTTAAAGAACCTGTTTTACACATGGAGTACTGCAAAATAAGCATGAAAATCAGACACTAAAATGAGGATGAGTGTTGAGGAGTGGGGTGGGGGTATGGGCAGTAGAAGGCAAGCCCAGGTCATCTCTTTGGCAAATTCAAAACTTCAGCCCTGCTACCCCGCTGGGATGTCAATATTGTTGCCCTTCGGAAGGCAAAGTGCAATGGTCAGTGGGGACCCAGAAGGTGTCTCAGGGCTACAGGCTTAGTCTTACTTATCCTTTAATTTGAGAGAGAGGGCAGTAGTGGGAGGAGGGCAGTGGTTCTATCCACTGATTCACTCTGCCAAATGCCTGCAATCGTTAGGACCTGGCCCAGGCCAAACCCAGCAGTTGGAAACTCAACCCAGGCCTTGTATGGAGGAGGCAGGGACCTAAGTAACACCAGCCACCACGTCCTGTCTCCCGGGGTAAACAGCAGTGCAGAGCTAGAGTCAGGAGCTGGCATTCTGACAGTGTCTGAATTGCTGGGCTAAACCTCTTCTTGTGGGTCTATTTAGTTTAACAGTTAATATACCCTTTCTCTGTTTCTGATTGCTACCGGTCACTTTTCACTGTTTATTTGAAAGCCTACCTTCAGCACTCATTTTTTATGTTCCCTTTTTTTAAAGTTATTTATTATTTTTATTTGAAAGGCATGAAGACAGAGAGGTAAACCCCATATTATGGGTAGTAGCTCACCTCCCAAATGCTCACAACGGGCAGAGCTGGGCCAGGACGAAGTCAGCAGCTAAGAATTCAACCTCGCTCTCCTACAAGGGTGGCAGGGACCCAACTCTGAAAGACATCACCTGCTGGCTCCCAGGATGCAAATCAGCAGAGAGCTGGACTTGGGAGTGGAACTGGGACTCCCATCCAGCACTCTGATGTGGGATGCAGACTTCCCAAGCAGCATTTTCATTTTTTTCCCGCATCTCAACTGCTGTGCCAGATGAATGCCCCTAATTTTGCTCTTTTAAAAATGGCTGTGGATTGGGAAAGGAAATGCTGGAATGAACGCATGATTTCACAGAAGCCACAGAAGTGTGATGATTTAATGACTAAACCTATGTTCTGGAGTCAGGAAGCCCTGGATTTGAGACCTAGCTCTATCATCCCCTGGTGATATGTTCTGGAATAAGTTAAGAAACTTCTTTGGGCCTCAGGTTCCTTGTCCTAAAGTGGGGATAAGTATGAGTATGGTGTTTACTACCTCTTACCAGGGCAGGCTGGGAAAGACAGCACGCCAGCGACAGGGCCTGTTTGTAAAAGGGTTGAAGGGGCTATAGTGAGAGCACCGTCAGTGAATAGCTGTGACCACCTGCAGCCTGGAGGTGCAAAGGAATGGGGGCAGGGTGTGACTCAGAGAAGGCAGCTGTTGGGATGGGCATCTGGTAGGAGGTGTGGGCTCTGAGGATGACGACTGCGGTCTGCAGGGAGCTGACACGGAGCTGGAGGAGATTAACTCCTGACCTCATCTTCCCATGTCCTGGGATCTCTTGCCAGTGCCTTCCATGGGCGAGAGGCAAGCAGCTGGATGATGGACCAGGACAGTTCCCAGCCCACAGCGGGTGGCGGAGGGGATCAATGGAGTAGACACAACTTGGTACGTGAGCACGGTGAGTCCACGAGTCCTCAGTATCTGTGGGTTTGTTTAGGACTCTGGATTTCTCCTGTCTACCTTTACTGCTTACTGAGAACTTCCTGGTTTTCCACAGGTCACACGTGGCTAAGGTGATCTCAAATTAATCAGGTGTTGTTATCTATATTGGAGTGTATCGAAGGAGTAGTGAGCATGTAAAAAAGATAACAGGGATTCTGAGCACTGCAGATGAGACAGGGAAATGAAAAATGGGCAGCAGCTGAGAGAAGCTGGCAACAGAAAACACAGAATTGTGTGCCTGGCATGATGGCTCAATTAGCTTATCCTTGCCTTGCAAGTACTGGCATCCCATATAGATGCCAGTTCATGTCCCAGCTGCTCCAAATCCCATCCAGCTCCCTGCTTGTGGCCTGGGAAAGCAGTGGAGGACGGCCCAAAGCCTTGGGACCCTGCATCCGTGTGGGAGACCTGGAAGAGGCTCCTGGCTCCTGGCTCTAGATTGACCCAACTCTGACCATTTTGGCCACTTGGGGAGTGAACCAGCAGATGGAAGATCATTGTCTCTGTCTCTCCTTCTCATTGTAAATCTGCCTTGCCAATTAAAACAAAACATCAAAACAAAACAAGCAAAAAACCAGAATTGTTTTATTTAAAAACTAAACTATGTTCATCCTGGGATATAATAGCTAAGCCTGGTGCAACCCAGCAGAAGCTATTTTGTAAATAAAGTGTCCTGCCCTGAATTTGAAACCTGGGGTCAAGGCCATGCCGGCATCCCACACTGTAAGCTGGCTTGAGTCCTGCTAGCATGTGTAGAAGATCAAGATGGCGTTCCAGGCTCCTGGCTTTGTCCTGGCCCAGCCTGGCTATTGTGGCCATTTAGGGAGTAAGCCAACAAATACAAGATCTCCTCTGTTACTCTGTTTTTAAAATAAATAAAATACACATGTATGTTTAAAACTCTTGGGTTTCCTTCCAGATTAATATGATTTTCCACTAAGTTGATTTTTTTTATTTGAAATGAATACATAGTAATTATACATAACTTACGACTTTTGGTATATGTGCACGGTGTGTAACAATCCATTATTTCATTGTGTTGGGAACAAAGTACAAGCTACTTTGAAATCTGAAATTACTCGTTGTCAGCCACCATTATCCTATTGTGCTGTGGGACATCATATCACACCTCTTACCTAATCACACCCTTAGACAAGCACAAGTTTCTACTGGGCATACTGCCCCCAAAGAATCGAGCCAACATGCTCACCTGCAAGTGAGTCGAAGCCTGCTCTCTGTCCTGGGGGTGGAGGCGGGCACATGCTCTCCTCTGACCTGGACAATAGCTGCCCTGAGTCTTTCCACATAATGCTCCTGGGTAGGAAGGGAGGCCGAGAGTGGTCTGAGCAGCAGCTGCTAACCCAGCATCCTTTCTCTGGGTTTTGGAGCATGTGGGGCCCACCTGCTCCAGTCCCAGGACCTGCCAGTGTCCTTCTCATGTCTGTTTTGCCCTCCAGGCTGTGCATGGGCCCCTCTCCCTGCTGGGGACACACATGCTCTTCTCTCCCAGCCATCTTACCACTCCCTCCAAGGCCTCACCCATGCTGATCTCCTGTCTCCCTCCCCTTGTATACACACCTGCTGGTCCTCACAAATCCTTTCACCCACAGCACTTACACCATGCTGCCTTGGTTTCCTGGTCCAACTGTCCCCACGCACTGAGGCCCCTGAGAAGTGGCCTTAACACGTTTGTCTTAGTGTCCCTACATCCTAGCAGAGTGCCAGGCATACAGACAGCAACCAGCAAAGGTTCGTTCAAGGAACATCTGAGGCATAATTCAGAACAAAGAAGCCTCACATAATCCCAAAGCACCATGTTAATCAAGCTGTATGTTCTAGAACATTCTTCCTCACCTCCAACAGGACAGGTAACTCGCTTGCTCTTTCCTTTGTCTTCTCTTTCAGGTTTTCCCTTAAATGCCACTTCCTCAGATGACTCAGTCGCTCAGTCACTTGGTTGCACATCAGTGTATTTTAACCTGCTAGGCAGTACTTACTGTCAGCATTCCCATTTCACTTATGTGTTTGTTCTCTGTCTCCACCATGAGCCTACTGGTTCGTTTGAACAAGGACCTTGTTGGTCTTCTCACTGTCTGCCCTAGCACTCACAGCAGTCTGTGGATCACGATAAGGCATCCACTAAACATTTGTTCAACATTAAACACATGCTCGATCCAGCACTGTGGCATAGCATATAAAACCCCTGACTGTGACACTAGCATCCCATACGGAAACTGGTTTGAATCCTGGCTATTCCGCTTGTGATCCAGCTCCCAGCTAATGCATCTGGTAAAGCACTGGAAGATGGCCCAGGTCCCTGGGCCTCCAGAGCCACCTGGGAGGCCTGGAAAAAGCTTCAGGCTCCTGGCTTCAAGACTGGCTCAGCTGCATCATTGCAGCCATTTGCGGAGTGAGCCAGTAGATGGAAAATTAGTCTCTCTCTTTCTGCCTTAAAAGTAAATGCATTTCTTTAAAAAGTAAAAAACAATTTTTTAAAAATAAATGTACACACATGCTGATATTGCCACCTTGTTTGGAGCTGTGTCTCTGTGGCCAGATTAGGGGCTCCGGAGATGCTCATTGGGCCTGGTGTGCCACCCTGCTCGTGGCTGGCCTGCATTCCCCTCCCCAAGCCACACTGCCTGCTCTCAGCTTCCTTCCGGCCCAGGCTCCTTCAACAGCAGACAGAAACAGAGGAACCTCAGACACAGTGGCTACGGGCCTCAGACGTGGAAAAGCCTTCCCAGCTGTCTGTGAGCTCAGCTAAAGCTGCCTGCTGCCAGAATGGACATATGCATGTGCCACAGCTCCTCCCGGCCTGGCACCGAGCAGCAAGCAGGCACAGGCCAGCTCGCTCAGGACCGATGCCTTCCTTTTCCCACACCCCCACCCTGAGAGTGCACGCTGCTGCCTAGTCGGGGCAGAAACTAGCCCCACCTCCTGCAGTCTGGCAGACAGAATGCCTCTGGCTGTAGACCTGGGCCAATCTTCAGGGGCTGGGGCCCTACTCCCTGCCCCTCCACCCCCTGCAGAAACCATGCTGCCAGCTCAGCACAGGGTCAGGTCTGGAGTCTCTCACCTGTCCCTAAGCCCTTCCTTTAAGGCCCCTGGTTTACTGGAAACCATAAACCATGAGACAGCCGTTATCACACCCTGAACAATGCGCTCTTAATATTTAACACTACAGGCTGAGCAAGCCAGAGATGCTAGCCTCCCGGTTACTCTTGGCAGTGAAGTTTGCGCCCTGGTAATTGAGGTCAGCTTTGCTTCTTTTAAGTCACGTGATTTGCTTCACAACAGGAAGGCGTTGGGGCCACTTGCTGCAGAGACTCCGAGGTGGTCACAGGAATGCTGCAAACCATCTCAGGCAGCAAAGCTCCCAGTTCCTGGGAGCCTGCAATTGAGCTTGCAGCTGGCAAATGACTCTCCCACTCCACAACTCACTCAGAGCAAGCTCAGGACCCTTTCCCTCCCCACAAGATGCCTGCTGAAGACAGCCACCTTCACTCCTTTTGGGAGTAGGCAAGGGCATAAATTAACTAACCAACCACAGAATCAAGCAGGTTGAAAAACCACCCAGAAGACACTGGTCACTTAAGGGTCTCCAGATCATAGTACAGGCCCCACCCTACCTAAACACTTAATCTTGTTCCAGGCTTTGCTTGATCTCAGGTATTTATCTCCTAGTTGTCATGGAAGCTGAACAGATAAACAGCAGCACAGCCAACCTGGCAGGAAGCCAGTCAGCCAAGCCTTACAGCCTCCTGAGAGCAATGGAGCTCTCTGGTGGCCACTGGCACCAACTCACAGCTAAGGTCTCTCACAGGACCCACTGGTGAGTGTGTGAAGACAGTGCCCGTGGCAAGATGGGCTGAGCTACAAAACCTAGCAGTTCCTGTGAGAGATGGGGCTGGGTGTGGAACTGACCAGGCAGTTACATCCACTGATATGTATTTTGGCTTGTGCAGGGGTGCAAAGACTTGAGCCATCCTCCACTGTTTTCCCAGTCCATAAGCAGGAAGCTGGACTGGAAGTGAAGCAGCTAGAACTGGAATCAGCACCTATAGGGGATGTCGGTGCCGCAAGGCAGAGGATTACCTTGTTGAGCCATCACGCCTCTAGGCATACAGAATGTGTTCAACACATGATTGCTGAATGAAGGAACTCCCTAGGGAGTGTTAGCTCTCAGGCTTCAAGGTGCCCAGATTGGGAGATCCCTGGCCCAGCAGGCAGGCCTGCCTCGAACAGCCAATCAAATGACCCAGCTGGTCAACAGACCCTTCACCATCTCTAGGGCTGGATGGGGGCATGCCAGGGAGGGTGAAGCCAGCTGCCACCAGGTACTCAGTTGAGGGTGTCAGCAGTGCATGCCACACTCTACAGCAGGGCATAGTGTCCACCTCACAGCCCCTGGCCCAAGTTTCCCCAGGTACTAAGGATGCTCTGCTGAATGGACAGCTGGTCCCTAAAGGACAGTGCCGAGGACTCAAGGAAAAGCCACTGTCCCTCCAGACTTCTCAAGGTCATGGGATTGAACTACTGCCAGGGGTAGAGAGCAGCCCACAGGCCAGAGTAGGCCCTAGAAGGCAACATTGGAAGCTCGGGGATGACAGCTGGGTCTTGGACATCCCTGGACCTGTTTCAATACCTGGTCGTTACTTATCAAAGGAAATAATTCACGGGAAACCTTGAATGTCGTAAACCTGCAATACATTTTGGCTACATAACTTTTTTTTTCTCTTTCAAGGACATTTAACTAACCACAAGGGACACAGGGAATACAGTACACTTGAACAGAAACTTGATTACCCATTCTGGATAACTAAGAATGACTGTACATAACAGCGTAGCAAAGAGAGGTCTGAGATGCCTGGCTCGCTCCCTCCAGAACCCTGAGTCATAGCAAGTGCAGTGCCACGTGAGAGCCGCTCCTCCCACACACTGGTGCAGCCACTGAGGAGCCTAACAGTGTCGATAAAAATAGCCAGCAGGCACTCACACATGCTGGGCAGTCCACACGGGCGATTTACATACAGCAGCGAACCTGCCATGAACTTGGCATTCTTACTCCCATTTTGCAGATACAGAAACTGAGAACTGAAGAGGCTGAATCATTTCCCAAGCATTCCTCTACTCACCTACCAACCTTCCATCCACCCATCCACACACACAAAGGGTCAAGAGTCAGGATTCAATGCCAAGCTTGGCTCCATGTGCAGTACTTTCTGAAGCAAAAGCTCTTAATGCTGTTGTTTTCCTAGGAAAACCCACCCAGACAGTCTTTCAATCTGCTTTGTCAGAAGCCAAGGCCGTCACTGTGGGCCTGAGACCAAGTCTTGGGCAACAGGATGACCATGGCAGCAGAAGAGGGCATCTGAGGTCACTGTCCCATTGGACAAGGGACTTGATAGGAGCAACTGAATCTTGCCACAGTCCTACTGCAGGAGGAGGCTCTGCCCAGTGCACCTCTTCTCATTCCAGGGTTCCCAGAGGTTCTGGAAGGTCACTCTGAGCCTCCGGGAGGGTTGCAGGAGGTGGCAGCAACAGGCAGGTCTGGGGAGTGGGGCACGGGGAGCTCACCCCCTCCAACCCCCACCTCTGCTCCCCGAGGGGCTCTGGGTTTGATGAAGTTCTGCCACCAGCACTGGCAGCCGAAGCACCAGACACTCAGCAGGCCATTTTTCCCTAGAAACCAAGATGAATCTTGGGGAGAAAAGCCCTGGCCTGGACTTTCTGAGTCCTGCTTTCTTCTGCCTCTGGGTTTGCCTCTACCTGTCCACATGATCTCAGGCTGGTCACATGACCACTGTGGCACATGGGGAATCCATCTCCCATCATCATTATCACCATAGATGTCATCCAGGGAGGGTCCACCCAGGCCAGGCACTTTGACCCTGTGACTCAGGGTTCTGGAGCGAGTGAGCCAGGCATCTCAGATTTCTCCTCACTGTGTTGTTATGCAACAGTCACTCTTATCCAGAGTGGGCAAGGATGAAGGTAGCATCACCTTCATCTTCCCATCCCCTGTGCAAGGGGCCCTGTTGTCATCTCCATTCCTGCTGTCAATTGGCGACACTGTATAACAGGCTGGTTACAGGACATGCCCAAGGTTATATGGATAGCAAAAGCACACTGGCCCCCGTCCCGCGTCTGATTTTCCGTGCTCTTAACCACTGCAGCATATGCAGAGCTGGTTCAGGACTGTTTCTGACCCCATGAAGAACATTCTAAGGAATTTATCCACAGAATAAATTACTCAGGACCCCCAAGACGGGAACGAGCCTCCGCATGTCACTTGGATCTTCCCCCCTTCTGTTGGGCAGCAATGGCATAACTGACCAAATTCATATAGGTGGCACAGGAATGGCTAAGCCAAGTTCCCAGGCTGAGAGGAGACAGAATCCTAGTCCCCTGTCCTCTGCGGGAGGGCACAGCAAGGAGAACAGCAGGCCTCTTGCTGTGGTCCAGACATTGACAACATCAACATTTGAACAGAGTTTGCAAATGCTGTTTTTTCATCACCCGGACATTAGACTGGAGTTCCCTGCAGAGCTGGTGGACAGTGGGTTCCGGAGAGGGGCAGCCAGCCCTTCCAGGCTCCCCTTGCAGCTCCACCCCAGGCAGTGTCCACAGGGGTTAATTTAGCTAGCAAATGGATGCCATAGAGGGATCTGGGGGAGCTCATAGGACCTCTTGGGGTTTGGAGCCAGGCAGACATATACATAACCTTTCCCTGTGGCTACTGAACAAATACTAAAAACATTGGCTTCCCACAGTGGCCTGCAAGAAGGGACCACTCAGCCTCCCTGATGCTGGCTGCCTGCTGCTCCCCTCAGGCTAATTCTTCCCTCTGCTGGGACAATAAAACCCTCACATTCTGCCTGCATGGAGGAGGATGAGGGCAGCAGCAGGGACCCATTTGTGCTGTCACCCACACCAAGCCGGATCTAGTCCTACAGCTCTTGGAACTGGTCTGGCTGCTGCTGCTCTGCAGCCCATCAGATGCTGGCCTCATTCTGTCCCCTACTGTCCTGGAGTGTCAGAGACCAGGAGACGGTTTACCCACAGGCCCTTTTGCCCCACAACTGGTTCAGCCCAGTGATTGTGGCTGCTGAGCAACTGGAGTCACGTGTGGAGACGAGGTCACACAGGGTCAGAGCCAAGGAGAGTCCTGAACCATGCAGGCCAGTTTTTACTTGCAGATAACACTTGCAGATAACGAAGCATTCACAGGCCCTGCGGTCTGCCCACATGTCATCCTGGAAGGCCTATGCTCCCTACTCCAGATTCCTACTGCTGAACACCCTTGAGAAACGCCAGTTGATGGCTCAGGGAACTGGGTCCTTGTTGCCCTCATGGGAAACTCAGATTGAATTTGGGTTCTTGGCTTTGGGCTGGCCCAACTCCCAGCATTTGGGGAATGAGTCAGCAGATGGGATCTCTCTTTCTCTGATCTCCGCCTTTCAAATAAATAAGCAAAACTTTAAAAACTGCACTTACATTCCTGCTGACTGACTCATTTGAAGTTGTAAGTTAGAACGGCGTTGAAATGTGAGGCCAGCATTGTGTACAGTGGGTTAAACCACTACCTGCAATGCTAGCATCCCATACTGGAGTGTCAACTGGATCCCTGGCTGCTCCACTTCTGATCCAGCTACTTGCTAATGCACTTGCAAGGCAGTAGATGCTCAAGGACCTCCATCCTGCCACCCATGTAGAACATCAGGACAGAGGTCCTGATCCTGGTTTCAGCCTGTCCTAGACAAGGCTGTTGTGCCCACTTGTGGAGTGAACCAGTACATAGAAGATCTCTTTCTCCACCCCTCTCCTTCTCTGTGTGTAGCTCTGCCTTTCAAACAATCTCTAAAAAAAATTTAGATAAAACGTCCCCCAAATATTCTATTTCCCAAATATAGGGGAAAAAAGACACGCAAAGTACCCAGGAGGCACACCGAACTCCCTCCCATTTCTGTATGCTTGGTCTGTGTGGAAAACAGTCATCTTCACCTCTGACGATATCTGATAAGCATAGGAGCTCCCTGAAAACAGAGAGCAGGAAAATTAAAACAAAGCCCAAGAATTAGTCTCACAGAAAGATTTCAGGAAGGAAAACACAGTTGAACTGAAAACTGTTGACTGCTGGTACAATCACACACACACACACACACACACACACACACGCACACACACACACAAAAGACTGTGGTGGGGTGAGGCGAAGGCAACCGGAAATGTTTTTGAGCTGTGTCTCTCAAGGTCCCTAGGGGCTGGTTTGTCCTGACATATCCTTTTGAACACCTGCTTTTACTAAGAACCAGCAAACCTGACTCTCTGAGGTAGGAGTGTGGTGATGACATGTGGGGACTCCGCTGTGAATGATGTTACCCCGCTGGCCAGCAGCACCCCAGGGGATCATGGCTTGTGGGTGGACCGTGGAAAGCTGCACCAACAGCAGATGGCCTCCAGCTGCTCACAGCTTCTCCACCTGCCTCCTTCCTCTTTCTGGCCCAGCTCTGCTCTGTGCCTCCCACAGGCCACACACTCCTAGGGGGTACTCCTCACATTAACCTCCAGGGACACCTCAAGACCAGCTCTTTGGCTTCAGACCGAATGTGGCAGCGGGTACGGACCCTTGTGGTTGAGATGACCTGTTCTTTGGCTCCTGATTCCAGGTTCCTGTTAATGCAGACCCAGGGAGGCAGTGGTAATGGTTTAAATGACTGAGTTCCTGACCCCCAAGTAGGAGCTCGAGTTCCCAGCTCCAGGCTTCAGCCTGAGCCCAGTCCTGGCCAACTGCAGGCACTTGGGGAGTGTAGGAGCAGATGCACAGTCTCTTGCTCTCTCACTCTCTTTCTCTGGCTTTCAAGGACAATGAATTTTACTAAACGGAATGTACATGACTCTTCCTGCACATATGGTGATGGGCTCACTTTCTGATAAGACCAAAGAGAGAGGAAAGACACGGGGACCGCACCAACTTGTTTAGTTACAGTTCAGCTCCATGAGTAACTTCATGTCTAGACCTTGTTCACTCTATTTTTTAAGGTATATTTATTTGTTTTTATTTGAAAGGCAGATTTTATGAAGAGAGAAGAGACAGAGAAAGAGGTCTTTCATTCACTGATTCACTCTCCAAATGGCTATAATGGCCAGAGCTAGGCTGATCCAAAACTAGAGGCCAGAATTTCTTCCAGTTCTCCTACACGGGTGTAGGAGCCCAACGACCTGGGCCATCCTCCTGTGCTTTTCCAGGTCACATGCAGGAAGCTGGATGGGAAATGGAGCAGCCAGGTCACAAACCGGTACCCATATGGAATGCCAGTGTCACAGGGCACCATACCAGCCCCTCCCCTTTTCTCTATTTCTTCTTCTTCTTCTTCTTTTTTTAATATTTACTATTTTATTGGAAAGACAGATACACAGAGAGAGAAGCGACTGAGAGAAAGATCTTTCATTTGCTGGTTCACTCCCCAGTGGTTGCAATGGCCAGAGCTGAGCCGATTCAAAGCCAGAAGGCAGGAATCAGGAGCTTCTTCCAGATCACCCACTCAGGTGTAGAGTCCTGAGGCTTTGGACCATTCTCCACTGCTTTCCCAGATCACAAGCAGGAGATGGATGAAAAGTGGAGCAGATGGGATACAAACTGGTGCCCATATAGGATCCCAGAAGATGCAAAGTGAGGATTTAACAAAAGGCTATCAGATTGGGTCCTCTTTTTCCCTCTTTTTTTTTTTTAAGACTTTTTTTTTATTGCAAAGTCAGATATACAGAGAGGAGAGACACAGAAGAAGATCTTCCATCTGTTGATTCACTCCCCAAGTAGCCATAATGGCCTGACTTGCGCCAATCTGAAGCCAGCAGCCCAGAGCCTCTTTCAGGTCTCCCACATGGGCACAGGGTCCCAAAGACCTGGACCGTCCTCAACTGCTCTCCCAGGACACAAGCAGGGAGCTGGATGGGAAGCAGGGCCACCAGAATTAGAACTGGCACCCATATGGGATCCTAGCACATGCAAGGTGAGGACTTTAGCTGCTGAGTCACCACACGGGGCCCTATTTCCCTCTTTCTAAAAAAGAAATAAAATGATCCATTTCTTCAGGTTTTGTCCAAGAATGAAAGAGATGTAAGCCCTGTAGCCTGATGTCTGATGCCATCAGGTTACAAAATGAAAAACAGGGCCTGGTGCAAACAGCCTAAAAGCTAAATCCTCACCTTGCATGCACTGGAATCCCCTATGGGCGCTGGTTTGTGTCTTGGCCTCTGTACTTCCCATCCAGCTTCCCGCTTGTGGCCTGGGAAAGCAGCTGAGAATGGCCCAAAGCCTTGGGACCCTGCACCTGCATGGGAGAACTGGAAGAGGGTTTGGGCTCCTGCTTCGGATTGGTGCAGCTCTGGCCGTTGCGGCCACTTGGGGAGTGAATCAACGGACAAAGATCTTCCTCTCTGTCTTTCTTTTTCTCTGTTTATCTGACTTTTCAATAAAAATAAAAAATAAATTAAAAAAATTCTTTTAAATGTAAAACCACCTCAGAGGCGTGAAAGAAGGTAATTAGATCCAAACTTGAAACATTTTAAAAATCAGTAATTTTTTAAAAAAAGTAAAGACAGATTTGACTTACAGAATTACCTCCCTCTTCCAATCACAATAAATTTCTAGGAGGCCCTGGAGTTTGGTGAAATCACAGCCCAGTACATGCCTGTGTCCATCTGCAATTCCATGCAGGGAACCTAAAACACAAACAGTGCAGGACCAAGCTGACACAGGCCAGGGTGAAGGACAAGGGCTCATCAAGTTCCCTGCAGAGGAGGCATCAGGACACGGGATGGAGCCTGCAGCATCCTGGACGGGCAAGCCCCAAAGGCGCTGTAGTTAAGGAAAAGATATTGCCAAGGATGTGCAGAAACCTAGCGAAGGTCTTTGCAGGGAGCCTTTCCAGGACACCAAGGGAAATCTGTGATGTGAAGACATACGTGAGCTGGTCTCTGCCATGCAAAGTGCACCCCGAAAGTACCAGAACCACAGGGTCGCTGCAGTGCGGGCCTCACTACACATAAGCTGAGCTTTTGGGGTGTTATAACCCCCCACTGAATGTCCAGGGAGCACCAGGTGCAGACGGGGACACCCTCAATGCCATAGGGTCCCTTTGCTTGCGTCTCCTCTGTAACACTTGACGGATAATTCTGGTTTCACTGCTATCGTTTTTCAGTTTTGTGAAAAGACTAAAAATTACACATCACTCCAAACTGAACTCATGTGTTTTTTAGGAATTCCCATGAGGAAGAGCAAACAAAGAGAAAAGCCCCAGCTGAGCTGCACACTCACCCACAGCTGGTGGCTGGCATTCATGGCTCCGGGAGAAGGGAGTCCATTTTTGCCTTTTCTTGGCTGACCTGCCTTGTCAAGGCCTCCTTTGCAGGGAGCCCCAGGAGGTGCTGCCATCTACAGGCCAAACAAGAAAAATCATAAGCAGTAGCCCAGCTCATCCACCCAGCTTCGCTTGGCCCACAGGCAGCTGGGAGACCTGGCTTCCACACTGGTAGAAAAGCCAGCAGCACTCACCCAGGCCCGAGGCCTACAAGGCCACATCAGCAAGATGTCTAAATGACTTAGAATTCAAGTGTTTCTTAACAGTGACTTTCGCCTCAGACTGTTGGTGCCAGGCGCTGTTCTGCCTGGCTCCTGTTTATGAAGTTACTCAGTCCTCCCAACAGCAGGTGACTGCTTTGAAAGGTCTCTGCCAATTTACTAGATTGCTGAGTGAGGGTGAAATAAAATGAATTTGATAACAACGGATTTCAAAAAGGGGCCAAACATGAAAACTGTGCAAGATTATATGCCCTCTGCAGACCATTCATTCTCAGATACTGCTCCAAGGGCTGTGTGGACCAGATGTACCCTGGCACCTGGGAAGGAAACAGCAAAAACCTAAAATGAAGTCCCTGTTCTTGGGGAGCTTCCCTTCCAGGAGAGAGAGAGAAAGAAAAAAAAAAAAAAAGAAGAACCACAGAAGGAAGAACCGCGGGGATGTGGACAGTGCGATGATGACATTATCCATTCAGCCCTGCTTCTTACTAACCACGCCATTCCTTGTTTCCAACTGCACATCAGCTGCCCTACGCCAGGATACAACTGTGGGGAGGAAACACACCAGGGGCCTACCAGTTTGGATTTACCAAACAACCACCTCAATAATGCAAAGATGCCCAACTCTGCTTAAGTGTCATAGCAGAAGGCACAGCCCCTCCAAGAGTATTCTGGGGTGGGGGGGTAGTTGGGGGGGGTAGCTGGCCTTGGCTGAGGCCTGAGACAGTGTGCAGAGACATCACACCCCTTGCAAAAAGCTGCCATGCACACAGGTGATATGGTGGGCAACAAGCGGGATGGGAGATGGCCTACAGCTGGAGGAGGGTGTGGGCAGCCCGAGCCTGGCCCTCCCAACCACAACGGTAGTGTGGGCCTCATTCTCTGCATGCTGAGCACCATGCAAGAGTCATAGCCAAGGATGAACATGGTTTGGTATGTGTTTTTATAAAACTATGCAACATGGTAGGTGAAGTTAAAGCTGCTTCAGAAACATCAATGTCTGAATCCCAGGGGTATGGCAACAGGGGCATAACAGGTGGTTAAGGTAAGGGTCTCACCACAGAGAAGTTATCCCTGGGGGCCCAAAGCCATCATGGGTGTCCATCTAAGAGGGAGCCCTGGTCTGTCTGGACCACAGTGGCACCATAGGGATGCAGCATCAAAGGCATTTGTCCACTCTACAGGTGGAAGGAGAGACCTGGAGCTAAGGAATGCAGGTGGTTTGGGGAAACTGGAAGAAACAACAAAATTCTCAAGTGGAGCCTCCAGAAGGCAGGCAGCCCTGCCCAAGCTTGATGCTGGGACCCCTGGCCTCCCCAACAGTAAAGCTGTAAAACACTCCTCTGTGGTTGTTTGGGACAGCAGGGGTAGGAGATTAGAAAGCACTGGCTCCGTTGAAAACAGGAAGTGAACGGAAGGCCAGACAGGCACCAGGCAAGAGAGGTGAGAATTTGCAGCAGAGCCCTGGGTGGGTGGTGGTGTGTGTGTCAGGATGGAAGTAGGGCAAGAACTGGTCTTGCTCTAACCCTGGTAGGGGCAGGTGTTACAAGGTGTTGTGCCACAAAAGGCCTCCATCAGGCTCAGGATGTGGACTACTCACCTGCTTAGAGCCCAGAACCCTAGAAGGAGCAGGAAATTCCCAATAGCACTGTAGATCACTTCCAGAGACACTGTTCACCCAGCACGGCTCTGCCAGCACAGTCTCCAGGAACAAGCTCTGAGAAGCAACCCCTGGGGAACTGTCACTAGACAAAAGTAGCGACAATTTCTGCCAAGCCTTCAGCCTTGCAGTGAACTGATTTTTCCCCCCCAAACAGGGATTTTTGTCATTCTGAAAAAGAAGTGTCCCAATTTAAACGTACTCAACTTCAACCCAGGAGATGCAGCAACACCATTTTGTCCAACATTTAGAAATGGTCAGTAGAACAACATAGAAAGTAAAGAATGAGTAAACAAGGAACTAGGAGACTTTGGGCATCTATTTTACTCCAGCAAATGATTCAGGCCTACCTAGAGAGATGGGTCCTAATTAATCTCTTTATTGGGGCTGTTGAGAAGAAAAAAGCAATAAAAGTGACTGTTGCCATGGCTCAGGGCGTTAGGACTCTGCCTGTGGTGCTGGCATCCCATGTAAATGCTGATTATAGTCCTGGCTGTTCCACTTCTGATCCAGCTCCTTGCTAATGTTCCTGGGAACAAATCCTTGGGTCCTTATGTCCACATGGGAGATCTGGAAGACGTTCCAAGCTCCTGGCTTTGGATCAGCCCAGCACTAGCCATTGCAATCATTTGGGGAGTGAATTAGCACATGGAAGATCTCTCTCTCTCCCTTTTCCCCAGTTTTTGGCCCCTGCCACCCACATTAGAGACTGCTAGGAAGCTTTTGCCTCCTGGCTTTAACCTGTTTTTTTTGTTTGTTTGTTTGTTTTTAAAGATTTATTTTTATTACAAAGTCAGATATACAGAAAGGAGGAGAGACAGAGAAAAAGATCTTCCATCCGATGTTTCACTCCCCAAGCGAGCTGCAACGGGCCGGTGCTGCGCTGATCCGAAGCCGGGAACCAGGAACCTCTTCCAGGTCTCCCACACGGGTGCAGGGTCCCAAAGGTTTGGGCCGTCCTCGACTGCTTTCCCAGGCCACAAGCAGGGAGCTGGATGGGAAGTGGAGCTGCCGGGATTAGAACCGGTGCCCATCTGGGATCCTGGGGCTTTCAAGGCGAGGACTTAAGCCGCTAGGCCACGCCGCTGGGCCCTTAACCTGGTTTTAACCAGCCATGGTCACTGAGGAGTGAACCAGCACATGGAAGATGCCTCTCTCTCATTCTCTCTCTGTGTGTGTATGTGTGTCTGTCTGTAGTTCTTATGAAATAAATAAATAAATAAATAAATAAATATTTTAAACGCACTTGACAATCAAAATCCGAGCACTATCCAAGCCCATTTTACCCTGCTTCACTATAAGTGTCCACTGTATTTAACTTTCATAAACAACAGATATCATAAACAAAAATGTTAAAAGGACTGCAACTTCTAAGAGTTTTTTCCATGTAAAATCTTCTCACAGACTGTTTCTATACCCTAGTGGCCAGTCCCTGCTGTCTGGCAGCTCGATTACATGAGCCTTCAGTTAGTGCTGAGTTTACACAAACCAATATTGATTGGTTTAACCAAGCTAAAGTAAACTCAGTAAAACACGAGGAAGTGACTTTGGCATTTACAAACAGTAGAATGTCTTTGTGCCAGCAGAGGTCAAATGAGGAACAGAATAGCACAAATTCTTATCTTGAAATCTTATCTTGGAAAAAAAAGAGACCCAGAGAAGCACTGCTCACAAGAAACAAGTCACTCTAAAGGTTCAGTTAAGCCAAAGCAAATGCTAAGAGAAACTCTTGTTTAAGATTTCTCTTTCTGGAGTAACACAAACTGCAGAGATAGGCTACAGATTAATGCATCTGTTCAGAGTTTGAAAATAAAGTGTGCATTGAAGCATGAGGCATTAATAACAATTAGAAACTTCCAGATAGTTTCAATGATTCCTAAGCAGACACCTAACAGTATATTGCCTATAGGGGAAGGTGAAGAAGAAGAGAACTAAAAACAGGTTGAATGATTGGTTTCTTGCATTTGGAAACGGGCTACAGATTCTGATTATTTTTTGCCATTGATAGGACCTAGGTTTATCTATGCTTTAGGACTGAGATACTTAACTTTTAAGTTACTAAATAAAAAGAAGAAAAAATGGACAAAGATGCCTCCATGAATCCAGAGTCATAAGAGGATGGGGTGGCAGAGAAAGAACTCATGATAAATTTGCGGCAGGACAAATGACAGAAATAAATAGAAATAAAGCCATATTTATCACTACTCCAAGTAAATGCGAATGGGGGCCAGTGCAGTAGGTTAAACCTCTTCCTGTAGCACTAGCATCCTAGATAGGCACTGGTTTGCATGGTGACTGCTCCACTTCTAATCCAGCTCCTTGCTAATGTGGCTGGGAAAGCAGTAAAAGATAACACAGGGCCTGGCACAGTAGCCTAGTAGCTAAAGTCATTGCCTTGCATGCACCGGGATTCAATTGGGTGCAGCTGCATCTCCTAGCTGCTCCACTTCTGATCCAGCTCCCTGCTTGTGGCCTGGGAAAGCAGTAGAGGATGGCCAAAAACCTTGGGACCCTGCACCTGCGTGGGGGATCCAGCAGAAGCTCCTGGCTTTGGATTTGCTCAGCTCCAGCTGTTGCGGCCACTTGGGGAGTGAGCCAGCAGACGGAAGATCTTTTTCTCTGTCTCTCCTTCTCTCTGTATTTCTGCCTTTCCAATAAAAACAAACAAATAAATAAATTATATATATAATATATATATATATTATATATATAAATTATATATATATGTATGTAGAGTAAACAGAGGGTTTTGCTCATGAGGAAGCAGAGCACCTCCATCTCCAATGAGATGCTTCAGAGCAGCAGAAAGGATCCTTTCTTGTGCTAAAGCCATCTGGATTGGATTTATAATACCATTTGGGGTCATGCAAAATTACCAACTTAAACACTAGCCTGCGGGCCTGGCACAGTGGCCTAGCAGCTAAAGTCCTCACCTTGAACATGCCGGGATCCCATTTCGGCATCAGTTCTAATCCCGGCAGCCCCGCTTCCCATCCAGCTCCCTTCTTGTGGCCTGGGAAGGCAATTGAGGACAGCCCTTGGGATCCGACACTCATGTGGGAGACCTGGAAGAAGTTCCTGGCTCCTGCCTTTGGATCGGTGCAGCAATGGCCATTGCGGTCACTTGGGGAGTGAATTATTGGACAGAAGATCTTTCTTTCTATCTGACTTTGCAATAAAAAATAAATAAATCTTAAAAAAAAACACCAAAAGCAACTAGCCTGCCATAAACATTGAACTTCAAGGCCCACCTGTGGTGGCCTTGACAGGACCTTAAATGGACTGCAGGGTCTACATTCCTTACCCCTGCTTTAAAAGAAAAACCAAGAAAACACTGTTCAATCTAAGATTACAATGGTTTTGAAATTTGGAATATGACTAATACAAATAAAGGCAAAGACAGGCCAGTTTCACTTAAACACATGAAGGCTAAACTCTTAAATAAAACATTAATCAAATCTAAAAGTGTATTAAAAACACATCACAATAAAGCAATCCACTCCATTAACAAAACATGGGAAGCAGTGGCTGAAGCTCACCCCTTCTTGCTCTCTTGCCCAAGGGGACATCACTGGCCTAACTGTCCCAGCCGCCTTACAAACTAGGTGGGACCCTGAGGACCAGCACATCAAGGCTATCTCCTACAAACCCACAGCAGTAGAAAGTAGCATTTTCTAGTTAAGTCAGCTTACAAGAACCCTAGAAACAGCAAAGCCATGTATCTCTGTATCATCCCTCTCAGAAAAACCCTTGAATGAGTCCACATTGAAACAACCAGGTGACTGGCTAAGCACACTCTTGCCATGTACAGTTCTGATACAAAATTATGCAACAACCCAGAGTGACAAATTAGATCTACACAGATTAACATGAATTGAATCACATTCATAATGCTGAGGAAACAGAGAACAATGCAGTATAGCTCAATGGTATTTGCCTGGGCCAAGTACAGCGAAAACAAAACACAACCTATTTTTCAAAGACCATGTGATGTAGGTGACTTGGAAGCATGAGCAATAAATAGGCCAATCTAAGTTCAAGGCACGGGTGAAGTGGGTGTTGGGAGCGAAACCAAAAGTAAAAAGCAAAAATAAAATAAATGAAATGGTCTACACCCCAGCCCAGTCCCAGGAGTTGTGGCCATTTCGGAAGTGAACCAGTGGATGGAAGAGGTTTTTCTTTATAATCCCGCTATCACTCTGCCTTCCAAATAAATCAATCTTTAAAACAACAAAAAGAAGAAGTTCTAAGTAGGGCAAATATTGTAGTGCGCTATGAACTTAGCTGTAAGACCTGAGATTCTAGGGGAAAAAAAATAAACTAAAACCCACTCTCCACTTCCTAACGAAAAATCTAATTTTAAAAAGTACATCACAGGAGCCCGGTGTGGTGGCATAACAAGCAGCCAGCACAAGTGCTCCAATTCGTGTCCCAGCTGCTCCACTTCCCCTCCAGCCCTCTGCCTCTGGCCTGGGAAAGCACTACAGGATGGCCCAAAGCCCTGGGACTTTGTACCCACACAGGAGACCCAGAAGTAGCCCCTAGCTCCTGGCATAGGATCAACTCAGCTCCTGTCACTGTGGCTACTTTGGGAGTGAACCAACACATGGAAGATCTTTTTCTCTATCTCTCCTCTCTCTGTAAATCTGCCTTTCCAATAAAAAGAAATAAATCTTAAAAAAAAAAAGTGCATTACAAATGATGGCCAGACAGGCGGATGATGAAGCAACGAAGAGAACAAGGAGGTGGGCAGGGCAGGCCTGCTGTTCACCTGAGCCATTCTCCTTTTAGGATCCCAGCCAGCTAACAAGGCACATGTGGTTCACACTTGCCTCCTCCCACTCACAGGTTAGGGCCAGCAGGAACAAGTCATCTACTGCAGCCCAAATTTCATTAACCAGAGGGAAGAGACAAGGGTTCCAGAGCATAGGAAGGTGAGTCACACAACCCATTTTTCCAGCTCCTGAAAACAACAGCATTTTTCCCCCTAAAAACACTACCTTGAGGTTGGGACAGAGTAACCTCATCACGTTTCAAAAACCAGTGTGTGGAGTCACCATCTGTCAAAGTTCAGATCCTTCAAGTTTGTTTCAGCCCCAAACTTGGAGGGTCCCAGGCACGTGATTCTCCAGTCCATTGTTGGGTAAACAGGGCGTTCCTACTGTCTACAAAAACTGTCCAGTGCCTGAAGAGCTGGTCTCTCTGCTGTCAGCCATCTGTTCTTGTCCTACAGAACCTGCCTACAGATAACTTGCACGGGGTGGGGGGTGGGGGAACTGCCCCACAGCCTCGGGGCGCAGTCCTGATTTGTATACACAAATGAGCTGTTGAATGTTTGGTCAGACAGTACAGGTGGGGCTCTTCTTTCACACTTCTAATGAGTGTGGTGGGCGAAGCTTTCTGGTATGGGATAAGCTCAGTCTTTGAGGGTACCAGTCCCTGACCATCTCTGCCAGCCAGAACCTCTAGGTTCCTGCTGAGGAGGCCCCCCACCTCACATTGGCACGGGAGTAGGGGTGGCGCTGGCCCATGATGAAGAGGCGACTTGCCAGCTTGCTGGGTCAGGGAGCCCTTGGAAAGCATCCGAGGTGCGCCCGAGGCCGGCCAGGTGTATAAGGCCTGGAAAACTTAACCACAGGTGGGATGGGACCGGCGGGCACTGAGCTCAGGAGAGACCTCCACTCAGCATTTTCCCCACATTTTCCCACCCTTTTTAGTAAACCCTGGAAGGTTTTACTACAAAAACAAAACCTGTGCTCTGCCGGGGTCTGCCTTGCCACCTCGAGCCCAGG